>NC_139025.1:34796043-35396043 GCF_964662115.1 Mustela nivalis | reverse complement strand
GATTAATACATGACATAAAGTTGGGTTGTACAACATGGTTTATACATATCTATATTATGAGATGATTACTACTAAAAGGTTAGTTAACACAACCATCTCAACACATAATTACCATTTTTTTTGTAGTGAGAATAATTGAACGTCTACTGTCTTTGAAATTTTCAAGTATATAATACAGTATTGCTAACCAACTATCATATGATAGTCCTATTCACTATGCTGTACATCAAATTCCCCAGAATTTATTCATCTTAGAAAATTAAGTTTATACCTTTTGACCAGTATCTCCCCATTTTCTCCACCCCTCAGCCCTTGGCAATAATAGTCTACTCCCCATTTCTGTGAGTTTCTGATTTTTCTATTTCACATAAAAATAAGACTGTACAGCATTTGTCTTTTTCTGTCTGACTTACAGTTCATTTAACATAATGCCCTCAAGGTTTGTGTGTATTGTTGCAGATGGCAGGATTTCCACCTTTGTTAGGGCTGAATAATATAGCTGTGTGTGTGTGTGTGTGTACACTCAATGCCAACATACACACACACACACACACACAATTTATACCATATATTCTTTATCTATTCAACCTTCAGCAGACAGCTAGGTTTTTCCCATGCCTTGGGTATTATAAATATTGATGCATTAAACATGGAAATGCAGATATTTCTTAGAGATACTGATTTTATTTCCTTTGGATATAGACCCAGTAGGATTACTAGATCATATGATAGTCCTATTTTTAAATTTGTAAGGAATGTCCATACTGTTTTTCATATAGACTGAATCAATTTATATTCCTACCAGCAATGTAAAAGTTTCCTTTTCTCCACATCCTTACTGGCACTTGTTATTTCTTGTCTATTTGATGACAATCATTCCAACAGGTGTGAGGTGGTATCTCATTGTGGTTTTATTTCCATTTTCCTGATGATTAGTGATGCTGATTATTTTGCATGTAGCTTTGCAAATGTTAGCCATTTATATATTGACTTTGGAAAAATGTGTATTCGGGCCCTTTACTATTTTTTTAATCAGATGATTTTTTTTTCAGATTTTCATTTTTGCTACGGAGTTACATGAGTATTTTATAGTTGCTTGGTATTAGCTCTTTATCAGATACATGGTCTCCAAATATTTCCTCCCATTCAATAGATTGCCTTTTCATTCTGTTGATCATTTTGATTGCTGTGCAAAAGCCTTTTAATCTGATGTAGTCCCAGTTGTTGGTTTTGCTTTTGTTGCTAATGCTTTTGCTGTTAGGAAAAAAAAAAATCATTGCTAAGACCAGTGTCAAGTTTTTCCCTATGTTTTCTTCTAGAGTTTTATGGTTTCAGGTCTTTCATTTAAGTTTTTAATCCATTTTGAGTTAAAGTGTATGAGTAGTGGTACGATGGGGGTCCAGTTTTATCCTTTTGCATATAGTTATCCAGTTTTCCTAGCATCATTTCTTGAAGAGAACGATCCTTTTCTCCTTGAGTATTCCTGGCTCCCTTGTTAAATATTAGTTGACTCCATGTGCAAGACCTTATTTCTGAGCTCTTGATTCTGTTTCATTGGTCTGTAAAAAAAATCTGTTTTTTTTTTTTTTAATATCATGCCATACTGCTTTATGTTCTACAGCTTTGTAATAGAGTTTGAAATGAGGAAGTGTGATGCCTCCAACTTTGTTCTTTCTTAGTATTGCTTTGTCTATTCAGTGTCTTTTCTGTTGCCATACGAATTTTAGGATTTTTTTTTATTTCTATGAAAAATATTAGAATTATGGCAAGGATTGTGTTGTATCTATAGATAGCTTGGGTAGTATGGATATCTTACAATGTTACTGCTTTAAGAACATGAATATTTTTCTATTTATATCTTCTTTCATCAAAGTCATAGTTTTCAGTGTATAAATCTTTCACCTCCCTTTGTATTCCTAAGTATTTTATTTATTTATTTTTTTGGTGCTATTGTGAATGGACTTTTAAAAATTTCTTTTTCAGATGTTTCATTATTAGTGTATAGAGATGTAATTGATTTTTCTATGTTTCTTTTGTATCCTGCTGCTTGACTGAATTTATTGATTAGTTCTAATAATTTTTTTGGTGAAGTCTTTAGCATTTTTTATATACAAGGTTATATCATCTGCAAACAAAGACAGTTTTACTTTCCTTTCTGATTTGGGTGCTTTTTATTTCTTTTTCTTGCCTGATTGTTCTGGCTGTGAGTCCCAGTACTATGTTTAATAGGAGTCGGGAGAGTGGGCTCTCTTGTGTTTTTCCTGATCTTAAGAGGAGAAGCTTTCAACATTTTACCATTGGGTATGTTAGCTATAGGCTTGTTATATTTGGCCTCTTATGTAGAGGTACATTCCTTTTAATACCCATTTGGTTGAGACATCTTAACATGAAAGAATGTTGAATTTATCAAATACTTCTTCAGTATCGAGATAATCATATGATTATATCTTGTTCTATTCATGTGATGTATCAGATTTAATCACATTATTGAACCATCCTTGTATCCTAGAAATGAATTCCACTTGATCATGGTATATGATCCTCATAATTTGCTGTTTAATTTGGTTTGCTAGTATTTTGTTGAAAATTTTTTCATCTGTATACATCAGGGATATTGGCTTGTAGTATCCTTATCTGGCTCTGGTAGCAGGGTAATGCTGGCCTTGCAAAATGAATTTGGAAGTGTTCCCTTCAGTTTTCTGGAACAGTTTGAAAAGGATTGGCATTAACTTTTTTTTTTTTTTTTCAGTGTTTTTTAGAATTTGGCCTTGAAGCCGTTTGGTACTGAACTTTTCTTTCTTGAGAGATTTTTGGTTGCTTGCTCAATCTTCTTACTCATTATTAGTATATTCAGATTTTTTCTTCTTTTTTTTTAAATTTCTTTTCAGCATAACAGAATTCATTGTTTATGTACCACACCCAGTGCTCCATGCAATATGTGCCCTTCATAATACCCCCCACCTGGTTCCCCCAACCTCCCACTCCCTGTCCCTGCAAAACCCTCAGATTGTTTTTCAGATTTTTTTATTTCTTGATAGATTGTATGTTTTTAGGAATTTACTCATTTCTCCTAGGTTGTCCAATTTGTTGGCATATAATTATTCCTAATAGTCTCTTAAAATTCTTTGCATTTCTATGGTACCAGTTGTACTGTCTTCTCTTTCATCTCTGATTGTTTTTAAGGTTTCAGATATAGTTTATTTCTTCAGTCATGCCGTATTTTAATTGGTCCACAGTACTTTTACTTGTCATCAATTATGAGTTGATTTTAAAGCAATTCCATATTATACCAGCTGGGGTGATTACTGATCATTCCTTTGGGTTGAGTGTGCCAACAGGAGACAGGTTCCATTCTATTCCAATTTGTGTTGCTGTATATGCCTGTTTGGCAACACAGAAAGTGGCTCTACTAGCTAATACAGCATTGCCACATTTGGTGTGGAAATCAAGTGTCCCTTTCTGGTAGCTCTATCTTACCATTGTTTGCTGAGTGCTTTGAAATTGGAGACAACTTAGAGACATTTTAGAGCATGTGGGAAACATCATGAAGCAGAAGACAAAATGGAAACTGCAGCTATTGGTTTGCTACAACTTCGTGCTAAGTCCCCTTGCAAAGAGCCCTAAAAAACCTCTAATTTTGGGGGCACCTGGGTGGCTCAGTGGGTTAAGCCGCTGCCTTCGGCTCAAGTCATGATCTCAGGGTCCTGGGATCGAGTCCCGCATCGGGCTCTCTGCTCAGCGGGAAGCCTGCTTCCCTCTCTCTCTCTCTGCCTGCCTCTCCGTCTACTTGTGATTTCTCTCTGTCAAATAAATACATAAAATCTTTAAAAAAAAAAAAAAAACCTCTAATTTTTTTTTTTGTCTTTTTTTTTCTTGGTAAATCTAGCTAAAGGTTTACCAGTTTTGTTTATCTTTTCAAAAAACCAACTTTTAGTTTCATTAAGCTGTCTTATTATTTTCCTCTAATCCATTTCATTTTCTTTTTGCTCGTATTTTTATTTCCTTCCTTCTGCTTATTTGGAATTTGTTTGTTCTTTTTCCATTTCCTTAAAATATAAATTTAGATTGTTTATTCGAATGTCTCATTTCTTAATATAAGTATTTATCACTGTCAACTTCTGTCTTAGATCTGCTTTTCTGTATCCTCTTTGTTTTGGTATGTTCGTTTCCCATTTTCATTTGTTTCAAGATATTTTTTTAATTTCCTTTTTGATTTTTTTCTTTGGCCCATTTTTTGCTCAGGAGTGTGTCTTTGTTTTGTTTTTATTTCTACATATTTGTGGATTTTCCATTTTTTTCTCCTGTTACCCAGTTCTGGTTCCATACCATTTGGTCAAAAAAGAGACTTGGTCTGATTATAGTCTTCTAAATTTGCTAAGACATTTCTTGTGACCTAAAATATATGATCTGTCCTGGAGAATCTTCCATATCTACTTGAATGTGTATTCTGCTGCTGTTGGTTGGAATGTTCTGTATGTGTCTACGAGGTCATTTTTGTCTAAAGTATAGTTCAAATCCAGTATTTCCTTATTAATTTTATGTTTGGATGATCAGTCCATTGTTGGAGGTGGGATCCCCACAATAGTAGTGGAACCTGCTATTATTGTCTGTTTCTTCCTTCAGATCTGATAATAATTGGTTAATATATTTAGGTGCTCTAATGTGAAGTACATACATGTTTAAAATTGATATATATTCTTTGAAGACTGATGTCTTTATCATTCTATAATGAACTTCTTTTGTCTTTTGTTACAGTTTTTGACTTAAAGTCTATTTTGTCAGATATAAGAATAGTTACTCCTGCTCTCTTTTGGTTACCATTTTCTTGGAATATCATTTTTCATCCTTTCACTGGAAGCCTATTTAAGTGCTCTTAAAGCTGATGTAACTATTACAAGCATTATATACCTAGATCTTTTTTTTTTAGCCGTTCAGCCTTTCTGTTCCTTTTGGGAGAATTTAATCCATTTACAATTTTTTAAATTTTATTTATTTATTTGGTGGAGAGAGACAATGAGAGAGAGAGGGAACACAAGCAGGGGGAGTGTGAGAGGCAGAAGCAGGGAGCCAAGCAGAGAGCCTGATGGGAGCCTGATGTGGGACTCAGTCCCAGGATCGTGGGACCATGACCTAAGCAGAAGGTGGATGCTTAACAACTGAGCCACTCAGGCGCCCCCTCCATTTACATTTAAAGTACTTATTGGTAGGGTAAGCACTAATGTCATCATATTATTTTATGGATGTTTTGTAGTTTTTCCCCCTCTTTCTTCCTCTCTTGCTATCTTCCTTTGTAATTGATGATTTTACTTGGTAGTATTCTTTGATTTCTGTTCTCTTTATCTTTTGTGCATCTACTGTTGGTTCTTGTTTTGTGGTTACCGTGAGAGTTACATGAAATAACTTATAACAGTCTATTTTAAGCTGATTACATCCTAACTTGGATCATTCAAATAAACCTCTACCCTTTTACCCTCTCCGCACATTTTATGTTTTGATGTCACAATTATATCTTTTTATGTTGTATAGGGGTTAACAAATAATTGTAATTATAGTTTGTCTTTTAACTTTAATACCAGAATGAAATGATTAAAACACTACCATATTACAGTACTGTAGTATTCTGAATTTGGTTATATACTTTACTACTATGTTTTATATTTTTTATATGTTTTCATGTTACTAAATAATATCTTTTCATTTCAACTTAAAGAAATTTCTTTAAGCATTTCTTATAAGGCTGTTCTGGCGGTCCTCCCTCAACTCAACTTCTGGTGCTCTTGGAAATTATTTATCTCTACTTCATTTTTGAAGGACAGCTTTGTCAGATAAAGTGTTCTTGGTTGGTGGTTGGTAGTATTTTTCTTACAGCACTTTGAATATATTATCCCACTCTCTTCTGACTTGTAAGATTTCTCCTGAGAAAGCACTGATAGCCTCATGGAGGTTCCCTTGTATGTAAGATTTTTTTTTTCTCTTGCTGCTTGTAAAATTTTCTGTCTTTGATTTTAGATAGTTTTATTATAATGTGCCTTAGAGAAGATTTGGTGGGAGATTGAAACTTTTCAGGGACTTTCAGGCTGCATGAACTTAGATGTCCACATCTCTCACCAGATTTGGGAAGTCATATCTTTAAATAAGTTTTCTGCCCCTTTCTCCTCTTATCCTTCTGGGACTCCAATAATTATAGATTGTTCCTCTTATGGAATCCCATAATTCATAGTCTTTTTCACTTTCTAAAATTTTTCTTCTTGCTCCTTTGAATAATTTCAAATGACCTGCTTCAGATTCACTAATTTTTTCTGCTACTTGGTCAGATCTATTGTTGAAGCTCTCTGTTGAATTCTTCAGTTTAGTTATTGTATTTTCCAGCTCTAGAATTGTTTTTCTTTTCTTTCTTTTTGTTTTTTATGGTTTCTTTTTCATTGTTGAACCTCCTGTTTTTGTTCATATATTGTTTTCCTAATTTTGTTTAGTTGCCTATCTGTATTATCCAGTAGTTACCAAAGTTCTTTAAAAGGATTGTTCTGAATTCTTTCTTAAATAGTTAATGATCCTGTTTAAAATTTTTTATTTTTTTTAGATCTTTATTTCTAAAGGTTCATTTTTTAGAGCTTTATTAGTTTGTTTTGGTGGTGTCATGTTTACTTGATTCTTCATAATCCTCATATTCTTATGTTGGTAATTTGCTCATTTGAGGAAGCAGTTTCTTTTCCAGCCTCTGTAGGTTTGCTTTGGCAGGGAAAGAAAGATCTTCACCATGGAGCTCAGGGGAGGGTTCTGTAGGCAGCTGCTAGCACTTTCTGGCAAACAGTGCTTGCGCTGAGGGTCTCTAGTTGGGTGGGGCCAATGTCTGTGCTCTGACATTGGTTAGGGTAACTGCCACTGTTTTGTAGTCAGGTGGGTCTGATGGCTGGACTTTGCATTCAAGCATAACCACTGGTTTGTATCTGTATCCAGGCAGAGCTACTTGCTGGGCTTTGCAGTCGCACATGGTTGGAGGTTGCAGTTTGTTTCCTGGCAGGGTGGTATTGCTGGTGCACTCTGCGATTGGGCAAGGCCACATGCTGAACTCCGAATTTGCCTCTAGTCGATTGGAGTCTCCAATCTGCACCCCGTGGCTTGATGGTGCCACTGGCTGGGACTCTACATCCAATTAAGGCCATACACAGGGCTTTGCAAACAGATGGGAACTCAGGCTGTGCTTCTTGATCAGATGGGGCTATAGGCTGTACCCCAAGCTGGGTGAGGCTGCTGGCTAGGCTCTATGATTGAGGAGGCTACTGGCTGTGCTTTGCTATTAGTGCCTCTTGCTGGGCTTCCTAGTTGGGAAGGACTGCCAGCAGTACCCCACAGTTGGATGGGACTAGAGGCTGTGCTCCATGGTCAGGCAGGGTTACCTTCTGGCCTCACTGATCTGGTAGAGACAGGCTATATTGTGATTAGGTGGGGTGACTGGCTATGCATTCTGTCTGGGTGAGTCTGCAAGCTATTCCCAGCAGCTGGATGGGACTATAGGCTGTCTGTGCTGCTGGATAGAGCTGTCAGGTTGAGCTCCAGAACTGACCAGGGGCTCTGGCTGGGCAAGCCTGTGAGGCAGGGCTGGAAGCTATGCTCGACAGCAGGGGGTGCTGCTACTGGGGTTGGCACCCTACCTGAACGGAACTGTAGAATGGGTTCTGTGGTGCCTGAAATCACTGGCCAGGATTCCCAGTCAGGAGTTACTGGAAGCTGTGGAGGCTCTACTTAGCAGTTTGACGGGATACTGACTTGCTTCACTGCATAGGCAGGCCAAAAGATGTGTATGCTACCCAGGGCTACCTGGTATCTTTGGTCAGGCTTCCCTGTTGGGTGGGGCTGGAGACTATGCCCAGCAGTTAGGTGTGGCCAGTGACTTGTTTCGCTAGTACAGTGGGCGATAGGATGTGCTGCATAGGCCTAGCAGCTTAGGGCAGGCTTCCTGCAGTGGGGCTGGAGGCTATGCTCAGCATTTGATCAGGGCTGCTGACTTCCTTCTTGTGTAGGTGGGGCTCCTCACTGAGGTATCCCTTTCACTGGGGACCCAAACAAAGCAGAACTGCCATTGAAGCTCCCTGGCCAGTTGGAGGCACTGACTCAGCTCCGCACATAATTGGATCCAGGATCAGGAATCTGTTCAGGCCCCACAACTAACAGGAATACAGTTGGCCAATATCTGTACACTTGTTGCTATGAGTGGCTTCTATCTGTGACTGATTCTCCCAGTAGTCTCCATGAGGCATTTCTTTTTTTTTTTTAAGTTTTTATTTATTTGACAGAGAGAGATCACAAGTAGGCAGAGAGGCAAGCAGAGAGAGAGAGAGAGAGAAGAGAAGAGAAGAGGAAGCAGTCTCCCCCCGCTAGCAGAGCGCCCGATGTGGGACTTGGTCCCAGGACCCTGAGATCATAACCTGAGCAGAAGGCAGAGGCTCAACCCTCTGAGCCACCCTCTGTGAGGCATTTCTTAAGTGGAGCTCCCAGGAGACATCAGGGATGCTAGGGAAGCTTGATGTCCACCTCGCATTCTTCCTTTTCTCACTGGAGAAACTGTAGGACGGGGGAGCCCCTTGTGTAGCATTGCTCTGTCTTGGAGGAGGAGCAATGCAGTCAAAGTGAAACTGCTCCTCTTACCTTATTCTAATGAGGTTTTTCTCAGTTTTTGTGGGCCAATTGGGATCTTCACAAATATCTTGTCTATAGATAGTTGCCCTTTCCCTGAAGGGGACTAAAGTTGGGAACCACCTATTTTGCCATCTCTCTAGTGTCTGTCTCCTGATTCCAGTCTTATTAAACCATTGTGTCATGTATTTTTTCTGGGTTTTCAGTTGTTTCAGGCCTTATGGTAAATTTAATCTCTTTGTTAATTCATCTTGGCCAGAATATGTTCTCTATCTTTTGCATAGTAAGTATGATTTGAAACAAACAAACAAACAAACAAAACCCTCAAATCCCAAATATTCAGATAATGTCCTTGTAGACTGACTCTTTTCTGGATGGGCTTTGGAAAGAATAGTCCTTATTGTGTAATTTTTTTTACATTGGCTTCTCCGTTGCTTTTATCTACAGTTTATCCACAGTTGGATTACATTATTGCATATTATAGTGTTATATAAATTACTAGTTCATGTATGTTTTATTAAAATTAGATTGGATTTAGTACTTAATGGAAATCTGCTGAAATGATTTTATGCTCCTTTTTCTTGCCTATTTTACACTAATACTTCTCCATCAATATATGGAGAAATGAGATGAAAAGGAGAACCTAGACTTATCTTTGTATTGTCTGAAATTTTCTGTCATTAAGATATGTTCTGGAAAAGGACATTCTTGTCCTATGGCATATTGCTGTCAGAATAAATCCCAAGAGGTAGTAGTTTTATTCTGTTTTCAAATTATTTCCTAGAATTCAGCCATCTAATTCAGAAAGAGATAAAGAGCCAAATTTTAAAAACTACATACCAGGAAATGCCTCATTTATGAATGTATGCACATTTGAGCTTATGAACGGGGTAATTGTGCACCTAACAACTCTATTTATTTTATCATTATTCACTTTGTATGTATACAAATGAAGGCTTTGTAATTCAAATTTTGTAGCCTGGGATACTCATGATTAGAGAATGGTTATTTTTCACGCTGTTGTTCAATGTTAATGCATACAATTACAGAATACCTCATTTACTCTGGTTTCTTTACTAAACAGGTATTCTGAAGTGGTATAGGTAAGTAATAGTTAATTTGATTTCCTCTGCTATATAAAAAGTGTTCAAAAAGGTATAAAAAATCTCTATTGGAGTCTTTGCATCAAAGGACTGAATTGACATCTGAATTTAAGTGCTGCCAAGTATATTTTAAAAATTGTTTCCTTTGGGACACCTGGGTGGCTCAGGTGGTTAATTGTCTGCCTTCAGCTCAGGTCATGATCCCAGGGTTCTGAGATGAAGACCTACATCAGGCTCTCTGCTCAGTGGGGAGCCTACTTCTCCCTCTGCCTCTCTCTCTCTCTCTGACAAATAAAACAAATAAAATCTTTTAAAAAAGATAAAGTAAATAAAAATAAAAATTATTTCCTTAAAATGATTGTGATAAGGATAACCCCAGATATTTTGAAATTACAGCTCATCTCTAAAATGACTGAGCACAGATACAATAGTCCTGATAGTGTACTGCCAAAATTATGCTAAGTACTTTTATAGATTTTGTAAGAAAACAGCCATTGTTTAATCTTCACAATAATTATGCAAATGTATAGATACAGAAGGATGGATGGATAGATGGATATGTGTATGTGTGTTAGTTTTCTATTGCTGCTATAGCAAATACCACAATCTTTATGGTTCAGAACAATAGTGATTTATTCTCTTACAGTTTGGGAGACAGAAATCTGAAATTAGTTTTACTAAGCCCAAACCAAAATGTCAGCAGGGCCATATTTCCTCTAGGAAGCCCTAGGGGAGAATCTGTTTTCTTGCTTTTTCCAGCTTCTAAAGTTGCATTCCTTGTATGTGTTGTTCATGACCCCATCCTCCATCTTTAAAGCTAATAGCCACACTATCGTCTCTTCTGCAGTAGAATTTCCCTCTGCCTCCCGCTTATAAGAACCTTTGTGATTACAGTTAGGGCCCACCTGGCTAATCCAAGACTATCTTCCTCATCTCAATATCCTTAACCTAATTAATCACATATTTAAAGTTTCTTTTGCCATATAAGGTAGCATTTATAGGTTCCAGGATTGGGATGTAGATGTCTTTTATGGCCAAAATGGAGTACAGAATATTGCCAAAGTCATATCAAAATAAAACATGTTAGAAACAAGTCTTGTTTTGAAGTTGTACAGATAGGTTAATAATATAAACAAGAGATCCTGGAGTTCCTGTGCTATGTTCCAACATTTTATTTTATTGACTGATATTTTTTATTTCTGATAGAAACAAACAGGACATTAATCTTCAGCTTTTCCCCCCAATATACTTCATCTCCTAGTCTTGTCTACTATTCTATAAAACCAATACTTAGTAATCTAAGGTCATAAGTTCATGAATTAGAACATCGATGTACATAGCCTGATATTGTGATTAATTCAGAAGTAATTTGTATTTGCTATTTGAACACAGGCACATGTTCAGATACATGCTTTCTTGTTTCCCTTCAGCCTTTTTGTCAGCCTTACCTTCACCTTTACTGCTTTTGACACTAATGAAGAACTGATCACTTTGCTACTGGTGGTGTTTTTCTAAGTAATATGATGAGAGTTTTTGGGACACAGTTCTTTTTTTTTTTTTTTTTTTTTTTTTTCAGTGTTCCAAGCTTCATTATTTATGTACCACACCCAGTGCTCAATGCAATGTGTGCCCTCCATAATACCCACCATCAGGCTCACCGATCCCACCACCCTCCTCCCCTCTAAACCCTTCAGTTTGTTTCTCAGAGTTCACAGTCTCTCGTGATTTGGCCCCCCCTCCAATTTCCCCCAACTCACTTCTCCTCTCCTTCTCCCAATGTCCTCCATGTTATTCCTTATGCTCCACAAGTAACTGAAACCATATGATAATTAACTCTCTCTGCTTGACCTATTTCACTCAGCATAATCTCCTCCAGTCCCATCCATATTGATATGAAAGTTGTATAATTCATCCTTTCTGATGGAGGCATAATACTCCATTGAATACATGGACCATATCTTCTTTATCTATTCATCTGTTGAAGGGCATCTTGCCTCTTTCTACAGGTTGGCGACTGTGGCCATTGCTGCTATGAACATTGGTGTACAGTTGGCCCTTCTTTGCACTATATCTTTATCTTTGGGGTAAATACCCAGTAGTGCAATTGCAGGGTCATAGGGTAGCTCTATTTTTAATCTCTTAAGGAATCTTTGCATTGTTTTCCAAAGTGCCTTCACCAACTTGCATTCCCACCAATAGTCTAAGAGGGTTCCCTTTTCTCCATATCCTCTCCAACACTTGTTGTTCCTGTCTTGTTGATTTGGGCAATTCTAACTGGTATAAGGTGGTATCTCAATGTGGTTTTCATTTGAATCTCCCTTGTGACTAATGATGATGAACATGTTTTCATGTGTCTGTTAGCCATTTGTATGTGTTCATTGGAGAAGTGTCTTTTCATGTCTTCTGCCCATTTTTTGACATGATTATCTGTTTTGTGTGTGTTGAATTTGAGGACTTCTTTATAGATCTTGGATATCAGCCCTTTGTCTCTAGTGTCATTTGCAAATACCTTCTCCCATTCTGTGGGTTGCCTCTTTGTTTTGCTGACTGTTTCCTTTGCTGTGCAGAAGCTTTTGATCTTGATGATGCCCCAGACATTCATTTTTGCTTTTGTTTCCTTTGCCTTTGGAGACGTATCTTGAAAGAAGTTGCTGTGGCCGATGTCAAAGAGGTTACTGTGTTCTCCTCTAAGATTTTGATAGATGCCTCACGTTGAAATCTTTTATCCATTTTGAGTTTATCTTTGTGTATGGTGTAAGAGAATGGTCAAGTTTCATTCTTCTATACATAGCTGTCCCAATTTTCCCAGCACCATTTATTGAAGAAGACTGTCTTTTTTCCACTGTATATTTTCTCCTGCTTTGTCAAAGATTAGTTGACCATAGAGTTGCAGGTCAATATCTGGGCTCTCTACTCTGTTCCACTGGTCAATGTGTCTGTTTTTGTGCAAGTACCATGCTATCTTGATGATCACAGCTTTGTAGTAAAGCTTGAAATCAGGCAACATGATGCCCCCAGTTTTGTTTTTCTTTTTCAACATTTCCTTAGCAATTTGGGGTCTCTTCTGGTTTCATACAAATTTTAGGATTGTTTGTTCTAGCTCTTTGAAAACTATTGGTGGAATTTTGATTGGGATGGCTTTGAAAGTATAGATTGTTTTAGGCAGTATAGACATTTTAGCAATGTTTATTCTTCCGATCCATGAGCATGGAATACTTTTCCATCTTTTTGTTTCATGAGTGTTCTCATGAATTTCTTTCTTTCATGAGTGTTCTGTAGTTCCTTGAGTACAGATCCCATACCTGTTTGGTTAGGTTTATTCCCAGGTATCTTATGGTTCTTGGTGCTGTCATAAATGGAACTGATTTCCCTTTCTATATTTAATAATACCTATTCTCCTGAAGCTGTTTCAAAAAATGGAAAGAGAAGGAAAACTTTCAGATTCTTTCTGTGAAGCCAGCATTACCCTGATCCCCAACCAGGCAAAGACCCATCAAAAAGGAGAATTTCAGATATCCCTGATGAGTATGGATACCAAGATTCTCAACAAGATCCTAGCTAATAGGAGAATCCAACAGTACATTAAAAAGATTATCTACCATGACCAGGTGGGATTTATCCCTGGGATGCAAGTGTGGTTCAACATTTACAAATCAATCAATGTGATAGAACAAATCAGTAAGAGGACACAGTTCTAAAGATTCCTTTATTCCTAGAAGATCATAGATCTCTGCACTGGATTATTTTTTTCTGTTTTTGTTCAGTATCATTCCATTATTTATGTCTTATCCTACACCTTTGGAGAGAAAATTTTATTTTGTACTTCTAATCTATGGTTTCTGACTTTTAGAGTTACTGATAAGTATGTTATAGCAAAGTAAGCATTAATCTTGTTGCATTATTTATAAGCTAAATATTTACATTTTCTTTTTCTAACTACAGGATACCAGAAGGTCCCGTTGATCAGGGGCCAGCTTCAGGAAGGGTTCGTGCTTTAGAAGAACAACTTTTGAAGGCCAAAGAACAGATTGAAAATTATAAGAAGCAAACTAGAAATGGTAGGTGATGATACGGCATTTTTCCTCTTTAATATATTGATATTACCACAATTTAAAATTTTCTTTATCAAAATGTTGGGAATATTGATACTATTTATTCTTTGACTGCAGGTCTGGGGAAAGATCATGAAATCCTAAGGAGGAGGATTGAAAATGGAGCTAAAGAGCTCTGGTTTTTTCTACAGAGTGAATTGAAGAAATTAAAGAATTTAGAAGGAAGTGTACTCCAAAGACATGCAGATGAATTTCTGTCAGATTTGGGACATCACGAAAGGTGCTGTTCTTTTTTTACATTTAATTTGGGCTTTGATAAAGATTATAATCTAAGAATATAAACTGGGACTTTTGTTAATTTCTCTACCATAGTTAGGAGAAGAGTACCTGAGGTTTCAAAAACAGTAATTCCCAAATGTACTTCATCGACTAAAACATATCACTGGAAAAGATTTAAAATGTATTTCTAGAAATCTTTATGTAAACCCTAAGTAAACTCTGAAGGTAGAGTGTCAGCCAATAATACATTAAAATATCTTCCTATGAATTTCCTTGATACACAATAAATAATTGGAGTATGTAGTTTTTACATTACAGTACATTAGAACTCATACTGAGGCTGGCAGTTAAGTTTCTAATTCAAACATTAAAAACTTTAAAATAGCACCTTTTTAGGATTTCTAATTAAAGGTTAACAGGTTTTTGATAAAAGTTTACAATCTTTTAATTATTTTTCTACTTAATTGCTAGAAAGAAGAATCTGAAATTTCCTGTTAAATTTACTTCTCCTGTTTACACATTCCTCAAAATATGCAGTTTCTCTTCCATAGAAAAGAAAACATTTTGGTACTGGTGTATTCATGCAGAACACAATGTATCTGAGAATCATTATAAATAAAATGAAATCTGTCCTTAGGCCTATTATATATACAAGTCTATATTCCCAGTAGGATTCTGATGGCAATTACTGTCTCATTAGTGAACAGTAAAAGAAAAATTGTTGTATTAACACAACCTACCACTGTGAAGAAGAAAAGAATGACTCCACAACCAAAAGATTCATATGTATTAACATCATTAGCAATACTGTATGAATTTTGAAATACTGTTTTGCTGTTTTAAGTGAAATTACAAATAAAATGCATCAGTTTATTGGAATTATTTTAGCATTAATCTACAGAAGTAAGCATAAATTTCAAGAGGTATTCAGCAGTCCCTTTGAAAGTTTTAGCCATACTTAGACCATTAGACCAAGTGCTGACTAATTCCTTCCTTATTTCTTCTCTACAATTCTGGGCATCATGATTCTGCTAATTGGAGCTGTATATGCTTCTGTGCTTTGCTTATTGAGGAAAATGTAGATCTGAAGAGGATTTGAGTTGGCTAGACTATGTGGTATTTAAAGGAGAATTTTGAATTCTTAGTGTTTAATTTTAAAGTTTGAATGATTAAAGTACTTGAAAATTTAATCTTCAGGTCTTTTCATTAAAATTATTATTTAAAGAATTATTTTGTGCATATATTTTGTGACTATGTAGAAATGGAAAAATATGTACAAATGTAAGAAGTATTGGGCCCAAAGTTGAATTAAATGAATGTTAAATTTTTGGTAAATTGAATTTTATTTTAAATATGTTATGATTCCTGATACTACCTTTTAGTATCAGTTAAATAATAATAATATTTCACTAAAAACAAAAAAGTCACCTTCCCAACCCCAGTCCTTGTCAGTCATTAGGGCTGTTTCCTGTACCTATAATTTTGCCATTTCTAGAACTTTGTGTAAATGCAATCATTATGTTATGTAGCTTTTGAGTGTGGTTTCTTTCACTCAGCTTATGTGTCTGAGAGTCACCCATGTTGTTTTGTATATTCATAGTTCATTCTTTTTATTGCTGAGTAATATCCCACTGTATAGATATACCACCGATAGTTTATCCATTCACTATTTGAAGAACATATGGGTTGTTTACTTGTTTCTGGTGATTATGTGTAAAGCCACTATAAACATTAACATGCATGTTTTTGCAGAAACATGTTTTCATTGCTTTTGGATTAAATATCTAGAGCAGGCTTTGTGAGTCATATGTTGAGTGTCTCTTTAATTTATAAGATACTATTAGATACTATTAGATTTTCAAGTGATGATTTCATTCTAGCAATTGCATATTACCACACTTCATAGTAATACAGTCAAATTTACCTGCTGCTTTTGACATCATTGAGCATGAGTTGATTGTGGCCTCTTTGAAATAGTGAGAAGGAGATTAAGTTAAGAGTGATTATTTTTGTCATAGTGATTTTATTATATGTGTAGTAGTGTAGGTTCAGTGCTTGGCTTTCTTACTATACATATCTTTCCCTCAACCTCTGGGGATAGCATGGAAAATTCTGCCTTAGCATCATCTTAAGTTGCCCAGAGACATACTTAACTTAATCACTGTTGCTTTGGTTCTTTTTGCATTTCTTATATATTCCCAGACACCAGTGTTTATGAAATAGTTCCTGGAGCTACTTCTTTCTGATTGTAGATTATAGCAATTATTAATCTTCAAACTGAAGGAGAAGGAGGGCTTACAGGGCTGAGGGACTCTTCCTCAATTCAGTTCGCTGAAATTATTAAGAAATCATCTGGTGAAGCAGCAATCTCATTGCTTGGGCCTGGTCTGCATCATCTCATTATCAGTAATATATATAAAGCAGCTTTGGTAAGACTGACATGAAGTGTTTCCCAATGATAAATGATACTTATAGCTAATTGTGCTGATTGACTGATGCTGTGTATAGGGGATTGTGTAGCAAAGGAAAGGACTTCGACGCAGATAAGGGGGGAAATATCTGGTTATAGGGAAGATTAGTAGGTTAATAGCTTATAGATTTATTTGATCAGAATTGCTGATCATAGCTATTATAGCACAATAGCTTGTGTTTTCACTCACTTTATAGGGTAGATGCCACTAGTCTTTGAATGGTCAAGGAGTTGATATTTTCATTCTTGAAAAGTTTTATGAACCTTCAAAGCTGTTCTTTGTTTTTTATTTCATGCACACACACACACATATACGCAAAAAGGAATGAAGGAAGACCTTAAGTTCTTTGAGATGTGACCTGATTGAGACTTATTTTAAACTGGGATGTAGATACTCTTCATACACAAGGTAAAAGCTCTGAAACAGCTCTGAGGCATTGTAGTGTAAATAGTAATGTCTAGTCTGTTCAGGCTGCTATGACAAAATACCTAAGATGGCATAGCTTGTAAACAACAGAAACATTTCTCACAGTTATGGAGCCAGGGAAGTCCAAGATCAAGTCCAGATTTGGTGTCTGGTGAGAACCCGCTTTCTTTATCATGGACAGTGCCTCTCACTGTGTCCTCACATGGTAGAAGGGGCTAGGGAGTTCTGTGGGGTCTTTTATAAGAGCACTAATCCCATTCATAAGCGTTCTACCCTCATGACCTAAGCATCTCCCAAAGATCCAACTTTGTGGCATAGTCCATATTTGTGAATAAAGTTTTATTAGAAAATAGGCACATGCATTCATTTACTTATTGTCTATGGCAGCTTTCCTGCGACAACAGCAAAAGAGGCCCACAGATCCTGAAACATTTACTCTCTGGCCCTTTATGGAAAAATGTTTGCTGAACTTTGCTTTGGACCATTGTTTAACAGTTACGTCAGAATTTTCCTCTCATCTTTTATTCCAACATAGTGTTTATGTATGAAGAGATAATTTAGGAGGGGCAAAGAAATGACAGAACAAAAATGTAGTATCCAAGTACTGGCACCAAATTATTTCTCTCCCTTATGGTACTTTACCTGTTTCTTTGCTATGAGTTTCTACTTCCCCTGAAGTCTATAGTGCTCTTTGTTGGAAAATAAGTACAGCTGACTGGCCTGGGGGAAAACAATATGTTTCTGTCAACAGTGAAAATTTACTGTAGGAATGAGTCTTGAATGTTACAGACTAATTGTTGAATTTCAAAAAAAAAGAAAAGAAAAAGAAAAGAGAAAAATCTGCGAGATAGATATAAAATGTAACAATGACGTCAAATTTGCCTTTATAAATATGTTTTAAGAACAAAAGCCAAACATACTTTAAGATGTAAAGGAAGCTATGATGAAAATGTTTCATCAAACTGAGAACATGGACAGAAATTATTTAAAAAATTAAAAGAACCAAAAAAAAGAAGGAAAATAGAGGATGAGAACCAGTATCAGTGTGAACATCAATCTTCATGAAGAATTTGATTCTCGTCTTATAATTTTGTGTAATCCTATAATGAAGTACAAATAAGTTAGATTTCCAAATGTTTGTTTTATAGGTCTATAATGACGGATCTATACTACCTCAGTCAAACAGATGGAGCAGGTGATTGGCGGGAAAAAGAGGCCAAAGATCTGACAGAGCTGGTCCAGCGGAGAATAACATATCTTCAGGTGAGAAAATTAGGTAAAGAAATAAAATCATAATAAGACTAAGAGTTGCTGTTGGTTTTCGTCTTTCTGGCCATTTTTATTTTCCTGAAGTATTTACTGGTTTTACGTATTTATTCAGAAAGATCCTATGTTATGTCTTCAGTGCAATACAAAGATGGCTAAAACAAAGCCCCTGCCTTAAAGGAGCTACGTCTTACACACACACACACACACACACACACACACACCCCACAATGCAAAGTAGGTAGTGGTACATTTTATGTGAGACATACAGATGAAATGCTCATTGGAGGAAGATGTCAGAGATAGCTTTGTGGAAAAGGTATTTGAATTGAGCTGAAAAGGACAGTTGGGTAGGATTTAGACACATAGAAATTGAAAGGAGTGTACTAACTGGAGCATGTGGTATTGATGAAGTTCTAGAACCTAGGTGAGGTTCGGTGGGCTTAGGTCCGGAGCCGATGACCAAGAAAGAATTCTTGAGACATCTTTGGTGCAAAATGGTGGTTTATTAAAGCACGGGGACAGGACCCGTGGGGAGGAAGAGCTGCTGCCCAGGGTTGTGAGAGATGGCAGGTTATGTACCTTGCCTTTGGGGGAAGGTGAGGGGAAGGGAGGTTTCAATGGAGTTTTCACAAGGCGCCTGCCTGGTTACTAGAGCCCTTGCAGCTTGATCAATGTTGTCTTTAGGCCAGCCATTAACATCAAGATAGTTGGGAGACTTTTTGGTGGGATGTCACAGTCCTGATATCAATCGTCTTTGTTAGTGAGATTTAGGATATTTGTAAGCCAAGGGACACTCCTGTCTTGCAGGATTGTGATCTCTGCAAGTTAACTATTGGTTTCTCCTTTATGGCAGTCAGCAGTCAGGGGTGCCTGAGGAATGCTACACATATTACTGAGGGGGAGCGGATGGAGAGGGGGTGCAAGGTGCCAGCTTTTGCTTTGTCCTCAGCCAGCCTCCTGCTCCCTCATCAGTATGAATAATGGTCCATAGTTGGGAAAGAACAGGACAGAAACCCATTGAATAATGGGATATTTTAACTTGTCTGGAGTTTTGGTTTGCGTAAACAGGTAGTATAAAATAAGCTAGAAAAGGTAGTTTTGGGAGCCAGGTTGCAGAGGTCCTTGAGTGCAGGTTAAGGTTTTTGGTGCATAAGCAGCAAGTGATTGCTAAAAGATTTTGTTTCATAAGCATCATTATAACAAAAAACAGCCACAAGTCCCAGGCCCTTTTAAATCTATTCTCTTCACTTTTTGGGTTTTCTTCTAGTTCTTTTTAATATGCATACCCAATCTTACATATTTGTTACAATTAATTTACTTTTTAAATTTTGTTTTTTTGCTTAATATGCCCTAAGCTTTTTTCCATTTTGGAGTCACAACCTGCTTTTGAAAGATTTTTACACCTAAGAGCGGCATGATGAGGATGCTGCTGTTAATCTGTGAGTATTATTTTGGCTGCACTGGATTAGTATTGGAAGAGAATAGAAACAAAGAGACCATTTAGGAGGTGAGGACCACCCCGCAGGTGAGAAATACGGAGGTATGTGGCAGTTTGCATCAGAAGTGAAGAGACAAAGTTGAGACTGGGAAGTAGAACTGATAGGCCTTTCCAAGTGTGTGCAAGAGCTGAAGTGACAGGATTATAGGTGCATTGTTATCTGACAGGGAACTTAAAGAAAGAATAGCCTTGGGATAAGCAATGAATTAGTGCAAGTAACTTCAAAATGCTGCAAGTTGAAAACCATGCCCATCCTTTTCTAATACTATTGCTGGTATACTTTCTGTATAGTCACTCTGCTTTCCTTCTAAGGTTTAAGTGTCTTGTAACAAAAGCAAAATAATAGCCAGTGACCTACTTCTCTATATTTCAAGGTGCACATTTTCCTACACTTAAATAGGAAAAAATAGAAAATCAAGTATTTAAAGAGATCATTAAAAACCAAACTGATTTTGGCATGCTATCTTGGTCTCATACTCCCATGACCATTCATCAGAGGTGTCTGCAGAATGAGAAACCCTTGCCTCCTGTGGGGAAGAGGTAATTATCTCCTATCAACTAGAACCTCATTAGGTGAACTATAAACAGCTGGTGGTGCAGAACTATCAACCTCATTTAAAATGGAAATAACTACGGTTCCTGAGTTTCTTCCATTTCCACATATTCATTAGATTTTTACTCAACAAATGTTATATTTAAACTATGATTTGGTCATAGTTCAGCTCCACATACTATAACAAGTACCTGCCACCTGCTTTAGTTTAATTTTTTCCTCTTGGCCAAGTGCTTTTACTTATACTGCAGATTTGATCCTCTGTGTGCTAGTTTTGTGGTTCTGTGTTAAGAATTTCACTTGTAAATCATGCTAATAATTTAAAACCATGTTGACTTTTTCAGTCTTTTAAACTATAGCACAAAAGTATTTCAGTTGGACCTTACTTTCAGTTTCAAATATTGCTGTTTAACAGATGCTTACTTCCCTCCTTTTCTTTTTTTTTTTTTTCCACTTAAAAAGAAGTGGTTTTGAAAATTCAAGGGATGAGGAAAATCTCAGTAGGAAAAACATATTTCAGAAAAATAGTTTTCTTTAATTATTTAATGTATTCATGTTTTTTGCCATTTAGTCCAAAAGTTCTTTGAAGTCACGAATTATATTTTTAACATATTATTTGTTAGAGATAAATAATGCTAGTCATTCACTCTTTACCTTCTTTGGATGGAGGTGACTAAGAGTCTTTACTCCCATTCCAACAAAATTAAACACATATTTTTGTAAGGAATGCTTTCTCCAACTGGAACTTCTATTCTCAGCTTAGAAAATCACAAGCTACTTTAAAAAGAATGATTTGTTACTGGTCTAACTAAATGGATTAGAGAGTGTAATCATGAGGTGAGCTATTTATACTCATTTTTATAAAAGTGATTACATTTCTTTCCTGTTACAACTTTTCTTGGTATGCAAATGTATTGCTGTTCCCAAACCATTACTTTAAGTGAAATATTGTAAAAAGGCTATTTAAGTAACTTAAATTCTGAAAGACTTCAGCAGGCTTAGAGTAGTATACTAGAAAATAAATCTGTAAAGGGAGATAAAGGAAAAAATTCTTTGACCTTTGATACCTATAGTCAACATAAAAATAAGCAGTTCATATAACTTAATGGAGATTTTAGAAGACACTCCTACTTTGGCCTCTCAGGCAGCAGTTGTATAAAGAATGATAATAATGTGTAGCTAACTAGGAGGGGAAAGATAAAATAAAGAAAATGTTTTTAATAGTTTAAATCTATTCAGGAGATTTTAGTCACTTAAATATCTTATTGTATTCCCAATAAATAAATCAGATGATTTTATAATTTCAGTGATTGCTTTGGACAGTTGAAAACATTTTCAGCTTTGCTAGATTTTTACTCATTCTGATGAAATTTATTATCAGTTCTCATTATCACCAATAAGCAGTTTTCTAAACTCTGATTTATTTAAGGTATAATGCAAGACCTGGTCAAAGAAAACAACCTGAATTAAACCCTTGTCTTAATGTACAGTAAATTTCATTTTAAGTCTAAACCTTTTTGCAACTCTTCAAACCTTTGAGTTGAGCAAATATTATTATGTCTCCTGAAAATCATGCTTGACTTAGTCATGTAGCCTAGTCAAATTTAGTCTCAGTTTTAGATTTTCGTTCATTTATTCTATACCTTGGTTTTACTTGGGAGAAGCAATTTCATGAAAGCTACTAGAAAGTAAAAATATACATACGTCAACTAGACATCAATGGGACAAAGTTCCATGGTTGTCTTAGTTAAAATTATTTTCTCTTTCGAGTTGAAGGGCTTATGGTGTAGTATAAAAAAGCTCTAGTTAGTTAACATAGGTGTTATATTAATTTGAGAAAGATTTTTTAAAACATCACTCCTTAGTTGAGGTATGTAAGAGAATGCATGTGAGGTTCTTACCATCTATTACCTAGAAAAAACTAAGCAACTGATGACATTCTAGATGCTGCTGCCCCAAACCATTTGATCTTTGAGGATAGAAACACCTAATAAAGATTTTATCCTCCTTACTTTTTTAAATATAAGTTGGACTTAAATTAGATTTTGTTTGATTTAGGTATATCAGTCTAGCACCTACTTTTTTTGAACATTATTCCATTTCCTCAGTGGTTTTCTACTTCTGGAAATATGCCTCTGTTTTTCCTAAGAAATGGCAAATTTCACTATAGTTTGACTCTGCTATAGGTTATAACATACACAGTGTTGTTATAGAAACAATTTTCCAAATCTTAAAACAGGTATGGTTTCCACATAGGTATAGTGTTATAATTGGGGATTTTGACCCCAACTACCAACTCCCAGGCCAGAGGTTCATTTTCCATAGTCTTGGTCTCAATTCCAGCAAGGCAAGAACTGGGGAGTAGCAATGTTCCCATGAAAGGAAGAGGGAGGCTACTGACCAGAACTGGATTCAGATTTGGGGGCTGGACTTGAAACCTCTACAGTTTTGACACTTTTTATAAAAAGGAATACAAATACACTTAAATATGAAAGTAAATAGTGACAGTTGAGATTCTCATTATTTGCATCAATTATGTTCTATAAAGTCACCAAAAACACTAAATTAGTGAACCTCTGCTCCTGGGTGCCTGTGAATCTCTCTGGTCAGAACTTTTTGTCAACCAATTAATATATGATCTTGTGTTATGTATGTTTCTGTTTAAAAATCTTTTGTATAATACATGTTGTTGATTCATTAACATTTAACTTTTGACTTAAAGCACTGCGAGTCAGACTTGAATGAAGCTTATGTAACACACATATTTTTTCAGTGAGGGATATCACAGCTTTCCTGTGCTTAAGAATGCAGACAGCACTTCAGCACTATGCTTAGGGGAGATTTTAAACAGCCAAGTTGTGCACAAATGCACAAAAATGCAAAAAACATGGCATTGTATAGACTGCAAAAAGGATGCTTTTTCATAGTATGACAGCTAAAACAAGAAGACAAAATGCTACCTTGTTTGACCTCAGCTGAGAACTGTGTGCTTTGGGCAGCTCATTTTCACTGCATTGCATGTGCCCACAAGTGACCCTGAGAACACCTCAAGTATTGATTTTGAGATTGCAAGCAAATTTTAGCTAGTAGGCAAATTTGCAAATATGGAACCTATGACTAGTGAGGATCACTTATTTATAACGAAGAAAAGAAATACCAACAAATTACGTATTTTGTAAGGTTAACGTATACTATGACAACAATACTCCAGAAATTTGGAAGTCTTATTAATTGCCTGGCACTGTTTATAATACTGTTTCCCCATGTGTCTTAGCTTCATACTCTTTATGATTTATAAGATTTTCTATAAAGTGAATTTACAATGATTTTGTAATATTTTCCGTAAAGGGAATGGAAAGATTGAATCTATCTTTCTCTAACATGGTCGATGCAAAAAGTTGTTTTTTTATTTTGGAGGTTTTTTTAAAAAATATATTTTATCTATTTATTTATTTATTTATTTGAGAGAGAGAGAGAGAGACAGATAGCGGAAGAGAGCTCCACTGGGGAGGAGAGGGAGAAGCAAGCTCCCCACTAAGCAGGGAGCCTGATGTGAGACTTCATCCCAGGACCCCAGGATCATGACCTGAGCCAGAGATGCTTAACCGACTGAGCCACCCAGGGACCTAAAAAAAGTTGTTTTTTTATTTGTTGTTATTTGTAACTTAAAGTTTGCAACTTTACATATTTCATATCTGTGGTACTATTATAAGCTTGTGCCATACAAACAAAGGAGTTCATATAAATTCTATTTCATGTGATACCATAAAAGGAAAAAAAGAATAATACATATAATTGTTTAGCTATATTTTGAATTGCATACACTACATTTTTGAGGATATTAATGACAGAAGAGAACTTCTGTGTTGACTAGGCATTATTGAGAACTGACTCCCAATTCTCTGATTCCCTGACACTTCCTATGCTGGGTGCAATAGGACCTATCGAATTGTAGTATATACCCTTGCCCTGTATCTACTATGTTACAAAAATAACTGCACCAAAGTAATCCTGAACCACATAAATATATCCCTGTAGATCTAGACTAAATGAATCCCCAGCTTAATTTTCCCAAACAGGATCCCAGAAATGCTGAAAGTTACCTCATTGCCACTTAATACTGACACCAACACCAGGAAAATGAGATGGAAGGGAATTCCAAGTGGGACAAGACAACCGTCTTAACTCATTGTAGTCAAAGTTTATAATTTTTACAAAAATTTATGGCCAGGTGAACGCATTACATAAACCCTCCTCCTCCCAGGGCCTTTGAAGAGACCTGTTCAAATGAGGGTCCCTTCAGCTTACATTTCAGTAAACCCACTCTGCCCCTAAGGAAGCCCTTTTCACTGAACTAGAAGGGAATTTTATTTCCTTTAGACATAAGATTACCTAAGAACCACTGTAATTAGGAAGCTTGAAATAGAGAAAGACATATGGCAAAATTAGATGAAAAGTATAGATGCTGAGAATTTAAGATTGAGTGGGTTCTGTCTCAAGGACATAGATAACAAAGAAAAACTAGGTTGCCTCCAGTTAAAATTTCACCCTATTTATAAAGCAGCTTTCTGACTAGGATCTTCCCTGTCCTTCAATCCCTCAAGTATGCAGCACTTTCTCAAACTGATCAGACTACAGTTGATTATCAGCTGCTGTTCACTGCCAACAGCCTTTGTGTAAGACTGCCATGCTCTAGGCGTTAAGTCCTGGTTACTATAGACAATAACGGTATCTGTTCAGTAAGCCTCACTACCCACTCTTCTTGTGCTCCCACCGCCACCCCTCCTCGCCCATTGCTTAACTCAGGGCAGAATACTGACTAAGAATCTAAGACCAGATAAGTCTTAGATGTGAGTCAGTAAAAAGTCATAAAAGCATACAACTATGTCTTTGCAATCAATTAAAATATATAGATATGCTCTGACACTAGAAAATGGTGTGTTCTCATATTGCTTATAGTACTGTAGTAGCTGTATTAAACACTGCTTGAATTGTCTGTATGGAATGCCATCATATATGGGACCTACCTAAGCCAAAAATGCCAGTTGTGATAAATATTTATCAGGGGGATAAATACTGTGTGATTTGCGCAGCTCATAGCACTTTAAAAACCCATCTGAGAAAGGTTAGTACTGATTTTATTTTCTCTATGGAGAATTGAGACATTTAGATCATTACATTGGTGTTATACTGGGTTCAAGGTCTGGATCAGTCATTTGAAAATAGATAATAAAACATCCAAATAGCTCGAGGTCTCATCCAAGTCATTTAATTGGAAGGTGAAAGGGAAGAGATATTTCTTCTTAATCTTATGCTACATTAAAGGAAGTTGTGAGGATGAATAATGTCTGTAAGCTGCCCCTTCTATACACTTTCTGTACTGCTAGGTTGTAAGCAAAACTCTTATGAGGCAGGTGTTGTTATATTCAATATGTAGGAGAATAAATTGAGGCCTAGAGAAGTTTGTGTAACTTGCCTAGTAAATGGTAAGGGGAAGAGGCAGAGTCTTAACTGCAAGTCGTTAGAGTCACCATTAACAAGTGCTTTGAGGAGCCAATATTTTGTTTATTTTTGTTTTGTTTTATTTTCCCAGTGCTTTGTTGAAGGTGACTAACTGAATATAAGCTTTAGGGCTGCTTTTAATATTGGCTGGGCTGGGGAAGCCACATCCTCTTTCGCATCTGCCCATCATTAGCAACATAAGACCTTGCTGCAGAAATCTTTTTTTTTTTTTTAAAGATTTTATTTATTCATTTGACAGAGATCACAAGTAGGCAGAGAGGCAGGCAGAGAGAGAGGAGGAAGCAGGCTTCCTGCCGAGCAGAGAGCCCGATGTGGGGCTCGATCCCAGGACCCTGGGATCATGACCCGAGCCGAAGGCAGAGGCTTAACCCACTGAGCTACCCAGGTGCCCCCAGAAATCTTAAACAATTAGATTTCTCATGTACCTAGTAAACAGAGGAAAATGAATATAACTTTTAAATAACTGAATGAGTAGAACCATAAAATACGAAGTTTCTAGAAGTGGCTTTGCCTATATATATTGTTTCTACCTCTTAAGATGACCTCTTTGTCATTATAAGAGATTTTCAGTTGTGAAAACACTTAGAAATTTGCAAAAGTCAGTAGAGAATGTAGACTTTTTTCAGTAATGAACAAGTCTGAAGAGAAAAGAGAGAGATGTAATATTATAATATGGAAATCCTATGGAAAGTATGTTCAAAAAGTCATTATCTTTGTCTTTAATCGTAACAGAAGTCATGAGAAGTGATTTTCTTTCTTTGGACTATAGGAAGTTTAACTTAATGCTGTTAGAATGTAGAATGATATGCTAAGTAGATTAAAATTCAGATAGATGTGTAAATAGAAAGCCTGATTTTTCACAGAAGAAATGTTAAACATATTCTGAGCCCACATTGGGCTCTCTGCTCAGCAGGGAGGCTGTTTCCTCTTCTCTCTCTGCAGGTATCCTTCAAGTTTATCTATGGATGAGGTAAATGTTCTCTTCAGAAAGAGGAGTCAAGATTTTAGCAGCTGAGACATTAGGAAAATACCACTAGTAGTTTAAGTAGAAAGTAATGTGGGCATTGGATCCTAGGTTTATTGAAGAACTAAATCTGTGTATCCCATTAATGGTAAAAGATGTCATAATTTGCAGCAAATCAGAATACAAAACAGAATAAGACATAGGTTCCAATATTCTTAAGGAACATGTATTCCTACCCATCTGGTCTAATGTCTTTCCTTTTGCCAGCCTGTTTTTACAGATTTTACTGGCCTAGACCAGAAGTCAGCAAACTACCACCTCAGACCAAATCCAGCTCAGCTGTTTTTGTAAAATTTTATTGGAAAAAAGCCATGCATATTTTTTTAAAATATTGTCTATGGTTATTTTCAGGCTGTGTGACAAAGTTAAATAATTGTGGCAGATTATCTGGCCTGCAAAGCTAAACCTATTTACTGTATGGTCCTTTATAGGAAAAGTTTGTTAATTGTGGCCTAGATCGTAATAGAAATAATTCTTAAATGTTTTGCTTCTATTTTCCTTTGCTTCCTTCTCCTGTTCCATCAGCTATATATGAGCTCCTAATCTGTATTTGAGATACCAGCTTTCTGGGCATGTGCCTTTGTCTTCCCCATACTGAAGTTCCTACTCCAATTGGTTATTTTTTCCGTTTATGAATGAGTTGAAGGGTTTTTACTGGTTAGATCATGGAACTAGATATGAAGTATACATAGGTTCTCAAGAATATACTCTACTCTGTTAAGGACTTTGGCCATGTTCACTTTCGATCATTATTAGCCAAAAGGCTGAGAAGCAGTCACTTTAGATCATTAAGAGCACAGTGATCTCCTTAAGATATAGTAAGGAACACTGTTAATGATTGTGAAGCTTTCAGATGCAAAATGATGTCTGCTTAAATATTGGGGCCACATCTTGATTTATTCTGAATGATCTCAGGTTCTACTAGAGAGCCATTGAAGTATCTAAGCTTTTTATTTTACTTTATCTTTGATTTCGTATATGTTCGAGGTAGGAAGGAATGAGAGTTAGTAGCATTTTTTTTTTCTAAGTTCATAATTTTCTTCTGTCTTATCTCTATAGCAAAGTTCTTCTGGTATATTTCGGATTTTGTTGTCATGCTATCACAAAAGGCTGTAATAGCCAGAAAGACTAAGAGGCAGATAGGGGCGCCTGGGTGGTTCAGTGGGTTAAGCCTCTGACTCTTGATTTTGGTTTAGGTCATGATCTCAGGGTCATGAGTGCAAGCCCTGCATGGAGCTCCGCAGAGCTCTGCACTGGGCATGGAGCCCTGCAGAGCTACGCACTAGGCATGGAGCCTGCCCCCTCTGCTGCTTCTCCCTTCCCCTCCTTGCGTGCACTCTCCCTCTTAAAAAAAAGTGATGCAGGTAGAAAAAGAAGCACTTAGAGATTTCAATGTGGAAAAGTAGGGAGTCACTGACTGCATCTGAATGGATAAAGACAGGTCTTAATTTTTACCATTGCTTGTTACTGTTTTCTCTGAACTGTTTCATATCTTCCCCAGAGCTATGGCACCTTCTGTTTAATTCCTCTTTCTTTTCATTGGTATAACCATTGTTTATTATAAGGCAAGATGTATAAAAACCAACCATCTATAAAAACCAACACTTTTATATGCGTACACCTCATCATTTCTTTTATCAAATTGAAGCATATCAGAGATTATCTGGGATTGTTGGAAGAATTCAGGTTACTATTCCACCAGTAAAATAGCCCTGTAGCTCTTTGGACATTTCCTTTGCTCAGAGGTTGGTGGTTTTTTGTTTGTTTGCTTGTGTGGACAGGTTTTTCAATTATTTGTTTTATTTTGAATTTTGGTATAAATCCTCTTCCCCTGGAGTGATTAAAGTGGCTGTACTTGCTGGGTTTGGAAAGTGTCAGGGCTAGTAGAGGAGACCATACCTTGAAGCTGCAGGTATTGTCAGAAATCAAGAGAGTTGGTTTTCAGAAACCCAATGAGAGAGCTGCTTATGATTAAAGGGTTAGGGGGAGGATAGATACTATGTTTGACTTGCAACCAAAAGACCTAGTGCCCTGCCCTTTTTACGTGTAGAATGGGTGAAAAAGGAAATAAAGCTGTGCTCTAAGAAAAAGCTTTTAAATATAAGGAGTTTTGCCTGTGTTCAAAGCCTGCATCCCATAAAGGCTTTGAATAATCTTTTAAATGTTCACTATTAGAGGTCTTTTCTTCAAACAGTTGTTATATTTTCCTTTTACATAAGAAGATACAGTACCACAGTGTTCTCAAGATTCAAATTATATTGAAAAAAAGGTTGGTTTGTCATTTATTTATTTATTTATTTATTTGACAGAGAGAAATCACAAGTAGATGGAGAGGCAGGCAGAGAGAGAGGAAGGGAAGCAGGCTCCCTGCTGAGCAGAGAGCCCGATGCGGGACTTGACAGAGAGAAATCACAAGTAGATGGAGAGGCAGGCAGAGAGAGAGGAAGGGAAGCAGGCTCCCTGCTGAGCAGAGAGCCCGATGCGGGACTCGATCCCAAGACCCTGAGATCATGACCTGAGCCGAAGGCAGTGGCTTAACCCACTGAGCCACCCAGGTGCCCCTGGTTTGTCATTTTTAAAAGAAACTTAAATGAGCAAATGCCTCTGGAGCCACCAAGTCATTAGTTTTCCAATAAATAAGTAGCATTATAAAAGTAAGTTAAATGTGCATTAAATGAGACTATGTTGGGCTAAAATATAGGCTTCTGTTTCTGGATAAGATAGAGTAAACACATTATACCCTATTCCTCCTGCTAAGTACCAAGAAAAAGAATCCTGTACAATGTGGATCTTCTATATTTGTTTATTTGCTTGTTTTATTCCTATATATCCCAGTTGGACGTGCTAGAGACTCCTCCTCCAACCAAAAAATACTAATGGATAAAGCATAAAAAAGGTCTCATTTTTTATTACATCTATCCTGTTCCCGGCAAACGTCATGAAAGCAGTTGCCCCCTGCCCTTCGCAGTCCCATTGCTGTGGAGCTTGAGTACCTAGCCCTGTCCACCATACCTGCCTTTCAGTAATGAGGGCACCCCTGCCTCTCCCAGCTGGTGTTACAACCTCAGAGCCATTGGACAAAACCCGTCTGCCATCATCACACTGCAATAATGAGGCAGTTCCTATTCTCACCACCACTAGAGTGGATGGAGGGTTATAGAGAAGAGGGAGTTAGAGAACAGGATTTTTCAAATCTGTGTTTGAAATCCTATGCAGACCTCTGAACATCACATGCATTTAACTAATGAGAATTGATGCACAAAAAGGTTTGAGAACTGAACTCTGGTATGATATTCTACCTAGGCTTCACAATGGCTCTTGGTTACCCCACAAATGGGTAGAACAAAATAACACTGAAAAAGTTTTAACTATTAAATTGACATTTGAGCTACAGCCAGTACAAGTGAGCTAGGAATCTGTGTAGTTTGCTTCCTACCAAAATAGATAATAGAAAGCAGAATCTCATAACATAATATTCACCATATACTAAGAACCAGGTAAATCTTAATTCAAATGACAAAAGGTAAACAGCTATAGATAGTACACTGAAATGACACAGATGTTGGAATTACCTGATAAGTATTTTAAAGAAGAAATAATAATAAAAGTCCTCCAGTAGTAATTACAGCCTGAAAACAAATGAAAAAATAGAAAGCCTGGGTGAAGAAATAGATGATATAATGAAAAAACAAATGTAAAATTTTAGAACTGAAAAATGCAGTAACCTAAGTAAAAAACTGGTTCTTGGTAAGATAGCTGTAACAGAGGAAGGAATCAGTGCACTTGAAGTTAGAACAATGGAAATTATCCAGTCTGACAACAGAGAGAATAAAGATTGAAAAAAAAAAAAGTAAACAGAGCCTCAGGGACCTATGGGACAATAACAACAGCAACAAAAATTTATGTTGTTATCTTTGAAATCCAAGGAGAGAAGTTTAAGTAAGAGTGAGGGATTGAAGAAATGACTGAAAACTTCCCAAATTTGGCAAGCCAACAAGTTCAAGAAGTCAAGCAAATTCCCAACAGGAAAAACCCAAAGTAATCCATTTCCAGCCACTTTATATGTAACTTGCTGAAAACCAAAGGCAAAAATTCTTGAAAGCAGCTAGAGAGAAGCAATGCATTACATAGAGGGGAACCATTTGAATAACAGTCAAAATTTCTCATTAGAAAATATGGAGGCCAGAGAGAAGTAGTAAGATATTTTTTAAGTGCCAGAAGAAAAGAACTGGCAACCTAGATTTCTTCATCCAGAGAAAATATAATGAGGTGAAATAAAAACATTTTCAGATGAAGGAAAGCTGGAAGAATTCATTGCCAGCGGACTTGGTTTTAAAAAAAGAAATTCTTCAGATGGGAAGAAAATAATGACAGAAGGAAACTTGCAATGTCAGGAATGAAGAAAATGCAAATGAAAGAGTAGACCTGGGGTAATTGATTAGTCTTCTCCACTTAAGTTTTTAAAAATGTTTGGTGATGGAAAGCAAAATTTATAACATTTTCTGATGTAGTTTTCAATGTATGTAAGGTAATCTTAAAGACAATTATATCGTAAAAGGGGAGAGAGTAAAGGTAGTGAGGTTTCTGCATTCCACTTGAAATGCTGAAATGTTGATATGAGCAGACTAATAAATTATATGCGTGTGTATATATAGATGAATCAAAATTGAATACTGAGAGTTCAGATTATGCACAGGAAAGCAGGAATGGATGTTGGATTTGAAAATGCTTTTGCTTTATGAATTGGTATAATCATGGAGATTTTCTTCTTTAAACTGTTAATGTGATAGATTACATCAAATGTATTTTGAATACTTAACCAACTTTGCATTCCTTGAATAAACCCCATTTGGTCATGATATATGTATATAGGTATGTATGTGTATATATATGCATATATATGTGTATATATATGTATATAGGTATGTATGTGTATATATATGCATATATATGTGTATATATATGTATATAGGTATGTATGTGTATATATGTGCATATAGATGTATACATATGTGCATCTATATGCACATATATACACATACATACCTATATACACATATATACATACATGATGTATATATGATATATACATATATATACAAATATACATATCATAAAATAGGTTGAAAATAATAATAAAATATGTTGATAAGATGATAAAAAATGTCAACATGATAAAAAAAATTGACAAAATCCAACACCCATTCATGACATGAAACACTAGGAAGACTAGGAAGAAATAGGACAAATAACCTTCAGGTATCATCACACTTAATGGTGAAAGACTAAATGAAATACTTTATCCCTAAAATTGGGAATGAGGCAGTGATATCCTCTTTCACCTATTCTCTCACTCCTATTCATAGTAATGGAAGTTCTGTGCAGTTCAGTAAAGAAAGACAAAGAAATAAGTATCATACTTACTAGAAAGAAAGAAGATTGTCCCTATTTGCAGGTGACATGATTGTCTACACAGTAAAATTGCAAGTAACCTACCAAACAATAACAATAACCACACAGCAGTAAAACTCCTAAAATAAATGAGTTTAGCAAAGTTGTGAGATAGGTAATCATTATTAATTATATTTCTGTATCCTAGCAAGAAATAATTGGAAACCAGAATTTTAAGACATACTGCCATTTATAGTTGCTCCGAAAATTGAAAATGAAATACTTAGGTAAAAGTGCAATATAAAATGCTGATGAAAGAAATTAAAAGTCTAATGAGTAAATTAATATATTACGTAGAAAAGATGTCAGTTCTTCCCAGACTGATCCATAAGCTTAACATAATTCCTATTAAAATCCCAGCAAGTCCTTTTTTCTATTGTTTATATAGACAAATTGATTCCAAAATTTATATGAAAATGCAAAGGAACTAAAACAGCTAAAGCACTTTTGAAAAAGAAGAATAAAGTTGGACCAATTATACTTTATGGTTTTAAGACTTGACAGCTATAGTAATGGTAATCAAAATAATGTATGGTATTAGAGGAGGGATAGACCTACATATCAATGAAACAGAACAGAGTCCTAAATAGACCCATATGGGTATGTTAACTTTTTTTCATTGAGTTGAAATTTATAAAACAATCTAAAATGAATAGTTTGATGCTATCTAGTGCATTCACAAGATCATGTGACCACTACCTTTAATCTAGTTGCATAGCATTTCATCAGCTTAAGGGAAAACCTCCTTCCCATTAAGCATGTGCTCTCAGTCCCCCATTCCCTCTTCCCATAGCCTCTGGAAACGACAAATCTGCATTCTCTATGGGTTTACCTATTCTGAATATTTCGTATGAATCGAATCATACAATATGTGATCTTTACTCTCTGACTTCTTTGATTTAGAATAATGTTTTCAGATTCCATCCATGTTGTAGCATATATGAGCACTCCATTCCTTTCTATGGCTGAGTAATACTCCATTATGTGAGTATCACTAAAATGTGTTTATCTATTCATTTGTGGGTGGACATTTGGATTGTTTACACCTTTTGCTATTTTAAAATAGCATTGCAGTTAACGTGTCTCTACATGCATTAGAGTAGTAGTTTTCAGTTCTTTGAATATATACTTATGAGTAGGCGATTGATTTTTGGGAAAGGTGCAAAAGCAGTTCAGTGGAGGAAGGACATTTCATAGGGGAAAAAATGAACTTGACCTAACCCTCACATTTTACATAAAATCACTCAAAATAGGTAGTGAATCTAATAGATAAATGTAACATATAAATATAAAACTATAAAACTTTTAGAAGAAAGGGTTGGAATAAATCTTGATGACCTAGGCTAAAAGTTCTTAAACATGACACCAAAAAAATGGCTTATAAAAGGAAAAAAAAAATCAGTAAGTTGAACTTTGTCAAATTAAAAGCTTTTGTCCTGTGAATGACCCTGTTGCAGAGGATGTAGAAACAAGCCATAGTTGGGGAGAAAATCTTCGCAAATCACATACACAACAATGGTCTTTGTATCCAGAATATATTAAGAATTCTCTAATGTCAACAGTAAGAAACAATTGAATTGGAAAATGGACAAAAGTTTTGAGCAGACAATTCCACCATGGAAGGTATATGGATGACAAATATGCACATGAAAAGATGTACAAAATCTTAACTATTAGGGAAATGTAACCTAAAAACATGGTGAGATCCCAGCACACACCCGTCAGAATGGCTAACATAAAAAATACCAAGAATTTAGAGCCACCAGCTCTCTCATATGTTCCTCAAGGAAATGTAAAATGGTATAGTCATTCTGGGAAACAATTTGGCACTTTGATTCACAATTGTGTTTGTATATTTATCCTAGAGAAATAAAAATTCATATGCACACAATAATCTGTACATTTGCATGCATAGCAACTTAATTTGTAATACCCTAAACCTGAAAACAGCCCAAATGCCCTTCAGTGGGTGAACAGGTTGTGGCGTAACAGACTGGAAGTTGGTAATAAAAGGAGCTGAACTATTGATACATACAGTAGCTTGGATGGATCTTAACAGCATTATGCTAAGTGATTTTTTAAAAAGGCCAAACTGAAAGGGCTACATACTGTCTGATTTCATTGATAACACTCCCCAAATTACTAAATTATTTAGTCATGGAGAACGATCAGTAGTTGTCAGAGATTAAGAGATTAACATTTGGGGAAGGGTGTGACTCTTAAAGGGAGTAGTATAAGAGAATTTCTTTGTTTTGATGTAACAGTTTATATCCTGATTGTAGTACTAGTTACATGAGTCTGTACATGTTATAAAATTGGATATACTATACACACACACCTCCAAAAAACAATGCATATAAAACCTGGTGAAATCCAAAGAAGGTCTATATATTAGTTAATTATGTTATGTAATGTCAGTTTCCTGATAATGATAATGAGCTGTGGTTAAGTAAGATGTTCTCATTGGGAAAGCTCTATGGAAGGTATACATGGTAACTCTCTACTGTTTTTGTAATTTATTGTGGGCTTTAATTTATTTTTTAAATAAATAAATTAATAAAATCAATTTATTACTTAAAAATAAACAGCAAAAAACTCAGTGTTAAAGATTTCAAAAAGTAAATAACCTGATTCAGTTAGATGGCCGTTAACCTGAGGCATTGAGGAAAATTATCTTAAGAATGTTTTATATTTAATTAAAAGTGATAATAATAACTAGGAATTTCCAAGAAATTTAAGCCAGCTAGCGGAGGATTCTTAGTGCATGGATAGCTGCATGGAGAAATAGAACAGTGCCTCTGTCCAGGGAAGAGGCAGCAGGATTTGATCTCTGGTTTAGATATTGTTGATGGTTTGATTTAAAAGCCAGTGAGGGGGCACCTGGGTGGCTCAGTGGGTTAAGCCGCTGCCTTTGGCTCAGGTCATGATCTTAGGGTCCTGGGATCGAGTCCCGCATGGGGCTCTCTGCTCAGCAGGGAGCCTGCTTCCCTCTCTCTCTCTCTGCCTGCCTCTCCATCTACTTGTGATTTCTCTCTGTCAAATATATAAATAAAATCTTTTCAAAATAAATAAATAAATAAAAGCCAGTGAGTAGACAGACAAGTGCTGCAAGTACCAGTGCTCCTGGGATGAATGGCACTTTGCGGAATGGAAGAGCTGACAAACAGTTTAAGTTACTCATTTATTTACAACAAAACTAAACATTTGCAGCAGCCTTTGCACAGAACAGAATTTCAACTAATGTTTCTCTTTTGTATCTGCCGTCTACTTTATCCTTTTTTTTCTTTTTACATCATGTTTTGATCTGGACTAACCATTCCCAGCTTGCTTTTACTTTTCTCCCTCTCCCACCCCAGCCCCGCTCTTTCCCTCCACACTTCTTCCCTTTCCCCCTTTCCTCCCACTTTCTTCCCTCTTCCGCCTTTCTTCCCTTTCCCTCTGTCCTTTCCCTATTCTTTTCCCTTCCTCATCTTTTTAAGAGTACCTGCCATGTCCTCTCTGAATTTCAGTTTAAGGAAAGAAAGCTGAATGAGTTCTGTTAAGTAAAATAGTGGAGGACATTTCTGAAATTCAACTTTAATTTTGAAAGTATGTTATTTTTTAAACTTTTTTTTAAAAAAGATTTTATTTATTTGACACACGGAGAGAGACATTACAAGTAGACAGAGAGGCAGGTAGAGAGAGAGGGGGAAGCAGGCTCTCTGCTGAACAGAGAGCCCAATGCGGTACTCCATCCTAGGACCTTGAGATCATGACCTGAGCCAAAGGCAGAGGCTTAACCCACTGAGCCACACAGGTGCCCAAAAGTATGTTATTTTTAAACTGAGCAGTTAGTTGGTTCTGACATCTAGAAATCAGACTCTAAACCTCTAGAGAAAAATTGAAGGTGCTTGAGGTTATACATCTTCTGTATATTTGTGTAGGATTAGCAGAATCTGGCCTCTCAAGTTACTTAGATTTTCTTCACCAGCCTTATTTACATTGGATTCCTGAATGAGAAAAGTTGGATTTGGATGTATTTCATTCTTTCTCTGCCTTTCCTTTGTGGCTTTTATAGTAGCAGAAAATGTTACCGAGGTTGCTCTAATGTACTCATCTCTTGAGCCTGAAGTAGAGATTTTGTGGAGACCACCTGGGATATCCAGAGATGAAGGACTGCTGTCTCAAAGACCCTCCATAGAAGAAATGCCCCATCATATTTGTTGTTTTCGACTGGATTTGTAGAATTTCCATCTTTTTTAAAAATGGCTTTAGAACATTCAATAGAGCCTTCTAGGCAGAGCAAAAATATTTCAAATGTGTTTAAAGTAAGTCAGTTGTTTGTTGCTCTACTTACCAAGATCTTTCCTCTCCTGTAGCTGTGTAGTGACCATATGCCTTTGTTCAGGGTGTATGTATCTTGATATCTTGTTATCAAGTTTCCACACTTAAAAGTTTATAAAATACCTAAAGGGAAATTGATTTCCTGCAGTATTGGGTAGCCTACTTGTGCCTAAGCTATTGAGTTGTTCGTACTACTTGCAACAAATTGTTCTTTGTTAGAGGGGTAGAAAGAACACCTCTGTACTATCTTAACTTTGCTGTGAAAATATTCATGTTTAATGGGTTAAAAGACAATAATTTCCAGGCCTGGTTTTTAAAAATGAGAATGCTTTTTAACTTTCTCTTTCATGGTTATTAACTATGCCCAGAGTTTTCATTTTAATTACCACAATGCAGTACTCCAGTTCTCTTATTTGCTTCATTACCTTCTCTGCTTTGGCTCTGAAAATAATTTTAGAGAAATAAAATCAGACTGTTTCCAATACAATGAAATGCTTTCACCACACTATTAATGAATCTTTTCTTCATTACCAACAGAAAGCTAGATGTTGCAGATCTTCTTAAACAAACAAATTAAAGACTATTCAGTCTTGTGATTAGAGGAGACAAAGAGTACAATAAAACTTGACTTACCTGGCTCATTCCTTTGGTTTTTTTGACCTCTCTTCTTTGGAAATAGAAGCTGTCTATGGCTTAATTCCTCCTTAGAGAAGAAATGCTGTTAGAGAGTTACTGGAAGAATCCTCAGGGTTCTGAGTCTTGGTCCTTAAATGTAAGACCTGAAACCATAGAAGTACTAGAAGAAAACTTAGAGGGAAAGCTCCTTGGACATTGCTCTTGACAAAGAGTTTTTGGATATGACAACAAAAGCACAATCAACAAAAGTAAAAATCAGCAAGTGACTGTAGCAAATTAAAAGGCTTCTGCATAGGAAATGAAATGATAAACAAAATGAAAAGACAACCTGCAGAATGGGAGAAAATATTTGTAAGTCATTTATCTCATAAGGAGTTAACATCCAGATGTATAGGGAATTCAACTCAATAGCAAAAAACAAATAACATAATTAAAATATAGACTGAGGATCTGAACTGACATTTCTCGGAAGAAAGCCTGTGAATGGTCAAGAGATCACTAATCAGGGAAACAATGAAATTATCACCTCTTACCTGTTAGACTGGCTATTATCATAAAGATGAAAAATAACAAGTTTTGTTAAGGATGTGGAGAAAAGGGAACCTTTGGACACCATTGGTGGGAATGTAAGTTGGAATAGCCATTATGGAAAAGAGTATACAGATTCCTCAAAAAGTTAAAAATAGAACTACTAATGATACAACAGTCCCACTTCTTGGTAGTACATATCTAAAGGAAATTAAAAAAATCTATCTCAAAGAGATACTGTACCCCTTGTTCACTGCAGCATTATTCACAAGAGTTAAAATATGGAAACAACCTATGTGTCTATCAGTGGATAAATGGATGTGTGTGTGTGTGTGTGTGTGTGTGTGTGTGTAAAATGGAATGTTATTCGGCCACAAAAATAAGAAAATCTGCTTTTGCAAGATGGATAAGACACAGGAAGATAAATATTGCATGATCTCATATGTGCAATCTAAAAATGTCAAATTTATAAAAGCAGAGAGTAGTACAGTAGTAACTAGGAACAAGGAGATGGGGGAAATGGAGAGATGTTGATCGAAGGTACAGAAGTTCACTTATGTGGGATGAGTAAGTTCTAGAGATCTAATGTACAGCATAATGACTATAATTAATATTACTGGCGTTATATACTTGAAATTTGCTATGAGAGTTGATTTCAAGTGTTCTCACTACCAAAAGTAAATTGTAATGATATGAAGTGATGGGTATGTTAATTAGCTTGATTGTGGTAATCATTTCATATTGTATGTATGTAGGTATGTATATATATGTATATATATCAACATGTTGTACACTTTAAATATATGAAATTCTTATTGTCAAGTGTGCATTTATCTATAAAGCTAGGAGAGTGACCAGATAAGTCCTCTGAGCCTGTACTTCTTGTTGAATCATAGATTAAAGACCTCACAGGAGGATACATAAGAGCATTGAACAGTAGATTGAGAGAGCTGAATTCTAAATTCTGGCTTGTCACCAATTAATTTATTTTGGTCACTGTCAGCTTGACATCACCTTTCTCTCCCTACGTGGAATTCAATTGAACTAATTGTTATTGAGCATTTACTCTTTACAGGAGTTGCCTGGAGATACTACGTTCAGTTTATATTGACTAAGTTTTTTTTGTTTCTTGTTAATTTAGCCTTTTAACACAATATTTTTGGTCTGTAGTAAATCTAGGCAGATAAGTGAGGAAAATTACATGGTGGCTGGAAAATTTTCCTCTGAAGAGGCTTTTACTTGTGTGTATTGGAAATCTAAATAGTCATGGCAAAACACTTTGTCTATGATTTAATTTAAAAGTCATGGAATCAGTATTGTTTTATAATGTTACATCATTAATTCGCAATTACTACTAATTTACCATGCGAACTTCTAAATCTTAGCAGAGCCTACATAATATAAGAATAATTCTGGTTTACTAGTTGATTCAAAATTACTTGTTTTTAGCAAAGTAGAAATTAAACACGCTTCCTAATTTGAAATATGTTTGATAGTAACTATATTCATATTTTAACCAAAGTAAAAAGGTCTAAAATATTTCAACATTATGATGGTGCCTTTAGTGAATTAGTAATCATTTAGGTTTAAGAGATGCTGCCTCTCTTAATGTACCATCCTAGAGGCATATTGATTTTAACATATGTCTCAATTTTTATTTATAGGATAATGAGAACAAATACAGCTTTTGGTTCTAGTGATCGAGGGTCATTCTTGGAAACTAGCAGTGTCAGAACAAATGCCTCAGATAGTGTTGTTTTTTTTTTTTTTTTAAAGGAAGAAAAGGAAACTAAATACAGAAGAATGCTATTTTACCTTAAGTCCTTTTTTTGTGGTTTGTCTGTACTACAGCGATAGTGTTGCTGGAGAATTATAACTATAATGTTGAATTATAACTATATATTATTATAGTTATATTATATATATTATAATATATTGTATTAACTATTGTAACTATAATGTTACATAATATTGTTAGCTTATAAAGGTCCATAATTGGGCTACCTTGTGCACTAAATGCAAGAAATACTGCATTTATCCAGTGTGAAATAGTATCTCTTGAGATTATGAGGATAAATGAGAGAGTATGTTTGAATTAGCTTTGAACATATACCATTTAGCTTCATAGTATTTCTGAGAAGGAAGGATGGATAAGCAGAAAGAGATATTTGTCACAATTTTAAATTAAGAAAATGAATCAAAATCATACAACTTAATTCATAACAGAGCCTGAATTAGAACAAAATTGTATCTTAAGGCTCTCTATGCAAAGTTCTTTAACTAGAGCATGTGTCTCAAGTAATTTTGACAAAATTACCTCCTGTTTCTGAAACTTGATATAATCCTCGTCATTGCAAGGAAGAAGAATGTATGTGTCTATTAATGCCTTTGACTTCCAAGAAGACCCTATATGTAAAAAATCCCACATTATAAGTATAATTTAGAGAGTTTATAATTTTACTTTGCTCTTAACTATCATTCTTTACAATATGGACACTCATTTACTAATGAAAAAAGTACTTTTACTTACCATTTCATAAAGACAATAAATTTTATCTTTTAAGGTTTAGTTTAAATACAATTTTTATTTATAATGCTTTCCAGTTCAGCTGAAAGTGATTTTTCCCTCTTCTAGTCCTTAATTTCTTGTTCATCACAGTCTTATTACATATAAGTTGTCTGTTATTATTTATGTATAATTTCTTATTCTGTTGGATTGTTCATCTCCTGAGTTTTTTTATATATATTAAGGGCTTAATAAATACTTACTTAATGAACAAAAGTTCACCTCTACTTGGTTGGTGAGTGATACTCAAAGCAGAGAGAAGTGAGACCCACTCCCAGAGGACCTAAGAGGTGCATTTTCAATCTGTATTTCCCCATCTTCCATTCTCAGATGAGAAGTACTTCCTGGTAGGACTGAGAGTCCTGAGAGTGTATCCTATTCCACGCACACACGTCAGGTGTGTGTATGTGTGATGAGTGGAGAGTGTCATAAAAGGGCAGAGAGGAGAAGAATCAAAAGAATCACAATATAGAACAAAACAATATGCCTGCATTCTTGCATAACTGATAAATATAGAACGAAATACATTAGGCACATATAGAAGTTACTGAAAAACAGATTTTTTTTTTAAAGATTTTATTTATTTATTTGACAGAGAGAGATCACAGTAGACAGAGAGGCAGGCAGAGAGAGAGAGAGAGAGGGAAGCAGGCTCCCCGCTGAGCAGAGAGCCCGATGCGGGACTCGATCCCAGGACCCTGAGATCATGACCTGAGCCGAAGGCAGCGGCTTAACCACTGAGCCACCCAGGCGCCCCGAAAAACAGATTTTTTTTTAAGATTTTATTTATTTACTTGACAGACAGAGATCACAAGTAGGCAGAGAGGTAGGCAGAGACAGAGAGAGAGGAGGAAGAAGCAGGCTCCCCGCAGAGCAGAGAGCCCGATGTGGGGCTCGATCCCACACCCTGGGATCATGACCTGAGCCGAAGGCAGAGGCTTTAACCCACTGAGCCACCCAAGGCGCCCCAGAAAAACAGATTTTATCATCAGATATAGCTACCCTGTTAAAGCGTTAGCATAATTAAAGCTTTTAGTAATGAGACCCTTCTATATATGCTTGCTTATGGATGAGACATACCAGCAAGCTTTTTGAAGACAGAAAGTGTAAAACCAGGATCAACGGCAATTGACAAAGCCTATTTGGTAAGAAATTTGAAGATTATGCATACATATATATGCACACATGCGTGTGTGTGTGTGTGTGTGTGTAACAACAATTTATAGATTCCTGTAAATCTGTTTGTTGCTTGTTTTTTTCTAGATATTTATTCTGGTGAGCCTAGTCTTATGTTAGAAACACACTTTTTTTTTTTCCTATTTCCTATTTTTCATACTCTCTCTTTTGATGAACAAGATATTTTGAATTTTTCAGACTTTTAAATATTTTTATGAAAAAATTGGGCTGTGGCTCTGAGCTTCTTCAGTACTTTATTGACTGTTCTCATTCTAGTCATTCATTTTCTCTTTTCTTACTGCTAGCCTCTGCCTTTGAATCTTCTGTTGGTTACTCTGTATATATGTAGACCTTTATCATTCCAGAACCAAATTTTCCTTTCTCTATGTTGTCCATGGCTTAACAGAAAGATTTAATATATTCTTGATTTAGCTTGGTTTGAGGAGCGCTAAAAATCTTGATTTAAGCTTCGTTTCAAAAACTGTCCGTTTCTTTCTCTTAGGACTCAATTCTTGTGCTCAAAGCATTGCATTCTAATTAAACTCAGGAAACACAATAGATGTGCTTGTCTTAATGCAGATGTGTCTTCTTTTTTATTTAAAAAAAAACAGTTTGTGGTTTCATATGTTTAATTATTATGTTCCCTCACTCTTTTTTTTTTCCATTAAAAAAAATGAAGATTAATGTTAGACATAATAGGGGAAACTGGATGTGAGGTATATGAGATCTCTGTACTATCTTTGCAATAATTCTGTGTATCTAAAATCTGTTCTAAAAGAAAAAGTCTTTTGAAAAATATATAAGGGACATTTGCTTTTTCATTCATATGATTTTTAGAGATACTCAAATGCTATATTTCTTATAAATCATGAAAAATCTGACAAATTTCAGTGTTCTTTATTTACCCTTTAGATAAACTGTTGAGTTAATAATAAAGCTTTGGATCAGATTGAGAATGTTATTTATTCCCAAGATTCTTACATTATAGCGGATAGAAAATAAGTGATACTGGGCTTCCAATAACACATCACATACCCTTCTGTTCCTCTCAAATCTTTTATGGCTAACCCAACTAGATTTCAAAGTCTCAAAATGAAAAGAAGCAGCAATTCTAGTACTTGATTAGGGAAACAGTATTAACCAAATCTTGCTGAGTTTTATCTGGATTCTCTCAGATTCATAAGGACTCTTAACTTTTCAGAAGGTTCTTGATAGGGGCACCTGCATGGCTTAGTGGTTTAGGTCAGCTTAGGTCATGATCCCAGTGTCCTTGGATAGAGCCCCACTTAGGGCTCCCTGCTCAACAGGGCAGGGTGTCTGCTTCTTTTAACCCCCTTCTCTTGTGCTCTTGCTTGCTCTCTCTCCCTCTCAAATAAATGTTTTGTTTTGTTTTTTTAAAGAAGGCTCTTGGTATTGGGTTCAGTTTTATCTAAGAAGACCAGTCTGCTGTGGCACAACTGTGTTGCATTTTCCCTTCTCAACTTTTCCTTCAGAATCATTTTATACCTTCACCTTCCTAGCTTTTGTTTCTAAGACTCTGCTTGACCAAGTAGATGATACCCTGGGAAATAGTTGTAGATTTGTGGTTTGGCAGTTGCTTTTTCTCAGGGCTCATATAAATTGAGAACTGGTTACTTTGCTTCTCACTTTGTGGGAGAAAAGATTCTGTTCCTGAAGGCACCCATCCTTTCTTTAAACCTTGCAGACAAAGCAGCTTAAAACTTCCTAGGCTAAGGAGTCCCTGTCAAAACAAATTTTTATTTGAAGACTAAGATGCCTAAGGATATTTAACAGTAGCCCATATGAATTATAGCAGAGTCAAAGCTTTAGAATAAAAAGGACATCTCTCATTAACTAACTCTGTTGCACCCACTGTTATATAATATTGTTTTAACCACTTGCTATTCATCTTATAGTAGGGAATACAAATAGAAAAATGGACCTCCTGATTAAAAATTGGCATAACCCTAGGTGGGCAGTTAGGTATGAAATAGAAAATAGTCAAGGAGATGAAAAGTACAGCATAGGGAATATAGTCAATAATATTGTAATAATGTTTGGTGACAGATGGTGACTACACTTATGATGAGCATGAGGACTGTATAGGATTGTTGAATCATGTTGTACACCAAAAACTAACATAACACTTGCGTTAATTATACTTCAATGACTAAAAAATTGGCATGATATAGAACATATTCTACTTTTTATTATGAAATAACTAGTAGCTATCACCAAGATTAGTTTTTTTTAAGTCCTGAACTCATTTTTTTTTATTCAGTGGTTTTACTTCCATAATGAAAAAATACATTTTGTTTGGGACATCTAGAACTCTGAAGATAGATGGAATTAAGTTATAAATTAAATTATAGTTTTGCATTTAAGATTATTTTAGTTTCAGCTGAAAAGGTAGGTACAACATGCTGAAATAGAGCTGGAATAAATAAATAAATAAAACTATTTTACTTCTTTCATAAAAATCTTAATCTATGCAACTCTGAGTTCAGAGATGATCGTACTTGCATATTCTGAGTGATAGAGATGTGAAAGAGTAATTTTTCAATGTAATGCTTCATTTTATATTTTTTCAGTGATGTTTCCAAAGCAGTTGTTCCTTCTCCTTGCTATCTCTTTAAAATAAACTTTCACTGGATTCTTTGAAATTCAATCCTTAAAGCTGGTTTTTTTGTTTAGTAAGATACACTGGATCAGGGCACCTGGGTGGCTCAGTTGGTAAAGCATCTGCCTTTGGCTCAGGTCGTGATCCCAGAATCCCAGGACTATGTCCAGCATCAGGCTCCCGACTCCACAGGGAGTTTGTTTCTCTCTCTGACCTTCTCCCCTCTCCTGCTCTCTCTCACTCTCTCTCTAATGGATAAATAAAATCTTCAAAAAAAAAAAAAAAAGATATGCTAGATCCGTCCTGGCTAATTATATGATTTTTGACACTTGTCACTTATAAAGAGAAGATGACCTCTCTTTACCTTTGTTTGTCTTTCTCCCTGACAGAATCCCAAGGATTGCAGCAAAGCCAAGAAGCTGGTATGTAATATCAACAAAGGCTGTGGCTATGGCTGTCAACTCCATCACGTGGTCTACTGCTTCATGATTGCATATGGTACTCAGCGAACACTTATCTTGGAATCTCAGAATTGGCGCTATGCTACTGGAGGTTGGGAAACTGTGTTTAGACCTGTAAGTGAGACGTGTACAGACAGATCTGGCACCTCCACTGGACACTGGTCAGGTAAGAAGGCTGTACAGTATTTCACATTTCTGGGTTGAACTGCCACGTTCCATATTATCAGATTTTCTAGGCTCAGTTTTATGGCTCATGGTCATCTTTTTCTCTGGATCCATGACTCTTCTACATTACCAAGGTAAAATTTAGAATGATTCTTTGTTTTAAAAGTGCTTTATGACCTATTTCATTTCTAATGTTCATTTTTATCTGGCTTTAGCAAAACCACTAAGTTTTTTTAAGGAATGTAATTTACTCTTTTAATGATAATACACGATTCATTTTTTAGGGTACTTTGACATTATTGAACTCATAATGATATTGAATATCATTATGATATTCATAATTATTTCATAAAATAGACTGATAAATGAGAATTTTCACCACGTGTTAGAATCACTTGGAAGGCATGTAAAAACACTGGCTTCTGATTCAGTAGGTTTGGGAGGGGTGCTGAGAATTTGCATGTCTAACAAATTTTCCAGATCCAGGGATGACACTTTGAGAATTACTGAGGCAAACCATGCAGGCATCTTTACCTCCATTTTATAGTTCAGGACAGTGAAACCTAATTTGCTTGTTCAATTTTAATTTTATTCAGGAAACATTTGATGAGGAAAAATATGAATAAGGTACTGTGCTAGACATTATTTCCAAGAATTTAGTGATAAAGAAAATAAAATAAGAGTTTCTTACTGCTTACCTATTGTTCTTTCTACACCATGGTGATCTTTAAACAAGGTCTAAAGTTGGGCTACCCCTGTGAAAATCCTGGTTTTATCAGTTGGTAATCTTGGGCAAGTTATGATAGTTCTCTCATCAGTAAAATGGGGAGTAGTAATTTACTTTGAGTTGCTGGTAGGATTAAGTGAAACAATATATGTAATGCACTTAGCATAGTACTTGATACATGAATTCTAGTAATTATTAACTACTGTTAATAGCTTTATTCATTAGGTAGATATACAGTGAGTACCTACAGTGTGGCAGATACTGAACTAAGTGATTAGGTAAAATGCTAAACAAGACAATACACCATCTCTGCACTTAGATCTTGTGGGAAGTCAGAAATTTTTCAACAGGCTGAGGCATTTATGTTAATATAATTTCTCATGGAGCGGAGCATCTTTTTTCACAAATTTAACAGTAGATGTGGAATTAAGTAGCTCTTTCATTGCCAAAGTGAGTAACTTTAGTTCTTTTGTCTCTTTTTACTTCCTTTGGAAAATATCAGATACTACCTGACTCTTCACAGAAGCAACAGAAAAGTTAATTGGGTAATTTTTATAAAATGCTTTAAGTTGTGCTATAAAATTTTCTAAATGATTTACTTTTTATTTTTTAAAGATTTTATTTATTTACTTGAGAGAGAGAAAGAGAGCAAGCACACAAGCAGGAGGAAGAGGAGTAGAAGCGGGAGCTGAGCATGGAGCGCAAGGCAGGGCTCAATCCCAGGACCTGAGCCAAAGGCAGACACTTTAACTGACTGAGCCACTCAGGTGCCCCAGTTCTATATGGATTTAAAGTATTATTTTGTGATGTGAGTTTTGCCTTCCTTAGGATGATTTAGGAGCCCTATTGTTTATATCAACATATTTTTTCTTTGTAACTTTAAGTTTTAAAAGAACCTCTTAATCTAGAACCTTAGCTAAGCTTTGATTTGAGGTAACATCTCCCATTGATCTGCTCTGTAGTTTACAGCTGGGGCAAACAGATTAGGTGTCAAGGTTAGGAAGATACAGGAAAAGCAGTTCTGTCAGATTCATGGTAGCTAGCTTTTTCATTTTGTGAACTTAGTTTAGTTTCAAGCCTCTGCTTGTGAAGTATGAAGCCAGAGTAGGGCAAGGTTCTTATGTTAATAGAAAAGTAAGAAGTTGGCCTCACTAGACTTACCAAATTTAGTATATAGTTTTGCCTTGCCTAAAAGCTACAACTAGTTGTTTGGTTTGATTTTTAGTCCTTGCTCATACATTTTATAGTCTGTATTGGCAACTATAGCATTTGAAGGCTAAACAGGCTTGAATTTGAAACATGCAGAATTTCTGAATTTCTTAATGTTATAGTTCAACAGGTTCTAGAAACCATCCTTCTTTTACGTGGATTCTAAGGCCTAGTAGACACCAGCTGATTTATCCAGAATTATGCATCTTATAAATAACAGAACTGTGGTTGGCACATTGACTTCCACCTCCCTTCCGTCTACATCCTTCCCAGTTCATTCACGCCCAACACCTTACCCATTACAACCGTGGTAGGCATAGAGACTGTCCTGAATACCTAGGACCTAAATAAAATTACTAATTTATTTCCTCCCCCTGCCCTGTAACTTTTTTCAAACCTTCCATATAATTTCCACTGAAGAGTTATCTGTGGTATTTTCTTCTCAGTCATTTGCAGTCCCTAATTAAAGAAGTCATTTTATCATGGTAGAACAGAATTATGATTTTAATTTATAGATCTTTCCCTTATCACTACAGGTATTATATAAAATCATATACTTTTCTTTGTGCTGATGAATTAAACTGTGCCTGTTGGACACCTTTAATTAATTAAATCGGTGATTATTTTCAGTATGCTTACAGAACTCATTGTAACTAAAATAATTTAGATGCTAATCATTTATCTAAAAGAAGGAAGAGATTTATGTTTTGAGCTTAGAATATTTTATTTTTATAAAAGCTGTGGTACCTCTCCACTTATGTTTCTGTTTATATTCATTATCTGAATATATACCTTTTGGAGAAACTAACCCATTTCTAGAATAAGAGGAAACAGAATGAATTTTAATAAGCTCTTTAATATTAATTCTTCAGTTAGCCATAAATCAACTACTACATCTGTTATTGTACTGACTTGTATAAAGAATCTTGGGATATTTCCCCTGGCACCACTGCCATGAAATTATTATTGTTTATACACACTTGACATGATGTGCCTGCTGGTGGAATTTAGTGATTTCTATTGAAATCTGTCACCAGTACAGGAATTAGTATGCACATCTGATCATTTCAGTAGCTAAAGCATACCTTGTTGTGTTCTGTTTTTCTCCTTCGTTATTTATGAAATCATATCCTTTGTACTAAATAATTTCATTAAGTGAAGCAAAATATTCAAAATTATGCTTCCAGTTAAAATAATAATAATACTTTCCCATCACCGATAGATGTCATGTCTATTCTAAAGTTGATGATAAAATGGACAATTTATTTTTCTGTATATACAATTTATTTTTCTATATATACAAACTGTTTCCTAAACCTGAACTAACTACATATAATAAGACTCATTCTTCCAAATATATTCCTTATGATAATTCAGAATGGAATCTTGGTGTTTAATGGTTTGAAGTATCAACAGTTAATTGATTTGATTTTTAATATATATTAACTGTTTGGAGCTATTATGATGGCCAGCTTCCAAAATGCTTATCTAGTTGATATAAATAGTCTTGAATAGATGATTTAGCAACAAAGAACCTCAACAATTTAAACTCAATTCTCCACTCTTCTTTCTGTCCTAAAAATTGAACATTTATTCAGATTAGCAGTTAAACCACTTTGACTATTTTGTATTCCCTTCTCTTGTCTTTTCCCACTATCTTAATATGTAATAAATTAAACCGACTTAATTTGATAGGTCTAATTGGAAAACTTTCTTTTAAATGAAGATAATGACTAGTAACAAAAAGTGTTTCTAAATATGATAAAAATTTAATGTCCTAGAGGTGCCTGATTTAAATACATCTTTAGGTAGATTCACATTTGCTATATTTAGTTACCTAAACTGGATGGTTACCTTCTCTCCATACCTCATTTCAAAAAGATTTTGGTCAGAGTTTTATTTGTCATCCCTATATGGAGGCAATCTTAAAATAAAAGTAATTTAACAAAAGCCCCTGCTCCATGCCAGGCACCATGCTGGACTACACGAAGAAAACAAACACGGTCTCTATCCTGTCAGGGGCAGCCTAGGGGGAAAGGCAGACAACTGAATGGACATGAAAATATATTGTAATATGGGTAAGTTGATAGGACTCTGAAACACATATCTAACACATGTTTGGGATTCTTCTGGAAGAAGTGATTTTTAAAATGAGGCCCAAAGTATGAGTAGGAGTCAGCCAGATAGAGATATGGTAGAAGAATTTTCTGTCATTGGGCACAACATGTGAAAAGAGAGGCAAGAGAGCATGGAATAATTGGGGATACTAGACGTAGTTCCTTATAAAGTTTGGTTATTGAGAGACTGAAGTTTTGTTCCAAAAACATGTGTCATTTATTGGGTTTCTGTTTGGGTGGTTGTACAATTTTGTTCCTCCCTGAAACCAACAGGTTTTAGTTCAAGATTCAGAGCCCTTTGTTTTATTTTTCTTCAGAGATGGGCAATGTTAGAAATTAATTGGCTTTCAGCTGGCTCTTGGTGTTATCCAAGTACCACTGAACTTTTTTTTAATTAAAAATTTTTTGTTTCATTTTTAATACCCTTTAGAATTTATTCTTGGTAAATTTTTTAAAAAGCTGACAAATAACACTAAATTCAGGAAAAAAAAACCAAAATATTGTTGTTAATTGTCTAAAACAGTTACATAGTGCTATTTTCCCTGCATTTTGAAATTGAATAATTTTTGTATGATAACAATTTGCACTATCATTTTGTATAGAAGGAATAGAAAGGTAATTCAGCCTTCTAGCTTGATTGATCAAATTATTTTTCCAGTTTTATTGAGATATAATTATCATATAACATTGAATTAGTTTAAAGTGTACAAGATAATAGTTAACATCCATCACTTCGTATACTTACAAGGACTTTTAAGATTTATTCTTTAAGCAACTCTCAAATACACAGTATAGCCTTGTTAATTATAGCTGTTATGGTACATTATATCCCCAGCCTAATTTATGTCTTAACTGGAAGTTGGTACCATTTGACCACCTTCACCCTTTTCCTCTACCTCTGCTCTTCTCCAGCCAATCTGTTTCTGTGTCTTGGCTATTGTGAATAAGGTGAAAATCAGTGAAACTCAGTGAAAATGAGGGTACAGATACCTCTCTGAAGCAGTGATTTCATTTCTTTTGGATATATACCTAGAAGTGGAATTGCTCAATCATATGGTAGTTCTACCACTAAACTCCTTAAGCAAATTATCTGTCACTTAGGTCAAAAGGAAAATCTTTCTTTTTTTTTAAGATTTTATTTATTTGACAGAGAAAGAGAAAGTGAACGCAAGCAGAGGGAGTGGGAGAGGGAGAAGCAGGCCCCTAGCCTAGCAGGGAGCCCAATGTAGGGCTCCATCCCAGGACCTTGGGACCATGACCTGAGCCAAAGGCAGACATTTAACCGACTGAGCCACCCAGATACCACAAAAGGAAAATCTTTAGCAAACAAAGCACAAATTAAATTATACTTCAAGTTTTCCTGTGAAACTAATATTTTTAACATTTAAAGAACTACTAAGATGTCGAATCATCTAAATGATCCAGCTAGTTTGTATCCTAAATAATGGCTAAACTCGCATAGACTGATTGATAAACCAATGAAGTGATTAAGAGTCTATAGGCATACTAGACCTATTAGGATAGGCTATGGATATGCTATGTGACATTTTTACAGTAATATTTTCAACCTTTGGTGATTGATTAATAGAAACTTGAAATAAATGTATATATTTTAGATCCCTCATGCTGCAAAGACATCTTGATTTCTCTGTTTAGGTAATGGGAGGAAGAGGAGAAAATATGGGCCCTGAGTTTGACCACATCTGATCTCACTTCTGTTGTTTTTATCCTTTAATTATAGCTTCTGAACCTCTGTTTGGCTGTACAAAAAGCTCGTGATACTCAAGACCTTCCTCTCTGTCCACTTTAGTAGGGCTGTAATCTCAAGGAAAAATGATTAAGAACTATAACAGGTATAAGGTCATTTTCATGTACAGGTCATTTTCATGTACAGTTTATTTTCATCGTGTATGTTTGGTCCCAGATTTTAAAATACAAACATGATAATGGAATATATTATTAGATTATAACCTGCAACAACAGAAAAGTTATCTTTTTATTCTTAGATGAAGATTGAGCTTTTAAAAGAGTGTCATATAATTTTTCCTTTTTAAAATTGTAGCATTTATGTATATGATTTTATATAATACCTGTAGTGATAAGGGAAAGATCTATAAATTAAAATCGTAATTCTGTTCTACCATGATAAAATGACTTCTTTAATTAGGGACTGCAAATGACTGAGAAGAAAATACCACAGATAACTCTTTAGTGGAAATTATATGGAAGGTTTGAAAAAAGTTACAGGGCAGGGGGAGGAAATAAATTAGTAATTTTATTTAGGTCCTAGATATTCAGGACAGTCTCTATGCCTACCACGGTTGTAATGGGTAAGGTGTTGGGCGTGAATGAACTGGGAAGGATGTAGACGGAAGGGAGGTGGAAGTCAATGTGCCAACCACAGTTCTGTTATTTATAAGATGCATAATTCTGGATAAATCAGCTGGTGTCTACTAGGCCTTAGAATCCACGTAAAAGAAGGATGGTTTCTAGAACCTGTTGAACTATAACATTAAAAAATTGAAAGAGATGCAGAAAGGAAAGATAACTTCTGAGAATAACCTCTAGACATTAAAATATCTTTTGTTTAATAAAACCTCTGTGGAATCATAATAAAATTCTAGACCAAAGAGTCTTTCCTGCAGCTACCTTAAGCTTGCATCTCAGTATTTTTCCTGTACCAACACATCTGAGGTACAAGATTTATTCCCACCCCTAACAGTGGCTCACTGTAGTTAGTGATTTTTAAAGTGGCTGAGTTTGGGGGGGGGGGGGTAAGTGGTGGTGGTACTGGGCTTGGAGATTGAGTTGGTACCATAAATCGATGAAAAGCAAGCTGTCTGTGCTTCAAGATTCCAATGACTCTCTCTGTCCTATACCCCACTCCTCTAAGAATTACTGACCTAAGCAAGTAACATTGCCGATACATAAGGACTTTTGTTTCAACCTGTATGACTTTTGTTTTGCTATTCATGTTCCATAAAAGAAAGAAAGATCTTTGTTTCAAGAATATAAAATACCAGATTATAAGTATGTCTCAAAAGAACTCAAACTACTTTTCACTATGACATTTCCTTTATCTTCAGCTTCCCACTGAAAGACATAAAAAGAAGCCTTTGATATCTCATTTATAGTTATGAAATAAAAGATTAGGGAGCTGAAGCTTTGTCTACACACAGCCTTGCCCGGAGTGAGCCCACATAGAGGCTTATTTCCAAATTTATTCCTACAAGTGCTTTTCAAGTTGAATTATAAGTAAACCTGGGGAAAGTGAGTCAGAGGCTTACAAACTACCAGGATAAACATGGTACATTTTCCAAGGCTTTTAATTTTAGTTACTGGTACATAAGTTCAGTCATTTTCAAATAATTAAACAAACAGGATATTATAATGGTGTAAAATGAAAAATTTGATGAAACATCAAACTTCAGCCCCTTGGTTTAGATTAAGATTCACAAGTAGTGTAAGTTTACCCTCCTTTGCTATTGGGAGCATTTTGCTGGAAAACTTTAAGAAGCATCATTCTATATTTGGAATTTTAGTTTATTTTATCCTCAAGAGGAAACTCTAGAGGGCAATAGGGCCTAGTTCTTTTTGGTTATTTGCACAGGTCCAAGCACTTGATCAGAACATAATAAATGCAACAAGAGAAACATACAAACCTACCTCTCCTGCATCGTGGTCCAAATTTCAAGCTATTACCCTGCAAAGCTGCATGAAACACTTTTACCAAATTGTAAATTATGTTTTTTTAAAAGATAGCTTATCTCCAAGAATGAATCTTTTTAGAAATATATTCTGGGCTTTTTAGACAAGGTTCTGGCAGAATGAGCTCAGAGATAAAAAAGAGGTATGTTTTAGGAAGTAGCAATACATAATAAGCATTAAAGTGGAGTAGAAACAATTTCATTGGGGAAGTTTTTGAAAAGTCCTCTTACATCTAGTTAGAACCTATCCAAGGTTGCTGGAGCTAGAAATAGAATCCAGGTACTCTTATTCCCTGCGCAGTGTCTGGGCCACATAGATAGCCATGATACCAGTCTCAGAAATTATCAGAGGTTTTATAAATACAGGTATATTTTTATGTTACAAGTGTGTTTCTTAAAGATTTGGTTAGGGGCACCTGGGTAGCTCAGTCAATTGGGCATCTGCCTTCCACTCAGGTCATGATCCTGGGGTCCTGAGATTGAGTCCCATGGAGGTCTCCCTGCTCAGTGGGGAGCCTGCTTCTCCCTCTCCAACTCCCCCTGCTTGTGCTCGCTCTCTCTCAAGTAAATAAAATCTTTTTAAAACAGAAAAATTTGCTATAAATTGAATTATTATAAATGCAAGTCATATTTTAAGTATTTTAGCAGAGCTATATAAAGGATTCCCAAAGGAAATCCTTTCCTAAAGTAAAGAACCTTTCTTCTAATATGATCTAGTAGCCCTCAGATTCATCAATTGTTTTTCCTTCCTTCCTTCCTTGTTTCCTTCCTTCCTTCCTTCCTTCCTTCCTTCCTTCCTTCCTTCCTTCCTTCCTTCTTCAAATGTTTGGCTTCATCTGTGTAAGTCTTTGAGGCTCATATTTAGCTTTTGATTCAAACATCAAAGTATATAAAAGGACGAATGCAGTCCTTCAGTAGCATTTTGATAAGAGTTCTGTTTGTTTAAAACATGTAGATCACATTCAAGTTTAGAAATGATTCTATAAATAAGATAACTGTTGAAATGATAAAGAAAGTTAAGAATGCCTCCTAACTCTTTTGGCTAGTTTTATATGCAAGAGTTCTGAGTATGATATAAATCTAGAATTTCCTTATCGTTTTTCCTCAAGGTTATATAAATTATAAGTTAATTCCAAGGAATAGGAAAAGATAATAGTCCATGATCTTTAGTGGAATTATACATATCCTTTTTATCCTTCCAAAAGGATGTTGCTGAGTAAGAAGACTCGGTAGAGATTTATACATTAGATAACAATATAAAATTTATTATATATATATGTAATTTAGATAATAGACTTTCCTTCTCACACATTTTCTTTGCCTTTGGCAGAAGGTCAAAAGCAGATTGCAGAATTATAAACAGCCCTAGCTGGTACTTTAGGGTTCAGTATTCTTTCTCCTGTTTTGTTTCCAAGAAAGCTAGGAATAAAAATATTACTGACAGTATTGGAAAAGATTAGACCTGAGTTCCCTACCTTTTCAAAAAGAGGTATTCCTTTTCATTCAATTAAAGATTAATCTAAAGTTTAATCTAATATAAGAAGCCTTTATACAATGCAGATTGTATTTCCTAGAAGCAAGAAATTGCAGATAGTAATGCTATAAGTCAAATGGATTTTGCCAAAAGGTATAATACTATAATTAGGATTATTATAATTCTTACTCAAAAATTGTGTGTCTGGAGCACCTGGGCTGACTCAGTCTGTAGAGCTTGTGACTCTTGATCTCGGGATTGTAAATTCAAGTCCCACATTGGGTGTAGAGATTACTTTAAAAAAAAAAAAAACTAAAGGGGCACTCAGGTTGGGTATCCGACTCCTGATTTCAACTCCAGTCATGATCTCAGGGTTGAGAGATCAAACCCAGTGCTGGGATCTGCACTGGGCATGGATATGGTCATTAATACCTGTCCTATGTATCTTATAGAGTTATGAGGATTCAAAGTGATAACGTATTTGACAACGCTTTATATATTTTAAACCACCCTGTTTGTTTGTTTGTTTGTTTGTTTTAAAGATTTTATTTATTTATTTGACAGAGATCACAAGTAGGCAGAGCGGCAGGCAGAGAGGGGAAGGGAAGCAGGCTCCCCGCTGAGCAGAGAGCCCGACTCAACTCTGGGCTTGATCCCAGGACCCTGGGATCATGATCTGAGCCGAAGGCAGAGGCCCTAATCCACTGAGTCACCCAGGCGCCCTTCACCTTGTTTGTTTTTATTAGCACTTTAGCTTTATGAAAACAACAATAACCTTTGAAGAATATGATACCTGTATTTTAAAAGTAATGTGTTATTTCTATTTCAGAGGAAAGATTATCTTATGGTAGAAACAAGTGTTAGTGAGGATGTGGGGAGAAAGGAATCCTTTTGCACTGTTGGTGGGAATGCAAGCTGGTGCAGCCACTATGGACATCAGTATGGGGTTCCTCAAAAAGTTAAAAATAGAACTACCCTATAATCCAGTAATCACACTATTGGGAATTTATGCAAAAGATATAAAAACACTAATTTACAGGGACACATAGACCCTGTGTTTATTGTAGCATTGCTTACAATATCCAAATTATAGAAGCAGTGCAAGGGTGAATTGATGGATAAAGAAGATATGGTGTATGTACATAGATAAAGAAGATATGGTATATGTACAATGGAATATTGTTCAGCCATAAAAAGAATGAAATTTTGCCATTTGCAGTGACATGGATGGAGCTAGAGAATATAATGGTAAACCAAATAACTCAGAGAAAGACAAATACCATACTATTTCACTCATATGTGAAATTTAGGGAATAAAACAAATGAGCAAAGGGAAAATGAGAAACCAAGAGACAAACTCTTAACTATAGAGAGCAAACTGATGGTTACCAAAGGGGTGGTAGGGAGGGGTGGGTTAAATAGATGATGGGGATTGAGGAGGGCATTTAGCATGAGCACTGGGTGATGTATGGAATTCTTGAATCACTATATTATATCCCTAAAACTAATATAACACTAGTTGTATCCATAGGTGAACATTTATTTTTATTGTATGTCATGACTTGTGTATTCCCTCATTGATGGACGTTTAAATTATTTCAAATTTTTGCCATTATATATAATGGTTAATGAATATCTTTTGTGCGTGTTTCCTTGTACATATGTGTTAGTTTCTCTAGTGCAGTGCGTTTCAGTTTTTCACATCTTACCATATGTTAAAATATGTCTTCCCTGCCCATATTATCACCGGGGAGGTGGTGGTATATGGCAAAGCTACAGAGACTTCTATGGCAGTGTGTTACAGATAAAATCTTATGCTCTAATGAAGGGGTAGGCAAACTGTAGTCCTCAGGCAAACTCAGGTCCCCACTATTTTTGGTAGTTTTACTAGAACACACCCATGCCCATTTGTTAACATAGTGTCTATGGCTGCTTTCATACTATGGTGGCAGAGTGGAATAGTTGCAACAGAGACTTATGGCCTGCAGAGCTAAAATATTTACCATCTGGCTTTTTACTAAAAAAAAGTTTGCTGACTCCTACTCTAAAATAATAATTACCAAATAAATACAGCTTCAACCATTGTAAATTTGTGAATACTTTTTTAAAAATTTGATCTCTTTTTAAAAATTTGATCTCAAACTTTTTAAAAAATTTGATTTCATGTACTTATTAATATGAGGTAAAAGTAATTTCCGGTGAAATAACAGATCTTAATTGTGTAATTCAGTGAGTTTTGATAGTATAACTAACACCCTTATCCAAGTCTTAAATTAGTTATTAAAATTGGGCTGTTTATCTTTTTATTTTTAATTTATAGGAGGAGTGTGTGTGTGTGTTTCTGGATATGAGCTTTTATCATAAACATGATTTGTGGGGCGCCTGGGTGGCTCAGTGGGTTAAAGCCTCCGCCTTCGGCTCGGGTCATCTGCTCAGCAGGGAGCCTGCTTCCTTTCCTCTCTCTCTGCCTGCCTCTCTGCCTACTTGTGATCTCTGTCTGTCAAATAAATAAATAAAAATATTTTTAAAAAATAATAAGAAAAATTAAAATTAAAAAACATGATTTGTAAGTATTTTCTCTCAGTCTGTGGCTTGTCTTTTCATTTTCTTAACTGTGTTTTGAAGATCACAATTTTTTAATTTTGTTGAAGTCCAGTTTATCAGTTTTTGTTCTAGTACTATAAAAGTTAGTGCTTTTTGTGTCCTATGAAATTTTTGCCTATCCTAAGATCATAAAGTTACTATTATTTCTTCTGAAAGCCTTATTGGTTTGGCTTTTAGATTTATGTCTATGATCCACTGATACTGTTTTTTGTGTACAGTGGGAGGTAAACATGGGTTGAAGTTCATTGTTTTCCATATGTTTATCCAGTCAGTCCAGCTTTATCTGCTGAAAAATTTGTCTTTCCCTGTTAAATTGCCTTGGTGCTTTTGTCAACAATCAGTTGACCACATCTGGACCTATTTCTGATCTCTGTTAACTGCTTCATTTATGTCTGTCCTTGCACCTTAAATTTTTCCTGCCACCAAATACTTTGCAGCATGTTGATTGGAAAGCTACTTATGCCTAGAAGTGTAGTATAATGCTAGGCCATAGTAGACTGTACAAATCTTTATTTTGTCTACATATGCCTGATCTCTCTGTGGGACAACTATGTCAGTAATCTCCTAACTGTCCCTTTTGCTTTCAGAATCCATCTCCTTTTAATCAGTTCTCCACACTGCCATCAGAATAGTATTTCCAAAATCAAATATGACTTTGTTTCTTAAAATCTTCCATAGCTGCTCAGTGTCTAGAGAGGTATATGTAAACACCTTACTTAGCATATAGGAAATAAGCCACTTCTCAAAATGTGCCCAGTACTCCTGATCTCACCAGTCCAGCTACTGATTTATTTCTTTAAAGTTATGTACATTTCTGGGGCACCTGGTTGGCTCAGTTACCTGAGTGTCTGCCTTCGTCATGATCGTTAGGTCTTGGGATCAAGCCCCATGTCAGGGTCCCTGCCCAGCAGGGAGCTACTTCTCCCTCTCCCTCTGCTGCCCTACTTGTACTCTTTCTCTCACTCTTTTGTCAAGTAAATAATATCTTTAAAGTTATGTGCACTTTTATTTCTATGCTGGGAACATGTTATTTCTTTCTAGAATGTCTTTACTCCATTTCATCACATGAAATCCTATTTATCTTTTAGCATCATTTGTTTTGTGATATTTCTCTCCCAATTGACTCCATGTTCTCACTTATAAATATACTATATTTAAATAGTTTGTTTTCTTTGAGATGCTTATCTGATTTATTTTTGTCTCATTTTTGCCTAATAGTATTGGCCAATACTTGTTACTCAGTCATTCGTAGTTTTTTGTTCATTTGTTTTTTGATTAAATTGCCTCTAAGCAAAATGATCACTAAAAATTTTAGGCTCCTTTTCCAAATCTACCAAATGAAGGAAACGTAGGCTAATCTGTGTGATTCACGGGTTTCTGATAGGGAGTAAATGAGGCAACAGGCGTGAGAAAAGGTTGGTTTGTTTTTTTGTTAAAGAACATAATTTTTCATTTTATTTTACTAATACGTGGAAATATTTGAAAAAAGTTTTTTAAAAATACGATGGCCTTATCGTGGCTTATAACAAAATCCCAATAGAATTGAACCCTCTTGATGTCTTATAAATTTTATTGTGATAGAATTTCACCTTGGCATACTTGTATATTAGTTAAAATAATACTACTAATAAAAGACTTTTAAAATTTTTACTCCTAATATTTTTAGTAAAATTTAAAAATATGTTAAGTAAAACTGAAAATAACTAAGAAAATATTTAACATTGAAAAATACTAAGTTAAAAAATAGCTAAATTTAAATGTACTTTATGGACTAAAGATGACATTTTTCTGTACAAATTCTTTGTATGTGTATGTCTGTCTCTTTGGGTATCTTCAGCTCAGTAAACATTTATTGAATGCTTCTCAGTTTAGGCACTATGAAAGTAATGCTACATACAGCAATAGCTAACATTTAGTGAATCTTATTATTATGTAACAGTGCTTACAAGTGCTTAAAAGTGCTTAAAACTTTAAAGTGCTTAAAACTTTGCATATGTTATTTCGTTTAATATTGACAATTAATCTATATGGTAGGTATTGCCATATTTTATGTAGATGAGTAATTTGCTCGAAGTAAAAAGAAATCCTTAGTTTGCCAGTCACATTATAGATCTTTAAGACAGAGCTCCTGTTCTCAAGAAGCCCCCAATCTAAATAGTAGATTAACACAATCATTTAAAAAATTGATCTCATGAGACAAAATATAGTTAGTGATGTTATAAAGATATAGACAAGGCCCTAAGGGATTGGGAAATATTGTCATTCTAGCCCGAAAAATGAGAAGGAAATGGCTTTTGTACTGTCTTTTTTTTTTTTTTTCCAAGATTTTATTTATTTATTTGTCAAGAGAAAGAGATAGAGAGGGAAAGTGCACAAGCAGGGGAGCTGCAGGCAGAGGGAGAAATGGGCTCCCTGCTGAGCAAGGAGCTCAATGTGGGGCCTGATCCCAGGACTTCCGGATCCACTACGACTGAGCCACCCAAACATCCCTGAACTGGTCTTTAATAAATTGTAAAATGACCAGAAATCTTAGATACAGAATTCTGCAGACTGGATTGCTTTTCAGATGATGATAAAAATGCCAGTTGTGCCTGTTATATCTTTTTTTTTTTTATTACCATATAATATATTATTTGCCCCAGAGGTACAGGTCTCTGAATCACCAGGTTTACACATTTCACAGCACTCACCATAGCACATACCCTCCCCAATGTCCATAACCCAACCACCTTCTCCCTACCACCCACCCCCTGACAACCCTCAGTTTGTTTTGTGAGATTAAGAATCTCGTATGGTTATATCTTACTTAGAATAATGCCAAAGTATCAGAACTCCTGGGCATTATTTTTCCTTCTGCCTCTCCTTTGCTCAGGTATGTGGAAGCGAGCATTAAACCATCTGCTTCTCAGTTTATCCTTTAGGAGAATGTGACTAAAAAATTGACCCGATAGGACTTACACTGCATTTCTCAAGGGACACCAAAACAAATCTGATAGAGGGTACTTAGATACAAGTATTTACTCAGCTGTAAAAGTATAAAAATGATAGTGCTTTAGTTAAATAAACCTTGCATTTTGTATTCATTCTTAACAGTCATTGAAGAGGTGAAACTGAAAGCCAGTGTTTACATTCACAGTAATTGCAGTTTTTATGATAGGTTTCTTATGTATGGGAATTCAACATGTAATTTTATAACATTAACAATCATTTTGAAAAGCAATAAATTAATGCAGCTATGCTTTTGAAGAATATCAGCAAAAGCAGTCAAGTTAATAGAGAATTGCTTGTTAGGAAATTTTTTAATTAAATTGAGGAAATGACAGGATTGGCTTTATTCTTATTACTCAGACCTTTGTTGTAAAGCATGGCAAGGATATAAACAATGAATGTCACTTTGGAAGATTTGTATGCTTTCTAAATTAAGCACACAAGAAAGTATTAAGCTATATCAGGAGATGCATTTTCTGCTAGCATAATTTATAATATGAAAGTTAAATAATTAATCAAATGGTTAGATACAGAGGGATTTTTCTCAAAAAGAGAGATAAAGATAAATTACCCCATGCCAATTGAACAATATTCCAAACACAAAAAAATAAAGTCAGGGGGAGGCATAAAGCTTCTTTAATTTTGTAGTTTGTGTAGACTGCCATCCATTGTGTGAGTGATATATGTGATGTCCATATTCATGACATGTAAAAACATCTGACACTAGCTTCAAGCTACTTTTTCTGAATATCATTAATATTAATATGTAATTATTGAACTAATTAATGTATATATGGACAAGTCACTGTTCCCTAGTCTGTTGTAGATATGTAATTTAAATGTTTCTCATTTGATTAAATGAAATCTCTTTGCTGAACACTTTTCTTAGCCTGAAAAGAAATATGTATTAGTGACAAGAGGCAATTTTGGTTTCTGTGTTCTATTGTTGGGACAGGTATTTTGTTTAGCATTAATTTTATATAAAAATGTGTATTTCATGGCATTTTTAGTTGTTCAAGAAAAGACTGATACATGTTTTACTATAACAACTATTAGCATGCCCCTAAGTATTTACTTATATGTATTCCTCTCTATTCTACTAGTGAAATTATCTATATAATTGACTAAAAACAGGAGTGGCCACAGATGCATAAGAAAACACTTCTGCAAATTATTGCATTTGTCATCCACTTCTTAAAGATCATTTTGCAATTCTGTCCCATTGAAATGAATTTCCTGGGTCTTTAGAGTATGCTGAGAAGATTAAAGTAAAAGAGAGGGAAAAGAATCATTTGGAGAAGTTTTGAATGAAGTCTTTGCATTGTCACTAAAAAATAGTCTGAACCCTCTGTCTAGCTGTGTCATTATTTAGAAAGAGCAGGGAAAGCAATGTTTCCACAGCAGTATGTTGATGGATTGAATTGTTTGTTGTCAGGGGCAAGCTAGCATTTAAAGCTATTGCTTTTTTAGTAAAACATAATATGTTGTTATCCAGTTTTATGTTTAATCAGTTTAGTTTAATCAAATGCTATTTTGTATCAGGAATCACAGATAAGAAATACTTACAGGAAAAGACTGTTCCATCTGTGGATTTTTAAAAAGGCACATTGTTCTTTCTCCTGTCCTGGTAGGTTAGTGACTACCAGAAATAAGGAAAAGGTAAAAGCTCAGACATTTTTTTCCCCCTTGCTTGACATTTTACAATCTCTTTTGTCATTGGAATGTGAGACAACACATTTTTTTGCAGTCTTCCACTCAGTTTCCCAATTCAAAAAAGAGATTCGGACACATTTTTTTCCTAGCAGTACTGCGTGGAAGAATTCACTTTCTCTCAGTGACTGTTAAAACAGTAAGAATGATGCAATCAACTCTCTCCTGAATTAACTAAACACGATGTAACTGTACATCATTTAAAATAGTATAGTCAGAAAGTCATTTTTTTTTTTTTCATTTTGAATAGTTTTGTGCCATGCTGGGGTAACTTAACACCAGGGTACAGAAATGATATGTAGAAGCCATAGTCTACCATGTGGGTAAGACATACCTCAAGAAATAGAAAGCTTTTGTGTTTTTGTTGCATGATGGTGAACAGCTGTAACCATCAGCTAGCTTGCCCTTTCTGGCAGCTGGCCGATTTTAGCATTAAAATAAAATTGCATGCTATTTGCCTCTGGAGCATGGCCTTCAATTAAAATTTTAAATGTATTCTTATCATCCCCTAACACAAAGCTCACTTATGCAGTCCCAAATCTAGCCTGAGACACCTGTTCTTGAATCCTTTCTTTTTTTTTTTTTTTAATTCAGAAAATTTCAGTGTGAAATAAATCTCTGTGCTGCATCATGCTAGAATAAAAAAAAGCATAAATTATTATAATGGAACCAGATCAAGCTACTTAGATGGGCTTAAGTGAGTGGTTGAGACCTGTTAATGGATATGAGATATTATTATACCAAAGCCATTTCAGTAAAGGATTAATGTTGTTAATTTTAAGAGTTGTTTTTTTTTTTGTTTTGTTAACAACAGTCTGAAGACAATAAATAGGGAAAGGGGTTTGATTATATATCGCTTTGATTTCTTGTAAGCCTTAAAATTCCGTCATTTAAGAAAGAGTAAGAAACTATTATATGTATGGACAAATTTTAGGTAGCTGGTTGCCATAAAAGAAAGAGGACTTAGGAAGCACTGTATTTTCATTTATCTCAAATTATAGCCTTCAGATCACTATTGACCAGAAAATTCCTACAGTTGTGAACTGAAAACATCTACACTGAGGTAGAAATTAAATACATTCAGATAGGACAAGTTTCTTTCCAGGGCAGAGGTTTCAGTTAAACCGTACCTCATGCTGAATTTAAGCTATTCCTCCATATAGTCTTATAGTTGGACTGAGAAAGCCGTTGGTTTAATAGAATGCTCTCTTTATATTTCTAATTTATGATAAATTTAGCCTTTGTTAGTTGGGTAGAGGTTTCACAACTCTTTCCAGACCTATCTCCCTCTTCAATCAAAGGAAACACCTTATCTTTTCCTATAATTAATCATTTTTAGCACTTTCTTTGATACCCTTTTTTAAAAATTATTTTTAAAGAGCTTTCCTCATTTTGTCTTCTCCAGAAAACAACTAAAGGGGAGGTAACGTGATTTTTAATTAATACATGAAAAGAAAAAGAAGGATCAGAGATTATGTGAACTGCACAACAGTGTCAGAAATCAGAACTTTCTGGATTTAATTTCATCTGGATCAGACTGTTGTTCTGTTTTAATGCCAAATTTATTCATTCCATTTGGCACATTTTAAAATAAATTTTTTAAATATATAGCAATGAACACCCATTGTTGAAAAACCCAGAAAGTATAGAAAATGTAACAAAGAAAATAAAAATACATAAATATGTGTGTGTGTGTATTCTTCTAGTCTTTTTTTTTTTAAGATTTTATTTATTTATTTGACATTTCAAGTAGGCAGAGAGGCAGGCAGATCTTTTAGTCTTTTTTGAATGCATTTTTTTAATTAATAGATTTTGTTTCTTAGAGCAATTATATGTTTATAGAAAAATTCGTTAGAAAGCACCTTGGTGTGGTACACTTGTTATAGTCATTGAACCAGTATTGCTATATTATTTTTGAAGCCCATAATTTACTTTAGGGTTCAGTCTTTGTGTTGTATAGTTCTATGGGTTTTGCCAAATGCATAATGTTATGTATCCACCATTACATAAACCTATGTAGTACTTTCACTGGCCTAAAAAACTCCAGTTCATCCCCACTCCCTTCCTCCAACCTCTGGCAAGCACTGATTTTCTTTTTCTGTCTGTAATTTTGCCTTTTCTAGACTTTCATATAGCTGGAATCATACATTAGAAAGGCTTTTCTGACTGCCTGCTTTTTCAGAAAGTTCCTCTGTGTCTTTTTGTAGCTTGATCGTTCATTTCTTTTTGCTGAATGATATTGAATGGTATGGATGCACTACAGTTGGGGTATTCACTTATTGAGGGACATTTTGGTTGCTTCCAGTTCGGGGTAATTAATGAATAAAGCTAGCATAAACATTCCGTAAGCTTTCAAAGTATTTGGGTAAATACTTAACGGAGTGCTTGCTTGGTTGAATGGTTAGGACTACGTAGCTTTATAAGAAATGGCAAAAACTATCTTCCAAAACGGCTGTCTTAGTCTGCTTGGGCTGCTGTAACAAAATACCACAGACTGGGTGGTTTAAACAACAGACATTATTTTTCGTAGTTCTAGAGGCTGAAAAATCCAAAATCAGAGCGCCAGCAAACTGGTTCTTGGCGAGAGCCCTCCTGGCTTGCAGGGAGCTACTCTCCTGCTGTAATCTCATAGGATAAAGAGTGAAGATAAAGTGACTTTTCCTCTTTTTATAAGGGCATTAATCCCAACTGAAAGGACCTACCTTCACTGCCACATCTAAGCCTAATTACCTCCCAAAGACAATCCCCCTCCACCGCTTTAACTTACCGCATCACATTGGGATAAGACTTCAACACATGAATTTGGAGAGGACACAAACATTAGCAGCAATTAGCATTTTGCATTATCAGCAGCAGTGAATCAAAGTTTGTGTTACCAGGCACCTGGGTGGGTAAAAGCCTCTGCCTTTAGCTCAGGTCATGATCCCAGGGTCCTGGAATCCAGCCCCTCATCTGGCTCTCTGCACAGCAGGGAGCCTACTTCCACGTCTCTCTCTGCCTACTTGTGATCTCCATCTGTCAAATAAATAAATAAAAATCTTTAAAAAAAGAGATAAACTTAAAAAAAAAAAAAGAAAAGAAAGAAAGTTTGTGTTGCTCCCCGTCCTTACCTGCACTTGGTGTTGTCACTGTTAAATTTTAGCCATTCTAATAGGCATGTAGTGGAATCCTGTTTTAATTTACAATGCACTAATGATCGGTAATGTTGTGCATCATTTCATGAGTTTATTCTTCATCTGTATGTCTTCTTTAATGAGGTGTCTGTTCTGATCTTTTGCCCAGTTTTTTGTTAGAGTAGTTTGTCTTCTTATTGAGTTTGAGGAGCTCTTTTTTGGATGTAAGTCTGTTAACAGATATTTCCTCCCTTCTGTGGCTTTTCGTTTACTTCTTTTAATGTCTTTCACAGAGCCAAATTTTTCAATTTTAATGGATTCTTCTTTTATGGAATGTGCTTTTGGTGCTGTATGTAAAAACTCAGGGCCAACCCAAGGTCACCTATATTTTCTCCTGTATTTGTTTTCTAAAGTTGTTACAGTTTTGAGTTTTACATTTGGTCTATGTTCCATGTTGAGTTAATTTTTGTGAGAGATACAAGGTCAGTGTCTAGATTCGTTTTTTCTTTTCTTCTCTTTTATTTCTTTCTCTCTCTCTTTTGCCTGTGGACGTGCAGTTTTTCTAGCACCATTTGTTAAAAGATTCTTCTTCTTTCTTTATTGGATTGACTTTGTTTCTTTGTCAAAGATCAGTTGACTACATTTGTGTGTGTTTATTTCTGGGCTCTTTGTCCTATTCCATTAATCTATTTGTCTATTCTTTCACCAATATCACATTCTTGATTGCTGCTGCTTTTCTAGAAGTCAAGTAGTGTCAGTCCTCTGAATATGTCCTTTTTCTTCAATATGGTAATGGCTATTCTTGGTCTTTTACCTCACCATATAAACTTTAGAATCATTTTATTGATATTCACTAAGTTATTTGCTGGGATTTTCATTGAGATTATATTGGATCTATAAATGAAGTTGTGGAAAATTGACATCTTAACAATGTTGTGTCTTCCTGTTTATGAATTTGGACTGTTTTCCTATCATCATCTTTCAGTTATTCAGAGTTTTACAGTTTTTTTCTTTTTTTTTTTTTTTTAAAGATTTTATTTATTTATCAGAGAGAGAGAGCGCACAGGCAGACAGAATAGCAGGCAGAGGCAGAGGGAGAAGCAGGCTCCCTGCCGAGCAAGGAGCCGGATGTGGGACTCGATCCCAGGACGCCGGGATCATGACCTGAGCCGAAGGCAGCTGCTTAACCAACTGAGCCACCCAGGCGTCCCTACAGTTTTTTTCTTATAGATATTATCTTACAGATATACATATTTTGATTTAAATGTCTTTCTCACTTTTGATACATTGGTTCTAAAGTAATGTAATGTAAGTTGTTGTATGTTTTTAATTTTAAATTCTAATTGCTCATTGGTGGTATATAGGAAATTCATTGACTTTTATATATTTGCCTTGTTTCCTGCAACTTCAGTATAATTGATTATTAGTTCCAGCAGTTCTTATTTCAGTTCTGTGGGATTTTCTACACAGATGATCCTGTCATCTGGGAACAAAGATAATGAGAGTTTTATGTCTTTTTTTTCCCAATCTGTGTAACTTTTATTTCCTTTTCTTGTCTTAATGAATTAGCCAGAACTTCAATACAATGTTGCATTGAAGTGGTGAGAGGAGACATCCTTGCCTTGTTCCTAATTTTAGGGAAAAGACATCAAGTTTCTTACAGTTATATATGCCCTGTTTTTCTAAGTTGGAATATGGGTGTCAGCTTTTTCTTTTTTCAGTATAGTTCTGTACTGTTCCCTCTACTACTCTCGCTATATCCCACAAATTTTTGTTTTTTTCATTTTCATTTAGTTCAAATTTTAATTTCTCAAGACTTCTTTAATTATTGTATTATTTAAAAGTGTGTTGTTTAATCTCCAAATATTTTTGGATTTTCTAGCTATCCTTCTGTTAATATTTTTTCATTTAATTTCATCGTGTTTGAAGAGCATACTTTATATGATGCCTATTCTTTTAAATTTGTTAAGGTATGTATTATGGCCCAGAATATGGTCTATTTTGGTGAATATTCCCTGTGAGCTTGAGAATATACATTCTGCTATTGTTGGATAAGTATTCCATGTCACTTAGATACAGTTGTTGATGATACTGTCCTGTTCAACTGTATTTTTACTGATTTTCTGACTGCTGGTTCTGACTTAAAGAGATCTATAATCTCTGTACTTATGCTTGCAATTCTATCAGATGTTTACCCCATGTATTTTTATGTTCTGTTGTTATGTTCGTGCATATTAAGGATAGTTACAGCTTCTTGACGAATTGACCTTCTAGCACAATGTAATTTCTCCCTTTATTGCTAATAATTTTCCTTGCTCTGAAATCTGCATTGTCTGAAATTCTTAGAGCTACACCAGCTCTCTTTTGATTAGTGTTAAAATTGATATATTTTTCTCTTCCCTTTATTTTTAATCTATCTGTGTTTTCATATTTAAAGTGGGTTTCTTATAAAGACATGTAGTTGTCTTGCTTTTTTTATACACTCCAACAGTCCCTGTCTTCTAATTAGTATATTTTAGATCACTTAATGTAAAGTGAGTATTGATATAGTTGATTAATATAAACCATATTTGTGACTCTATTCGTTGACCTTGTTCTTACTTTAACTTCCTCGATTCGTCTGCATTCTCTCATTTTAATTATCATTGTATATCCCGTTTTCTCTTCTGTCTTAGCATAGAAATTACAACTTGTTTTTTTTTTTTTTAGTGGTTGCCTGAGAGTTTGTACTACAAGTTTACAAGTAATACAAGTCTACTTTCAAGGAATACTGTATCACTTCATGGGAACTGCAAACACCTTATTAAAAAATAATCCCAGGGGCGCCTGGGTGGCTCAGTGGGTTAAGCCTCTGCCTTCAGCTCAGGTCATGATCTCAGGTTCCTGGGATTGAGCCCCCCATCAGGCTCTCTGCTCAGCAGGAAGCCTGCTTTCTCCTGACTCTCTGCCTGCCTCTCTGCCTACTTGTGATCTCTCTCTCTGTCAAATAAATAAATAAAATCTTTGAAAAATAATCATAATAATTTCAAATCCTCCCTCTCATCCCTTATAGCATTGTTGTCATTTATTCCACTTATCCATAAGCTATGATCATCACATATTTTGTTGGCTATTATTACTTTGAACAAACTGTTATCTGTTAGATTAATTAGGAATAAGAAAAAGGCAAGATTTTATTTTCCTTTTATTTATTCCTTTTCTAACACTCATATATAGTGTTTCTGACCTATATCATTTTTCATTCTCTCTGAAGCTGGCAACACATTCCCCCGATATTTATTTGTCTGAGAAAATCTTTATTTCTTCTTCACTTTTGAAGGATAATTTCACTGAATACAGAATTCTAAGTAGATGGTTGTATTTTTTTCAAAACTTCTGAACTGTACCTTTCAAAACTCTACCCTCTTCTTGTTTACATGGTTTCCACCATGGAGCCCAAGGTGGGGCTTGAATCCATAACCCCAAGATCAAGACCTAAGCTGAGATCAAAAGTTGGATGCTTAACTGACTGAGCCACCCAGGTGCCCCCATTTCTAGCAGTCTTAATTATATTTATTCAGAATTTTAACTCCTACAAACCTTAGTTTCCAACAAAAACTAAGTAGTAATCAATTACGAGCTGTGTCACACCAGGGGGAGCTACAGAAGGAGAAACAGGCTTCCCACTGAGCAGGGAGCCTGATATAGGACTCTATCTAAGGATCCTGGGATCATGATCTGAGCAGAAGGTAGATACTTAACAACTGAGCCACCCACACACTCCAATTGATGTGACTCTTATCCTAGTTCCTCCAGTGATAAGATCCCTACCCCCATCTACCTGACTTCTTTTAAGACTTTGTCTTTGATTTTGTGCAGTTTGATTATAATATTCCTAAATATAGATTTTTTAAAGCATTTATCCTATTGTTTTAACTTCATATATCTGTGGTTTGGTAACTGTCATTAATTTTGTTAAATTTTCAGCCATTATTACTTCAAATATTTCTTCTCTTCCTCTGTTTTTCCTGTGGTATTCCCAATACATGTATATTCACATTTTGTAATTGTCTTACACTTTTTGGATATTCTGTTTCATCCTTTTCATTCTTTTTTCTCTTTCCAGTCAGTTTTGTAAGTAGAGAATGCCATGTTTTCATAGTCACTGATTCTTTCCTTGCTCATGTCCAGTCTACTGATGCTCCCATCAAAGGCATTCTTGATTTCTGTTACAGTGTTTTTGATTTCTAACATTTCCTTCTGATTCTTTATCATAGAGTTTCCATCTCTTTGCTCAGATACTTGTCTTGCATATTGTCCACTTTTACAATTAGAGTCCCTAGCATATTAATCATACTCATTTTAAATTCCTGGTCTGATAATTCCAAAATCTCTGCCATGTATGAGTCTGGAACTGATGGTTGCTTTGTCCCTTCAGTCTGTACTTTTTGCCTTTTAGCATGTCTTGTAATTTTTTGTTGAAAGCTGGACATGATGTGTCAGGTAAAAAGGAACTGAAGTAAATAGGCCTTTAGTGTGAGGTTTTGGGTTTATCCAACTAGGAGTGAGGACATGTTTACTCTTAGCTGTAGCTATGTATCAGATGCTGAATTTCCTTTACTACTTTTGTTTTTTGTCTCCCCTGCTGTTATTAGATGTTCTTAGAGACTCCTTAAATAGGCAGGTCTTTTACCTCTACTCCTTTGTTATTATTCAGTAGCCCTATTGATGTGGTAGTGTTGTATGGGGAAGGCACATTCTGTAGTTTTAGGATTAGATCTGTTTTTTAATGTACCTGAGATAGCTATTTCCTGTCCCCCAGGTTGGTTAGTCTTTGGTAAAACCTCAATAGATTAAGTTCTGGTATAATAGTTTCCCTTGAAGGCAGGCCTCAGGGAGAACAGAAAGCTTGCTGCAAGTAAATTAATATGTGAAAATTCTCTGAAAGTGAAAAAAGTACAACTATGTCTTATTAGAATGATAGTAATGATCACAAATAGCATTAACAAGAGATATGACGATGTTAGCTTTAAATGTAATATTTAATTTGTATATTTTCTGCTATGATATAAATATTTTAAGTGAGATTTTTATAAATTAATTTCATTATCTAATTCAAGTTAATTATACAATGTGAAGCCCACACAGTTCTGAATGAAGGAACAGACTTTGTTCAAACAATAAAACATACCTAAAATGTGCCTGAGCACAATTACCAGCTCCATCAGGCTCTTCTCATCATGTCAAAATTAACTACAAATGCTAATATTATTTAATAACTAAATAATAACTATAGTATATGTCACTCTCAAAGATAATACTTTAGGTCCAAGGAATTAGATTCAACTTCCTGAAAGAGTATACATGTAATCATAACAGAATAACAAAAGCAAGAATATTCTTCTTACCATGTCCTTTTTAAGTAGGGTTACTTAAGAAATGGGCAGTGGATCCACAGCAGAATGTCTATATATTTCTCAAGTACTTTACAAGCAACAAGAATAGAGGTGTTATATATACAGTATTTATATACAGTTTTAGCTTAGCAAGGATTTATATACAGTTCTCCACCTATTTGTTATTTAAAAGACTGGTAAAGTTCTTAAATAAAGGCAGCACATGAGTAATATTGACTATTTTGCATTGTAAAGCAAGAAAACTGGTGATATTCTCAAATCTCAAAAATTTCCCCCTAACATTGAGATTATGGTGCTAAATGGTGGGATGATCTCTTAACTAGCTAAGTGATTATTTCCTCCAGCAGACTATAGACTCTATATTAATTACAGTACTTTATATATTAAATTCAATTCCATTGTTCAACTAAGCACTTATTTTGTGTTTTTTATGTACCTGGGATAGTGGTAGTTGCTGTAGCAACAGTATATATAGGTTAAGGTTTATGTCCTTATTCCAGATTTGTGGGGGAGATAGATACACATAAAAACAATTATAAACAGGTTGGTAAATGCAGTAAATGGATTATTCTTAAGATTACCCTGTGTTGTAAGAGTTAAACTTCTAAAATTTTAAATTCCTGAAAGCTGAAGTTTTACTACATAGCAGTTATTAACTCCCCATGTCCTATCTAACATCACCTATTTAAGGAATATAGCCTTTTCTGTCTTGTATATTATCATGTAATCACTCCTCATCTCCTGTACATGTGCATGCACACACACAGATTCACACTCACAGCTGTACAGGCCAACGTGGTGACCTCACCCTGGGAAACGAATCCTTTAGGTTGGGATGTGCTAAGGGGGTGTGTAAGATTCCCTGTGGAAAGATGATCTAATCTTACAGCTGAGCACTCTGGAGTCTGAAGAATCTGGATTCTGATTCTGATTCTGATACCTATATTATATTATTTTATTATATTATATTATTTTATTCCTATAATATTCCTATATTCCACCAATCATCTATAAGTATACTTGCCCTATGGTATCATTTTGATAATTAAAAGATAAAATGTTTGTAAGCATTATGTACAGTACCCAATACATGGTCTCAGTAAATGTTAGTATTTTACAAGACAGAGACTCTATTTTATCTAAGGGTGAGACTAAGTTGTTAAATTCTGTAGACTGAAGCTGATGTCTACAAGACGGGCCCTGAGCAAGAGTGGAATCAGGCAGCAGAAAGGAAGGTATGGCTGACTCAGACCACATGACCACAAAGACATGGTATGAATTGCAGGTTTCCTACCTCCTGAGATACAGTTGTACTTTCTGCTTTTTTTTCTTGGCAAAATCCCTTGTATTCTTTTGGCAAATTTTCTTTTTACTTGAGTTAATTTGACTGGGTTTCTATTCTTTGCAATCAGTGATCATTGGCTAAAACATATCTCAGTAAGAATTTTTTCGTTGTTTGATTTTGGTAAGAGGAAATGGTCTTGTACGAGATTTGTTCTAACAAAACAACTATGTAGTACAAGCTTCAGAACTCCAATATCCTTTATATTATGAATTTTATATTCTACACTAACCAAACAATCATTATCGCCGGGCATAAGTAATATTCTATTCTTCTTCCTCTCATCCTTTTCTGTTTCTGTGGTATATCTACCTCTTATCTCCATAGTGCAAGGAAAAGAAATAATGGTTTTTTGGTATACAAAAAAAAAGCATGCTTTAGAGCCAAAATGTAACATAGTCTTCTTATCTGATATATGTAATTTACTCTGCACTGAAGCCTAAGAAGGGCATTTGTTGGGAGGCGCCTGGGTGGCTCAGTTTTTATCATGATCCCAGGATCCTAGGATTGAGCCCCGCATCTGGCTCCCTGCTCAGCAGAAAGCCTGCTTCTCCCTCTTCCGCTCCCCTGCTTGTGTTCCCTCTCCTGCTGTTCCTCTCTCTGTGTTAAAAATACATAAATAAAATCTTGAAAAAACAAAAAAATTTAAAAAGAAGGGCATCTAGTGTCATAGCACTGATTAATCCAGTTAAGTACTCTGATTTAACAGCAGTTCTCAATGACATTTTATAGGAAATGTCATTGTCACCCATGGTGTCATGGTATGAACATTCATATTTTACCTCAAACATCATTTCTGGTTTAAGTTACCTTCTCTTGGGGTAGGGAGTTCTGTAAGAATTCTACCTATTGTCTGAAATTAGACTTTATTTTATTTATTCTTAAACTACTTCTTTCAGATACCAATGAAAGATCCGTAATTCTAAGATTTGGTGAACATGTTCTTGAACACCTTGTTTAACATCTAACTTTGAACAGAGAGCACTCAGTTCTCTTTTCAGATAGATAAGAATCATCCTGTTGTTACTTGGAAGAAATTTATCCCTCTAAATATTATTTCTCTTTGTTCTTGAGATCTAGTAGTTTAACTGCGTGAGTTTATTAGTACATAAACACAGTTGTGATTGTCCCCATTCATTTATGTTCAACTAAATGATCTATTGAATTAATTTAAAAATTACCTTGTATCACCTCTAAAAGTCCTTTCTCTGGTCTTTTTTAATCTTTTAGAAATTCCACTGATATGAATAAAGTTAATTATTTTAATAATCAAGGCTGAAATTTGTTTCTAAAAATAAAAAAAATATTTGTACTTACTTTGTGACTCATTTTGGATAGCATCTGTTATATCCTGAATTTTGGGTGATATCCTCAGATGTAGGTACTTCAATTTATAAGGTCTTCAGGAGCAAATTGAAATTTGCTCATTTTTATTTATCTATCAATATACCATTTAAGAAATTAAAGGAGGAATTTTTTTACATTTTATTTATTTTATTTTTCTTCAGTGTTCCAGCACTCATTGTTATGCACCATACCCAGTGGGCCATGCAATACATGCCCTCCATAATACCCACCTAACCCCCAGGCTCACCTAACCCCCCACACTTCTCCCCTCCAAAACCCTCAGTTTGTTTCTCAGAGTCCACAGTCTTCCGTGGTTTGTCTCCCACTCCGATTTCCCCCAACTCACTTCTCTTCTCCATCTCCCTATGTCCCCTGTGTTATTCTTTATGCTCCACAAGTAAGTAAAACCATATGATAATTGACTCTCTGCTTGACTTATTTCACTCAGCATAATCTCTTCCAGTCCCGTCCATGTTGCTACAAAAGTTGGGCTTTCATCCTATCTGATGGAGGCATAACATTCCACTGTATATATGGACCATATCTTCTTTATCCACTCAACTGTTGAAGGGCATCTTGGCTCTTTCCACAGTTTGGATATTGTGGCCATTGCTGCTATGAACATTGGGGTTCAGATGACCCTTCTTTTCACTACATCTGTATCTTTGGGGTAAATGCCCAGTAGTGCAATTGCAGCGTCATAGGGAAGCTCTATTTTTAATTTCTTAAGGAATCTCCACACTGTTTTCGAAAGTGGCTGCGCCAACTTGTATTCCCACCAACAGTGCAAGAGGATTACTCTTTTTCCGAAATATTTTTTAAAAACAGACATATTTTAGACTGCAAAATATCTTTGCTTTAATGTTTAATAGTTGAAAATAAGTATGTAAATAGATGTTAAGAGTGTTTTACCTATTTAATAAATCTCTTTATGATAACTGCTTTTTTAGATTCTTTGTTCTGAAGTAGGCTGTTTCTCTTTCATGAAAGGGCTATTGTATAATTATTAGGAAATAAGACTGTCAAAGATTGACTAATTCATATTCTCTTTACAATCAAATTGTGAAGTATTAATAATCCTTAACAATGAGCTTTAAGTTGACTTAAAAACATCCTAATTATTTCATAAAAATAATTTAAATTTGAGATAATGTGTCTTTAGGTATTTTTGTTTCTTCAGGGATCTCATTATGAACCCAAAATGACAATGAATTGAGTTGTTTTGTTTAGCCATGATCTAGCTGCTTTATATGTGTACATGTGATCGGTGTCTGAAGCTTGTCCTTAATATTAAATTCCTTGATCTAGTGCCTGCTGTAGAGAGAGATCTGGACCTTACCTATTGGTTGTTACCTTACTCATACCTGGAGCCCCACCCCTCCCTCCTTTTTAAAAAAATTCCATGTAGAGTCACTTTTGTTTTCTGTGGAACTTTAAGGTAATGGAGTAAGGTGGTATAAAACTTCAAATTGTGGAATCAGAATGTCTGACTGCTACCTGGGTGACCTTGAGCAAGTTACTTAAATTCATCTATAAATTGAGGATAAGGGAGTATTCACTTCATAAGACTTTGTGGATTATTTGGGATAATATATGGAAAAGATTTAGTGTATTACCTGGCATGTAGTTGGTGCTCAATAAATGTTAGCCTTTAATTAAAGTTGCTGACAGGGGCTATTTTAGAAATGGTTTAGTAGACAAGATGTTTGTATGATTAGCAATTTGTAGAGTGCTTTAGCATGGTAATACTACACTCAATTTTGTTGTCTTTCTCCTAATATCTCACAAAAATCTTAACTGTTTTGTTAGGATTTTCTTCTTCCAACATGACTATATTTTCATTTTCTTCCCTCAGGGAATAGCCAGAATTTCTAGTTGTAATTCTTACGTTTTAGGGTATTAGGATTGACCTATACCCTATTATCAGGAAACTCAAATTAGGCCTTCCTGATTTTACATTTGAATGCTAATTTAGCAGAAAAAATCACAAGGAACTGTAAATCCAGCATGAAACTTTGCATTCTTAACTCCAACTAAGTGTTAATTACAAAGACTGCTATAGAATTCCCCCAAAGCAAAAGGGAACACAGCATGCCAACTGACAGCTATCCTGTGAGATCCCGTGGCCCAACAATAGACTCTACTCAGTCATCTCTTTGAGGAATCCTCAAGGGATAAAATACTATTATTATGAAGGTTGTTCCTCCTGCCTTTATCTTTCAAGGAGAGTGACTTGTAGTGAAGGTGTAAGAGGAATATGAAAGTGGAATTGTGATTTTTTTTTTTTTTTTTTTTTAATGAGAATGGGGGAAAGAGAGTTTGGGGTTTGGCTCTTTAATAATTTGATGAAATTAACCCTTATCTTTATTTCTGTTTTCCGTTCCTTTGTTTTCTTGTTTTCTTCCCCATGAGAAAAGCTGTTCTAAAATTCTTTGGGATCCCTTGGATTAGAAGGAGTTTCTAAGTTAAGAAAAAGTACTAAATTATTTAAATAAAAAACAAAAAACCAGAACACTCTTCCAAATCTCTACATGGAGTTATAGGGCCAATGCAGTGTGACTCATCAGAGAAACAATTGGCACTGTCCCATTTATGAGCAAGCTGTCTGTGGACTGTCTGGAATCTTGGCAAAGTAACATATATGTATATAAAAGTTAAATGACTAAATTTGTTTCAGAAACATGCGGAATGACTGCAGGGAGCCTTCTGTTCAATGGCATGAAGCAAAAAATCTCTTTGGTCTTTTTTCTTTTGACACTATCCTGCCTGCCTTATCCTGAACTGCATAACTCACTAAGATATTACATATTTTCCATTAGCCATTCTTTTAGTCCCATATCCAGTCTGTCAGAATAACATTGAGGTCGGTGAACCATGAGCCTCGTTGCCTCTGCAAGGCATTCCTGTACTAGTAAAAGCAGAAAATACCTCATAAGAATGCTGTACAGTCATTCCCATAGTGTGATATGCTAATTCTTAAGAATGTTGCTAACACTGCACTTTGTTTCATATGATTGAATTTAGAACTTTTACTCAATTTGTTGAAGGCTTCAAACTGGCAGTAATAACAGTCTTTTGAGTTGTTGCTTAAGTAGAGCAGTGATGGAATTCATATGGCAGGCGACAGTTGCTCATTCAAGTTCAAGAAGAAATCTCTATCAGCCGCAGTGGTTGAAACAACAAAAAGAAAGTAGCCCAGCTGTTCACTTTTTAATAGTGTATCTTTCCTCCATATTATAAATGAGAACAGAGCTCAGTCATTAAATGAAGATATAACTATTAAGGTCATCATTGTTAAAAATCCCGAAGAATATACCTCATATTTATGTGATTTTTTTTTTTTTTTAATGTCCATCTTACTCTTTCCCAAGTAAAATCAAGAAAATTCCCCCGTGCCTCTAGAGGTCTCACCACAGCTAGTTAGCTTTCAGCCTTGATCTCCTTTTACTCGTACCTCCATAACAAGTCTCAGAGAGTTAAGTAAGAATTTAAGCAGTCATATTTGGCCACAAAGTGTTGAAGAATATAAATCCAAGAAGTCCAGAAAGTCTTTGTAGATATAATTTAAGCATACAAATTCTCTGCTGTGATACATATTACTAGTTTAGATAATTTACTGTCATTCTGTGCTTTCAGTGTAGGACAGAATTTTGGTCAAGTCAGTTTAGTGATAATAAGATATCAGAACTTCCAGAGAGCCAGAGTCCCTACTCTTCAGTGAACATTTGTTGAATATTTTGAAAAGTTAAAAGCTGCTCATTGCTCTATTGCCTATGATAAACAGTGTGATAAGATTTACTTTGGGTGTACATCTTCTATCTCCTTATACCTAGTATATTTGGGAGTATATCTTTGGCTCACTGAAATTGGGAACTTTGATTACTTTTCAAAGAATATATTTTGGCACATAATCTCTTCCTTGACCAAATTCTAGCTAGGTTCTTGAGAATTGTTCAGCAGAATTGATCCCAGGGTAAAGAAGTAACATTTTCTGAGAATTACTATGTGTCAGGCATTGTGGTCAGCTTTCTCCATGTAATATCTCATCCTTAAAATAACTCGATGAATAAGATATTATAATTAATCCCATTTTACAGATGAATAAGGTACTATTATCAATGCCGTTTTCCAGAGGAAGAAATAGGGGTGAAGTTAAATGTAGCTTACCCAAAGTCACACAACTGTTAAGTGAGAATTTGAACATGAATTTTTGTCATTCCAAAGCCCATACTCATAATCACTATGCACTATAGTGAAGGTACTGTGCGAATAGGCATTTGCTTTACTGTACTTGTTTGATGTCTCTCCCCTGGCCCAGCCTCAAGGAGGGCTGTGAGCCTCAGCAGTGGACACAGTCTTTGGAAAGGCTCTTGGGTATGATGGCATTTACCAGCTATAGCCATTCAAGGCAACCCCTAGAAAGGGAATTAAAACCTCATTCTACCCATCTGTACCTATTTGAGGAAAGTCTGGACATATGTGGGCATTGAAGGAAATTGCCTTAGGAGTCTTGAGACCAGAAAGCAGATTGCTTTTTTGGTTCAGAATTGCCAAAGTGTTGCTTATAATCCCCTCCTCCTCCCAAGTGAAATTTAAGTTCCAGGTAGTGATGTCTTATTGGAGATTTTTCCCATCTGGCACCCCTATTCCAAACCTCTTTATTTTGACCAGCCTGGCTGTATGAATTCTGTCTTCAGAGGATTTTCTCCTCTAAGTTCTGTTTCTCTCACAAGTCAGAGTGATACAGTCACTAAGTAGCAACTGAGAAAAGAAAACAGTAAATGGAGAAGAAATCTCATGGACTAGAACCCCAAATCTTTGAAACATTTTTCACCATAGCAGAATCTATTCGTTCATGGTAGATGTTAAGATCGTTCTATTAAATCTACTAATGATTTATAATTCTAATTGGCTAATTCCAGGGCTAGTGTCTCTGTCTTATGGTACATGGAATGATAACAGAGTAATGCTTTTAAAAATAGGGTTGCTATGAATTGAGCAGCAGGGAAGAGGGCTTCTCTGGAGATACTTGCCTGCAGCTGTGGAGATGTTCCCTGTCAAAGAGCAATCTACTACTGGCAGAAGGCTCTAAGTATACTAACAAGCCTATTGAGTCTTCCCTGCCTTTAGCAAAGAGAATGACCTTATAAAACAGAATTAGCAACAAGAAGAGGTAGTCTTGAAAATGAGTCTCTGAAATAGTGAATAATGACCATATCAGTTCAAGTTGAACGAGGCAGTCAATTATCTAATACCTAGGCTAGTTTGCTGTGATTCTTTCCAAATGCATAGTGCTGACTTTTGTATGTCAGGAGGTTAATGCAGTGCTGCTTTTTTTCCCCCAACACTAAATAAAGTCTTATTTGGTTGATCAAAAGGGGACATACTTAAGTGTTTTGAAATATATATATAGGTTCCAGAAAGCAGAATGTAATGTAAGTAATGTAGTAAACACTAGAGTTTAATCCTGGCCTTTTTGTTAGCTTTATTACCTTTGAGAAATTCACTTATCCTCTCTAGCTTATTTCCTCTGTAAAATGAAGGAGTTTAAGTAAAAATGTATTTCCCAAACTATGAACCTACCACAGATTACTGGAGATTAAAAAGCATTTCAGATAATTTCCTGATAAAAGATTAAAATAAACATTGAATCACATAGTTGAGAAAGTTGCTTTTTCAGTCTTTCTAATTATGTCAGAAAAATTCTCAATTTGGTATCAAGATATCTTTAATAGTTCTTTAACACTGGATAATTGTTTAGGGGTAGAGATGGGTAGGAACAAGTACTGGGAATCTTCCATTCCTCAAGAGTTTCGATAGAAGAAAAAAGAATTCTGTTGCTTCTTTTGTTTACTTCATTTCCCTTCCAACTTGGAAGGAAAGTAGTGTACAACTAGTAAGTTTAGGAAAAGGAACCAAACATGTGAGGCACAGCCATTTCTGGCTTCTCTCGTGGTACAGCCCCCTCTCAGAAGGCATGTTCCTCCTCCTCCCCTGGGTAAGAGGCTATGGTTGACAGACTCTACATAAGGCTGGGGGAAAACTATTAGGAAACCCAAAAGCCCAAAAATCCAAAACAAAGAACCACATTCTGTAGTTTATCCTTATTAGTAATCAAGCTGGTATTTTAATTGCTATTTTATTCTTCTCTGTCTTTCATTTGGTTTCAAACTCTTAGGCGATATAAGGGAAAAAGCAATTATACCCCTTTAATGTCACTGATAGTCTCCTTTTTAAACAGAAATCTGGCTTGGGCTCAGAGCCCTCCATAGGGAATAGTATCTATATAGAATTTAATACTATGGTTTTGTTTTCAGTGAAGTTGGCATCTATAAAATAAAACCATGGAGGTTTTAAAATGAATTTTTAAAACATTAAACAGTACAGACAATGCATAGATATGGTGAAAATTATAAAGTTCATACATAAATGACTAAAGTTTAGAAAACACTGAACAAAATTATCTCTAGGATCTGTTCCAGATTTAAGTTCTTTTGGATATGTATACCAGTAGTATAAAAAATGTTAGGTGGTAAACCAAGTTAAAAAAGGAAACTTCTAACATAACATGTACTGTGTTTTTTCATTTATTTTGAAATATATCATTATTGAGGGAGCTAAACTTTTATTTTTTATATGAATGAAAATGGTATTGATATGAAAATGATAAATTTGTAATATTGTACTAGGCAGTTGAGTATTGATATCATTTTAATAGTGTGGGTTTTGGTGACGGTATTTTGTTTTGTTTATTTTTCTCTTACTGAAAGCCATCAGTTCTGGGAGAGGATTTTGAACTAGAAATCTTGGAAAGTAAGAGCTGTGTTGTCATTGTATACTCTGCCTCATACAGTGTTTGGAATATAGCAGTGTTCAATAAATATTTGAACAACTGAATGAATGAATGAATGAATGAACAAAGAATCAACAAAAATAAACTGAATTCTCTGTCCTGAAGGTATAAGCATAGTTTTCATTTATATCTGAAAGCTATTGGTAGGACTAGCTGTAAGAAAGCTGAGGCCTTGGGGCAATCAGACAGGGTAATATTTCTATATAAGTGAAAGATGGAGCTAGTTACACAGCGCATTTAGAATAACCTTGTTAGGAAGAAATCACAAAAGGAAGGTAGCCCTATTAATTTTGCTCTTGTTTATGATCATATAGGAGAGGCTAGATTTTTCCATTCTTCCTTTTTTTTCCCTCTCATTTATGTACTACATCTCTTATCATGTCCTGATATCAGAGAAAGCACCCCAGTTTCCCTTGTCTTAGGGAAATTATTAGAGCTTAACTTAAAATGTAGTTCACTCTTTCCCCATACATTCTTTTTTTTTTTTCCAAGATTTTATTTATTTATTTGACAGAGATCACAAGTAGGCAGAGAGGCAGACAGAGAGAATGGTGGGGGTTGGGGGGGAAACAAGCTCCCTGCTGAGCAGAGAGCCCCATGCAGGGCTCCATCCCAGGACCCTGAGATCATGACCTGAGCTGAAGGCAATGGCTTAACCCACTGAACCACCCAGGTGCCCCTCCCCTTAATTACAGCTTCTCATCTGATAAGGTGCCCCCCCGGCCCCCCCTTTTTTGTGTGTGTGCCTATCTCTTTCTTAACTGACACCCTAGATGAATTGCAATACTGGTGGTAAATTTCTTTTATTGCCATTTATTCGTGCAGCAAATGTCATGTTTCAAGGGCTTTATTCTAAGAATCCTGAAATGAATCTTACATATCAGAGAGAGAATATTAACCAGACATTTTTAAATTTTTTAGTTAGACCAACTAGTTTTCTAATAATCATGCATTTGGTTTAAGTGATTACTTTCCTAGGCCATATAATTTACCTTTAAACATTTTACGTATGTGCAAAAAAAAAACCCAGAATCTGAGGACTGTGTTCTAGTGAATACATTTTAAACATATTCTAGGTTTATTCTCTATAAATGCATTCTTTTTTTAAATGGTCCAGTGATTAACTGTGATTCTGAGGATAACATCTTAAGTGGAGTTATTTTATATGTTCAGGTTAATATTTTCTGTTATTGAAGTGTTAATTCAGTACATTTTATATTTGTGAAATTTCTCTGCCTGATGTCTTTGTGTCTTCTAGTTATTACTATGTGGTCTTCAATATGTGAACTCAACTCTAAAGTCACTGGCTTATCCCATTTTGGGATGTTTATCTCATTGTATTATAAAATTGATAGAATGGCAATAATAGTAGTGATATGTAGAAATTGGATTCTGAAACTACTCATCTTCTTCAAAAATTAGCATCTAGTCTCTGTTCTAACTTCAAATTAATATCTAGGTAAACAATCAACATAGATTATATTGTTATCGTAATTGAAAATATAAAGACAATTGGGCCAAAAAAAAAAAAGACCAGAATTACCTTTTTCTTTTCTTTAAAAGGTATAAGTGCTTGATTTATAATTATAATCTTTAAGTATCTCTAGAATCTTTATCCTATATCATGAAAGTAATGCAAGAGCCATTTGCTGTAATGACAATCTGGAAGTTTTGAGAACACTTTATTGTCTAGTTCAAAAACAATTAAAAAAAAAAAAAAACAGAACTTTGCCTCGCTGGCTGTGTTCACCAGCTGTATGGCTATTCTCTGATTAGATAGTTTGAGTGCTGGATGCGTCCTTATCTGGGGTATAAGGTATTCATATGGCAGCTATATTATGACAGGGAAAAAAGAAAAAACACCATGGAGTTGAGAGGCAGACCAGCCTAAATGTGAAATTTAACTCTGTCACTTCTGTGCTAGTACCTTGGGCAAGTGAATAACTGCCTCTGGAAAGAGAGAATTTTAATACTGCTTTAGAGTGGCTGTGAGGATGAAAGTATCCAGAGTGAGCTCTTCTTAAATGGTAGTTGTATGAGGAAAGCAGTATGGTGATGGTACGTTCTGATATTCTCGCAGGTGAAGTCAAGGACAAAAATGTTCAGGTGGTTGAGCTCCCCATTGTGGACAGTCTCCATCCTCGTCCACCGTATTTACCCCTGGCCGTACCAGAAGACCTTGCAGATCGGCTCGTACGAGTCCATGGTGATCCTGCAGTGTGGTGGGTGTCCCAGTTCGTCAAATACTTGATCCGCCCACAACCTTGGCTAGAAAAGGAAATAGAAGAGGCTACCAAGAAGCTTGGCTTCAAACATCCAGTTATTGGGTAAGAATCTGACTTATTCCTCATAAAGCGATATGTGGTAGCAGAGATATAAATACTTTATACTATATTGTAAACTTTATGATATGTAGTTTAATTTTCAGAGCCCCACCCAAATACAGATGTTCCAGAGTTCCCCCTAGGTCATGAAGAGATCATTCTTCCTTTGTTCACTTAGACATCATACTTTGTTACCCTCGTTCACTTATTTATGTATTCATTCAACAAATATATTAAACCCATATTTCTGAAATTAGCTGTCTTTTCTAGGGAAGCTAGCAAAATTTTATTTTATTGAGAGTATTTTGAATGTTACACAAGTCTCATGTCTTATCCTAACAAGGCCATGAGATGAAGCTGTCACATTCATAGCTTTTCTATTGTACTTTTTGTTAGGCTTCATTAATTACCACTAGTGATTATTTTGCATTTTTTTGATGTTCTGTTTTCTTTTCTGTCTTGGAAGCTATTTTTTGAGAATAAGAGGACTATTTATAATGTAAGATAATGTTAAAATTATTACTTAAAATTATCTCTTGGCCCACTTGGGAGTTATCATGTACATATGCAATCAGTCTCATGCTTATGTTCAGGGAGATGTATCTGGAAATCCTAGGACCAAGAAGAATCCAAAAAGAGCATCTTTGCTCATAAGAATGTGCTTCTGTACACAAAAATAAAAAAGTTATGGAAAGAGGAATTTTCCTGAGTCCTGGTGCCAGATTTCATACCTTGGCAAAATTTCCTTTGCCTAATGAGAAGAGTACTGGACTGAGACTTAAATGACCTGGGCAGTATGCCTGGCTTTTTCCTAATTCTGGACCAAGTAACTTATTAATGGTACTGGGCTATGATTTTTCCATCTGTATATAGAGAAGGTAATACCTGCCTTAAAAGTGATGATATGATAAGGAGGATAAAAAGATTTTAGTTCAGTAGAAAAAATGTACTGTAAAATATTATTACCTTTCAGAGAGATTGATGCTAAAGTAATTCCTGGAAATAGACTTGTCAGCTAGGCTGTGACATTCTGTAGCTTATATTGTTTTTAATACAGTCGGCTATTGATTAATATTAATACATGTATTGATTCATTCACTTATTTGCAGAACATTTACTGAGATTAATTTTCTAAGTGGCTTCTTCTAGCTTATTACAGTCAGTCGGAAAAAAGACATACAGAGATAACATTATATGGGTAGAATGTGATATATAACCTGAGAGAAGTATAAAAAGTATCATGAGTGCTTAGGGAAGAAGAAATGTATTTCCATCTGGATCAGGAAAGTCTTCATAGATTCAATGTTTGAACTGATAACAGTATAGTAATTAAATTATCAAAATACTTTCAACTGCACTATCTCATTGATCCTATAACACAGTCCTGTGAAGTGGGCAGAGGTAACTGTTTTACAGGTAAGGAAGCTAAAGGAAAGCGTATCTCTGCCCAAAGTTCCAGAGTTCATAAAGGCAAAACCAGGACATAGACCATCTTAATTTTTCTAGAAGCTTTCTGCCATACCAGAAAGCTACCCTAATTGTCCATGCACCATTCATCATATTAAGAGTTAGCCAAATATAGAAAATTGAAGTACTACAGATAATTATTTGTACATTGAGGTAGGGTGCTGTAACGAAAGAGAAGGACACTAGAATTCAAGAATCTGGGGGTACCATCTAACTTCTACCACTAAAAAATTCTGTGACTTTGGCCAATATACTTGATTATTCTGGGTCTTCCTTGAGTGCCACTCTTTCCTCGTTTAAAACTGAAAAAAAAAAAAACCAAGTTAGATGGTATCTAAGGTTTCTATTCATGTAGTACTAAACAATTAGATTTTTGTGTCAACCCAACATTCATTAATTTATTCATTGTATTTGGTGCTATTGGAAGTAAATAAAATCAGATTCCCTGCCATGAAAGAGCTTCATATCTAATACAGATGACTGTTGAACAATGCGGGGTTAGGGAGCTGACCCCCCCACCCCATGCAGTTGAAAATCCATGTATAATTTTTGACGCCTCCAAAACTTAATTACTAATAAATAGCCTGCTGTTGGCTGGAAGCCTTACCCATGACATAAAAAGTCAATTAGCACATTTTTATGCTATGTTTATTAATATACTATACTCTTATAATAAAGTAAGCTAGAGAAAAGATTTTATGATTTTATTAGAAAATCATAAGAAAAAATACATTTATAGTACTGTACTATAAAAAATCTGTGTGTAAGTGGGCCCACACAGTTCACACCCATGTTATTGAAGGGGCAACTGTAGTGAAAGGCAGGTACACAAAGAACTTCTACTTTCGTGACAATTAGGTTGAAATGTATGTTACAGAAACCAGCTTCACTTTGCCTTATGTTGTCTTTTTGTTCACTTATGTCTTCAGAACCATCAGTTTCCTTAACTGTCTGATGAAAGACTTATATTAAACTAAAATGACCTAATATCTTTCACAGGCCTAACATTCTGATTCTTCCATAAAGACCATCCATTATGCTCCTCTCTGAAATTCTTCGTTCGGGCCTAATTTCAGGAGTATTTGGAGAATTGAGTACTCTGCCACGACCTCAAATGCTCCTCTTCCTTTGATTCGTCCTCTGTTATTACAGCTCTTCTTTGTTTTCATTTTCATTCTCATATCTCCTACCCCACATCTTCCCTTTTGCCTTAGTCTTCATATGGATAGAAGTTACTGATACCCATTTTATTTACTTTTAAAGACTTCATTTATTCACTCACTTGAGAGAGAGTGAGCACGAGAGGGAGCAGAAGGACAGGGAGGGGAGGGAGCCCGACTCAAGTTGGGGCTCTCTTTCAGGACCTTGGGATCATGACCTGAGCCACTCAGGCACCCCTGACCCCTATTTTAAATGTTAGAGCTGAAGAAATTACATGGTGAAATCATGAGTAACAAATCGTGCTTCTGCTCATGAAGCTTCTCGTTGAAATTCAGCGGAATTGTTCTTTCTATCCCACTTCATCTCTGTGGATCACAGTAAGCAATTCCAGTTTCACAAGAGAGGCAGTGATTAAGCAGGATGTGGCAAGAAAAAGATGATAGGATAGATGTTCATACAATGGTATTTCATCTGAGCTATCGTCTGGAATGCAAAGGAAAGAATACCTGCCGAGATATCAGGTTAACTGCAGTGAAAATAGACCCTCACTCCAGACTCATAATCAAAAGCTGTCCCTCGGCTTGACCTAAGGCTTGCTCCTATACTGTGACCTAAGGGGAAACAAATCTACCTTTTTCTTTTTCCCACGTATGAATAGTGGTTTAGTAATTTGCTAGGGAGGATGCAGGAAAGGCAAATTAAAGGAGAGTTATAATTTATGGAAATAACCTCTGACCATTATTATTTTCATTACAATTACTTTGAAACCAGTAAGATGGGAGGAAGTACTGTGGAAGTCAGCACATATTCAATGTAAATCTTTGTCCCCAATTTTACAGTTGTGTCAACCCAACATTTTTTTTTTAATAGGACAGATGAGATCAGTATCTGCTTGTGTTTGATAGAGTGAAAAACAGCAAAAGGAAATTCATAATGCATCCAACGAAAGCTAGAACATTTCCATGAACTTAAAATAGTAAGAATTTTTAAAAGGTTTGCCTGCCTTGATCGTGCTATAGGAAGAAGCCGTGCAGGTCTGTGTTTTCCTCAAACAACTTTCAATCCTACAAGCTGGCAATTACAGTAACTATACAGGGTATCATGAAGGAAAAGAAAAGTTGGCATCAAAATGTTACAAAATATATTTAATATTCTGTAATAACAACTGTGAATTTTTGTATCATTTGTTGTCAAAAATCTTTTTCTTTTAAGATTTTATTTATTTATTTAAGATGTATTTTATTTATTTACAGACAGAGATCACAAGTAGGCAGAGAGGCAGGCAGAGAGAGAGGGGGAAGCAGGCTCACTGCTGAGCAGAGAGCCTGATGCGGGGCTCGATCCCAAACCCTGGGATCATGACCTGAGCTGAAGGCAGAGGCTTAACCCACTGAGCCACCCAGGCGCCCCTGTTGTCAAAAATCTTAAAAAGTTACATCAACTTTTTTCTGGAAGTCTGGTTGGTATTTTGCTCCCTATATGGAGTGTAGCTCTGGAATCTCCCATTTATTTTACCATTATTTGTGGATATGCCAATTACTTTACAAGAAAGCATTCTTCAAAAGCTTATTTTCTAATTCTCCTTGTCTTGTGTTAACATGTATATATATATAGAATGTATTTGTTTGAATTTTTTAGTATTTTATTTTTTCTAATGGCAAAATAAAAGAAAAATTAATTTAAAATGTCTATGATGCCACCATAAATAAAGGTATAAAGTAGAATACCTAAAAGCATCCAGTGGATCAGAACATTATCAGCAGAATCTGACTTTTTCCTTTACCCCCCAGAGTCCATGTCAGACGCACAGACAAAGTGGGAACAGAAGCAGCCTTCCATCCCATTGAGGAATACATGGTACACGTTGAAGAACATTTTCAGCTTCTTGCTCGAAGGATGCAAGTGGATAAAAGAAGAGTATATTTGGCCACGGATGACCCGTCTTTATTAAAGGAGGCAAAAACAAAGTGAGTTAGATGAGCTAGTGATTCTAGACTGGGATTCTTTTTGGTTGGAAGGTATCCTTAATTCCCATAACTTGTGATTCTTGTTATAATATTACTACTGATTATTGGCAGTTTTTTATTCAAGCAACTGGGTACTTGTGTGACTGTTAATATGATTGAAGCATATTTGAGGAGCCGGCAAGGTATCTGAAGTCTTTTGGTGTGTAGGCAGCTGCCATCTTGCTGTGACCTCTTTGTGTGTTTGGAAGAGAGAGAGCAAGCTTTCTGGTGTCTCTTCCTGTAAAGGCATAGTTCCATGAGGAGGGCCCCATTCTCATACTCATGTTTATTTAATCCTAATCATCTCCCAAAGGCCCCATTTCCAGTTACTGTCACATTGGGAGGTACAGCTCAAACACAGGAATTCTAGGAAGACAAAAACATTCATCCACACACTAACCAGCTATCTAGGACTGCTAGAAATAAAACACACCAGGTGCTTACCTTTTTGCTCTCACTATCTTCATCAGCAATTATGGGCAACTGAAACATATGTAAAATACAAGTCTGCATCTCATAAGTAATTCTGGAACCTGGAAATTATATTAAAGGAAAGTAAAGAATCAGAAGATAAGTCTTACAAGTGGAGGAATAAGCACTGCTAGTATGTACTGAACAGTAACCAGCATTTATGGAGCATGCCTGCATTTCAGGCACTGTGTCAGGTACTAGGGATTCCATGAAATGCAAGATACTCCACTCTCAAGGAATTCCTGATCTCGTGGGAGAACAGATAATTTCTCTGCAGTCTAAGTAGTGCTGCTGTAGAGTTAAAGTAGGGTGTTCGGAAAATACATAAAGTACACTGATCCTAATTGGGAATCTGTCACGAGCTCTGGGTGAACCTAGAATTGGCTTTTATTTACTATTAGTAAGTAAAGGATGTATGTATTAAATGTGTGAAAAGTAGGGAATGAAAGAGAAGAATCTATAGTCTCAGTTTGGCTCAGACACCATTTACTACAGAAATTGTCCCTGAATCCCTAAGCATCCCTCCTCTGTGCATTCCCCTGACTTAGTGTTTAGCCCTTGCTTACCTCTGTCTCCCTCGCTGGATTATAAGCACTTTAGACACAGTCCCTAGCTCTAGTAACTGCCCGGTAATTATTGAATTATGTTTATTTCAATCCCATCAGTTTGAAAACATTTTATTAGCTGTTAATCACTTAAGCTATTTGATTAATTAATTTATTTCTTGGTCCATTTTTTATGTCACAAATAGGAATTGGGAAGAAAAGCAAATTTAAAGTGAGGACTATAATACGGGTGTTTATCCAAATCACTGGATAGTAATCTAAATCCTGTTTCTCCCTCCTAAAAATCCAAATTAACCTGATATAAATTGCACGTTGTTGTTGTTGTTTTTAAGGCTCCCTCTATCAGGTAGTCTCTCTCACATTCTCACTCTCTCGCACACACATATACACAAAGGACCATGGAATTCATCGGCCAACTATAAGCCAAGTTATATGCTTATAGTTAAGGGTTATATGAGCATTTGGTCACAAAGCACAATACAAAATCTCACAGATACTATTCCAGTTTCATATCCAGACCAATTAGGAACAAAGTAGAAATAGTTCACCAAGCTCCTTCACTTTAAAACACAAGACTGAATTTGTAGTTTGGTTCAAAAAATGTTAAAATATTAATTTTATCTCTTCTTTTACTTGTTCTTGAAGCATCACAACCTTTTTCTGTTTTTCTTATTTCTCTGATTAACAAAATAATTCATGCTCATTAAAAGATATGGGAGTTGGTTAGTATACTGGCAAGGAAAAAATGTCACCCACGATCCTATTACTCAGTGGCAACAATTACTTAAATGTTGACATATTTCCTTTAGTCATTTATATAGTTACCCCTTTTAGTAGTTGATCATATTGTATATAATAACTTGAATTCTTTTTTACTTATTAATACAATAATGGATCCATTTTCTCAGGTCCCTAAAAAAATAATCATCATAAATATCCCTTTTAATGACTGTTTTTCTCCTGGATGCATATGCAGTTGCTTGCTTGCTCTTTCCCCTAAGATTGTACAGTTTGGTTATTTCCAGTTTTTTACTCTTATAAATAATGCTACGATGTATTCCTAAAGTTGTCCACATTATTTCCTTAAGCTAGGCTTCTGGACTTGGAAATATTTAGATAAAGGGATATGCACACCTTACAACTTTGATCCATAGTGCAGCATATTTTCCCAGCAAGCAACCCTTGTAGTACAGTTGGCAGCAGGGAATAGTACAACTTGAATTTCCTTTTTGTGGTCAGCTGCTAGTGACTCCTCTCCCCGTGATAGTCCAGGAGGCAGTTTTTTTTCATATTCTGTTATAAATGTAGCAACAGCATTTTATGCATCTTCCTCCCCCACCACCACTTTGGAAATCCTTTCATTTTAATTTTCTGAGTCATTTTTTATAAAGATTTATTTATTTATTTTAGAGAGAGAAAGAGTGAGCATGAGCAGGAGGGGCAGAGGGAAAGGAAGAGAGAATCTCAAGCAGACTCTGGACTCACAACACTGAGATCATGACCTGAGCCAACCGAAATCAAGAGTTGGATGCCTAACTGACTACACCAGCCAGGCGCCCCAATTTTCTGAGTCATTTTGAGAACTTTCTCAGGAACTTAAATGCTGTTTCTCTCCTTCATTATTTTACTTAGCTGTTTTTCTACTCTAAATCAACTCTGCTTTATACCTGTCAGGATTAGTTTTGATATCTAAGCAAACCCTGAAACCTCTGCCATTGTTTTAGGAGACCAGAAACATGCATTAATCTCTCATTAAGATATGTAGTGTCCAGGGTGATTATGAGACTTTTGTGCTCCAAAAGGGTGAAGAGCTGAATAATTAAATGATGCATAGGGTCCACACAGGGGAGAATCCACTTTCTGGATTTTTATCTTTTGTAAAAGCGGTCAAGATTAGCTTTAAATATGTGGCCTCTAAGCTTTGGTGCTTGGTATTACGCCTCAGGTTTCTCTACGTTAAGCCCGAGTTCATCCGTAAGATTTTGGCACCTGTATGTCACTGACTATGGCAGCCATTGCTATTGTGGAGCGATCTCTTAGGTAATTCACTGTTAGAGTGTTTAATCACAGAATCATTGGCAAAGAAGTAAGCACTGTTAAAGTTGTCAATCCAGTATCATTGTCTAGGACATGAAGATTGGAAACAGGGGTGAAACTGGAGAAGAAACAGGTCTTTAAAAATCTCCCAGAATACTTACATAGTCAATGTGCTCTTCATCAAAAATGCTGGATGGGGGCGCCTGGGTGGCTCAGTGGGTTAAAAACTGCTGCCTTCAGCTCAGGTCATGATCCTAGGGTCCTGGAATCAAGCCCCACGTCAGGCTCTCTGCTCAGCGGGTTGCCTGCTTCCCTTTCTCCCTCTCTCTGCCTGCTTCTCTGCCTACTTGTGATCTCTGTCTGTCAAATAAATAAATAAATAATCTTAAAAAAAAAAATTCTGGATGAGTTCTCCTAAAATTAGTTTCATTTAAATGAATAGAGGCAAGAAAAATATGTTTTAAAGTTTTTATAAAGTGTTTGCCCAGTGAAATGACTCAGCAATAAAGAGTAGTGAATTTTTTCACTGTTTAATGGAACTATAATATGCTAGACACAGTTACAGGGCACTAGATATACAAAGAGAAATAAAATATAATATGTGGCTCCTTATTTCAAGGAGTATCCAACTGGTAGGCATATACATGTAACAAGTCATTGTAGTGTAGTTCATGAATGTCCTGTAGGAGCTGTACACCAGCTATAGTGAAATCATGAAGAGGAGTATCTCCTTTAGTCTAGAGAAAGATTTCAGAAAAGAAAATGTGTTTAGTTTATAAGTTTAATTAGTCCTTTGTGAGTGATATAAAAATAAATTTTTATAAGGTAGAAGAAGAAAAAAAAATTTTTTATCATGGTTAATCTCTACAATTTCACAGTAAAAGGATTTCTGTGCTGACATACTTGTCTGCAAAAGACAAGAAAGAAGCATGTTTATGTAGAAATGTCCATGCTTATTATTGGAGATGCAAAATCTACCTTGTCCATTATTTACTTTGTTTCTGTATGTTTGTTTTTTTCCAAACTCAGTATCCTTCATCAAGCAGTCTCCGATAAGGCCTGAGGAATTTAGGTGTTCTTTTGGTTTGATTCCAGGGGAGGGGTCTTTAAGTTAGGAAGAACATTCATGTAAGTGTCACATCTCAGAAAAGGATCACTTTTTATTTTTTACTGGGCACCCAAACCATGCTGACAGTGTCAGTCTTGAAAACCTGTACTGGTGTGTTTTAATGATTCCCTCTGTCCTCTGGCCTCCAGCCTTCTCATATTTATTTGTTGCTGTTTCTGCCCCATGCCTGGGTATGCAGCTTCACAAGAATCATAGTAAAACTCCTCTTGGTTGTTTTGTTTTTAGAGCAAATGTGACATTTCCTTCATCTCCCTGATTTGGGGCTGAGGAGGGCAAAATGTCAAAAATAATGAGGCCAAATGGATCGAAACACTGAATACGAGTCTGAAACAATGCTTAGAGACTTTGCTGTCACAGTCATTAGAGGCAACAAGAAAAAGCTCCTTGGTGGCTGTGAAATGAAGAATCTTTGAAGCAGCTGTTAGGGAATTGGGAAAAAGTCCCAGACGTAGGTAGCACTCACTGGTTCATGTATTTACTCACACAGCATTGTGTGGGGTTTTATGTGCTGGGAAGTGAAGAAAAATAAAAGTCTAGTCCCAACCTTTGGGGAATACTGTGTGGGAGACAGACTTATAAACGGACTCCTGATGGTTCAGGGTTTGCAAATAGGAACTATTGCCCTTCCAACATATGTTTATTGATCCTTTATTATATTCCAGATTCTCTTCTAGGTACTGAGAATAATACAGTGAACAAAGCTCTTCAAAGTGTAGGGATAGAGGGCACATACCTCAATATCATCAAGGCCATCTATGAAAAACCCACCGCCTGAAAGATGAAACAAAGATGAAATGCCTCTTTATAGAGCTTACATTCCAATTAGGGGTGATGGAGGTGGGGAATGGGTACAGATAGTGAATAGCAGTCAATATATATTATGATAATAAAAGTCATGAAGTAAAACAGGTAAAAAAGAAATCACTGAAGTCCTCATTAATAAAGCTATATTTTAGCAGAGATCCAAAGGAAGTAAGGAATGAAACCAAGTAGATATCTGCAGAAGAATGTTTAACAATCACAGCTAATATTTATTGAGCATTTACTACATGTCAGGTGTTCTTCTAAGCACTTTACATTGCTTAATGTATTTAATTCCCACAGAATTATGTAAAGCAGACACACTTATTATCCTATTTTCATGTAACTCCCTAAGTTTGCTACTTAACTCTGAAGATCTTCCTCATGCACTGAGAAAATGTATTCATTCTGTACTAGAGTATAATTAAACCTCTTAATTCACAGTAAAATCATTTGAACATATGGTAGACTTTTTAAAGATACCCTGTTTTAGTATTTTCAAACACATTCTATCTGAAGACTATCAAAATGTTACTTGGTGGACATCTGTAAGGAATTTAATAAATAATAAATAAATTCAATAAATTTATTAAACTGATTTTTCATTATCATTGTTGGATAAGACAGTGCTTCGAGAATGGGGGTTAGGGGAGACTGGTCTGAATTAGCACAAATTCTAAGTTAAAAATTTAAATGAAACTTAACCATGATGTTTATATTCTAAAGGAGAAGTTCAGTGACCAAATGGGAAACTAGCTTAAGAAACCTCTTAGAGGCCACTCATTACAAAGAAAATAAGGAACCTTCAACACTTATAATTAAGAAGGGACATTTTGATGCATGTATGTTTATATTATGTGACATGCCAAGAACATGTAACATACAAGGCATTATAGAATGTTTTCTACCCCATGATGAAGTCAAAGATGCTTCGTCAACTATTAAATGCCATAAAGCTCCCCTTACTATTAGAAAGAGGAACTTTGGTCAACGGAGCAGGTTTCCTCCTGCTGGTAAGATGTTAACCTCCCGATGGAATACTGTGATTTCCATGACATGTACAAATTTATTTCTTTTTTACAGGTACCCCACTTATGAATTTATTAGTGATAACTCTATCTCTTGGTCAGCTGGGCTACACAATCGATATACAGAAAATTCACTTCGGGGTGTGATCCTGGATATACACTTTCTCTCCCAGGCAGACTTCCTAGTGTGTACTTTTTCATCCCAGGTAAGTGATAGCAGGACATGTTTAAATGGCCAATATTTTTTTGGTCATATTGAGTTCAGGAAGTTCTTGGGTTGTGTGTGTGTGTGTGTGTGTGTGTGTGTGTGCGCGCGCGCGTGCGTTTAATATTATCATGACTCAGGTGCAATTTTTCTAATATTTGGGGATGATCTCTTCTGTGAAAGATTCCACACGCTCCCCCCAAAAAACAATAGGTATTTAGGTATTTAGTTGCTTACAAGCAATCATTGAATATATCTCCAATAAAGCCAGCTATTGCAATTATTTAAACTACATGGCTTGTTCACAGCATTTAACCAGAATAGCAAGTAAGTAAACTTACTTAATACTTTCTGATTTTGCAGGGGTGCCTGGGTGGCTCAGTCAGTTGAGCTTCCAACTCATGATGTCAGGGTCATGAGATCAATCCCCATGTAGGGTTCCATGCTCAGCACATGATCTACTCAAGATTTTCTCTCCCTCCCCCTCTGTCCTTCTGCCTGCTGGTGTGCTCTCTCTTTCTCTCTCAAATAAATAAATAAGATCTTTTTTTAAAAAATACTTTCTGATTTTGTATAGTCAGTATGCAACCAGAATCCATCCACTTCTACACATCGATGGCTGATTCTGAGAGGCTTAAATGCTAAGCATTGTGTCTCACCTAATTGCTTTATAGAAAATAAAGTGTAAATGTAATTCTTTTTCAAGTTCTATTACATTTCTACCAAGCAAAAAACTGTACATTAAATTTAAGCAATACCATGTTATAATCATTCTTTGAGTTTAATTGTTGCAGATAATTATATGTTATGTGCTTTGTGTATTTGTTTTTATGAGTGGTCCAATCAGCCTTGTATACACAGTGGAATACCAGCATAGAAATATTTATTGTTGGTTTTATCCTGCTCTCATTTATGTGCATATTATTGGTTAGTTCGTTCAACATGCTGTTAAATGACTATTTGTGCTCAGAATTATATTAGGTGTGGAGAGGATTTCCAGGGAGAGTGAAGATACAGATCTTACCCTGGTCCAGAATCTAGTGAGCAAAATACTCACATGAAATAACTGGAGAGTAATTACCAAAAATACAGATCATGTATGATAAATATTTGCCTAAAAGCTTAGAAGAAACAGAGAAAAGAAAATGTGAAAAGGAAGGCCACACCATTTTCATGGGCGTATACTTCAGAGAATATAAAGAAAGGAAGATCATTTTTTATTTTGTGACAATGCACATTGTCTCAGTGGGATGGTGATATGATTATTGGAAAGATACCTACCCCCTCAAAGGCTATGAGTTTCTTCAGTATGAAATAAAAACACAACTTTCTACCCGGAACAGAAGTCACATAGCAGTAGTCCTAGTTGAAACAGAAAACTTCTTGGCCTTCAAGTTCCCACGAAAGCATCCACTGCTGACATTTTTTTCCTAACAGGGATAAGGATCCACTCCCTTTTCTATTCTCTTGGTGGGTAGACAGGAGGAGTTAGAAATACGTGGTCACTCTCAGATGTTATTGAGAATCTGACTCTATGCCCACCTGATTGACAGAATGACCAGAACCACCTCTACACATTTTTGAATGCTTATTGTTTGAATGAGTGAAGCTAGAGTCATTTTCCCCAGATACACCACTTCCGCTGTAGGCCCAGATGTCAGGCCTGTCTGAAGTCTGTTCCCGTTGTCCAGGGTTTCTCAGCCTGGACACTTTTTTGCATTACAGGCAGGTACTTTGTCATGAGGTGCTGTCTTGGGCGTTGTAGGATGCTCAGCAGCATCCCTGGCCAGTAGCACGCCCCCTCAAGTTGTGACAACTGAAAATGTCTTCAGATATTGCCAAATACCCCTCAGGAGTGGGGAAGACAAAAACGCCTTTGTTGAGAATCACTGCTATAGTCATAAAGGTTGGAAATTAAATAAATATATACACATCTGAACACTTAGCAGCCTTACATGTGGACAGACGCTGAGACTTACCGGCCTGTGCTCTGTTGTGCTTTCCTTCCAGCCCTCCTTAATAATACCATGAGGCTCATTCTAGAAAGAAAATCCTTTTATTTTTTTTTTTCCTTTTCAAGCATGTGCTATAGAATTTTTGATTCTTATAACCTCATGACTCTAATTTTGACCCAGACCCCAGGACCTCTGTTACTTTGTGATAGCAGAAATCTGTCCAAGCTTGAGGGGCATATTGTTCATACTACTTTGTTCTATTTTGTGCATAATATCAACCTCAGTGTATTCTCCAGACCTCAGGTTCAGAGAAGTCATTCATATGAAGAAAGATTGGTGCTGAGAGGACTTTTTTCCTCCAAAGGAATGAGATTTGTGCTTATATATTATATAGTTACTAATAATTCTTGATAAGTCAGACAAAGTTCATCCAAAATAACTTCTGTTCATTTGAACCAAAGCAAAACTCAAACCAGTATCTTGTATCTCAAAATAGACTTGAATACCTCAGAAAATTTTATGTGAGGGCTCAGAATAAAAGTTTGACAGTAAAAATACCTTTCATTTATGTATTGAGTAGTGGTTTGGTGAATGTGATCACAGCCATTATCCCATACCTTTCTTGATGATTATCAGCTGTGGCATTTGAAATGGTGGAATAATTCCACATTCACTGATAAATCTTTGGGCTTACCTGTATTCCAGCATTTTTTGCAATTATTTTTAGAAAAAAAAATGGGTTTAGTATGGTTCAATATTTTTGCACTATGAATGAAATTGGTTGCTTGATTGTAGAGGTTCTCTTGCTGTAAACCAAAATTGGAATTCTTTGAAATTGCCCAGAAATGTCTCATCATCATCCAGTGGAGTGTGAGAGAAAGTCACAGATAGCATCAAAATGCCAAGCCACTGACTCCTAGCCAGAGAACAAGAATGAGACAACACGGACTCTGGAATCAGACTGGGTTTAAATCTAACTTTGAGCACTTAGTATCTGGGTGACATTTGAACAAATTACTTAGCCTATCACTGACCTTTTTCCCTTGGCCTATAAAACAGTAACACATAGTGCATAGAGTTTTTGTGATGATTAAAAGTTATATGTAGGGTACCTGGGTGGCTCATTCAGTTAAGCATCTGCCTTCAGCTCAGGTTATGATCCCAGGGTCCTAGGATCAAGTTCCGCATCAGGCTCCCTGCTTACTGGGGAGTCTGCTTCTCCCTCTGCCCCTCCCCACCACTCATGCTCTCTCTCTGCCAAATAAATAAAAAGATTAAAAAAAAAAAAAGTTATATGTAAAGCCCTGAGAATAGTACTTAGCAATATATTAAATACCATCAGGCTCATTCTAGAAAGAAAATCCTTTTATTTTTTTTTTTTCCTTTTCAAGCATGTGCTATAGAATTTTTGATTCTTATAACCTCATGACTCTAATTTTGACCCAGACCCCAGGACCTCTGTTACTTTGTGATAGCAGAAATCTGTCCAAGCTTGAGGGGCATATTTTTCATACTACTTTGTTAGCCGCTATTGTTATTTATATAGGGGAAAGTATAGCAATACCTTTGTGTGTTAGACTCCACAGTATTTATTTTATTTTCTCTTATTTATTTTTCTTTTATTATTATTTATTTATTTTAACAACCTTTTTTCAGCTCCGTTTCAGACTACATACTCTCCTGTTTTGGAATGTGAAACATGCTGTTCAAGGACTTCTTACTCCTGCTTGTGGTCATGGGTGATGATTAGGTTCCACTGAATAATCATGTACATTGTATGTGTATAACAATCCTTTGTTAAGAAGAATAGCCAGAGGGCGCCTGGGTGGCTCAGTCAGTAAGCATCTGACTCTTGGTTTCTGCTCAGGTTATGATCTCAGGATCTTGAGATCAAGCCTTGCCTTGGGGTTGGAGCGCAGCAGGAAGTCTCCTTGAGATTCTCTCTCTACCTCTCCCTCTGCCCGTTCCCAGCTCATGTACTCGCTCTCTCCCTCAACTCTAAAATAGATAAGTAACTCTTAAAAAAGAAAAAGAAGAAGAAGAAGAATAGCCAGTAACATTCAACATTTTGAATTTCTCTGTGCCAGTGTACCTCAACTCTTTTATTTAGCTTATTGAAAAAGAATATCACCATGTAATATAAATTTTCAGAAAACAAAGCTCTTCATTCCCAAAGGGTGAATGATAATTAATAATAGTATTTGCTTTAACAAATGCAAGTAAAATTGTGTATGTGTCAACTTTAGGGAAATTAATCTGCAGACATTCTTATTTATGCCATAGGCATGCTGGGAAATGGGAGAAGACTAAACTGTTACATCCAGAAGGGTGACAAAAGAATAAAACATTGAGAAACAAATCTCAGCCCAGAATAAAACATGGACAGCCAATTCAAACTTTCCTCAATGATAAAATCATATTCCAGGAGATTATTAGAAAGTGACAAAGAGTTTAATATCTTCTTCATAATGCTTTGACAACCCTGCAGTTTTGTCTCCTGGGTCCAATCCTTTGAGGACTATTTCTCTATAAGACAATAGTGAGAAAGAGTTTATCTGTTGACTGTGAGCTACAGTAGGCAATACTGGAAGAGTGAAATGCCATGCCAGAAGGAAAAATGCAATACTTGATTGATGTTTGAGAAACTGCAGGCACAAATATCATGGCACTTAATCAGGATTCTTCATCACATTTTGGACGCATCTCCCTCAGTATCAGGACTTCTAACCTTTCTTGGTTTTATATCCGTAAGTGAGATCTGGGAATTCTCTCTCCTTAAGTGAAGTTTTTTTAAGCCAATAATATGACTTTACTCTCTAATTTTGTCACTATTGTTGCTCTTAGTTTTCTGAATCCCTTCATCAGAGCTATTTCTCAAAGCCAGGTTTGTCCTAAAAGCCTCATAAATTGAAGAGAACAATCCTCAAGATTTAATTTGAAAATTAGAGGCAATATTAACATTTTCCAAGAACATCGCAAGTTTTGAAAGCTATGCAGTCACGTTCCAAACTATTCTACTTAGTACTCTAATCTTGTTCTCTGTTACTGGAAGTTGCTTATACCCAAAGCATCTATTTTTTCACTTATTTTCCAATTCACAATACCATCTTAAATATGAAATACAGTAATTATAGTTGGTGAAATAGCAGTTGTTATTCAGTTGTTCTCAGTTGTAGATGAGCTAAATATCAGAAAGTTGTTTTTTTTAATACTATTAATCAGGTTTTAGAATCAGTTTTTATTACTCTAGAATCTGATTTACAGAAATTGTAGATTCTCACTTTAAAGGTTTTGGGCAATCAGCATTTTTTTAAGGAGCAATCAACATTGTTCAATATTATAACCATTAAAATCACAATATGACAAAATTACTTTTTTTTCCTGTAGACACTTTCCTTTTTCACGCTTAATACAAAATTCTCTTGGCACTCTCTCTTATCTAGTTCCAAATCCACATACAACACTCCTGGCCTCCTTACCCTTTGAGTCAGATTTTGGAAAGCCCAAAGGGAAGAATCATGTACTACATTCATTTTATTCTAGACAGATGACTCTGGATAGGAATTTCCATTGAGGTAAGGCCCATGAAAGAACAGTGGATGCTGTTCTCTCGTTGAATAACAGAACAAAGTAGTTTACAGGAAAAGTGCATACATCTCTTAGAATCACCCAGGGAGGCAAGAACCTACTTCCCACTTCTCACACTAGGAGATCCTCCTGGTCCCATCTCTTTCGACAGAAAAACAAGATCCCATCTGCTCTGAGAAGGCTTTGGAGGCTCATATAAACTCAGATGGTTGCTTCTCAGGGATAAAATTCAGGTTAATGAAACTTCCTCTCCTTTTTAATTTTTTTTTTTTTAATACAGTTGCATCTTTTGTTTTATCCTTTGGCAGCATTTTTGCTCTTACCCATTAGTGTGTGCTTAGTGGTGTTCTAAATGATATAGTGATATGAAATAAATGAAGTAAAACTTACTACATACAGCCAGCCACTGCTTTCAAACCAAAGGGTTTGCCTCTCTCAGTCATGCTACCTGTCCAGTATCAAACTGAGTATGATATCAGCTGAAAGCCTTCATTTACCTGTCACACAATTTGGATTGGTAAAGCCCACAGAGGAAACCGAAAGTAATTAAATGCAAACATTAACACCATAGTCACCTTTCTAGCCCTTCGCAGTAAACTGCTGCGTGGTAAATACAGAGAAATCGTTTTAGCTACTAAGAGTGTTATATTTGGATCTTAGGGGTTAAATATCACTCATGGACCTGCATTTCCACTGCTGGGCTAGTATTATGCATGAAGCAGTATTCATTCAATAGATACTTTCTGAGCACCTACTATGTGACAGTACTAGGTACTTATCCTAAGACAGTTTAGTGCATGTTGGAGACCTGGAAAGAATTTTAATTGTAACTCTACCATTTACTAGCTCATTCCCCCACCCACCCAACTTTTTTTTTTTAATTTACTTAATCTTTCTGGGGCTTGTTTATTCAGCTCAAATACAGATATTAACAGCAACCTTCTCATAGGCTTACCGTTATTGTGATAAAGGATAAAAGGCCTTGTATCAGCCCATCTCAGTGTCTGACATTTGTACCATTTGTTTTTCTTTGGCTTAAGAAAATACATATGTTGTCCATAGGCTAATACTTTATGGATACCAAAATATAAGCTGATTGTTAGGATTATCCTCCAAAAGAAAGTGGGTCCCTAAGGGTGTGGGACTGAAGGCCATGTTTTTATGAGGGTGAGATAATAATAGTGAAGAGGAGGAAATGCATCAGGACTCATTAGTACAATGTGGTCATCCTAAAGGCAATGCAAGCTCCTGCATTCCTGGCTAGAGATAATTGAAGAGTGGGTGAAGGGGCCCTGAAAAAAACAAAAACAAAACAAAACAAAAAACCTGACAAGTTTGCCCAAGGCTTGCCTTGGTCTTGTGTTTTATCTTTCTGATGTTAGAATCCAAATATGGAGATCAGGATCTACAAGAGAAAATATGCTTAGGCGTTTACACACATATACAAACTGCCTGCGTTCAAAATGCGAATCAACCACTTAATAATAGTGTAACCTTGAGCAAATTCCTTAACTGACCTTTGAGGTTCCAAAAAGGTGTCAACAGGAAACTGGGAAGGATGGGCCTATATCCCTCCTACAAAGTCCGAGAGAAGATAGAAACAGTCAAGTACCCTACATATCCTGAGGCTGAGAAATAAAACTTCGATGGAAAAGAGGGACAACCGAACTCAGTTCATATCATTTGAGCCAAACAGATGGAGAAAGTCGATGAAGTAAAATGAGCACGATAGAATTTTATGGAGCTACTTAGAGGGTTAAATTCAACAATACCTAAAAACAATGTCTGACAGCAAAAACTCGGAAAATACTGGCCTCTGTTATTGTCACTATATTTTGCTATTATTGGAGCTGCTTTGTTTTAATTATTTAGTTTCTTCCTTTCCAGAGTCTCCACTTGATTTTGTTTGTCCCCTGTGGGCCTTCGGCTGACTTTGGAATTCCCATTCCAAAATTTTTTGACCCTAATTTTGTTACAGTCTCAGTATTCTACCAGTGATCTCAATTGTACCATGACATCCCCAAGTCCCCAATGTAAAATTAGTTTGTTGATGGCGTAGTAGGCTTGCAAGGCAAGTCATTGTCTTGGTTCTATGACTAGTTGAAATTGTAGCACTAGAGTTGGGGTCGATCACTTACTCTTCTTTTTATGTTAGTCCATATTTGCAAAATTTAAAATATTTTCTAAACTTAGTTTTATTTGCAAATTACATATGGCATATGAAAAGCTTTCCTGCAGTTCCTGAAATTCAGATTTTTTAAGAAGTTAAGGTGATGTTTAAACCAATCAGATTTCGTTTGCTCATAGTAGTTAAGGATGAGCATCTCCATTTAGTTTTTGATCTCATAAATACAAGAGTTTTAAAGGACTGCAGGGTAATCCTAATTTTGTTCCAATGAGCAGGGTAACAATTACTGTTAGTAGTATCATTTTTAATAAATGCAAAAGTATTGGCATCGTGACAATAAAGCTTTATTAACTGAGACAATCACAACGGGAGATTTGGGAAAATTTGACTTGAGTTCTCTGTTCACAATATTTATAATCGAAGAATTTTTTTCTCCTCCTTCTCTTCTCCTCCATCTTCTTTTAAGATCTTATCCATTTATTTGAGAGAGAGAGAGAGAGACAGACAGCAAGAGAGGGAACACAAGCAGGGGAAGCAGGAAACAGAGAAGCAGGCTTCCTGCCTGAGCAGGGAGCCCGATGCGGGACTCAGTCCCAGGACCCTGGGATCATGACCTGAGCCGAAGGCAGACACTTAAGGTTTTATAGGCGAGATGAACACGACACCGGGCGAGGTAGGCACAAGGCAAGACTTATTAAAGGCACTCTCCAGCGAAGTTTCAGGGCTCAGGAGAAGAGGAACCAGGAAAGTCGTGCTGGGAGGAGGTGGGCACCCTCAGACAAGATTCCTGGACTCCGGAAAGGGGAGTAGGGGAAGTCGCACTGGGAGGGAGTTGACAGGGGTCTTTTATCGGGCCAAGGTAGGGCATGGGCTCACATCCATATATGGTAGGGTATTTGGTGATCTGAGGGTATGGGGTGGGGGTCCTGATACTTCTGTTTCCTGCATAGGTATCAGGTTACCTATGGAGACATGACCTGGGCATACATTCTTTTGGTGGGAGAGTCAAGGGTTAAGGAAAGGTGTGGGGGGAGGCTGGAAGACGGCGAGATGCAGTGGTCATTTTTACTGTTCCTCCTGCACTCCTGGAGCCCACTGACCCAACATTAACAAACAACTGAGCCACCCAGGCACCCCTGGAAGAATTTTCTAAGCAAAATGATAGTATTCTCTCTTCTGTCTTCACCTATTCTTAGAAAACTAAAACCCACTTACTGTATTGCGTATTTAGTAATTGCTTAAAATGTTACTCCCTATGAAAATCGTTATAAACTTTGTCACCATGCAGCAGGCTCAGTGTACAAAGTTCCTATTGTGGAATTTCAGCAGCCATCCAGTGGGCATAGTAGGTACTCTTTGAACAGAAGAAATTTTTTTTTTAAGATTTTATTTATTTATTTATACAGAGAGAGTGGTCACAAGTAGGCAGAGAGAGGTGGGAAGCAGGCTCCCTAGTGAGCAGAGAACCCGATGCGGGGCTAGATCCCAGGACCCTGAGATCATGATCTGAGCTTAACCCACTGAGCCACCCAGACGCCCCTGACAGAGGAATCTTTTAAGTAGACTTAAATGCATCAGGGAGTTGCATCTTCACCGAAGCAAGTCTGTCTTACTTTAGTTACAGAATGCTAATATCTACTCAGGGCTTTTAAAACTCTTTAGAACAGAAATGACAGATATGTTTTAGTTCACTTGCCAATGCTAGTTGATTGTCAATAATTACATGAATTTCTATTGAGAAGAGTTCTGAGATTAAGTCAAACCTAGCAAAAAAGAGTATGTGATTGACTGAGACTCGATGAGGGGAAGGGGGGTGTGTGTAGCAGCAGTAAAGTATTTATAATCCTAATGTTCAACCTTAAAATCCTTCAAGGGCACAAATGAGGTCTTACTCATTTTTCTATCACCAGGACCCAACATGAGGTATACTGTTTGACTCTTAATAAATGTTCATTAAAATTAACTGATTCATATTTTTAAAGTACTTTGCAGTATATTTTTTTTTTCCTCTGAGAGACTTTAGTTGTAGTAATCTTTTATGTTTTTTTTTAAGATTTTATTTATTTATTTGTCAGAGAGAGTGAGCACGGGCAGACAGAGTGGCAGGCAGAGGCAGAGGGAGAAGCAGGGAGCCTGCAGAGCAAGGAGCCCGATGCAGGACTCGATCCCAGGACCCTGGGTTCATGACCTGAGCCAAAGGCAGCTGCTTAACCAACTGAGACACCCAGTCATCCCAGTAATCTTTTATGTTTAAAAAAAAAGAGAGAGAGAGAGAGAAAGAGACAATTATGCACAAAGATGAAGACTGACTTGTACCATACCTGAGAGCAAATGGACTAAAAACCTGTGACTAGTGAAAGGGTCCGTGGACAAAAGGACGAGACTGATACAAAGCGAAAGTTAAGTAGGGCTTTATTTTGCGCCAAGCATCGAGAATCAAACTGACCGGCCAGGGCTGTCTCTTGCAAAGAGGTGACCCCTCCCAGCCTCACAGACTAACTTTTATAAAGCAAAGGCCATGTGGTGGAACCTGGCCACACACAAGTGGCCAATTGAAATATAATTCACCCTATAGTAGTTATTTGAACTAGCCTATCACTCTGGTCAGAATTAATGCCCAAAAGGCTGGGCCCACATTCTTGGGTGGTTAGGGAGGTGCTTTCCTGATTGGATGTCTCCACCTGGCTTGGCTCATCCTTGGCAGGTAGGGAGGTAATACGTGCGCTTTTACTGATTGGACATTTCCACCTGGCCGGGCACATCCTTGTATCTGGGCTCCGTTATCTCTGCCCAGCCTGACATGTCCTGGTATCTGTGCTCCGTTATTGGGGGCTATTTGGCCGTATTTCACCAATTCTGTTTCTAAGCGCTTTCCTCTTGAGGGGAAGAGGCGGGTTCAATCTAAGTTTACTGTATAAACAACAAAATGGCTTGCTCTGGCTAAGTAGGCCTTTACAACTAGAATCTACTACTTCTCATCTTCTCAGTCCTAGTCCTGGTCTAGTCCTAGTCTATTTGGCCAAGGGCCTTCAGATTGATATAAAGGAGATTTTATGTATACTAACATTTTTTTTTTTTTTCATTCTTTCCCAAGGTCTGTCGAGTTGCTTACGAAATCATGCAAACACTTCATCCTGATGCTTCTGCAAACTTCCATTCTTTGGATGACATCTACTATTTTGGGGGCCAAAATGCACACAACCAGATTGCCATTTACCCTCACCAACCTCGAACAGCAGATGAAATCCCCATGGAACCTGGAGATATCATTGGTGTGGCTGGAAATCATTGGGATGGCTATTCAAAAGGTGTCAACAGGAAACTGGGAAGGACGGGCCTATATCCCTCCTACAAAGTCCGAGAGAAGATAGAAACAGTCAAGTACCCTACATATCCTGAGGCTGAGAAATAAAACTTTGATGGAAAAGAGGGACAACTGAACTCAGTTCAAATCATTTGAGCCAAACAGTAGATGAAGACAACCCTGACCTTACAACACATGGTGAAATGAGTAAACAACTTCAAGCACCAGGAGCAACTGGAAATGACAGATGCTTCACTGGTGGAATTACTCTTTAACGAGGGCTATAGCGCCCTTAAACTCATGCACAGTCCAATAATGTACTCACATATAACATACAAACAGGCTGTTTTCTACTGTGCCCCTTCTTTCAAGATTATGTCCCCATGAGACAAACACTGCCACATTGTGTAATTTAAGTGACACAGACATTTTATGTGAGACTTCAAACATGGTGCCTATATCTGAGAGACCTACGTGACCTAACGAGAAGACCCGAATAGCTCCCTACTGTGGGGAGGTTGATTCTTAGCCAGTGGTGCTATTGTAACCACTGAATTCACTCCAGTCAGCAGATTCAGAATGAGAATGGATGTTTTTGTCTGGATTTTTTTTTTTAAAGTAATTGCATCAGTTCATCCACTTCATCATTAATAAGTGAAGGGTACACCAGAAAATAAAATATTCACCCTCCATTAGAAACTTTTGTAAAACAATGCCATGAACGGATCTTTAGTACTCAATGTTTCTGGACATTCTCTTTGATAACAAAAAATAAATTTTAAAAAGAGGAATTTTGTGAAGTTTCTAGAATTTTCCATTGTTGGATGATGCAGTGTGGTCAGCTTTACAGTTTTCTAGTTTTTCTGCCTTTTTTTTTTCTGTTTTCTGATTACCTACTCAATTCTTAGGTCAAACAGTCATTAGTCCATTTTAACACTGAAAACTGAATTTAGTTGATATGCATTACAGAGTTAAGAGGAATACACTCTGGGTACTTTTATTTTCTTATTTTGGAAATTGTTTATTTTTTTAATTGAACTAAATTATCACACTTGTCGCAGAGGAACTGTCACATCCATTTCCAAAACAATTTCAGGCTCGATGGTAACATTTCTTATTGTGGCTATTGTCAACTTTTTGTGGGTTGAGCCCTGTTGTTTTATCGAGGAAACAATATGTGCCCTTTCTTATCATGTCCTGATTTTGAGAGCACCAGGAACCTTTGGGGTTGAGAAGCTGGCTCCGTTTCTCAAGTACATAGCTCATAGTATATAGAATTTGCTGGAGTGGAGCCATTGTGAGACTCAAGATGGACTTGGGGTTAGCTCTTCCAAATACTTCTTTTAGTAATTCCATGAGAAAATCACTTCCAAAGATAAGACTTTGATGCCCTCCCTATGCTTTCTTTCTGAACATCACTCTTCTTGTAGAGACGTTCCCCATATTCAGGAGCCTGCCTCCTTTAGATGAATGGCAAGAACATTTCATAGCATATGGTCTACCTTCTGAGAGAAGAATCTGATCCATTGAGAACCAGTAGCAGGCCTGGTGTTGAATACCAGGAATGCCAAACAGAAAAGCTCTCTTTCACATCCTCACTAAATAAAAGTATCTATATGTAAATTCTCCCCTCCAAGCTTCCTTAAATTATTTCTACCTCTCTTGTCAAGTCTCCTAAAGAGCAAAAACTATCTATAGTGTCAGCAAGCAAATTTGAATTTAGTGTTAGTACAAATAAAAGTCATTTGAAATAAAAATCTCCCGCTGAACGGAGGTACTTTTGAATATGAGTTACTTCTTTTTTTCTTTCTTTTTTTTTTTTTTTAAGTAGGTTGTATGCCCAGTGTGGAGCTTAAAATCATGACCTTGAGATTGAAGATCACAGGCTTTACTGACTAAGCCAGCCAGGTGCCCCTGAATAAGAGTTATTTCCTAATCCCCATCTCATTTGTCGTCACAATGTCGGTAGCCGTGGGTTACTAATGATAGTATATATTCCTCTGCTTATAATTTCTTTGCTGAGATTTCCTGTTTTTACTCATTACAAGCATTTTACTTTATAGAACATAGCAGAGCATAACTACCTTAGAATTCTTTTTTGCTAAATCCAACATCTGAATCATCTCAGAGTTGGTCTCCATTGTTTGTCTTTTCTCTAGAGAAAGAGTCTTATTTTTCAGGTTCTTCAAATGCTGAGTAATTTTAGATTGTTTACAACTGAATGTTGTAAATGCTTGTGTTGTGGATTCTGTTATATTCCTCAACATAGTGCTGATTTTTTTATTTTATTATTATTTTTTTGTATTAGCAGATATTTTAACTTAATTGGACTCACACTGTAAATTGTGTTTTGGGCCACATCTCAAATCCCAATTCAGTTTTTTTTATCTTTAGATGGAGTCTGCTGTGCATGTGTGTGGTTCAGAGACCCACCAGAGATTTGCATAGAGTTCATAGAATTTGAGTTTCTCTTTTCTTTGGTTCTTCTGAGATTTTCCCCCCTCACTTTCTAGCAGCTGTGGTTCCTCTGATTCTTCAACTGCAGTTTTCAGTCAGCCTAAAAGCCATAAAAATGGGAATTCACCTTGTGCCATTTCCTTCTTCTAAGTTTCAACCTGTCTCGAGAGTTTGCCTGCTTGTTTCGTTTGTTCTCCAGTGCCTTTGGGTAGGTTTTTTTAGTTTTTTGTGCGTTTTTTTGTTTGTTTTTTTGGTTTTGGGTTTTTTTTTGCCTAGTTTATAGTTGTTCTCAGTACGTGTCCAGAAAGTGCTTAAACGCCCACCATACCAGAAGTGAAACTCTGAGGCAGAGACTTAAAATGAAGAAGCAGGATGTGAGAGGAAGGGACATAGTCCTGTTCAGCCTGGTTAGACTCTAGCCTTAATAGCAAAACAGCCAGTAGCTTCAGGCAGGAAGGAAGGTGGAGAAATAACCAAATTATTAAACCTGCAAATGTGAAGGGCTAATGAAAACTGCTCACCACATCTTCCTGAAAAGCTTTTCTGAGCCCCTTTTTTGCAAGTCATGTACATGCTGTTGATTCGTCTGTTACACACTGCCTTGTGGGGAGGGCTGACATTTCCTCACCACTGGTGTACTTTTTCCATGAGGACATGGTACTTAAAAACTGCATGATTTTGAATTGAGTAACCAGTGCTAGATTCGTAAGGTTTGGGTTTTTTCCTTGTTATAAGACCCATTTCTGAAGAAGCCTTACCTAGAACCAAATGAGCAGCCTGGGCTAACTGAATGTAGACACCAAAATCCTGCGTATTAATGACTAGAGGTTGCAATAGGTCTTACCACAGGTCTCCTGTTCCTGCCACTGAAGTCGGAGTTGGTGCTGAGCTGTGCCTGATGTGAAAGGGCTCCCAGTGCAAATCCAGGGTTTCCTGGTATCCCAAGTGAGGGACCAACTAGATGCTTCCCTCTCTTGAGCTTTAGTTTTTCCTATTATATACAGCCAAGCCTGCCTCCTGGGTTCCCCCCTTAAATCAAGAACATTAACTGAGCTTCTGAGAGGGTTGAATGTAACAAGAGAAAAAGCACACAATCTCATGAAATGTTGTTATATTTAGTTCTAAGAGATTACAATTACCAAAGAATCAATAAGCAGGAAAAGTATTTGTCCAAATGGTGCACTAGAAAAATCTCTGCCTCAGTAAGAAACCTCTCTTAGTTGAGAGGCAACAGACAAGTCCTCTTTGACCACAGCCAACTGCCTGATACTTCATTTGTGCTGCCAGGAAGGGGATGCGATAGCCAGGATTGATAGGCCTGTATAGAACAGATGTGTGGCTTGGGAATCCATGAATTTGGGGGCTTGGTTATGACACCCAAATATATGCCAGATACAGACTCTAGGGAATTTTTAAATGCAGTGTCCACAGGGACACACAAAGGAGAGTTTGCCTCTCTTCCCACTGGTTTCTGGCAGCATTCTTCCTCACGGAAACATGGAGGAGCTAATCCAAGATCTTTGTCAGGGCAGAGGGAAGCCTTGGTAAGTTCTTGACTTCAGCTGTCATTGACATTATGTGTGTTTTTGACCTTTGACAGTGGGTTCATTTTTGGTTCTTTCTGCAAGTCAGAATTTCTGACTCTGGGTACCTGCTCAGCATTTCAGCCTTGCTGTCCCCAATCCAGTTCAGTTGCCACCGTCTTTCTCCTTATCCTTAAATTAGACAATCTTGATTTTGTTTCCCACTACCTTTACAGAGAATGATCTCATGTGTTTCTCTTGTTACTGTTGCATTCCTTATGCAGTTCCTATCTTAGTTACTTACACTGTAGTTCTGTCTTTGACATCTCCAAGGTATAACGGGAACCAAATATTTCCCCTGGAGAGTTTTAGGTAAGATATTCCTGGACTTGAGGCATAATGAAGCTATGATACTGTGTGTTTGTGTCTAAGCTAAAGATTTCAAATATTTTCACAAATCAGCATTACTACACTGAAGCGGAGCATGGCCAGGACATCCTTTGTGTGACACCATGTCCATCTGGACAGAGCCTGCACTTTTTTAAAAGCAATGTATTGAAGGCCATGGCCATAATCATTTGGTGTTTGGGAAGAGAGCCAGGAAGAGAGTTCTGAGCTTCTGCTGACCTCCTGCCATCCGTAAATGTTCTCTATGACCTCTCCTCCAGCATCAGGGTCTCACAGAGGCTCTTATTCCCTAAATGCCTGTGTGGGTCGAGGAAAGACCATTAACAAAGGAAAAAGCAGTATGTTTGTTCATAACCCAGCTGCATATGCGAGTGTCTGTGGAGGTTGGGAATGTGCAGTACTTTGTACAGAAAGCACCGAGAGTTTAGACTGTAGGTGTGGTCGTTCCTTACTGAGGAATGCTGGGACTTTGAGTTTCTGGCTTGTCTTCACTTCCCTACTGGCTTGCAGTCCCCAGGAATTTCTGGCCTAACAAAACAAATGGAGCAGAGGCATAAGTTCTCAGTTTTCTTTCTTTGTCATAGTGCCTACAAGCAGGTAATATATGTGGATCTCAGATCCTCTAGGGGAAAGAGCAACAGTACTGTAGACCCTTGAACAGTGTAGGTCCACTTACATGTGGGTTTTTTTAAATAAATACAGTATGGTACTATGAAATATATTTACCCTTCATTATGACTTTCTTAAATTCACCTTTTCTCCAGTTTACTGTAAGAATGCAGTATATAATACATAAAATATTTTAAAATCTGTTAATTGTTTATGTTATTGGTAAGGCCTGGTCAAGTTTAGGGGTTAAGTTTTGGGGGAGTCAAAAGTTATTTATGGGTTTTCAATTGCATGGGGGGCTGGTGCTCCAACCCCCACATTGTTCAAAGGTCGACTGTGCTCACTGAGGATCACTGAGCTGGAATTCAGAAAAGCAAGCCTTGTGATTTTGGCTCTGCTATTAAATGTGAACAGGTCAGATAGTTTTTTAGCACTCCATTTACTTCATCTTTGGAATGAATTGCTTGGATTTAATCAGGTTCTAAAAGTGTTTATTGTCTGGTTGGATTCCACTCTTCAGCCTCAGCTGATTATTGTCCCAAGGACAGAATATGGCCAGAATATGGTCTTTGTTTTTCAAGACCAGCAAAACCTATTTGTTATGCACCATTTTCAATTTTTTAAATATTAACAGCTAATTCAACAAATACATGAAACACTAAGGGGAGCAAATAAGACATCTGTAGCTACTTTTGGCCCATGGTCCATTGGTTTACAATCTCTAGATCTAAAAAGTTCTTTCCTAACTTCAAGATTCTATCTCTGCAAAGGATTGGTAATATGGGTAACAGCCGAATATTGCTTTCAGATTCAGTTGCCACACATGTCCCAATTCTTTGTTAATATCTGCTTGATTGGCTCTTATCCCGGGCTCAGCAGTAACTTAGTATGCGGAAAGACAGCTCTGCTATGATAGCTCAGACCCTGGGCCCCTCTCAGACTTGGCCTTAAGGATCCAAAGTATCTCTATTTCAATTGCCTTGACCACCAATCTTGATTTCTTACACCAAGGCTTATAGACTGCCTGTGACTCAAGAGGCCACAAACTGAGATGCCACTTCAGGGAGTTCCTGTTATTTTTCTCCATTACACCCAAATATTAAGATACGAGCGTATGCTTCAAGTCTCTGGTCCTCAGTATAGAGAGAGATATTAAGGCTCTTGGTAGTCTTTGAGGAGACATGGTGAACTCGGAGATACTGAATGATTGAAGAGAGCTGGTATTTCTGTTTCTGAAAATAAGATAGGTTACCAACATACAGATGGATACATTTGACAGTTATGAATGAGGTTTTGGACTCGATTATTAAAAAGCCAATAGCGGTAACAATGCGAGAACCAGACATACCAGACTAATCTTATTTCTTGTTTTCATACAGCTTTACAGTAATAAGAACGACAATACCAACATTTACGAGCACTTTCTGTGTGCCTGGGTTTTTCTAATTACTTTACTGGGTTAACATAATCGCCATCATCATAAGGTAAGTACTGTCGTTACCTTTTCTTTATTGACCAGGAGCCTGAAGAACCGAAGTCTTAAGTAATTTGCCCGTGATGATCAAGTTGGAGGGCAGTAGAGCCAAGATTCAAATGGAGCCTCTTTGGCTTTCAACCACTTCAAGGATACTGTGTCTGTGCACGCTGCTGTACTAAGATTTCAGCCTGGCATCAGTCATTTTATTGCAGACAAGACAGAACAACGGAGGCCGCATGAGCAGAAGCAGTTGTATGAGGAATTAGCTGTATCTACTCAGAAGCTTTGGTTAACTCAAGTCTCTGCTGGTTTGCCATAGAGCTCTACCCTGACTTGTTCACACAGTTTATTAATGCTTCGAAAAAGGACATTGATGGGAACAATATAACATAATAGTCAGAAATCTGAGTTCTCTTGTCAATCTGCTTGGGTTCAAATCCTGGGTCTTCTACCTACTGGCACTGTGATCCTGAGCAAGTAACTTAACCTTTCTATACCTTCATTCACCCATTAACTAAATGAAAATAATAAGAGTAACTACTTCATAAGGTTTTTATGAGAATTAGGTTAACATAAAAATCTCTTAACCCAGTGCCTGGTGCAAAGTTCAACAAATTGAGCTATCTTTACTATTCTTAGTTCCTTGTTGTCAGATTTTTTTAGTGACTAAAAGCCGAGATAATAGCAAATTACACTGTTTGAGAGAATCAGGATCCCTAAAAGTTGCTTAAAAATTGGGGAAGGATGGGGCGCCTGGGTGGCTCAGTAGATTGAGCCGCTGCTTTCGGCTCGGGTCATGATCCCAGGGTCCTGGGATCAAGCCCCGCATCAGGCTCTCTGCTCTGCGAAAAGCCTGCTTTCTCCTCTCTCTCTTGCCTGCCTCTCGCAACTTGTGATCTCTGTCTTTCAAATAAATAAATAAAATAAATCTTTAAAAAAAAAAATGGGGGAGGGTAAGTGCTATGGTGAGTGCTGTGAATTATGTAAGACTGATGATTCACAGACCTATACCTCTGAAACAAATAATACATTATATGTTAATTTTTAAAAAAATTAAAAAGCAGCAACAACAACAAAATTAGAAAGAAAGAGTAAATCTAACATATTGTCATGGCTAAGATTCACTGCATCAGATAATAAATGCTGGTGCGTTTGACATCTGTACAGCTTACAAGTGTAGTTTATTCTTAGATCCAAAGGCGGGTTGTGCCTCAGTTCAGACCATGGAAGCTGGAACTAAAAAGAATGTAGCTGCCTATAAACTCAGCCTTGCCATTAGTGTGCTGCGACTTCCCCTCCCTCCCTCCCCTACTCCTCACAGACAGAAGTCCCCTGACAGGGAAGGTATAGAACTCCTGAATCTCACCTTGAACCCTGTGCTTGGTTCATGATAGCCTGTTAAAGTATTGGTGCAGCTGCTGTGGGAAGAAGTAATTAGGGTTTGTTGGGTCATGGTCAAAAGAGTGAGACTGATACAAAGCGAAGGTCAAGCAAAGCTTTATTTCGCGCCAAGCATTGAGAATCAAACTGACCGGCCAGGGCTGTCTCTTGCAAAGAGGTAACCTCTCTCTTCTTTACAGACTAACTTTTAAGGGCAAAGGCCATGTGGTTGGGCCTGGCCACACACAGGTGACCAATGAGATTGTAACACAGAGAAAGCTGCACAGTCCTGCTAGGTCACACATAAGTGGCCAATTGAATTACAATTTACCCTAGTAGATATTTGAACTAGCCTATCACCTTGGCCAGAATTGGCGCCCAAAGGGCACCCAAAGGGCAGGGCCCATACTCCTTGGTAGCGAGGGAGACAGTATGCACCCCCACTGATTGGATACCTCCACCTGGCCCGACCTACCCTTGTATTTGTGCTTAGTTACCTAAGACTGATTTCTAGGACTTGTTTTTAAGTAAGTTCCCTGAAGGGGTGTGGGGGGCAGGGTCAGGATGGAGCTGCTCTAGCTAAATAGGCCCTTACAGGTTGAGCAGCCATGAGACTAACTTTAGCCCAACACATGAAAGAACTTCCTAATAAATTACGTTGTTGAGAATGACTCAAGCTAGTTGAGGTGGCAACTTCCTGTCCTTGCAGGGTTGTCCAGGCAGAATGGGATGTACCAGGGAACCGCAAGCTTCTAACTTGGGTTAGACAACCTCCAAGTTCCATTCCAGCCCTAAATTTCTAAAATGGTCATGGATTTGTGGTCATGTTGTAGAGACTGAAATTCCAATAAGGCCACAAGCGGTGCCCGCCTGAAGCCGCCTGGAGTAGAAGCCTGGACAACTTGACCTGGTAGCAAGCAAGAGAAACAAAGTCCTGTTTGCTAGACTAGGTGACTAGGTCTTTTTCTGGCCATCAGTAGTAACTGAGTAACTTAATTTCTTACCTAATGTAACAGGCTTTGTGAACTTCTGTTTAAATTTGGAAACTCCTCTTTTATTTTCTTTACCACCTTTGTTCCTGGTAAAGCTTCTTTCATGGAATCACAGCTTTTTTCCTATCTAAATTAAGGGAAGAGGCAAAAGCCAAGAGAACTGAGGAATCAGGGTCTCTCTGGAGGGCAAGTGTTGGGATGATATCCTCCCTGGACAAGATCTGACTTTTCCTTCCCACTCAAGAAATCAAAACAAGTGTGAGCCTCTTCTCATCTGTTTCATTATTTTTATGTAATATCTGTAAACACTAGAAATTGTTTGTGAACATACCTCACAATTAATCCCTGCATACTGGGGGTTCTCCTTGCCAAGAATGAGAACATCTGATGTGTGTTAAGGATAAACACAAGAGGTTTGAAATCAGTTAGCTCTAGTTTCTAGTTTGGGGTTCATACCTGTTGAGTATCAACAGGTTTAGTCTGAAGTAATATTCTTTCAAGAAATTCTTATTGATAAGTCAGACAGCCAGAATTCTGTGTAAGTCAGTCATCAGCAAGCCATAGCCTGCTGCCTTTTTTGTAAGTAGACTTTTATTGGAACACAGGCACACCCATTTCATTTACGTAGCGGTGGCCTTCAGGCTACAACAGTGAAGCTGAGTAGTTTGTAAAAAAGACAACTGCTGTAACCCAAAAGGCTAAAATATTTACTCTCTGGCCTTGTAGATAAAATGTACTGACCCCTGCTATAAGTAATTCTACCTTCTAGATTCAAAGTGATAACCCCAAGGGCCTCAACATCCCCAATACTGTCTGAATCATCAAAGAAAATTTTAGTTGTAGTAGTAATGTATTAAGGCCCCCACTAATCTGTGTGGTGCCTTTGTGCAAACTGGATAAAGATGCTCCTTTAGACAATTATTGTAATATTTTTATAAGAAAGAACTCTTAACACCATCTGTCAGAAAATTACTTCCTAAATATACTAATAATCTATAGTGTCTACGATATGAATTACACTCCCTGGAGAAACTGTGTGCAGCAGCCTCAGTGTAGTCACGGGATCTGGTAGAAAAAACACCCTACTTGGAGTAGGAGACATGGATTCTACCTCCCGCTCTGAAACCAAGCTGCTCGAACCTTGGAAGCAAACCCTGTGATCTGCCTAGGTCTCAGTTTTCTAACCGTTAGCATGAAGGGAGCCTATGGTGGTTGTTGTAAGACATTAAATAAGATGGTAGACATAAGATTGCTTTGTAACGGCTTACAGCTCTGTAAAATCCATCTCTGGTAATGTTTTGGGAGGCTTCTATAGTTAGTTCATTTACAATTTAACTGGAAAGGTGTACACATACGAACTGCACTGGAAAGTTACAATCTAATGTAAAAAGTTACATAGAGAAACCCCTGGGTGGCTCAGGGTGAGCATCTGCCTTCAGCTCAAGCGGAGATCCCAGGGTCCTGGGATCAAGTCACACAGCGGGCTTCCTGTTCAGCGGGGAGTCTGCTTCTCCCTCCCCTTCTGCCTGGCAGCTCCCTTGCTTGTGCTCTCTCTCTCTCTGTCAAATAAATAAACAAAAAATATATATATATTTAAAGTTATGTATATTTAAAATAATTATCCTTTAGCTAAGGGACTTCTCCCACCTTCAGCTCTCCCCACCCTAAAGATGGGGTATGAAATACTGGTTCATATTTACTAACCTCCTACTATATGCCAGACATTGTATTAGGCTTTTAACATGCTTTGTGTCACATGTGTAATCCACAACAGCCATGTGAGCCACTGGGAGGTGAGTCCTAGCAGAGTGAGTGTCCCTTCCCGGCTCAGCCGGCTGTGCTCACACTGAGCTGGAGGGTGTAATAAGTGGCTACTTGAACTGTATCAATTACCCAGCCCGTAAATGCAGGAGTTAACTCTAGATTCGATCCTGTTTGCCTTCTGCGCCTCACAAGGTACACATCTGAGCAGAAACAATTCCCTGGGTGTGCTTCAGTCTGTGACTACAGTTGATGTTGGAGCTTTTTATCTATTACTTTTATTTATTTATATAAATGTGGGGGGGGCTATATGAAGACACACTATTCTAATATGAAGCTTGATATTACATGTGTGTTTTACTGGGTGATGGTCTGTCTAAGTGCCAAGCCTATTAGCATTTGAACTTCCTATTCCATCTTCAGGGTGGGGGCAAGCTGAAGGCGGAAGACGCAGACGGTATTTTATTCCTGGCTTTGTGGGGCATGCCAAATGACTGTTGTGTAGGCTATGAGAGGTGGCAGGACATCTGGGGCAAGGTTAGTGACCCATTAAGGTGTCCTGAGCTCTGATTAGACAGAAGTTGGAGCCAGCAGAGCTGTCAGCACTCAGTTTCTTTTTGATTAAGATTCTGCCTCTTAGCCCCTGGAGGCCACTTATCCTTCCCACCTCTAAAAAAAGACAGAGTTAAAGCCTGAGGTCATTGCTTGGTAGAAGCCCTGGAGCTGATTGGGCTGCAAAGGGCCCCTCTTAGCCTCTCAGCAGCCTTCCATTATCAGCCTCCTCTACTGACAGGTGAGCTCAGACCCTGTGATATACAGAGCTCCTCAGCTAAGACGGCTCTCAGAGGAGCCGCTTCTCAAGGATGTGAAAATGCTTACACAAACCCACTGGTGAGGTAGGGAGATCAGGGGGAAATAAGGTTAGCAATTATCATAGGGTTTTTATTTTTGTTTTAGTTTATGTTGGAGAACAGGTCATGATCTGCTGGGTCCTGGGATCAGCTCAGGTCATGATCTCAGGGTCCTGGGATCCAGCCCGGTGTCAGGCTCCCTGCTCAGTGGGGAGCTTGCTTCTCCCTCTGCCTCTGCTGCTCCTGCTCATACACACACACACACACACACACACACACACACACACTCTCACTCTCTCTCTCTCTCTCTCTCTCTCTCTAAAGAAAGGAAGGAAGCAAGGGAGGGAGGAAGGAAAGAAGGAAGGAGGAAACCACTCCAAACTTCTGGGCGATGATGAAGCCTAGGTGAATATGCCTAGACCCCTGAGTTACTCCCTGAGAAGAACCACCTCCACACTCTGCTGTTGAACCTATACTAGACGGAGATGTGACTAAGAGATGTCTTTGTTGTGTTAAAAAAAAAAAAAATACAATATTGGCCATAATCTGGCAAAGAAAGTTTGAGCCTAGCTATTTTAGATATGGGAAGAGGCTTAAAAGCCATTTGACCCTTTAAGGATATCCAGAGCTATAGTTAAGTACCTCTGAAGATGAGGATAAAAACAAAAACAAAAAACAAAACAAACAAACAAGCAAAAACCCCAACCAATATTATTTATTGAATAATTGCTAAATACCAGGTACCATTTTGGGCGCTTTACATGTACTAACTCATTTACTCCTGGTAAGAAGCCCATGAGGCAGAACCTACCGCTGTTCCCATTTTGTGAAGCAGAGAATTGAAAGTAGAATTTCTGAAGTCAAATAAATTCTAAGTGCCAGAGCCAAGATTAAAATTCAGGTCTGACTCCCAAGTCTCTTCAGGAGCCTGTAGTATTGCCATGGGGAATAGCATGAAATAACATCTGGGCAGCGTGTGGTATCCCCTCTAAGATAAGGCTGGACCCCCATTCTGGGGAGGTGTACACAGAACTGGAAAAGGTCCAAAGTCTGCTCTTCCCCCTGCCCTTGTGAAGGGTGCCCTAGTGAGCAGAATTTAATAATGGCATCCTTAATCATCTGGAATAAAACCAAGGGTGAGGGCTTCATTTACTCTGAATTTCTCTGATTTAATTCTTTCTATCTCCTGTCAACCTTGGCCGACCTTGTATTGACCACAAGGAACAAATGTCTCTCATTGGCTCCATTCACATCTCCCAGCCCCCCCACACCTCACCCTTGACCCATCCTTTGTGACCCGCCCCCCCCCCCCGCCTTCATCCCACCCCAGAACCTGTCTCTCCCCTCTCCTCCACTCAGCAACTCAGAGGGCATATTAGGGCAGAGAGTTATGTCAATGCCCATTAAACTTCCAAATGATCGCAGCTATTGATACCTCCCTTGCTTCCTGGCCTCACTTGCCTCCTGCAGATGTTGCTAATCCTCAGCGCTGCTGGCTGTTGAGGCACCATCAAGGCTTCTACCAGTTTCTACCTGGGACAGGAGTTTCAGACCACCGCCCATGAAGAGGCTTTGGGAGCCACCTGAGAAGATAGGAGGAGAGGATACAGGCAGTGTTCAATGAGGGGGGGCTATAAAGCCGCACTCTCACAGCAATTCCACTTGATCTGTGCCATGTAAGATCACATTTGGAGAATTGTTCCATTCTTGAAATAAAGAAGAAAAAAAGCCCTTGCTTTGGAAAATCCAAACCTTTGAGCCCTTCTTTATACCTCAAGCCTCTCAGGTTCCACCATTCCTGCCCACCAGGAACAGAGGTGGGATAAGTCAGCGGACTAGCCCAACTCCTGATATCCCACTCTCTAGGCTCTGGAGCCAAGGAAAATTACAGCAAAAAAGAGCTTGTGCAGAGAGAAAGGATGGTGGGTTCTGCTCCCCCTATAGTTCCCACAGTTCTGAGCCTTCACAGGGCCTGACGGGGAGTAGGCGCTAAATGACCACGGCGTGAATAAATGAATGATTCGATCTCTGTTGGTCTGGGTGTAGTTCCAGTGCGGGAAAACCCGGCCTTGATCTCAGAAAGGCCACAGTATTTATTTTTGAAGATTCACAGAGGCAACGTGACATCGACATTAAGAAGATAGAACCTAGAATAAGAACCTCCGGTTTCAAATCCTGACTCTGCCACTTTCAAACTGTGACCTTATCCTTGTAGAATATGAATAATATTTCCCGAGGATGGAGTCAATTTATATGTGTAGAGCACCTGGTGCTCAGCAAACACTAACAAACATCATTGTTCTCACCATTGTTGTTCAAATACTCCCTTCTGACTCTCCCAAGCAGAATGCATTGTTCTCCGCACTTTCAGAAAGCACTTTGCTCAGACCTCTGAGGAAATTGTGAGGACTTTTTTCCCACCCGAGATCAAAGTAGATGATGGGGACAATAGAGCAGATTCTTTGAAATCGTGATCCGTAGATCCCATAGGTAAAGCCCTACAGCTCCCACAGCTGTTATGGTCATGTGGCTGTTTCTTCCTCTTCTTACACTTTCAGTCATCTTTGTATCCCAGGGACATGGTGTGCTGTGAGCGCTGACTGCAGTTTGGGGGCATGGGTGAGCTGCGCTGGCTCTGTACAGAGTCAAAAATAACCCTCACCATGGCCTCCTGGCCTTCCTATCTGCTTACCTCTCCAGATGCTAGTACCTTTTTTTGCCCCAAGATGAGGAAGATGTTAAGAGTCTGGGCTGCAGTCAGGGCACCTCTTCAGTGCTTGGCTGCGTGGCTGTGGGAATTCAGAGCATACAAAGACCTGAACATTAAGGAATAGAGAGTGAGGTGCACTTGGTCAGAGTAGACCTTTCAAAGCTTCCTCTGTTTGGGCATCTGCCTAAAGAAGAAGCTGCCATGTTCCTGGAACTGTTCAGGGCTCTTTAAAGATACATAATTCTCACAGCAAATTAACAGAGCTATTTTCCTGTTGGTTCCATTTTTCTAGAGGAGGAAACTGAGTTCAAGCAACTTTCTTAAGGTCACATATCTGATACGTCTGAGGCAGAATTCAAACCCGAGTCTGGATGGCAAAGCCTGTTCTTTCCACTGTCCTTGCCAGCTCCCAGGGAAGCATCCATCCCATTCTTCCTCTTCTCTCTACCTCACTCTTTTCTTCATTTTCCCCTATTATCTTCCCTGAATTATTTTTCTTCTTGACTTGGCTTATTTATCACTTGGCCATGTCTTCTTCTTAATACAACCACAACTTAAACAATATGTATCCCCACTGCCTCATTCGCCGGCATGGTGCTGAGTGCTTACAAGCTTGGCAATTAGACTGACCTCAAAGGGGCCACAACATATGCATCTTCAGCTGCTTTCATGGGGAAATGGGGTGCAGAGGAAAGAATGTAAGATGGGTCAGCGCAAGGCGGTGCACAGTGTATTCGCACACAGCTGGGGCCAAGGAGGGGAATTGGATGATGACACCACCAAGGATTTCTCCTGCAGTGTACTTGGCCTTCACTCAGAGTGACCTGCTTGTGGCCTAGGGCTGTCAGCCTCCAGGAAAATCCTAAAGTCATTTCTGCCCAAGAGCCTTCTTCTGTCTTATTCCTATGCCTGGAATCAACAGCAGCAGCAGCCACCACTCATTTATCGAGTACCTACTGTATGCTTTACACACATCCCATTTGATCCACACAGCAATTCCATGAGCTAGGTATTCATCTGTTTCAGTATTTAGAAGAGGAAGCTAGAGCTCAGACCATGTAAGCAATTTGTTCAAACTCATATTCCTAGCAAGTAGCAGAACAAGGAAAGGGGCGAAAAAACCTGAAAATTAAGGAGTAGAAAATGAGGTGCACTTGGTCAGAGTAGACCTTTCAAAGCTTCCTCTGTTTGGGCATCTGCCCAGGTGAGCTGACAGAGGCACCTGAAGGCCCCTATCAGCTTCCTTCATGGCCCTCTTGAGGAAGAAGAATCTCTGAATCCCAAAAGTTGATGCTCTGATTTTTTTTTTCTTCTGAATTTCCAAGAAAACTGCAAAACTGGTAGAGGTTGTCCAGGGACCAGGAAGACTTTATCCTTCAAAGCCCATCATGCTTCTTGAACCAAGACACTTTACTTTTTTTTTTTTTTTTAAAGATTATTTATTTATTTATTTGACAGAGAGACAGATGACAAGCAGGCAGAGAGGCAGGCAGAGAGGGAGAGGAGGAAGCAGGCTCCCTGCTGAGCAGAGAGCCCGATGCGGGGCTCAATCCCAGGACCGTGGGATCATGACCTGAGCCGAAGGCAGCGGCTTAACCCACTGAGCCACCCAGGCACCCCAACACTTTACATTTTTAATGGGTACTTCAAGAGCCCCCCTAAAAAGATGCCTGCCCCAGCTGATTGTTCTTCCCATGATTATTCTTTTCTGGCAGCTCTTCTCCAACTCTTCTACTTCTTTAGTCTTACCCAACCTCATGGTTTCCTGGGCCCAAGACTTCCAAGCCCCTTTGGAGCCCTTCCAACAGGTATTCTAAGACAGTTCCCTTAACTGTTCCCTTAACAGTTCCCATAACACAAAACCAATTCTTAAGAAAACCAGGCTCTCTCAAATTTTATCAGTTACCCTGGAGTTGGCCCTACCCTCCAGAGGTCTCTTGGAACCCAGCACTGGTCCAATTCACAGATCTAGGCTATGTCACGTAGCCCAGGAAAATTAGCTCCAACATCTTTGCGGAAACAGCTACCAACAAAAAGTAATAAGCTTTAATGGAACAATTGACTTTTTTTTTTAAATTCTTAAAATATATTATTAATAGACAGGTATGATCAATAATGCAGGACCAAGTATTAACAAGGAAGATCTCAGCAGTTATAGTTGAAGTTGGCTGTGCTTTGTGCCTCCTCACACTTCACTCCACCTTCCCTATTGTCCCCTTTCCTCATCCCCCTTCTTCCCATAGAATGTTACAGTTGGCAATTTGCACGGCCAGCTTGTATGCCCAGGGGTCAGCAAAGTGATGCTCACTGGTTTATTTAAATATGATATTACCAGGAGCATGGGAGCAGTTGGAAGGACCTTGGAAACTATGCATTGAACAGATATTTATTGAGTATATACTATGCACCAGATACTATGCTAAGCCTTAGAGGTAGAGCAGAAGACAGAAAAAGATTTCCACCCTCTTGGAGCTTCTTATTATGGGGGGGGGGGGATAATAAGTAAGTACATGAACCTTATAACATGTCAAATGTTAAGAATTATGACAAAGAGCAGAGAAAGCGTGTGAAGATTGCTATGGTGGGAGATGGAAGGTTATCTTTTACTAGGGTGGGAGTTAGAAGCAGCCTCATTTGAGCAAAGAGCTGAGGAGGTAAGAGAGAAGAGTGTGGCTGATGAGGAAGGAGCATTTCAGCAGAAGGAACAGCAAATGAGAAACCTCTGAGGCATGAGAGGGCCTGGCCTGTTCAAAGAAGAGCAGGGCAGCTAGTGTGGCGGGAAAGGAGACTGGCAGAGAACGAGGTGAAAGAGGTCATGGGAGACGGGATGGTGTGAGACCTTGCAGACCAGCATAAGGGCTTAGCCTAAATGAAATGGAAAGTATTTGAAGGGTTTTGAGCAGTGGACTGACATGATCTAATGGATGTAATAAAAGCAATTACTCCACTTCCTCATATCAGGGAGATCATATGATAGTTGTCTTTCTCACTTGACTTATTTTGCTAAGCATGAGATGCAACATGGTGGGTTAAGGGGGTAGGAGAAGAATCAATGAAACAAGATGGGATTGGGAGGGAGACAAACCATAAGTGACTCTTAATCTCACAAAACAAACTGAGGGTTGCTGGGCGGGAGGGGAATTGGTAGAAGGGGGGTGGGGTTATGGACATTGGGGAGGGCATGTGCTTTGGTGAGTGCTGTGAAGTATGTAAACCTGGCGATTCAGAGACCTGTACCCCTGGGGATAAAAATATGTGTTTATAAAAAATAAAAAATTTAAAAAAAAAGCAATTATTCAGGTAGCTGCCTTGAGAACAGGCTGTGGGTGATGATAGAGCTGGAAGCAAGGAGACCATTTAGGACACAGGCCAATCTTCTAGATGGGTGAGGGAACTTCGGCCATAAGAGCAGAGTCTCTGGAGCCAGACTGCCCGAGTTCAAATCCCAGCTGTGCCACCTACTAGCTGCATGACCTTGGGCGGACTATGGAATCACTCTGTGTCTCAGTTTCCTCATCTATAGAATGGGGATAATAATTATACCTACCTCATAGGGGTTTCGTAAGGATTAAATGAGTCATTAAATGGGAAACACCTAGAACATAGGGTTGTATGAGGATTAAGTGAGTTAAAACTCCTGTAACAGCACAGAGCAAATGCTGCCTTCCGTATTTGAGTTATTGTTATCCTTATTATTATCTTCTGCGTGAGGGATGACCTCGGCTCAGGCCAAAGTGGTCATCATGAAAGAAAAATGGTCATTTGGAGGGAGTGTTTTCAAGGTAGAGCCAACAGAATTTGGTGACACGTTGGATGTGTGGAATGCAGAGAAAGAGGGGTCTCCCCTCTCCCCTTCAGGAGGATAGGACTCCTCCATCACCTTCCTCATACAGGTGAAGAAACTGAGCACAGTGGAGGCCACCATTGTTAATACCATTTTTTTTTTCTTAATTAAGCAGACTCCACATCTCAGGCTTGAATTTATGACCCTGAAATTAGGAGTCATGTCAGTACATGACTCAGTCACCAACTGAGTCAAACCTTAACGAGCCTTGTTGCTACATAGTTTAACATGAACAGAAATCAGTATTAAAGAGCAAGTTCATTCTAACACAAAAAACCCCCTATGTAATAAGCTATTTTAATTTTTACCTATTCCCTTCAATTTTTAATGTTATGCATGCGTGATTCTCAGATAATTATGATAATTTCATTAACATAACTTTATATTCCCCCCCAAAAAAGAGGTAGGAGCCACTTCCTGATTCTAGCAAGTGTTCATCGGTCAAACATTAAGGAAAATAATATGCTCAACACCATTTATACCTCAGGATATACACAGGGAACAGCATTCCCATTTTAAGATGAAACAGCATACAGTCCTGAATTAGCGGCTAAAAGAGAGTTGTGGGAGGCAGAGAGTCATTCATTCATTTATTCACTCCACAAACTTTTATTAAGTGAGTCTATATACAGCTACTAGGTAAGTCGACTGATGGATCGTACTTTTTTGTTTCAAGGAGACAAGTCTGGTGAGGACAAGAGCACATTGCTATACTAGAACTATACTAGAGGTATTTGTGAACAATGCCCTTGGAAGCATCACGGAGGATGCACTTAATTCTGCTTGTAGATGTAGGGAGGCTTCCAAAGAGAGAGGACATCTGGATACTATATTCTTTCAGTAGGGCACAGAAGAGAACTCGTTCCCTGACCACCCGGCTATGTGTGTATCTCTCATCCCAGGCGCTGTCCGGATGCCTGACACATGGTCACTGCTTTATTAATGTCTGTTGAAAAACACACATTTTTAAAAAGTGACCAAAACAGTGGCAAATAAAGAAATCACACAAGTACAATAGATTTATAAGTCTTTGGCAGGGGGTTGGAAGAAGGGGAGGTTGTCAAAAAAATTCTTCCTGACTTTCTGAAGGACCACAGCTTTCATCCAAAGTCTTGCTTAATGGGTGGTCAGGAGACAGAAGGTTCTCTCGGTATTCCAAGTAGGAAGGGTCTAAAACAGGGAGTTAGAGACTTGCCCAAACACTAGATAAGCTGGAGGAGTGAAGGCTCAGGGAAGCGGCTGTTGGAGATTACAAAGCCAAACTATGCTGGGATCTCAAAGAAGCCCCTGCACTCACTACTGCTTGTACTTCCAAAGCAGGTGATTTGCAGAAGAAGCTTGCCCAGAAATCACTGCAAACTTTGCTTCTGCCATCCGCTTATATATTTGCCCCCAGTTGCCACCAGAGAAAAATTAACTTCTCTCCTGCCTTGAATCTTACCCAAGTGCTTCTCATTAGCAGACTATAAACCCAGAACCATCTAGGAAGAAAGGTCCTCAGAAATGGAATTCCAGACTTCTCTCCTGCAATGCAGGGGTTTTAGGAGGGGACAGTGCTTATGCTGAATCCACAACAGACCGCTCAGCGCAAATGGCCTCCCCAAGATGAAGATGATTTCTCCATCTCTAAGCAGGGAGGTGTGCACAGCTCTGGCAATATCTCATTCTACTTTCCCTATGCCCAGGAAGCTGTCGTGTTCAGTCCAAACATCTTCCTAAATGGAGCAGGATGGTATCTATAACATTTCCATACAACCAAATCATGACAACCTGCTATTTAGTAAGCAGATCCAGGCAGTGTCAAATGCAGAAAGAACTCCAGTTTTGGAGGTGGACACACTCTCAAGTGCTGATCTCAGCTGTGCTGTCGGGTAGCCGTGTCAAGCTAAGCCAGTGAACTCTTCTAAAAGAGGCGGAAGGTATAACATAATCTGAGCTTTATAAAAAAATACATATGAAAGAATGTTTGTAAAAGTATTTTTAAGTACACAATTTATTACACAAATTCTGATACCTCCCTAGTAAATAACCTCACGTATCCACTTAAAATTATCTTATAGAAGAAAAAGGTGGACATGCGGAAATGTTCATGGTACAGTGAGAAAAGTGAGTTACAAAAAACAGTATGAGCACTGTGATTCCATTTGTATAAAAATAGCTATGTAACTGAAAGTCTATTTATACCAAAATTTTAACAGCAATTCCCTCTGAGGGTACTTAGGATTACAGCTGGGGTTTTCTCCCCCTTAGGTGTGTTAGTTTTTCAGATGTTCAGCATTGACTGTGTATTACTTTTTTAAGTTTAAAACAATTATTTAAAAATAAAAAGTAGGGCTCAATAAAATTGAGAGAAGTAAATCAGGCAATATTTGCAGAGTTCCTGATACATTTTCAATAAATGATGGTTTCCTATTTATTTAAAAATGATTTTACTCTTTTGGGGCGCCTGGCTGGCTCAGTGGGTTAAAGCCTCTGCTTTCAGCTCAGGTCATGATCTCAGGGTCCTGGGATCGAGCCCCACATCAGGCTCTCTGCTCGGCAGGGAGCCTGCTTCCTCCTCTCTCTCTGCCTGCCTCTCTGCCTACTTGTGATCTCTGTCTGTCAAATAAACAAATAAAATCTTTAAAAAAATAAAAATGATTTCACTTTCTAAAAATTCTGAATAAGAGTCACATTCAAACATAAAGATAAAGAAATGAGAATCATCACTCCTAACTCAGGCCTCCAGATACTCTCTTTCTTTCCCTACAGTTCATGAATGTTATTGGTTTCTTACATATCCTGTAGGGAAAATATACACATATAAGTAAATATATAAAGTTATGTGTTAATTTCGCTCATTTTTTACACAAATGGTAGCACATTCTTCCACTTTTATGGCCCTTTACACTCTTATTTTATGCTCCTCCTATTGGTAATCTTTCTGTATCAGTATAGACAGGTAATACAATAATTGGTAGCATTTATTTAACCCGTCCTGTATTGGTGGACATTCAACCCAGTGATAGCTTCTGAAGGAGCCCCAGATACAAGGGATACAAGGGTGGCCTGCACTTTAGGAATGACCCCCCCATCCTGGTCTCTTCTGGGCTTGTAAGCATCACCCCCTCCATGGGCTCTGGTCATGTCTTTGCCTCGGCTTCTGAGACTGGGTGTGCTTCAAGACACCTTGTACTGGTTCCAGCCCAAACCCATACTGGTTCCAATCTTTTTACCTATTTCTATGCTTTTTTTTTTTTTTTTTTCGCAGTGAGCTGGATCTGGCATGGTTCTGAAGCCATTCTAGTCTAGGATCTAACAGCGGATAAGCCATGTGCCATGTATTTAGTATTCTGTCCCCTCCGAGGGGTTCTTTTTCCGTGTCACTGTATTCTTCTGCACTGTCTTCCAACCTCAGTGATTTCTTGGGAGAGGCCAGTGGCTCATGAATCTCAAAACTCCCTCTCCCACTTTCCTCATTCTCTTCACCATCTTGGAGGATCTGGAAATAGGACTGGGGTGTTGTCACCTAACACCCTGGCTGAGAAGAAGCCAGGCCAGGGGTTCAGTGGTGACACAAGGGTGTGACAGCTGGACCTATGGGCCCCTGCCAGATGATCAGGAAAGTGGACATGCGGGGTGAAGTGGGGTGTGTTTGGCCTAGGGTGAGTCTTCAGGGTGAGAATCCCTGGGGGTAGTTTGGGGGAGGTAGTTAAGATCTAAGCCAGTAAGAATGGTCTAATTCCTGTCCTTATATAAAGCCTATAAAGAGAGCCCGTCGGGTCATTTATCATTTCGTACTGATTCAGTACCTGCTGCACGTGAAGCGCTCTACAGGGTGGTCCCGCAGTCTCCACGTTCTCATTTCACGCGCTGTGGTTTGCCTTGCCGGCTGCGGTCACTAAGTCCTGCAGTCTCTTCCACTGCTTTCGCTTCAAACTTTTGTGGTCTTTCAAGGCCTGCAAGTTTTTTTTTCCTGGGGCTCAGCCTATACACCAGAGTTCAAGTCCTTGAAAGTCACAGTTTAAACCAGGGCATTTCCAGACATAGACATCTCATCAGGCTGGCACATAGACACACTGAGTCAGTGCTGTCTAAACTGACCTGATCTAGGTCCGGGAAAGCCTTCTCTAGAACTGCACAGGCTCCCATCTGCCCTCACTCACTCGAGATAATGGCCTTAGGAACAGTTATCAGCCTAATTTCTTTTTACATCAATGCAGATTTGATGTCCAGTAATATATGTTTTGTACCTTTAATGGCCTTTTAATGATGAAGAGTATCAAAGGCATTTTAGATGTGAGCCCGCACCATTAGTTTCCATTCCAGAAATCCACTGTAATGTTCTCAGCTGCTTCTCCATGCCCGGCGGGAGTGCGGGTTGCATGCCCATAGTGGCGCGGTTAATCCCTGTGGCACGGAGCTGGTCTGAGGCAGGTCCAGGGGTGGCTACTGAAGGTGGAAGACGGGGTGTGGTGGGACAGGGAGCAGAACCAGAGGGAGTGAAGGGCTGAGTCAGTCAGGGCCTGGAGTGTCAAGATCCCTCAGAACAGGGGTTCTCTCAGCCCTGGTCCTCTCTTCTCTCCTCATGTCATAGTGAAAAAAACTATGGGTTCTTGGTAATTCTCCATTCTCCCCCATCCCATTCAGGAAGATTTGGCAGGGGGCAGGGGCAAGAAAGGGTGTGGGGCATGGGATAGAGAGTGCCCAGCTGAGGCGAGTGACTCTGACTAGGCAGAATTTGGGGGAGAGGGCACTTACGGAAGGATCTAAGGGACAGTGATTCTTTCCAGGGAAAGGAGGTGTTCCGATGGAATTCAGAGGGCACCATTTATTTTTTGAACCCCATCTTCAAGATCCATTGTCTGCTGCTCCTTGTGCCCTAGGAGGCTGACCACTGGGTACCTCATCACCCACGCTTTCTTGTCCCCTGGCTTCCACTGAGCTTTGACCATCAGAGGGCACTGGCAGCAGACGTGAGGGTGTAAGGAGCCAGGGGTCAGAGTATTTCTTCCTCCATCCCCTCCCTGAGTAGGCACGCAGGTCTGGCCATAGTTGTGGGTCTGGCCACAACTATAGCTTCTGTCAGGAAGCCCTTCTTCCTTGGCTCCAGCTCTTCCTGGGCCCTAATAACACGTTTTCTCTCCTTGCCCTTGTACTATAAATGTCCTCTTTTTGCTAGTTAGTGGATACTTCAAAATCCCATAGAGATTCCCTTAACCCCATTCACACCTCTGTAAATAGTACCCTCATTAAATTCAAAACCTCAGCTGAGCATGCCATCCATTTCCTGCAAGCACCCTGGTTGATATAATAAGTGTATCAGAAATAAACTCGTATTTACCAATCCCATTTCCTTTTCCTGGACACACAAGAGGATTACATTCCCACTCTCCCTTGCATTTAGGTTGAGGCTATGCGACTGTGTTCCGGGCAATGGAATGAACTATGACTTCCAAGCCTGGCCATAAAACACCTCTTGTAATTGGCCCCACTGTCTTCCTATTCCAAGATAACATTGGAAGCTATGTATTTAAGGTTACAAGGTCTCAAGCTGGAAGAAGTTTGGATCCCCGAGTCACTGCTTGGAGGAGAATTGTCCAGCTGTATTCAACTATGATGTGAGTGAGAAATGGCCTTTATTGCATTGTGCCACTGTGATCTTGAGAGTGGTTTGTTACCATCATGAGGGTTAATTACTTTGACTACTTCAGTGGAGGTGTTCAGTGAAGAGGCCACCTAGAGCAAAGGAGTATTCAAGGTATAAAGATAAGGAAGCATATGATTTTCTAACTTGAGTGACACTGCCCTGAGAGTTAACAGAGTACTAGCATTATTGCTTTGTGAAAAGAACAGGGATTTGGGCATCAGAGTTGAGTTTAAATCTAGGTGTCACCACTTCTAGCGATGTGAGCTTGGGCTAGTAACTTCACTTTTTTAGGTTTTCCTATCTGTAGACTATCTATATTCTGAGGCTCTTTGGCAGATAGATGACATATGTCTATAATAGTTGGTACTCAATAAAAGTTCCCTCTTTTTCCTCTTTCAGCTGTGAATGATAAACTCAGTCCACTAGTAACTGGTAAATCATTTCAGGTTGTGAGGCACCAGTGTCCAACCCCTGATGGCAGAGAACAAGTCACACTGTCCGCAGCATCCTGGTATGAAAGTGGCTTGAATATTGATCAGGAAAAAGAAATTGCCTTTAGGTCTTGGGTTTAGGCATTAACTCTTTCATTTCTCTGCCCTTCAGGCCCTGTATTAAAATTTGTAGGCCAGTTAATGTACGTGTCACGTCAAGCAAAATTGAGTCCCAGTGCCACGTCTTACCTAATGAATGAGTTTAGATCCTGAGACTAAAGTGTCTTTTGGAAAATAAAAGGAAAGAACTTCCCACAGAAAATTTTTCATCATCAAGAGGCCTTATTTGTCCATTCATCCATCCATCTATCCAGAAATCCAGAAAATAATCATTTAATGCCTAACATACGTGAAAACACTTCTAGGCCCTGCAGTAGATACAGAGATGGATTAGACGCATCTGCCCTGAACAGCTTACGTTCTTGCCGAAGAGAAGATAGTTGAGCTTCATAAATAACTGCACGACAGACCAGGTTGTCGTAAGCATGGCAGACCCCATACGAAATGCTGTGGAATCTGAGGAAGGGAAACCCCTTCTAGCTGAAGAGACAGCAGGCGGCATTTGAGTACATCTTAAAGGTAGGGCAGGATTTGAACATAATGGAGATGAGGGAAGAGACCCATGGGAAAATGGAGGTGAATAGTTTGGCTAGAACACAACTGCCAAGAGGAGGGTTGAGGGGGAACAGTTCTAGAAATTTCACCTAAGAACAGATTGGACAGAGCCTGAATTCTAGGTGAAAAGGCTTTTTGAGGAGGGCAGAGGCAGAGACAGGTCATCAAAGGTTTCTGAGCACTGGGTTGGCGTGTGCCTTGGGAAGAGTAGTTGGAAGGCTGCATTCAGCAACTTTGGAGGCAGAAGGAGGTGGGGATAAGGAGCCCAACTCGAAGACCTGCCACCATCCAGGTAAACCTTAACTAAACTAGGATGGAGAGTATGGGGTATAGAGAATGGTGGAAAGAATCATTCAACATGTATTTATTATGTATTTATTCTCCTTCTGTCAGTCACTATAGGGGATGAAAACTAAGCAACCCAACTCTTGCCTCCTCGGTGCTCAGCATGACTCGTGGGATGAATCAGTCAAGGAAAGTTTGTCCTTCTGAACGTTTTCCTGTTATGGCCACACAGCATAAGCGTAAGCTGCTTTACTGTCCCTACCCACTGTGCACCTGTCAATACCATCCCGTCTCCACCCCAACAATATCAAAGAGAAGATAGGGAATGAAGTTTTAAGTTAAGATATGGCCTGCTGTCCATGCTTATTTAACATCTTATAACACTTATTGCATGCTCTGTATATCTTGCTATATGCTCTTTTTAAGAGCTTTATAAATACTACATTATTTATTTTCATAATAATCCAAGGAGGTAGGCACTATTATCATTCCTGTTTTATAAAGGAGAGCACTGAGGCAGAGATTAAGTAATTTTTTCAAAGTCATATGCTAATAAATTGCAGATCTAGAGTTTTAGAACCCAAGGCATCTGGCTTCAGAATCTTACATTTAACCATGACGTTGTGCCACCTCTCCCTGCAACGCTGCTTGTCCTCTGTTCATCTGCAATGAATCACAGCCAAAAAGGAATTATTCTTGGACCTTACCTCTCCCCACTGAATCAGCTCTCTCTCCTTGGTTTGTAATGCTGTCCAAGGTCACAGTGAGTAAAATCAACTCAATGATCTCTGGTACATAGTTACTGTCAATGCTGAATTTGACTTTCCCACCTTGGTGGATAACCAGCCAGGAAGGAAGGTGGGTGGGGCAAATCAATGAAGTGGTGAGGGAAGCCAGTGGTCCCGCACCTACAGGACCTTAGCCCTCTGGTCAGAGCAGTCAAGTTAACGCTGCTGCTCACATCCCACTCTGGAAGAGGCTGATAATGGCAATGCCCACAGCCTGGGCTCTGATATTTACTACCCACAAATGCTTGGACTAAGCATCAGTTCCCCATCCACAAAATGGGGGGTAATACATAAGAGTTTCCTCTTAAAGTTGTAGTAAAGAGTAAATGAGACACTTTCTGTAAAACGCTTTGTCCCCAACATGTCTTAGTCTTAACGCTTAGTCCCCAACATGCAGCCAGTACTCAGAAAGTGTTACCTGTTGTCATTTTGCTCAGTTAAGAACAGACTCTTCACCTGTTTCGTGACACCAGACTCAGAGATACTCAGACGACCCAGGCTGGCTCTTCAGGTCCTCATACAAGATAAGGACTACCATATCACAATAGCCTTTGGAGTGGCGGAACAAGTGAGTTTGGACCTTCCCATGCAGAGTCGTATGTTATTAGTAGTGCATTGTGCTTTGTGTTCAGGGGTGTACTGAATCATAGTGGGACTACAAGCCTGATTTAAATCTCAGCTCTGCCATATACCAACTGGGTGACCCTGGGCAAATTCACATCTCTGAGCTTCAGTTTCATCATCTGCCCCAATGAGGTGATGGTGGTATCCTCCTCATTGGGTTGTTGGAGGATAAAGTGAGTTCATTATGTAAAGTCTTTACAGCAGAATTAAGGGCACTACAGATAGGTAAAGAGGATTAGCTAGTATTGCTGCTTTCTTTTGCGTTAAACTAATAAATTCCCTTTCTTCTAAAAAAAAAGAGATTGGGGTAGAATTTTCTTCTTTTCATGGCGACAGATAACCCACAAAATCCAGGCAAGGAGAGATAAGCCAGACCTTGATGGTGGGCGTTTTTCCCTCTCCTACAACTGGGAGAGGGAGGAGGAGCCCAGGCCTTCCAAGTCTGCAGGTGTCAAACATAATCCAGGCAGAAAGACCAGGGTTGACTCCAGGCACCCACAGTGTGATGGGAGCTCCCTACAAGGAAGAGGTGATTCAGGGTGAAAAGGAAAGTAACCCTTTTATCTGAGGCTTCTCAGGGCATCAATGAGTAAGTCTGCCCTACCTTGGTCTTTGGAGACAACACAGAAGCTCTAAGCTTCTGGCGTTCCCTTCACCTCCACACTGAGAACGGGAGAGCTCATCACATAAACCTTTCAGCCGAGGCAAATAGAGGTTTCTTTTGCCCCCCCCTCAAAGACCCTCAAACAAGACAAAGCAGGAGATGGGGCATGCATGAAGTGGCCACCAATAATCTGTGGCAGGAAAGGCTACACGACCAAGAGGGACTGCAGGAGTGTGTTCCTGGGGGTCCAGTTCCACCCCAGCCAGTAACTAGCTGCTAAGCCCTGGGAGAGCCACGTCGCCTTGCTGAGCATCCATTTCCACACCCGGGAAATCCTACCATCCCAACCTCAGTGCGCTGGGTGATCTCTAAGTAACATCCTTCCAGCTCTGTGATCCCATAAGTGTTGGGACAGTAATTCCATTAGGAGTTCAAAGGAGAGACAGATCAACGGGGGTGGGAGTGGTCAGAGAGAGTTTCACGGAACTGATGAACCTGGGAGAGTTTGCGTAGGCAGAAAGGAGGAAGCGCTGTGCTTGTTCCCTTGGCCTTTAAACCTCACTCTGACAGCAGACAACCTTTTTGAGCTCATTCATCAGCCAGAAGAATTTCTCTCCAAGGAGTCCCTGCTCCCCTTCTCACTCCAGGATGTCGTCTAACCCCACCAAGAGAACCAGCAAAACCTCAAACCAAGGTCATAAGCGGACTAAAATGTCACCTGCCTTGAGGCCACCTACAAGGTCTCCTTTGTAGTCAGACAGATGCATTCCATCTGTCTCTCATCCATTAAACACTGCCCGCGTCAATGTCCCCTAGGCTGGAGAGATTGTCTTAAAACAAGACTGAGGCTCTGAAGAGGGCTGGATCCCACTGTTCTCTCTGAAGGAGAAGGAGATGTTCCCTCATGAACAGGGTTCTGGGTGGAGTGTATTCACTGGACTTGGCATCCCCCCTTCCCACCATCATCTCCAGGAGGGCCCACCAAGGAAGCTTTCCTGGACACCTTTACATCCCACCCCCTTCAATGGCTCGCACTGTCAAGCACTGCTTGTGTCCCTGCCAAATCGAATTCAATGACACAGAAGACTGTGGCTGTCCTTCCAAGCTAATTAGAGGCCCAAGAAAGGAAGCAGGGAAAGGAGAGATCGGCCCCTGAGAAAACAGGACGCGTGAGAGCATCATGGAAAGCCAATGGGGATCAAACTTCGTGCTGTGTGCCTTTGCTCTGACCTCAATTTTTTTTTATTCCCAGCTCTCTTTGGGGTCCCTTGTCTACCTCCTTGAAAAGCTATACAGTAAGGTCATTCTTTTAGCAGCAGCCATCTGCCTATTGCCTGTGTTAGAAAGGTGACGTATTTTCCTTTTCTCCTAAAGGTCAAGCTAATTTATTCCCATGGGAGAGAATCCTGTGTGCTTGTCAGGAGTGACAGCTGGGCTGTGACGGATGTCATGTGGTTGCAGTAGCTCCAACTCAGGAACCTGCTTCTTCTAGGACCCAAACCCCCTGGCTGCTTCCGGCTGAGAGATCGAGTCCTCGTGAATGTTCAGAGGCCCGTAGTAACAACTGCCCTCCAGAAGCCCTCTTGCTTATCCGTTTTCTGCAGTTCCATCTTCTCAGCCCTCAGTTCTGTCACTGACCTTTGGAGTCAGGCTCTAGACTCTGAAACAGCCTTTAGTTTTTTCTGGTTAATGACACGGAGGGTTATCTTTTCAGATGTGACATCCAGAGGATTTTTTTAAACATCTTTTCTTCTACTGCCACCAGAATAGACTGCAGAGGTCTCCGTCTGGGTTTTGTTTTTTGTTGTTGTTGTTGTTGTTGCTGTTTATTTATTTATTTTTAATTACACTTCAGAGTTAGGATCTCATTTTTTTTTTCTCTAAAAATGAGAGGTGATTAATGCTGACAAAACATTGTACTTCGGCAAATGAGTAATGATGCCCTCTTTCTACCATGAGAAGACCTGCCCCTCACAGAAAAAAGCTTGCAGTCACAGAAGGACACAGCTGGAAGGAAGCTTAGAAACCATTCAGGGCAGTCCCTCATTTTCTAGATGAGGGAATGAGGCTTGAAGAAGTGAAAGGGCTTGGATGCTCGGAAAATACAGCCTTAGAAATAGGGTTCCCTGTGACCCTGCTTCTCCTCCTCAGTAGCCCAGGATGTTAGATGTTCTTCATGTTCCTACTTTTGGGGTCTGACTCTTATCTTGGAAAAAAATACAGAAAACAGAAATTATGTGAAAAAGAGAACAATGTTTCCACTTCAGATAAGAAAACTCTATCCCCTCATCAGCTCCACCAACGCTCTCGCTCTAGATCCTTTCAGGTGTCGATGACCACAATCCGGCTCCTGGGGGGTTATACTGGGCAGGACTGGTTTTGCTGCTCCCTGCACCCAGACTGTCATGAGTGACTGAGGCCCCAGCAGACCAGAGTGGAGAGAGACACCTGACTCCATGGAGCCTCATTCATAGACTGATCACCTGCTAAGGACATGACCTGGTTTCAAATGTCGAAACTGTAGTCAGGTGGCATAAGGCCCTGGACCCACATGGGTCCCAGAACTAGGGTGACCATGTTGGACTTTGTGCAGAAACAGTAAGCAGAAAGGGCTATTTTTTTTTTTTTTAAGAAGCAAGAGGGTGGAATCAAGGTGGAGACACATGGGCACAAGTGACCACGTTCTCCAGAAAGAGAGAAGAAGGGCTGGCTATGGCTCTTGGTAATTTCTAGTGTTGTGAGATTCTGCTTTACTTCATTTCCCACCCTTGACTGGCGTGGATTTTCACAGTCTCCTACCCTCTGTCCTTTATTTGTATTGGCCTTGGTCCCTTACAGCTACAACATCTCTAATCAGAACATTATCTTGTACTATCGGCGTCTATAAATCTTGTTCCTCAAACCAGGAACAAGCTCTCAAAGGCCAGAGGTTTATGTCTTAGCCTTTTGAAAAATCTTTCCAAGTAACTTGTACATATGACAGCTGTTGAAAGGTTGGGCTGTAAGGCTTTCTGGAAGTTCCGTTTTATAAGCCCTTTTAAACATTTACATCAGTTGGCCCCAAGGAAGCCTTGTTGAGCCTTCCGACATAAAGCTGCTCAGTATTAACTGTCACTATACAGTTGACTTTGAACACTGAGAGGGTTAGCAGTGCAATCAAAAATTTGAGTGTAACTTTTGACTCCCCCCAAACTCAGACTAATAGTCTATGTTGCCTGGATAAGCAGTCAATTAACACATAATTTTATGTTTTATGTATTACATGCTGTATTCTTTTTTTTTTTCCTTAGGAGGGAGAGATATAAAGAGGGTCAGAGGGAGAGGGAAAATCTCAAGCAGACTCCATGCCCTGCATGGAGCCCAGTGTAGGGTTCCATCTCATAGCCTTGATCATGACCCAAGCCATAATCAAGAGTTGGATGCTCAACTGACTGACCACCCAAGCTCCCCTATATACTGTATTATTATAATAAAGTAAACTATAGAAAAGAAAATGTTTTAAGAAAATAATAAGGAAGAGAAAACACGTTTACAGTAGTGTACTATACAAAAAAAGAATCTAGGGTACCTGGGTGGCTCAGCTGGTTAAGCAATTGCCTTCAGCTCAGGTCATGATCCTGGAGTCCCAGGATCGATGTCCACATTGGGCTCCCAGCTCCATGGGGAGTCTGCTTCTCCCTCTGACCGTCTCTCCTCTCATGTTCTCTCCCACTGTCTCCTTCTCAAATAAATAAATAAAATATTTTTTTAAAAAATCTGGGGGTGCCTGGGTGGCTCAATGGTTTAAGCCTCTGCTTTCAGCTCAGGTCATGATCTTGGGGTCCTAGGATTGAGCCTTGCATCAAGCTCTCTGCTCGGCAGGGAACCTGCTCCACCCCCCCTCTCTGCCTGCCTCTCTAACTACTCGTGTTCTCTCTGTCAAATAAATAAATAAAATCTTTTTTAAAAAATCTGCGTATAAGTGGACCTGTGTCGTTCAACCTTCATTGCTCAAGAGTCAGCTGTAATTTTAAGGGAAACAAATGAATTCCAGTGTGTTTTATGTGTTCCTAATTTCCCTAAGCCTCTTCAACTAGCAGGTTGAAATGAGATTACAGGGGTTTTAATAGCACAGAAACCACTGGCTCGTGTAACACCTCCATCCCTGAAAATGCCCCTCTTCTACTTTTGTGGGTTCCAGGGGGATGTCTCACTTGGGTGCATGGAGAGATTTGCTCCTCCAGAGGCCGCTAACTGTTGACTATCGCCCAGGGATCTTTCTTTACCTTCTTACCCTCCCCTCCAGCTCTTCTTTCACTCCACCAGCAGATCTATCTTCCAAACTTAAATCTTGCCACACGATTCTCCTGCTTAACACCCATCTGCGGCCCCTGCTACTAGCTGCTGTTCTCAGTTTTCCCCAATATTGTTCTTCCTTATAGGGAGTGCTGGTTTCCTATGAGAGATGCCCAGAGTCCCAGATAGTCACCTTCCTAGATTCTCTCGGAGCTATGGCATAGAAATACAAACTGGCCGACTGGGCTTCAAGGGAAGACTTCTGAGGATTTCTGGGAAATAAGTTCCTTCTTAATGTAAAAGACACAAGTGAGAGAGGAATTCCCTTTTTCTTGCTTTGGGATTTTGTGTGTTGAGGCTCTGATGCTTAGACCCGGACTCCCATATTGTGATGGTAGAAGTAAGCTGGCCCAGAGCCCTACAGTGATGAGCTCCCGCAGCTTTCTACTGCTGGACTTTTTATTATATGAGAAAATTAAGCATCCTTACAATTAAAGCTACTTTTAGATGGGTCTCCTTTTGTTACTTACAGACATCATCCATAGATCCCTACAGGAGAAAATCCAAGTTCCTTGGCGTGGGTCTATCAGGCCTTCCCAGGTTTGCTCTGTATCCTGCTCCAGCATCATTTTTTTTTTTTTAAATTTTATTTATTTATTTGACAGACAGAGATCACAAGTAGGCAGAAAGGCAGGCAGAGAGAGGAAGGAAAGCAGGCTCCCCGCTGAGCAGAGAGCCCAATGCGGGGCTCGATCCCAGGACCCTGAGATCATGACCTGAGCTGAAGGCAGAGGCTTAACCCACTGAGCCACCCAGGCACCCCCAGCATTATTTATTTATTTATTTTTGCCAAATCAACCTAACATTCCCATTCTGTAGCCACACCAAACTTTTTGCCAAACGGGCCAAGGTTTTAGAAACCTCAGACTGGAGTGTCCTTCCCTGCCCTGGTCCCGCTCACACCTTTTGTGTGGAATTTTCCTTTCTTTGTGCCTCTCTGTACTTGTAAATACTCCCGTAGTAGTACCTGTAACAGCTCTTCTTCTTTGGCTGTTCCCGTGTCTGACTCTCCTCCCAGCTCTAAATTCTTTAGGGGCAAAGCCATGTATTCTTTTTCGGTTTTCTATGTCCAGTGTGGATGGTCAATAAATGCAATTTTAAATTAATAGATAAATAGATGAGTGACTGAATTAATTACTTGATCCCAATTCTTACCTTCCCTTATGAACGCAATCATTCTAGGATTTTGTTTTTGCTTGTTTTTAAGTGTGCGAGTCTGTTCAGCCTGTTTTGGACCAGTACATACCACTCTCCTGGGCCTCTTGTCAGCACGCAGGTTATGACCCATTAGGTCTGAATGGAGCTGCGGAGACTCAGCATCTCTGACGAGCTCCCAGGTGACGCTGATGAGCTGGCCCAAAAAACATAGCAGAGTCATCAGGATAGCAGGGTTGTGGGGGGCAGGGGTGGTCTGTGAGGGGAGACTTATTGACGATGACATTCAGATGACAAGGAGCACAGTTGGTATCCATCACTCGCATCCAGGAGTCTGGGTCTCCTTCTCTGGAATTCATCTTCGGTGATGAGCCGAGCTCTTATTTCTCATTTTCTCCAGCTAGAGTCCAGCCTAGGCCACACATGTTGCTGCCTCCATACCTCTGAGATGTTGTCAGGGGTTCAGCTGAGCTGGGAGATGGAGCACTGAGCCAGCTTCCAGGTGTCAGAGTTGCTGATTAAGGCAACAAGCCAAAAATGAAGGAGTTAAAACCATAAATCACTGACTTCAGTCGTATGAGCAAGAGTCTAAAACTGAAAAAGATAATGACTGGCTGTGTTCCATTTCCCCGCCGTGGAAAGGCGTACAAGTCAGGGTCAGATGGGTCCGCTGTAGACGGGAGGGTTGTCTTGCTCTTGAGAAAGTCCCTGAAGAAAAGGTGGTTTTAAGGCTCCTGAGGTTGGAGGACAGGGATGGGGGAAGGGCTTAGAGTGGAAAACTCCTGCGTACTGAGACCGTGTGAAGAGTGCCTTCACGGTTTCCTCCCCTACACGCACTCCCCCTCGAAGGAGGCCTCAGCAGAGATGGGCACCTGAAGAGGACCACTGCCTGAGCCTCGGAGACAGGAATGCTGGTGCCTCCCAGCGAGGAACGCAAACATGGGAAACACATGACCAGCAGCGAGAGGACGCCCCCCAGTGCGTGTCTGCACCTCCCTCCACAGCCACAGGTGCGCTGTGCCCCAAGAGTGCTGTGCAGAAAACAGCCTTCTCCCGGACCTGCTAGGAAGAGCCTCTGTAACTGCTTGACAGCCTTAAACATCACACACAGGTTTTTTTGTTTTGTTTTGTTTTTTAAAGATTTTTATTTATTTATTTGAGAGAGAGAGAGAGAATGAGAGAGAGAGCATGAGAGGTGAGAGGTCAGTGCGAGAAACAGACTCTCTGGTGATCAGAGAGCCCGATGTGGGACTCGATCCCAGACTCCAGGATCATGACCTGAGCAGAAGAAGGCAGTTGCTTAACCAACTGAGCCGCCCAGGAGCCCCTACACATCACACACAGGTTTTTTAAACAGGAGCTAGGGTCTTCAGTAGTTTTTCTCACCGAAGTGTCCACTTGAAATTGATTCATATCCATCCCCCTCCTCTTTGTCTCTGCCCCCTTCCCCCTTATACCTTGGACCCCCTCAATCCCACTCATCCTTCACAGCTCATTAATTACTTACTATTACATCACAAACTACCCAAGACTTGTTGTGGTTACAAACAAACATTTATTATGTATTATCCCACAGTTTCTAGGAGTCACAAATCAAAGTGTGGCTTTGATAGGTGCCTCTGGTTCAAGTTCTCTCGTAAGACTGAAAACCGTCAGCCAGGGCTGCAGTCTCCTTTGATGACGGGGACCTCTTCCAAGCTCACTCACTTGCTCAATGGCAGTGTTCAGCTCCTCGCTGGCTACTGGCGGGAAGACCACCACGGTCTCTTGCCATGGAGCCCCTCCTTAGGGCATCTTACAAGATGACGACTAGTTTCCCTGGGACAAGCGAGCAAGTGAGAGAGTGCATGAGCATGAATGTCCAAGATGGAAGGCACAGTCCTTTATGTCACAAGGGGTTTCCCATGACTTCTGCTGTGTCCTGCTGGTTAGAACATTATGTCATTATGTCCAGCCCACATGGGGGTTGGTAATAATCAAGGGCGAGATTCCTAGAGGTGGAGATACTGGGGGCCTTCTTGAGGGCTGCCTATCAGGAAGGTCCAGATAACATTTTCTCTGTCTCCTCATTGTTCTTTTGGCATTCTGTGGAGTCTTCTCCCTATAACCAAGCTTTTGATTTCATTCCGTTCTGGACAGTTGTTTTATTACCCCAAGTGTCTGAAGCTCCGCTTCTTAATGGAATTCCAGCTCCCTTAGGAGCCAAAACGGCCAGGTCTTATCCCTCACTGCTCTTACGCCCTCGCTGTATCCACGCCAGGAAGAGAGCTATGATGAACATTTGTTGACGAGGATCAACTCTCAACTTAAACTTGTTTAAACTTTTTCTCTTTTAGTCTAGCTTTCTGGGGCTCAGAGATTTCTGTGAGAGTTTTTATATTCAGAGCCTTTTCCTGCTGAGCAAACAGACCTCCTCCGGGTCGATAATCCTTGCTGGGAGAGTGAGGCCCGGTTATTGTTTAGACTACAGAGCTGTCCTCTAACGCCTGTAACATTGGAATTTAGCTATTGAAAGAAGCAGGCATGGTTTAGAGCCCTTGAGAACAGAGGAAAGATGAAAGGCAAGAGCCCTGGTGCTTGGTGTTTTATCTTATTGAGTCCTCCCAGCAAACACAAGGTGGAGTTCGTCACCCTCACTTTGCAAACACAGAGTTTGGGACCGCACAATTAGCGAGGAGCAGAGCCGGAACCTGAACTCAGACCCCAGAGTCTTTTCTTCACCCCTGCCTTATGCTTCTAGGTGGGATTTCCAGAGTGGTTTATCCTCCCATCAGGCTCCTTCCTGCTGGGGTTATTGGCAGTATCACTGTCCCGTGATTCTCACAGTCCATTCCCAGATGCCCAGTAAACACCTGATGAATGAACTGTTCCTCCTCTGGAGTGGGGGTAGCCAGGGGGCTTCCATGCTCACTCCCAAAGGCCAAGCAGAGCATTAGACCCACCTAGCCAGTGCACCTGATTCCAGGAGTGGAGTTGTGGAGTGAGGCAGGGAGAAACTGGATTGGGTGAAGTGTGGCAGAGATCTTGTCAGAAGCTCTGACACCACGGGAAGAAAAGGTCACCTGAAATGTAAGCGCATGTAAATGTACGGCTTTGCCAAGCAGACTTGTCTGCCCTTTTCAGAGGGCCCTCAGCAGTGGCCTTAACCCCCTGAGTGGGACACTTGGTAGAAGTTAGCATTGTAGGGGACATTGAACAGATCCAGAAATGGATGCAGAAAGTATGACCCTAGCAGGCCTGACATGGCTGTGTTTTGAGAGGCCAGCTTGCAAGGTTGGTCTCTGGTAATTTGCCACTCAGAAGGGTTCCTATCACCCCAACTGACAAGTTGCTCACTGTGTCTATACTGTTTGTGCAAACAGTGTGGCTTCTGCTCAACAACCACTCTCTTTTTGGGACTCCAGAATTTGGGGTCACGCGAGGCAGACAGTGCCTACATGACCAGCTCCCAGTAAAAACCTGGGCACTGATTTGCTATTGAGCTGCCGCAGTAGCATCCCATAGTTAGGATGTGTTGCTGGGGGAACTGAGTGCCTCCTCCATGACTCTGCAGAGTAGGACTCTTGAAAGATCATGCCTGGCTTCCAGTGGCTGGTTTTGCTTTGTATCCTTTCATTGTAGTAAATTTTAGCCTTGAGTATGACTGAATACTGAATCCTGTGAATCCTTCTGGCAAAACACTGACCCTGAGGTGGTCTTGGAGACCCCTGACATACTAGGGAAGGAGGAGCGGAGGGTAGATGTGGGGGCAAGAGCTCTCCCTAGCTAGATGTCTGTAAATACTCTTAACTCTACAACTGTCCAATCTTCTCCCTCCTGATCACCCTCTTTCCCTCTCAGGGTCACTAATTTTCTTCTTTCCCTCATTGAATAGTCTCATTATTCAAAATAAGTGCTTGAGGGTAGCTTCCTGTGATTCAGCCTCATCTGAGCTCCAATATGGGAGAATGAGACCGGGGCTTAGGGAGATGAAAAAATCTTGAATCCTTTAGTTAGTAAGTATGATGTAGTTCTTGCATATAGGTGAGGTTTGGTGGTGTGAGGTCTGGAGCCAATGACCAAGAAGGAATTCTTGAGATGTCTTTGGTGCAAAATGGTGGTTTTATGAAAGCACAGGGACAGAACGAGCTGGTATACCAAGTTGTGAGGGATGATTGATTATAGACTAGTGGGTTTGGGGGAGGTAAGGAAGAGGGAGGTTTCAAAAGGATTTTCATATATTAAAGAGGACCTACGAGATACTGGAGGCCTTGCTATTGTCAAGTTAAGGTTGTTTTCCCCTCTAGTAAGGCGCTAACATTAAGACAGTGGAGAGCTTCCTGGAAGAACATTGTACTCTGCCTGCCTCAAGTATTTGTCCATGGGCTGTAGGTTATAAGGACTTTAATCTTATCCACATTTTCTTCTGGAAGTGATGTTATTGATAAGAATGCTTTTGGGTGCCTGGGTGGCTTAGTCAGTTAAGCATCTGCCTCTGACTCAGGTCGTGATCCCGGGGTCCTGGGATGGAGCCCCACAGCTTCTTCCTCTCCTTCTCTTCCTTCCCTGCCTTCACCACCCGCTCATGCTCTCTCTCTCTCTCTCTCAAATAAATAAATAAAATCTTTTTTTTAAAGTGCTTTTTTCTAGTAAATCACTAAGACATTTGTAAACTAAGGGAGACTCAAGTCCTGCAGGACTGTAATCTCTGTAAGTTAACCATTTGTTTTTCCTTCCCTTAGCTCTAGAGTAGCCAGGACTCCCTGAAGAATGTCCCACAGATTCCACTTGGGAGTTGGGGAACTGTGGGGTGTCACCTGATGCTTTGTCCTCAGCTTGCTTTTGCTCCCCCATCAAGTACACTGGTAATAAAATATCTATAGGTTCTCTGCTTAAAATTCTTCTCTCTGTTAAAAGGTCTGAAATGGTGTTCTTCTCTGAAAATGTAGATGGGTGTCACCTGGAGGGCTGTCACAGAGCAGCAAGAGTGTCATTTGGCATGAACACAGGAGTCAGAGCATTGGCAACCCCTTAAAGTGGCCGTCCATGTAACAGATGTGAGGTTTTCCTCCCCCCAGATCTGAGGTAGGTCAAAGGTGGGAGAAGGGCCAGATCCAGTAGGTAGCGGAGGCATTTTTTACAACCTTGAATTTCAAGTTGGGTGCAGGAGGATGGGGAGTCACTGGACAGGTTTTAACAGAGGACTGAGATCTTGAAAGTCTTTTCTAGTTCAAAGACTTTCTATATGAATACCTGAATGTGTCAGATCATTTCTGAAGAAGTACAGGGCTATTTTGGAGAAATTGGTGCTGTAATTTTATGTCCTTTTATTGTAATTTCTGGGAGCCATTGAGCCATCATCAAGGATCCTGCTTGGTTTGACAGTCTTATTTCCTCCCCTTCTTCCTTGCTTTTTCTCTAAGAAATAGAGGCCGTGTCTGGGGGGAAAAACCGGAGTCCTCATTTTCTTCCCTATATCATTGTCATTCAGATTATTTAATTTAGTGAATGGGCTTATGATTTGCATTTAGAAGAAATTTTCCATTTATATTTTAAACCCAAACAGTGGGGTGATAAATCAGCAGGGGCTCATTATGCCCATTTCCCGTGGGGTGGGACCCCTGACCCAACCACACAGCTGGGAAGCAACCCACTGACTACACGCACCTTCCCTGCTCAGACAAAAACCTTCTCCTGTGGTTAGACCCCATTTGCCCTCTGAGCAGAGATCTAGAATTCATTGATCAACCATGCTATGGTGATACACTAACACCATGAAGGCAATTAGAAAATGGTATAATAAAAATTTTTCAAGAGTTGAAAGCTAAACTCAACATTTATAATAGAGCCTTCCTCTTCCCATATGAAAGGATGAATCTCACTTCCTAGATATTTTATGTGTGCCCACTATGTGCCAGGCACCCTTCTAAGCATTTTACCTTTGTTATTTAATTCCCACAACAATCCTTCCTTTAGCAGGGACAATTATTACTCCCATGTGATAGTTTATTTTCTGTGTCAATTTGATTGGGCCACAGGTGATGAGGGAGCAGGAGGCTGGCTGAAGACAAAGCAAAAGCTGGCGCCTTGCACCCCCCTCTCCACCCGCCCCCCTCCATAATATGTGTAGCATTCCTCAGGCACCCTTGACTGCCATGAACGATAAACAAATAGTTAACTTGCAGAGATCACAATCCTGCAGGACAGGAATCTCCCTTGCTCTACAGATGTCCTAGAGATCTACAAACAGAGAGGTTACCTTATCAATAGCACAAATTTCCAGAGGCAAATAACTCTCGGTTCCTCAAGCCCTAATGTCTCCCTTCCCATCATAAACAAAACTGGAGGAGGCTGAGGTAGAAGGGAATGTAAGTGATAGCAGGATCATAACACCCCACCAAGAATCTCCCAACTATCTTGATGTTAATGGCTGACCTAAAGACAATGTTGATCAAGCCACAAGGGCAAGGCCTTCTCCCAGCACCTTGTAGGCCCTCTTTAACATATGAAAACTCCGTTGAAACCTCCCTTCCCTTCACCTTCCCCTGCCAACCGCAAGGTATATAACCTGTCATCCCCCACAACCCAGGGCAGCAGCTCTTCCTGCCCACAGGTCCTGTCCCCGTGCTTTAATAAACCACCATTTTGCACCAAAGGTGTCTCAAGAATTCTTTCTTGGTCATCGGCTCCGGACCTCAGCCCACTGAACCTCACCTAGGTTCTAGAACTTCATCACAGGGTTCCCAGATATTTGGCTAAACATTATTTCTGGTATTTCTGTAAGTGAGTTTCTGCATGATATTAACGTTTAGACTGAGTAAAGTAGATTGGCCTCCCGACCATGAATGGGTTTCATCCAATCGGTAGAATAAAATAAAGGCCAAGGAAGGAAGGATTCTCTTTATCTGCCTATCTCTGAACTGGGACATCAGTCTTCTCTTGCCTTGGACTCAGACTAGAACTGACACCATTGGCTCTCCTAAGTCTCCAGTTTACTGACTCCAGATCCAGAAATTTTTCTTTTCTTTCTTTTTTTTTTTTTAATTTTATTTATTTATCTGACAGACAGAGATCACAAATAGGCAGAGAGGAAGGCAGAGAAAGAAAGGAGGAAGCAGGCTCCTTGCTGAGTGGAGAGCCTGATGTGGGGCTCAATCCAAGGGTCTTGAAATCATGACCTGAGCAGAAGGCAGAGGCTTTAACCCACCGAGCCACCCAAGCACCCCAGAAACAGGGATTTTTCAATCTCTGTAATCATGTGAGTCCATTTCTTATAGTATATCCATCAACCACTCTCTTTTTCTCCCCCCCCCCCTTTCTCTTTCTTCCTTTGAAGAATATCTCTCTCTCTGGGGAAAAAAATGTGTTATTAGTTCTATTTCTCTGGACAACTTGGGCTAGCACACCCCATTTCATAGAAGTAGAATCTAAAGCACAGAGCCAAGATCAACATGGCCATGGTAAGAGGAGCCAAACTGATTTCAGAGTTCATAGTAGATGGTCCAGCTCACCAAATAGCAAAGAAGTACAAATAAAAATGAGGATTTGATTCTTTTGCTTCTCAGATTAGCCAATACGAAAGACAGTGGGAAAAAAAAAAAAAAAGCTATACTGATGAGAGATGGGAAAATGGGCACACCTGTGTGGTGTTGGTAGCATTGTACTACCAGCTGGTACAATCTTTTCAAAAGCCAGCTTGAGGTTATCACAATGCAAACCGTATAGACCCGTCAATAGCTGGCTCCTCAAATATCACCAACGCAACCTGTTGCTAAGACAAAACTGAGCTTCTCTCTTTCCGCCACAAAGGAGACCACCATCTTGAAAATCTCTGGCAATGTCTCAGAAAGGGAAGGGAAAGTCAGAACTTACTGAGAATGGAAGTTTGGTTTAAGGCCAGTCTTTCCATGGAGGTTAGGAGGGAGGTGACAGTTGCTTAGGATTAGGTAAAAATATCCAGAGTTGGTAGAAACCACAATGTGAGGATTTTGAAGAAAGGGATTCGAAGGACCTTAACGACACCCTCTATCTATTGATATATATTTTAAAGAGCTGATGGGTCTTTGGGAAGTTTCTGTAATGAACAATCAAACCATTTGCTTGTGCAGGACAGTGAAACCAGGTCAGAGCTCTGATCAACAGGGCAAAGGTGGAGTTTGTTGTTCATGTTGGGAAAAACTATAATGAAGTTAAAGTAGGTTTTTATTTTTTATTTTGTATGTTTTATGTTTTTTAAAGATTTTATTTATTTATTTATTTGACAGACAGAGATCACAAGCAGGCAGAGGCAGGCAGAGACAGAGAGAGGGGGAAGCAGGCTTCCCGCCGAGCAGAGAGCCTGATGTGGGGCTTGATCCCAGAACTCTGGGATCATGACACAAGCCAAAGGCAGAGGCCCCAACCCACTGAGTCACCCAGGTGCCTCTAAAGTAGATTTTAAAGGCTGATGAAACATAAAGATGTTTCAGGTGGTTAATCTGAATACGTCACATAAACTTCAAACTTCTTTAAAGGATCACAACAGCACCATTAATAATAAACAACTCAAATGTCCAACGACAGGGGAAAAGGCTCAGTAACGTATGGCTCATCAACAGTGGAGTTTGGCCATTCGGCCACCAAAGAAATGATTGCGGAGATACATACAATCTCTACTAGTACCACCTCCCAGACTGTGTGTCCTTTTTTTTTTTTTTTTTTTTAATCTTAGTCCAGGCTGGCACTGCAGGGAAGTGATCGCCAGGATAGTTAGAAAGAGGCAGGCTTGGTGTGGTTGGGTTTGTTCCTATAGACAGCTTGGTTTAAATGAAGAGAAATTCCAATTTTCTGAGGGTGAGGGTGATGCAAAGCCCTATTGTTAGAAGGCACAGACTCTGATTCTACACAGCTCCTGGACAATGACAGAGTGTTCCTGCCCCTCACCCAGCACCTCCTGAGAGGCCTTCTTCACTCCAGGACCACTGTCTTAGCTCAGTGGCCCTGTGTCAGGGCTATGTGCCTCTCTCCTCTCTCTTCTGGAGTTCCTCTTTTGGTTAGTTAACTTCTTGCCCAGCATTCTTGGTTCCATATGTCTAGCTCCCAGCACATAGCAGGCATTCAGTGTATTTTGTTAGGTAAAGGGATAGATAAATATCTCTCATCAAATCATTTGAAGAGTTATCTTTTCCTTTTATGAAGAGGTCAAAAGACTATTTCTCAAGTGCATTTTGTGTCAGATTTTTCCTTCACCCAGAGGTTCTATAAAAGGGAAATCCTTTTGATAACACATCCCAGTTGATTTCCTATAAAAAATGACCCAAAAGGCTCAGCTATCAGGCTCTCCACTTGTCAGTCCCTAGGTAGCAAGGCTGCTTCATCTAAAGCACAGGGATGGTGTTTGATATAATATATGAAGAGCTTTTCCCCTAGGTCTGAGATGGGTACAGAGAAGTAGATTTGGGCAAGTGCTCTGGGTCTTCCCTTGTTTCTCTCAGAACCTGGGGTCAGATAGGAGGCAACAAATCTGGGGGGAAGAAAAGTATCCTGAAGAATCTACACATCTTTAGAGAGAAAAAAAAGCCCTTAAAGTTGAAGAAGAATTTTGTAGAAACCAGAAATTGACAAGAAACCTGGGTAATGGGAGTCTGATTCCCCTTATTCTTGTTTGGTCTGGGGACATGGTAGAGGGGTGATGTCAGGGAGGAAGTAGGTGCTTAGATCCCTGGTTTTCCGTACCCTTGGAGGGGATGAACCCTACCCTTGAATGAACTAGGGGTTCAGGGTCCAACAGGTGGAACAGAGGAAACGGAACAAGTGCCAACAGCCCTGGGGAGCACAATGCAGTGAGAGTGGTTTGGAGAAACCAGTCTTGTAAATTTTCCATTGCTGTGTTTGGAGGTTGGACGCATCCTTGTTCCCTCTTCAGTTTCCTTCTTTGTAGAAAAAGTCTCAAAGGAACAGCAGATTGAGTTGTTGGGACTGAGATTTATCATCTACAAGAGAAAAGGACAATTGGGGTCCTGTTTCTGTCTTCATGATCATGCCAGTTAGGAATTGTGCTTATCGAAGAGGCCTTTCTTCTACACCTGCAGAAGACTGCAGGGCTGAGTTACTTTATCATTCTACTCCTCTTTTCCCTTTCATAATGGTTTGGTTAGAAGACGCTGTGATGCTGTTCTCTTTTTCATCACACACAGCAGGATTTTGAAGCTCTAAGAAAATCCTAAGCCAGCCAATTTTTAGAAGCAGCAGAAAGGATGCATGGAACATCATTGGGTACAGCCACGTGATTTAAATGAGATAACTCTGAGTTTAAATTTTTCGAGAAGTAGGCTTTCATTGGCTTTGGTGTCTGCTTCTCCCTCTATGTTTCCATTTTGAGAAAGAGTCAGAATATGGAAATGAAAGGGCCTATTTCAATGAGGAAAGTATCCTATCATCAGTAAAAGAAACATCTGACCACAATGGTTTAAATAAATAGGGATTGTTTTTCTCTCAAAAAGGAAGTCTGGAGATAGGTCCCCGTTGGTGTTGAGTCAGAGGTCTGATGATGCAATGGCTAGGGCCCCGGGATCCTCTTGGCAAGTCCCTCATGGTTGTCACAAGGCTACTCAGGCCATCGTGTCCTCATTCAAGAAACGAAGAGGCGGGAGGAGCGAAAATGTGATACAATACTTCCCCCACTCCTTCCCTGCAATTTTGCTTTCTACATTTCAGTTACCCGAGGTCGACCTCAGCCTGGAAGCAGCTGTTTCTCCTTCTGATGGAGTCTATCATCTCTCATCAACACAAGACACAACAGAAGGGTGAGTACAGCATAATAAGATATTTTGAGAGAGAGAGAGAGAGAGAGAGAGAGAGGCCGCATTCACATAATTGTTATTCCAGTAAAGTGTTATAATTGTTCTATTTTAATATTAGTTATTGTTGTTAATCTCTTATTGTGTCTAATTTGTAAAGCAAACTTTGTGATAGGTATGTAGGTATGAGAAAAAAAAATCTGCAGTATATATATGTTTTGGTATTATCCAGTTTCAGGAACCCACTGGAGGTCTTGGAACATATCCCCTGTGGGTAAGGTAAAGACTCCCTTACTTTTTTTTTTTTTTTTTTTTTAAAGATCTTATTTATTTATTTGACAGAGAGAGATCACAAGTAGTCAGAGAGGCAGGCAGAGAGCGAGGAGGAAGCAGGCTCCCCGCCGAGCAGAGAGTCCGATGCGGGGCTCGATCCCAGGACCCTGGGATCATGACCTGAGCCGAAGGCAGAGGCTTAACCCACTGAGCCACCCAGGTGCCCCAAGACTCCCTTACTTTTTTACTGGGGAAAAAACAATAACCTTCTGGAAGACCTCAGCAGACATTGTTGGTTGGAATGATCTCACATGGCCATTCCTACCTTCAAGGAAGCCTGGGAAAAAGAGACTTTTGCTTCCCAACTTTGAAGGAGAGCCAGTCGGGAGAATAGGGCTGGGAATGTGCGGTGGCTCCACCCACCTGTTATTTTCCATGGTGGCGCACACCCCGGGTTTGAGACATTGTCTACCTTCTGTTTGAGCTTCATTGTTCTCCTTGCATGTCTCCAGTTCATGTCATTTAGCACAAACTAGTTGCCTCAGTGTTTAAACCCTGTAAATATTACCTAAAGGAGGTGACAAACCTTCGTCAAGATGAGAAAAGCACACGGTTTTAGGGGACAGAGGTGGGTGAAGCAGGGTGAGCAAGTGCCAGAAGAAAAAGCTTTGGAGGAGAACCTTCCTCAGAGTGCAGTTAGACTTTGAACCTGAAATACCCTATTATCACTTCCCAAACAGGGGGAAGCCAGTCCCAGTGGGAACCAGACTCAAAGCCTATAGATTTGGGACGCATTAGAAAAGGCAGTCCCCTGGGGATTCATCAGAGGAGAAATTGGGCTCCTCTTCAAATCAGCTGAACTCAAAACCCTCAGAGGCAAATTGTTCACTCCTTGAGCATATCACCGTTGGGCCCATTAAAGCGTAATGAAAGGACTCTTCTGAGCCCCAGAGCAAGCTGGGCCTGGGGAGAAGGGCCAGGTAATGTTTAAAGTGAGTGTGGAGAGGCTGACTACCCAGCTGAAAGGCTTTTCAGGAGTTCTGAGAGTGGGCTGAGCGAGCCAGGCATTTTTTTCAAATGGGGAGGCACTCTCTGAACCCATCCGTCCACAACTCTGTAACTCATCCCTTTCCCCAGCACCAGTGGCTCCTGAAGCCTGGGATCAGAATTGCTCACTGCCACAGCAACTTCGAGAATGGCTTCAAATGAGATCTCTCAGCTCCTGGAGGAAGCAGGTGCACTCTTCTTTCTTCTCCCTCTCTCTCTCTTCCTTCTTCCTCCCCTACCCTTTCCTTTCCTTCCTTCTCTCTCTTCCTCTCCCTCTCCGTCTTTTGCTCTTTCTCCCTTCTCCAGAAGGCAGGGTCAGGTCAGTGATGGAAGAGTGATAAACGATAGGGCTGAAATTAGCTGTTGAAGGTGCCACTCCAATAAGAAATGGCCCAGGCCTCGAGGCAGAGGGTGAACAGATGGTGTATAACTTGGACTCTCAGCCTCCTGAAGCATCTGCCCTCGTACAGATTCTCGGGTCTTCTCAGAAGAAGAAGGGGATTGGCATTATGGCTACAGGAAATGAGAGAAAGGGGATTGCTCTCCTAGGTAGAATTTGGATACATAAACAAGAAAATAAGAAGGATATTTTTCTCTTATTGTTGTCTCTTGTGCTTACTCATTTTTCAGAAGCAGCCTGGTTTATGTGGAAGGATTCGACAATTCAATAAATTCAGCAACCTTTTATGGAGTGTCTTCTCTTTATTTTTATTTTATCGTTTATATCTCACCTCTTCCAACAGGAATTTCAGGCAGTTTACACTAAAGGATATAAAAGACAAGACTAATAAAATAGAAATCAGGACCAAAAAAAAAAAAAGAAAAGAAAAGAAAACCAAACCCAAAACAAAACAAATATTCTAACCACAACAGAATGGTAGCTGAGGATTAAAATTTAATTTGAGAGTCCTTAACACAGTCCTTAACACACAAAAAAATTCGTATTCTCATCAGTCTCTCTTATAGAAAACAATTTTTCCCCTACTAAATTCCGAAGGACAATTCTCTTGGGGAATTTGGATTTAATTGACATTGTGTAACATACCCTCCTCCTTCCTCTTCTTCATCATGATCATCAGTGACATTTACTGAGAGTTATTTACCAAGTAACATTTATTTGTTGACGCTTATTGAATATGCTACATCCTGTTCCAAGCACTTAATTTTTTTAAAAGACTTTATTTATTTGAGAGAGAGAGAGAAAGAGCATAAGAGAGAGCACAAGTTGGGGGAGAGGCAGATGATGAAGGAGAAGGAGAAGCAGGCTCCCCGCTGAGCAGGAAGCCCAATGTGGGGCTTGATCCCAGGACCTTGGATCATGACTTGAGCTGAAGGCAAAGTCCCCTAGGCACCCCCCAAGCACTTTAGATATATTACTATCTCATCCTTGAAATAATCCTAGGAGGTATGTGCTATTATCATCCTCATCGTCTAGGAGAGAAAAGGCAAACGAAGGTCAAGTCTTCCACATAACAGACTTGGTTCCTGGGCTACTGATCCTGCCAAGAGGGATGTTCATCTGCTGAGCCTAACACTGAAGGTGCCCTTAAGGACCAGGACTGGCTCATGCCCAGGGATCCCTCAGCTCATTCACATGCCCCAGGAGAGTCATGTGCTTTCTTAGGTGGAAGAACGGGGAACTCTGCCTCGGTCAAGATGCCCTTGACTTCCGCTGATGAAGCTGATATTCTGGTCCTACTGCCAAAGTTGTTCTTATTGTGGAAGGGGAGGCAGAAGGTTGATTCTGGCCAAGGTCTATTATGTCCTTTTTGAAGTAAGAACTGACAATCAAGGCACTTTTGAGACATATGGTCCCGCTTCATGGAAACTTATCATCCCATGAGCTGCTCAAACCAGACGCCTGAACCTTCTTCAGGCACTTTCAGTTCTCTCTAGGGCATCGCCTGCCTTGCTTATAGACTAGAGGGCAATAGATGCTTTCCATGGCAGAAAACCCTCTGACATGAGGACTTGTAGACATCCAGCCCCAAGCAGAAAAGGCAGCAGGATCTGGTGCAGAGAGCAGGCTCTGGGATGAGCTCCAGAAGCCAGAGGGTCTGGGAGCCCTCAGTGGAGAAATCCACCCCAAATATTTTGCTTTAGTGGGGATCCCACGCAGGTACTGTGGGACAGCTGAGGGGCTAGAGTGTTCTGAGCACCTACTCACGTTTTCTTTCTCTCTCTCACTTTTGCACAATTAGAGTCACCTCCTCGGGTCTTAGGGTCAGTCCTTCAGAGAATTTGACAGCCCATCTCTCTAACTTGGCTGAAATGGTCCTTTGGTCTAAGTCAATATCCCTCTTTCTTTCTCATTGTTCGCCAATTGTGGACTGCTGACTGCTGTAGTCCGTCACCACAAGTGACGCTCTTTGCCTCCATATTCTCCCTCCCCCGCCCTCCACCATGCCACGATCTGCACGGGCATATTTGAAATGTGTCACATTCCTCTTCATAATAATCATTGTTGTTTCTCAAGGGCTTATTATGTAGCAGGCGTGGAACTAAGAGGGTCACATAAATGAATTCATTTACGCCTCCACTCTACTGGGTGGGGATGATTATTACTTCACACAAGATGAAACTGAGGTTCAGAGATGTCCCGTTACCACCCAGAGTCTCGTAACTGGTAAGTGGCAGAATTGGGGTTTTACCCCAGGGGACTGACTCCAAAGCCGGCATTTACACTACTCCCTGACCATCTGCACCTTCCACCACTCACTGCACTACTGCGATGACACGGTTTATTTATTTATTTTTTTTACAAAAATGGAGCATGTTTACGCCGCTCCATGTTGCTTACAGACACCAAAAAGGCAATTTTAAAAATCAACACTTTACTCAATTTTAATGATGAATATTGGGTTGTATTTGCATATGTTGTCTTTTAACTATTTATGAATGCATAGCTACTCCAGAAAATAAATCTCTTAGGACCCAGCATGAAAAAAAATCCTTGTTAAACATTTTGTTAAAAATCCTTTTGTATTGCTGCCAAAACAACAGAAAATAATGAAATTCCTTCGCATTTTATGATGTAATTTACATAAGTCGCCATGCTCTTCCTATCTGTGAACGTCAAGTGTCCTAGTCTGGGCCCCCTATGGTAACCTCTCGGTGTCATTATGATTTCAACATTGTAAGCCAGGGTTGAGTGGCAACTTTGCCGTTTACGTGACACACAGGATTCTGACTAATTCTTGGAAAGGACAGTGAAGACCGGAACCAGGGAAAGTTTCCCCAGCCCTAAGAGCCTTGAGAAAATGCAAAGCAGGTTCCCAGGCCATCTGTCAGGGCTGTGTGTGTGCGTGTGTATCCCCTGAACACCCCTCCCTCCCAGCCCGGCACTGCTGAGCATCGTGACTCTCGCTAGCGCCACCTACAGTGTGTTCTGGGGACCTCCAGTGACCTTTTCTTACTGTATCCCTGACCCTGACTGCCAAATGTGACCTTGGGCGATCTTTTCTTCTCTTCAGGCCAAGCCTCGGTTTTTCTATTTGTATATATGGCTCCCCTCCTCTATTAAGGAATAGGCTTTTGTATTCACTGAGGGAGGAAGGTCTTTGAATAAAACAGCACCATCCAAATTCGTATTTTTCTTTAGTGTTAAGAGGCAGCGGAAAGTATTCTACTATGTGTTCTAGGGTGTTTGTGGGTGGGTGTGGGAACAACCTCCCAATGACCCAAGGACAGAGAGAATAGAGCATTTCCTCTTTCCTCCTGCAGCGCGGGTAACCCAGCAAACTGGTCTGTCTTCCTCTTCCAGCTTTCTGGAGGGGCACAGGGTCAGCCCCACAGGCCTGTATAGTTTTCACGGCCTTTATCAACGACATTAGAGTGAGTTATTCTAATCAACACCTCATTGGTATATAGCAGGAGCTGGGTTTTTAAGTGTTCTGAAAATTTCGCCAAGCCAGCTGGTGAAGGCTTGGGGTCATAGGTCACCATAAACACCAATCTAATAGCAGGACACTCGCAGGGCTTTAAATACCTTTATCTACTGGGAGGCCCATGCGGCGTCCTCGCGGCTCTTAAATCGCATAAAAGAACATTTTATAACTTGGAAGAAGACAATGCAAGTGCTCTTAACCTGCTGCTTCCTATTAGGAAGAAAATGACTGGGGAGCTCAGGAGCCACAGGGAATCGTCAGTACCAGTCCCATAAACCATGTGGGTTCTGCAGGAGGAGAAACAATTTCTCGGCTCCAGACCCAGGAGGAATGGAGAGAACAATGAAGGGAAAGGGATCTAAAGACAAACGTTAAAAATAGAAGGAAAATTGGGAAAGAGAAGTCTGCCGGGTAATCCATTCAAGAGGGGAATTAATTTCAGGTCAGACTAAGCTGCTTTGGGTCTTCCCCGCTGAAATAGGGTAGCTGCTCAGGGCCCCCACTGACTTCTGCAAAGAACTCAGGGAGTACCTCCCTCCTGAGGGAGTCTCCGAGATCCCAGGCTCTCTGGACTCCGTCCCGCTAGCCATCCCTTCTGGCCACGGAGAAGTTCAAGGGCTGGAGAGGCATTCCTAGGGCTGGAAAGCTTCTGCAGACCCACAGAGGGACCCAAGAGTACTGAGACCTCTCCAACCCTTGTGGGAGTCCGTTGCCTTCTCATAGTGCCCCGGCCTCAGCGCAATTCCCTAATTTTGCAGATGGATTATCAGCGACTTAGGGGGCACAGAATCAATCCATCCGTCAATCAATCAAACCCACAGAAACCAAACTCCCTAAAATGACAAGGGAAGCAAGCCACAGTGAGCCTGGGGCACATAATTCCTTAAACTGCTTTTCTGTTCTGCACGCTGTGAGGACCAGAGACCAACTACCGTTTGTAATCGGGGTCTGTGAGACCCTTTCTGAGGGCGCCCGGACCTTCAGGCCACTGTGTTGCTGGGAACCTCCTTGACAGTTGGGGGGATTTCTAGTGTCTCTTCTCTTTCTCTCGAAGGGTGTCAGGATGGGCCCAGCACGGAGAGATAAGCTGGAGGAGAGCATTCTTCCCCAGAGAGTAATCCAGGATGGTTTTGTAGCCCATAGACAAGTTACAATGAGTTTAAATGACTTACAATATATTAAAGGATGTGCAAGGGTGTTTAAACACATCAGTATATCCCAAGGCCACGCGGCATATAGCAAAAGCGAGATGTCTAATAAGATACAATTAAGGCAATAGAAAAAGAATGGCTATTACAGAGCAAATAAAGGAATATTTGAATAATCTGAACCTACATAAACAAATAAATCATCTTGCATCCTTGGGTGATAATAAAATTAGATAATAAACTGTAGAATTGGAAAATTTCTTTGACTGCACAGGACTAAGGGAGGAAAAAGGCTAGCTTGGTTTTGATCCTCATAAATGTTATTAGTGATGCTTAAAATCGCAACTGAAAAACTCTACTACAGGCCATTAGGTAAAACAAGTAAAACCAGGAAGTGGAAAAAAGGCCTGATACAGAAGCCTTGCATACTGTGGGTGTCTGAGACCGTAATGTGTCTTGTTGGTGGGCTGGGGCAGGCTATGCAAAATTAGAAAACGTCGCTGAGGGCGTTACCCCAAGCAGAGCAACTTCTGACTCTTCCACCCACCCAGTGGATTTCTTCATAGATTGGCTCATTCTACCGGTATTTGTAGGCATCGATGTTAAGCAGGCTTCGCCCTGGGCCGGGGCGACATCAGGGAGAATAAGACAAACAAAGTCTTTACGGTCATGAGGCTTGAGTTCTGTGGGAAGTATACTGAGAATAAACAAGGAAGTCCATAAACAGACAAGATAAAACCAGACTGATAATTGCCGGGAAGGAATGACAACTGGTGCTCGTGGGTGACTGAGGTGGTAATAGGAGAAGGGTAAGATCAGGATAGGAGATCCGGAGGGTCTCTCTGGGGAGCGGAGGGGCATTTGAGCCCTGATCTGAATAGTGAGAAAGACAGGGTCATATGGAAATCTCGGAGAAAGACCTCGTAGGCGGCAGAAATGACATGTGCAAAGGAGCTGAGACGGCCACAGTCCTCTGTAGCTAGAAACCGAAAGAACCAGCATGTCTGGGGAGGCCCAGCGAAAGGTCTGAAATGCAGGGGATGGGGGTGGGGAGCTAGATCTGGGAGGGCCTCTTCAATAAGAGTGACAAATACGGGCCTTAATCTAGGTGCCGGGAACCCAGGGAGAGTGGGGAGGGGTGCGTTCTTGCCCAGTTGAAAGTCTACGTCCTAAACTTACACTGGGTACTTGCGGGAGCCTCCCCAGCAGAAGAAGGAGCTGGGAAAGGGGAGGAGATAGTGTTGGACATGGGTCAGCTGCGACATGGCCACCGGGCTTGGAAAAACCTCCAGACAGCTCAGCAAGCTGTGTTTTCCACCTTGTAGACAGAACAGCGGGAAAAGCCGAGCAGAGAGAACAACCATTTCAAGTGGACCACCCCTCACTGGGCGCTGCTCTGTGCCACGGGGACACTTTAGACACCTTCACTCATTCTGCCCTAACACCCCCCCCCCATTCCCATCCCTGTTCCAGAGGAGGAAACTGAGGCCTGAGGTGGGGGTAAGTTGTCCCAAACCGGCAAGTGAGGCAGGGGTGCCGATCCAAAAGCTGGAGCGCGCGTCGCCCTGGATTCCCTGCAGCCACCCGCAGACCTTGGCTTTCCAGCCTTCTCGGGACGCTTGCCTGCATTCTGGGAGCCGCCCTCCTCCCATTTGCTGACTCTCCCCTTTCTGTCAACGCCATCTTGAGTAGCTGTCTGTTATACGGAACTAAGAGTCCTAGCTTCCGAATATGTAAACCCTTGGTTGCGGGGAGGGAAGAGCTAGTTTCTACATGACAACACAGGCCCCTCGGCTGGTGTCTCAGAAGAAAAGGGATGTTCCCATCCGTTCCACAGACAATTACACTGACAACACTGTTAATCACAGAAAGCATTCGTGACACACTTAAAATGTATCAGGCACCGCTCTGAGTCCTTCCTGTGTGCTAACTTATCCAGTCCTTGCTGACAACACAGCTTGCTGACCAGTCCGGAGGTTTTTCCAAGCCTGCCCTGCTGGCCATGTCGTAGCCTGACCCATGTCCAAAACTATCTCCTCTCCTTTCCCAGCTCCTTCTTCTGCTGCAGAGGCTCCCATAAGTACCCAGTGTAAGTTTATGACCTTGACTTCCAACATGGGCCAGAACACATCCCTCGCTACTAGGAAGTGTGTGGCAGTACTCTCTTCCTTCAGGGGAAACAGAGGCACAGAGATAGTTACGAGTTGAATTGTGTCCTACCCCAAAATATTTAAAGTACTAACCCCTTCATACCTCAGTGTGTGACCTTGCTTGGAAAAAGGGTTGTTGCAAATAAGTTGAGATATATTGAGGTCATACCACAGTAGGGGAGCCCTCCATCCGATATGGCTGCCGTCCTCGCGAGGTGAGAGAGAACACCATATGAAGATGGAGGGAGAGAGTAGAGCGATGGCCCACCTACGAGTCAAGGAACAGCAAGGACTTTGGACAGCCACCAGAAATTGAGAGAGAGAGGAACAGATCCTTCCTTAGAGAGTCTAGAAAGAACCATGCCCACCAACACCTTGATTTCTGATTTCTAGCCTCCAGAACTGTGAGAGAATACATTTCTCTTTCAAGCTACCCAGTTGGCAGTACTTTGTTCTGGTAAGTCCTCCGCAATGAAATCAGAGAAGTTAAGCCATTCACCCAAGGCCACACAGCTGATGGAGTAGTAGAGGGACTGTCAGCGGGGGTGGGCGCCTCAGCCCTTCTTCTCTGCGTCACGCCCTGCCTAGCGGTCCTGGATGTTGTGTCCAAAGGGATACATAAGCAGATGGCCAGCTTGAGCCGCGGGAGAATCAGTGTGCCTTTCTCTCTCCACCCCTCCTCACTGTGGGCCTAAGGCAGAGAGGGTAAAGAGTTCATGAGTGTGCACGAAGATCTAGAGGGGGCAACTGACTGGAGTGAAGGCGAGCCCGCTGCACCATCTCTGACAGGGGGTCCCCAGAATCTCTCTCAAGACCTACCTGGACTCGGTGTCCTGGGTGTGTGCGTGTTGCGGGAAGGCGCCAGGAACTTGGGACTTGTTTGGCCTCCCATTGGCTGGGTGACCGTAGCCCAGGTGACTGACTTCCCCGTGCCTCAGTTTCCTCAAGTGGAAAAGGAGGCCAAATCCGACCCCTCTTCCCCCAGTGCCATTGTGGCAAACATGGCAGTGAAAGTAAGTGTGTCTGGGCCCAGAGCGGGACTTTAAAGATGAGACCATGAGCAGACGTCCTCTGTTCTGCCATTCCCCAGCCACGAGGGGCCACAAGTGAAAGCCACAGGGCGTTCCTCTTTCCTTTCCTCTCCTTGGCTTTGTCTACGCTGGGCCGACTGTGGTTTCTCAAGTTCAGCCCTTAGTATGCGCAGCTCTCCCCCAAGCTTCCAAGTGGGATGATCTACATGAAAAATTAATTGTGTATTTTTTTCTCCTTTTTTTTTTTTTTTTTCCAAGTGGAGAAATTATTTAGGGCTTTGGGGAAGACGGGGCAGCGATTTGCTATGCAGTGGCTCATCCCCTTAGCCATCACCCCTGCCATGTTCAGCAAATGATTCTTCTATTCTCTTCCCGGCAGGTGGTCTCGCAGCTACATGTGTTCCTCACATCCAGCAGGGTGCTCCGGGGAACGCAACGTGGTGATGACTGCTGTTTCTAATTACCGCCATATCAGGAGGCAAAGGAAAGAAACTTGGCCGGCTGCTGGGCTGCGGTGGAAGCGCTGACATGTTTGGTTATCGGGTTCCTGGGGACAGCGGGGCCTGGTGGCCTGACTGGTCACTTGAGTGCGGACTTGCCTTTTCCCAGACAGACCTTACCGCTGGATGACTGCCAGGAACCGGGCAATCGATACACCCTTATTTACTGAGCACCTAGTATGCTCCAGTTTTATGTCAAGCCCTGAGGCTGGAGTCGGGGTGTGGGGCGGGAGACAAGCAGTCACAGACACACCTCCCTCCGTGTAGCTGGGGACAAGGACAAAAGAAATAAAGAGAAAAAAATTGCTCCATTTGTCTATCCAGTGGCATTTATTCAGAGCTGCCCTGTGGAATGTATAGTTTAGTGGGGGAGAGAGACAGCAATCAAATAACATCCCAAATAGGTGGGCACAAACCATGGTCAATGTTATGAAAGCAAAGTACGGAGGTTGGTAGAGCCCAAGTGGGGACCCGATGCTTCTGGGGTTACAGGACTTCTGGATGAACTGCTGTGAGCTCGAATCCTGGACATGGGAAAACAAGGTGCCTCTAGGAAGTGTTTAGAAAGAATGAACAAGAATTAACAAACTGTTAGGTGTAGTGGGGAGGAAATTATTAACGCTGACTTCTAACTTTCTAACTAGAAGCGCTGGAAATCAGGCGCTCTTGTGACACAGGGCACTTGGGATGGGGAGTGATTTTTGCAGGGGAAGCAGCACAGGACAGGACAGGATGACTGGAGATGTTGGGCAAGGTGGGCCAGCAAGGTAGCAGGACCCAGGGGTTTGGGGCTGTGAGAGGCAGAGGCTTGGGGTGGGGAGGCTACAGGCAAGTGAAGACAGGTGTGGGGGTGCAAGTCTCAAGCTGGAGAGCTGCCCTAGCTAGGGCTGCAGAAGGGTGGCAGGGTGCCCCCTTACACTGCCCTGAGGTGGGGTCATTGTGCAGCCAGACCCAGAAACTCGCTCCAGGTCAGTTCAGTGAAGTGTGTGTGTGCGTATATGAGGTGTGTGGTGTATATATGTGTGTGTGGTATGTGTGTGCATATGTGGTGTTATATCCCAGAGCAGGAAAGAGCTGGACCACCGGGGAGGGAACCTTGGAAGTCATTCTGCATGAACTGATCTCTCATCTCTGCCTTTCTCTGTGTATCTGTTCCATGTTCCTGGCTCTGTCTGCTAACTGTTGGGCACTGGCGTGACGATTCCTTGCTTCTTCATGACCATACTGTGGCTTTTTAGTTCAAAAATCCAATATTATCGGGGCACCTGGGTGGCTCAGTGGGTTAAGCCGCTGCCCTCGGCTCGGGTCATGATCCCAGGGTCCTGGGATCGAGCCCCACATCGGGCTTTCTGCTCTGTGGAGAGCCTGCTTCCTCCTCTCTCCCTGCCTGCCTCTCTTACCTACTTGTGATCTCTGTCTGTATAAATAAATAAAAAATCTTTAAAAAAAATCCAATATTATCCATCTAATCATTCAGTCATGATAAAACTTACTGAATATCTCCTGTGTGTCAGGCAGTATTTTAGGCACTGGGGTACAGCAGATATCAAAGCAAGGCCTCTTATTTCTAGTAGGAAAAACATAGTAAACAAATGATACAATATTTCATGTAGCAATACGCTGTGAAGAAAAATAAAGCCAAGCGAGAGTCTGGAATGTGCCTTTGGGAGGCGGGTGTGGAGCGCCATTTTCCTAACTGCTGTCTGGAGGCCTGGCTCTAATCCAGTGACAATGGAACAGACTTGAGGAGAGAAGAGAGTCATCTGTGCAGGTAGCTGGGTTGAGAGTGCTTCCAGCAGAGGGGAAAGATGGTTGAAGACCCTGAGAGGGGGCATTGCTTTGGTCTTAAAAGAAAGGCCAGCCTACAAGTGTGGCTTGCATGGAGTGGGCAGGGGAGCACCTGGTGGAGACTGGCCTGCAGGGGAGGGCAGGGAGTAGAGGAGGGAGCTGTGTGACCCTCATGTAGCAGTGGGGCTAAGGATCAGGAGCAGGGCCTGGCCCTGAGCTCCAGCTAGCAGGCTCATCGGCATCCAGGTGAGATATCCTCGTGGTGTGGGCCAGGGCAGAGCTGGGAAGTTGACGAAAGGAGGTCGCCGTCTGGATAGGTTAGAAGGCTGAAGAGTTGTCAGTGGATCTAACTGATCTTGTTTCTGGATCTTTCAGTTCAGCTTTTTGAGGGAGACAATCTTACCTGCCCAGAGCAGCCTGTGCATGAACTGACCAGAGACGGAGAAGGAGAGGGTCCATCTCAAACCCGCAGCCCTCCCAGGGAGTGAGAGAGGAGAGACTCTGATGTCCCAAAGGTTGGCCTGTTTCCTTCCCTCACGCCCTGCTCAGGAATGGTGTTCGCAACAGTCCGAGATGGCGACGGAGGTGTCCTCACTCCTCTTTCCAGCCTTCAGTTTCACAACCCGGGGCTCCGCGAGGATGGGGAGCTTGCCCTCGCCCGCACAGGGGGTGCAAGGAAGAGCCTGGATCCCACCTTTCGGATTCTGGCCGCTTCTAAAGCCTGCGCTGGGGGCGGAAAACAGCCGAAAGAGGAGACAGGGACAGCGCGGGGACAAGGGCAGGGTCTCGGAGGCCCCGAAGGAGCGTCTGATGAAGGACCGCGCTGACCGTGCGCGCGCGGCAGGAAGCGGCGAGGGAGAGCGCTGAGCCGCGGCCCCCACGCTGGCCGGAGGCCGGGGCTGCTGACTCCCCTGCGCTGTCCCGGGAGCTGGGGAGCCCAGGCCCGGTCAGTGGCCGGCTGGGGGCTGTAGGCAGGGGGACCCGGGGCGGGGGGTGCGCGGCTACGAGGACGCTGCCCCCTGCCGGCGGTGCCCGCGGGCACCTGCCGCCTCCAGGCCTCCCGCGTCCAGAGCTGGTCCCTTAAACTTGGGCGGGGGCCCTGCGAAACTGCCCCCGCGGGGGCTTCTGTTTCCTGTTCCGTGTTCGGTGGGGATCGATTTCCGCGCTGCTGTTCCCTGTGTTCACTTTGGCCCAGGCTGACAAAGAGCCCCTTGTCTGGGGCCTGGCCATCTCAGTGGCAGAAGGTGAGGAAAAGAGAGCGGGAGAGAGGCTGGGAGGGAGGGGGAGGAGAAAGAGGGAGGGAGGGGTGAGAGAGAGAGAGGAGAAAGAGAGGGAGGAGAGAGGCAGGGAGGGAGGAAGGAGAGAGGCTGGGAGGGAGGCAGTCAGGAACTCCCAGGAACACCACCTGCTCACCGTCCAGTGATGGGAGAGGAGAGCCCCCCAGGGAAGGGACATAAATATGGGGACAACAACCTAACCTCTCCCCAGCGCCCAGGAAGGCAAGCTGCCTGGGCCGAGGGCAGCTCCCCAGGCTCTCATTCAGTTGTTTGCACCAGGAGGAGAACCAGCTGTGGCACCAGGCTGGCTCCGAACACCAGTCCCCAGGCCACCCTGGAAGTCTGTCTGGATCCCCACAGACCTGCGGCCTGGCCTGCTCCACACACTCCCAGGGCCCGGCTCCCCTCTGCTCTCCACATCCCTCATGCTCTCACCTCAGCCCTCCTCCTTCAGGATCTCCTGGCTCTTCTTCTTAACACTGGTTCTCACCCCCCCCCCTTAAAAACAGACAAACAAACAAAAAACCCAACACAGAAATCTGAGTGGAAATCATTTTTAGTTACAGATTTTGGTCAGGATCCCTAGCTAATCACGTTGCACTGGAGTGATGATTCCTCACTTTCAAGACTGCAGAGTGAGGAAAATGTTGCCTCCAGCTTGATTTCTAATAGGAAAAAAGAAAAACGGAAAGCTGAAGCCATCTCAGTTCTCATAAACCCAGGGGATCCCCTGCACGGGGCGGGGGGCGGGGGGCGGGGGGCATCATCCCTCCCAGTGGAACCGAGGAGGAGCCCATAGGCTGTTGCTTACTGTATATCTGTTCATAAAGAAAAAAGGTGGGACGGACAGCCTAACTAGGAATTCACATTTTCAGAGAATGACACTACAGATACCTATGTACCCATAGAAGTACATTTTATCCAGACCTGGAATGGAGGCTTGGGAAGGCCAATCCTACTTATAAGGGTAGCAGCGACCATGGGGACGAGGGGGAAGTGGGAAGACCTGTTAAGTCAGGGAGAAAGAACCAGTGAGGAGAACAGAGTGCCCATGATGAGCTTGAATTTTTGTCCAGGCTGCAGATGTTATGATTTGCAAGATATATTTTTTTAGTTGATTTTCTAATTTTGGCCTCACAGCAACCTTGAGAAGTAGAAAGAGCTGGTAGATTTATCTGTACTTTCCTACATAAGATCAACAAAGCTCAGGAAAGATTAAGTGATTGAGCTGAGGACACAGCCCATAAATGAGGGGCTAAATGTTTTGACTCTTTGCTACCTGTTATTTTTATTACTACAAGAAGCCTCTGGAAGATGAACATAGGTTCTACAAATGGTATGCCCATGGTTCTGTTGGGGAATGAGCAAAGGCAGTAGAGAGCAGAGTTAACGAAGGTTAACTTTGACTGTGACTCACAATCTACTACCTCAGTTAAGTGTAGGTTCATTGGTCCAAGGCTGCAGCCCTGTTCTCACAGGTGGAGATGGTGACAAGATTTGTGATGATCAGGGGTCAGCTGGTGTTCTTGGGTTGCAAACAACAGAAATCAGGTTGGGTAAGTGAAGCAGAGGATTGTGTTGGAAAGATTTCAGGCAGGTGTCAGGGTCCACGGGAAGACTGAAGAACTGGGCAGGGATGGAGGTAGTGGCCTGGGCCACTGGGTGGCCCCGTGGGTGGGGATGAGGCAGTGGGTGGGGATGAGGTAGTACCGATAAGACAGGAACCAGTTGGGGGCAGCACTGGGTCAATGTGGTCAGAATGAAGGGTGGACTGTCTGGCTCACCTTCCCAGAGTCACTTGCCATCCTCTTGGCCCAGCCTACTTGACAGCGCCAGTGAAGTGACCTGCGGTCAGAAAAGAAAAACAGAATTTTCAGTCACTGAAAGGGGGAAAGCTCGGAAGACGATATTCACCCTTTCCGTGGACCCCTCCAGCCCCACGCCATGTTCCAGTAAAGGCGTTTTGCTAGCCCCAGTCCAGAATCTTCTGTGATGTGGACAGTGGGGGTAAGTGAGGAAGGTTGGCGGGGGTGATGAAGGGGTTCAATCAGTCAACGCAGGGAGTGAGTAGGGAAGAGAGAGGAGGAAGGTCTGCATGCCTTGTTTGGTGCTGGGGCTGAAGGAGATTTGGGTTTAGAGTACTTCCCAGGTAGCGTCACATAGAGCAAAGACAAGGCTTTCTCAAGATGTGTTGTGGTGAGTTATGAATTGGGTCAGGGTTTTTTTTTTTGTTTGTTTGTTTTCTTGTCAAAGATTTTTATTTATTTATTTGAGAGAGAGAGAGAGTGTGTGTGTGTACAGGAGCAAGGATGAAGGGCAGAGAGAGAGGGAGAGAGAGAATCTCAAGCAGCCTCCAAGCTGAGTGCAGAGCCCGACACTGGGCTTAATCGCATGACACTGAGATCATGACCTGAGCGTAATATATATATACATATTATATATATAATAATATATACATATTATTATTACATATATATACATATATACATATTATATATATATATAGGCACATGATCTAACTCAGTAAAGTTTAATTTGTTAGTCTGTCATGTTACTCGAATGCCAACAGTACTATCATCATAAGAACTAACTTCCAGAGTAAGTATTTCACGTGCATAGTAACCCTGTGAGGTAAATCTACCCTTATTCCCATTGTACAGATGAGAAGAGTAAGGTTACTCATTTGTCTATAGTCACACACGTAATAAGAAAGAACATCCCCAACTGGCCCATTTGCACAGTTGCCTCACTGATTAGTTCAAGCTCCTACTGTGGTTCATTTACCACGATGCTCTAACATTCAGAACTCAATCTATTATACTAGCATCATTAAGAGAACTAAAAAAAAAAAAAAAAAAAAAGGCCATTGGTAGGTTAATGAATTAATTTTGGATTAATTAGGGTTTGCTAATTAGCTAATTTTAAATCTTTCTGGGGTATTTACTATGTGCTAGGCCCTGTGGATGCAGTAGTGAGCTAGGATAAATGTCTTCCAGACATTTCAAAATCTTTGAAGATGTCTTCCAGAATCTTCAAGCCTGGTAGAAATGTCAGATGATAATCAAATAATCCCCAAAATTAAATATAATTATAAATTCTAATAGGGATACATTCTTTGCATCTTCACTACCCACTGAAGGACAGTAGATGGAGAAAGGACAGGAATGAAAGGGAAACAGATATCAGCCATCCACCAGTCTCACAGTTCTCACGTCCTGTAGGTATACGACCTTGTCAATTGCCACGGACAGAATGACAATCCGCAAGATGTAGTCCATGCTCTCAAGAGGAAGTCAAGGCAGAAAACCTGTGTACGTGAAGAACCAGAACCTTATGCCATAAAAACATGCGTTAAGATGACAGGATGATGGAGTTAGCGTCTGACAGCTGACATCTCTTGGCACACTTGAAAATACACCCCCTGGGATAACTCAATACCTCTTAAAACAGCCCTCTTAGGTGAGTACTATTCTTATCCTCAAGTGCATGGGAAAGGGATGGAGAGCAAAGGGGCAAGGACAGATTGCAAGTTTCTGCCTAGGGGCTGGGCGAAAGAGAGGTGGTGAGTTTGAAGGAATGGCTGGAAAGTGGCAGAAAGGGAGGGACAAAATGTTATGGGTGTTCAGAGCGGAGACAGCATACTTCTGGCTGGAGGAATCAGGAGATTAGGTATTAGGTACTGGTACCTTGGATCAGTTATTTAATTAGGTTCTTTGTAAGAAATTTAGAACACCAATTTGTGAGGGTAAAGTCCATTTGTGAGAGAAAACACAGAGCGGAGGTAGCCCCGAAGCTGAGGAACAGCCTTGATTTTTGGCAGAATTTGTGAGTCCACAGCTTTCTGATCAACCTTGCACTGCTTTGTAATCTCGTATTTCTCTTTCTCGGTGTCGAAGATCTCACCCTCCTGGTGTCTGGGCTTATGCAACTTCTTCTTCTTGAAACATCAGTGAAGATGTTTGGGGATTTTCACGCTGCTGATATCAATTTTGGTAGAAGTGGCAATGACGAATTTTTGGTGTGTTCTACGCAGAGGAACTTGATTGAGGGACAGAGGTCCAGTCACAAGTAGCAAGCCACTGCTCAGCTGCTTCAGGAAAACTACCCTCTTGCCTCTGTGGCGCCCAGTGAGGATGATCAAAATGGTTCCAGGGGTGATGCTAGCTCACAGTTTTCTCACATGCTGACTGAAAGGTTTTTTTTGCCGTGGCTCAACAGCTTTCGAGGCACGTCTTCAGTAAGATAATACCTAAGCATTTTGCAAAGTTTAACCACTTGGGTACCACCGTTCTTGTCACCACCAACTGGTGACAGTGACGGTAGCAAGAACCTTCTCCTTCTTTTTCTTTTCAGCCCCTGGATTTAGCTGCCGAATACTTCCTCTTGTACATGGCCTTCTGGAATACATAGCCAATCGGGAGTATCTGCCAATTCCTCTGACTAGGACAGGGTTCCGGCTGCAGTGGGGCTTCCCCTTCTTCGGGGTTTTAGCTGATACCTAAAGCTCCTGATTTACATTAGGAGGATACATTAGGTATCCTGATACCATTCCTGGAGGAGTGGTATGTGATGTGGGCCTTAAGGATGGGGTGAATTCTGAGAGCAGAGACTGGGGCTGTTGGCACGGACGGTGGCACACACCAAGGCAGGGCACGCGGCGAATGTGCTGCACTGGGTATGGCTCTCCCTGGGAGCTGTGCAGAGCAGTGGCTCCTCTACCTGGCCACGCTTCAGTCTTGGAAAACTTTTTACAAACTTAGATTCCTCAGATCCACCCCAAGGCTCTCATTAAGTCAATTAGAGAACACCCATTTTTACAAAGCATCCTGCATGAACCGGTTGCATAGGATGGTAGGGTGAGATGGGGCGTGGCCAGATTCTGCATGGCCTGGGGCTTGGGAGGTGGGAGTTGGCTTTATTTGGTGGGACAACGCTGAGAGAAGACATCACCGGAGCCAGGCTTCTTCCAGGTCAGTCTATTTCAGGATGTTGGGTTTTTCCTTGCCCAAAGCAAGGAGACTAATAGTGGCTAGTTAATTGCACCTGCCAGAAGTTCCACCCAGGATGGGGCAGTGAGAGTGGCCAGAGCATTCCAATGAGTCCCGGTGGCAGAGTCTGCAGCATGTGGACCCAGAAGGATGGGGAGGGAATGGAGAGCAGCTGGGCCGTGCACTGCACGGCCACTTCTGGACTGGGTGGCCTGGCACCATGGCGGTCTCCTGCGAAGTGTTTGCTCCACAAAGGAAGATGAAGGAGGGTGGCTGGCCAGAGGCCTGAGCCTCTCATGACACAGGTGTCTGGCCTGAATCTTTCTCTCTTCATTATGTCTTCCCGGGAGAAGCTTCTAAGATAGAAGCCTCTTGGAAGCCCATGATACATTTCAAAAATCCTTCTGGCAGAAAGATGGGTTCTTATATAGAATCAGAATGGATGCAGGAACAAGGACATCAAGACTGAGGCCGAGGAAAGACCTACCGGTTGAGTAGATCGGTCGTGGCTCAGAGGCAGAACAGTTTCAGCCAAATAATAGCATCAGTGATTGTAACGCTAATAGCTACTGGTAACAGCTACTGGTACTAAGTGTGGGACGACCACCGTGTTAGAAGCTTCGTCTGGGTCATCTCATTTAGCCCTGAGGAATGCCAGTGGAGGCATTCTTAGCTCCAGTAGGCAGACGACGAAATCGAAGGCCGAGGTCCCCCAGCTCCTGAAAAGCAGAGCTGAGATGCTGCTTGAGCCATCGATGGGGCCGTGGGGCCTGTGGGCAGCATGGTGCTTGAGGGGGACCTGGATGGGGGGAGTCCCGGACCTGGAACCAAAACCTCCAGGGCCAAATCCCAGCTCTATCTCTCCCCAAAGCCTCAAACCCAAGGCCAGTTCTGGCCCTTGAAAAATGTCCCCAGTAGCCCCTGCTCTCCTGGCTTCACTGGGTGGCTGCGAGGCTTGAGCGAACAGAGAAGGAAGCAGAAACACCAGAGGTCCTGCTCTGCTTGCTGCCAATGCAGGGAGGACCCACTGGGCTGTCACTTACTCATTTAAAGGGCATAGTCTCAGGAGAGAGTGTAAGAGCCAGTTTCTCTCAACTCCACACAGAGCAACAAACCCGGAGGGCCCACTCTGGGCCTGGCAGACGGCTGGAAGGTTCCCGATGATTGATCCTCACGCGAAGGGGCAGGGGAAAGACATGAAAGTGGAAGGCCAGCACTCCTACCCTGCCGCACAAGAAGCAGTGGGAATGAACGAGACATTGGAGACGTCCTTTTCCATGAACTTCAAATCCTGGGAGATGACTGGATCAATAGACTGTCATTTTGAAAGCAACTAAAGGACGGGAAGGTAATGATAATCAGCGGGGTGCATGGGTTTGTCAGATACAAATCTTATAACACTGGAACAATTGCTTTCCATCCCAAGATAACTGGCTTTGGCTGGGGGCCAACAAAAAGTAGATTTAGGGGAATATTGAGGTTCAACGAAGAAATCACGCTCACTTGAGCTTTCTCTGAATCCTAACTCGGGGAAACGGCAGCAAACACCCTAGTTCTTCTAAATGAGGGGAGTGGTGGGGGGAAAAAGAGGAATGAGAAACCTCAGTTCGCTCATCTTGAGACCGTGGCTGAGTTCGCTTCCTTTCCACCTAAGGTGAAATTCTTCCACTGAGGCAGGGTTGACCTGGGGCTGCCAAGTTGTAGAGGAAGAATGTTTATTGATTGCGTTCATGCATTTTACAAGGAAAGAGATGCCCGGGATTGCTCTGAATCTGTTTTATGGTGTAACTGTTTCTTAGAGCAAAGTATTTTATTTTTAAGCATCAGCTGTGCAGAGCCTGGTGGTCCTCAGCTGCCTCGGGCAAGTATTTTGTTTTCCGAACTAGAAACCAAGAAAATTTAAGGCAGATGTGCAACCTTCCTCCTCTGTGAGCTCCCTCCCGCCCACCAGCCCAGCCCAGCCCTGATCCGGGGTGAGACCCTGAGGAACACTCTGGGTCTGTGGTGACAGCCCTCTGCCCCAGCCTACAGGTCCCAGCTGTAGCATGGCCTCGGGGCCGCTGCGGGGCTGTGCGGGGTTGATTGTTTAATCTGGTCCTGTCTGTCTGATATACGAGCAGGAGGATCTGTCAGATGGGGTTTATCTTGCCTCAACAATAAATGCAATAAAGCCTCTGCGTGTCATGGTTTGTAGCTCTCGAGGTTGATAAAACGTCGACAAGCCTGTAGGATCTGATCTGCCCATATGGTACTTACATGATTATTTATGGTTTAGGTGTGAGTCTCGTCACTCACTCCTCCAGCCAACATTTATTGAGCACCTACCATGTGCCAGGCACTGTGCTAGAAGCTGCTGATATAAAAATAATTGAAAGACAGGCCCAGCTAAGGTTTTTGTTTGTTTGTTTTTTTGTTTTTTGTTTTTTTTTTGATACCCCCTAGCTCTTAAAAGTCTGGAGAGAGTGGAAGGGAAGACTGACACAGACACACATGGTTGTGGTTCAGCGTGATGAACACAAGGATAGAGAGATGTCACAGGAGACAGGAAAGAACTTGTGAGGGTTTCTAGAAGAGGCTCTTTGGAAGAGGAAGGAGATTGCTTATCTGGGTCTTGGAGGGCGCAGTAAGTGCTTCCCAGACAGCCTAGATTGGAAGGCCATTGGAGGCTGAACCACCGGGACAGAGAGTTGGGAAGCCCTTGAGATGAATCAGGGTGCTGTTGCTGGAAGAAAGGGAACTGGATGTCAGGCAGGCAGAAAGACAACAGAGTTGCCTCTAGAATTCCTAACATGACCTGAGTGCCTTGAACTGGAAATCTGGGTTAGTCTTGACCTCCACAGCGCGTGGGGATCCACCATAATCACGTGCTGCAGGGTCAGCCTTGCTCCCCAGCTGCAGGGTGGGGGCCCTTGAGAAGCAGCTGTCAACAAAGACTTGCCTGTGAAGGGGTGGGTCCCTTGAAATCCACTCTCCTTTTTCCTTCCTTAGGCTCTCCCTTTCTGCCCCAAGAACAGCAAGCACTTAGTACCTTTCCACCAGGTCCCTCACTGTCTCGATGTCCGCCAGCTATGGCTGGAGGCCCAGCCAGGTCCACTTCCTGATTAGTCCTTGAACCTCATGAGCTGCCCCGGGCCAACAGGGCCATACAGGGCTGCATGCTGATTCCCCTCACATAGAGCTAAAATGTCCCCTCATATAGGGGACCTGCTGCTGTAGGGAGATTAGGACACATACTGTCACAAATGGAAGTGACAGGAAGCTACTTAACCCTCAGCTGGAAATGGTCCGTCACAGATGATTAGGGTAGTCGGGGTTTTCATACTTCATGACTCCAGGCAGACTGGTTGGGGAAGGAAGCTGGGGTGGGAGCAGAAACCAGCCCTAGGCAGGAAGGCCTCCGGGAGTAGGGCCAAGGTCAGATCCAATGTCACGGATGGCCCGGTTTCTTCGGTACCCCTTCCACTGGCTCCTTGGACAAGGGAGAGAGGTTGCAGCCAAGGAGAAAGAGCACCAGAGCAGGGATGGGGGAAACTGGAAGCCTGGGTCCAGCTCTGCTTTGAATTGGCTGAGTCACTCGGGACAAGTGGCTTTCTGTGTCTGTTCCCTCATCTGTGAAATGAGGGGTGGCCCACCCATGAAGAGTGTTGTGAGGTTCACAGAACTTCATCTGCTTCCTCATTTGTACATGGGAGGATTTGCCTCTGTCTCTAGGCCCTTTACAGCATTAACATCCAATAGCTACTTTGAAAAATGAAAACCTTCAATGCAAATACTTTGTGTTATTTTTGTTGATGTTATTATTCCAAGTGGTAAATGCAAGATCTCACTGAGATACTAAAGAACCTGCTATTCTCCACTGGCCAGTTCTTAGCCAAAGGGAGCAGGGCAGCTCTGAGCTTATGACTGACCAGATCCTTCTCTGTGGAGCAGTATCATGGCGCCTGCTTGCAGAGGAGACTTTCACTGCAAGAGGAATCATAAAAGAAATTGCCAGCATCTCCCCCTGACAAGTTATTCAAACTTACTTAATAGCAAAAAGGATATTTCTGGTAAGGAGTGGGTATAGCTGTAAAGAAACTAATCTGACTTTGGCTAGATTAAAAAAAAAAAAAAAATCTTCTAAGCGGGAACCCATGCCGGGTTACAGAGAGAAGCATAAGATCCCTCACTGTGATGCTGGGGGAGCAGGACATCTGAGCACAAAGCATATAATAAAGGAAAGTTAGATGAGAATATATGGAGAGTGGCCAAGATTCACAGAGCCTTCCTTGGTTAGTTGGTGAATGAATGGCAGAGAGTGGCCTGTGAGGGTGGGAACAGGTGCTGTGGGAGCCACGTGCATGATGTTTGAGGTTTAAGAGCTCATAGGGAACGGCCAAGATGGCAGCTGCCTCGCTGGGTCCCACAGAAGCAGAGGCCCAGGGGCCAAAGGGAAGGGGATGTGGCATGGGCTTCGTTAAATCCAGAGTAGTCATTTCCTTCTGTATTGACACCCTCTTGTACCTTCTGCTTCCCCAGATTCACTTTGGGCTTGGCAGATTTTGAGGTCTCCCACAGGAAGGTTCTCAAGAAAGAGACCTCTGGCTTAGGGAACTGTGTATGTCAGCTATGGGGAAATCACTTGTTTATACCTTACAGGCTTTCTCCGGGGGCAGATAGGAAGCAAGAATGGATGGGAAGTACCATGGGGGAAAAACTGAACTCGGGGGCCAGCTGGCCCCACATTTGGATCTCCTACAAGTCACTCAAACTCTCAGGGTCTCAGTTTTCTTATTTGTAAAATGAAGTTGATTCTCACAGCTGGTTGTGAGTCTGAGTCAAAAGGAAATATTCAATGTGGAAGAGCTTTGTCAACTCTAAAGTTATTATCGAAAACTGAACAATGCTGTCTGGTGTGGTTCTCCACTTTCTAGTTCTTTGAGCGCCATTTCCTCATGTGTGAAACGCAGATCCTAACAGCACCTGCTGTTCAAGGTCATCCTGAGGAGGAACCCAGGCGATGTGTGTGAAGTGTTTAATTTAGGGGCTGCTCACGGGCCATGTGGAATCCATATTTGTTCCTCTTCTTCTGGTAGTTCAAAGCTTGGTCATGAGGAAAGTTTGAAGCTGGCAAAAGACTCCATTATAAACACCCTGGTGACTGTCACCTCTAGAGAGGATCTAAGGACTAAATCAGCCTTAGGTCACCTGTCCAGTCCAGCAATTCACAAGCAGATAGATATCTTCAAAAAGATAGGTCTTTAGCAAACTGTAGCTCAGAGAGCAGCCTACCTTGATCTTTCCTGCCTCCTTTCTGGGCCTCTGATCTGGGCAAGCAAGAAGCAGCTGACAAATGGAGTGAAGTCAGCAGAGAGGACCCTCAGGAACTTGCCTCCCACAATCAGTTCTTACCACCCACGCAAACCAAGATGGCTCTTCTTTGGCCAAGCGAGCAGCCGCGTTGCTGAGGACCAGAAGTGATGCCGAGCAGACCTGCCTGCCCGAGCTCCATGACCAGGGTAATTGAGTCTTATGAGCTCTGGGCCAAGCAGGCCATGAATCCTGATTTGCTAGATCTGCTCATCACAAAATAGTGCCCTGCCCTGGCTTGGGAAAGCTCAAATTGTCTAGCATCAAAGCTTGATTTATCTCTCTTAAGCACTTGCTTGGAGTCTTTGAGGCTCTCTTTGCCTTGTGATGGATATTCCTGGTCCTCCTTGCTTCTCCATCACTCAACTGTGTGGGCAGCATTCAGTGTTCTACCCGCAGGCCTTTCTCTTCTCCCCTTGTGGTCCCTGGGCAACACCACCCACTGCCTTGGCTTTCACCATCACATCGTGCTGAGGTTGTTGGAATTTCCATCTTGATCCCCACCTCTCTTCTGAACTACGTGCCTATATCTCCAGCTACCTCCTAGACAGGTTCATTTGCATGGCCCATGTGACTTTGAACCCCAAACATCCCAGACCTAACTCACGGCTTCTCCTATATTTTGGGCTCCATCTGGGAACAGGATCATATGCTTCCTGGGGTGGCACTTCGTCCAAGTCTGTGGGATGACTTGGATGACTAGAGCTCAGTGTGTGGGCAGGACACATATTCCTGGAGGCTCCATTTTTATGGAAGGTAGGCAAAATACTGTAGAATAGAATGCAAAATCTCTATTAAAAATTAAGGCAGAACTTAAGATTTTAAACAAGATGTGTCTGTAGGAGTTGCCTCAGACTGTGCCCCCAGTTCTCAGTGGGGAACAAAATTGTTCTTCCCATGAAGGACTCAAGTTACTTTGGGTTAGAGCATAAATATGCAGTCATTGCAGAAAGAGAATGAAGAACTCCCAGCCAGCAGGTGTAGGTTGTAATTGACTGAGTGTGTGATTGGGGGCTGGTCAGCAAAGGATCCCTAGAAAAAGGAGTGTGTTTCTGTGCACTGACCTGGGAAGGGGCAGTCATGCCAGTAGACCTCCAGACCTACTGACAACGGTATGTCTAATGGCATACTAAGCCAACTGGGAGTGTTCCAGAACCATTGGCAAGAGCATGTAATAGCAAGTTGTAGGCTGTGGGGGAATTTTTTATTTTTCCTTCTATTTGCTCCTCCCATTTTCATTCATAGCGCTCATTAATGTTTGCGACTCACCCTCCCTTATTCTGAGACCACATGTTTCCGGCACGATCCTACCTTCCGCTTAGGGGTGGAGCACAGGGCAAACCTACGCTAAGGAGCACATTTCATTCCTCCTGATTACAGTGTGAAATCTTAAGACTTTTGCGGGTCTACTAGAAAAGAGGCTGTGTCCTCAACTAGTTTTGGAGCTGTGAACGTGAGGCTAGAGCGGCTGGACCCACTTTGTCACCATGCAGTGAGACTCTGTCTGAAAATGGCATCAACCAAGAGGAGACAGAGACAAGAGAGGGAGAGAGAGAGAAACCGAATCCCTTGGAGCTCTCTCGTGAAGTTATGCCTGGTGTCAGCTCTATTTCTGGCTTTCTCGGTTGTATGAACCAGTCGATCCCCCCTGTGGTTGAGCCAGCATGTTGGGTTTTCTGCCACTTAGAACCAGGAGAATTCTAATGGCCTCTCGTTCTTCAGGTCATGTAAGCCTGATGGCAACTGCGTATTTGTTTCTTCTCAGTTTTTCCTGATTTCGTATCCTTATTCATTATCATGATTCATTTCATTATATTATTTTTATTATTATTATTGGTCACTGTTGATTTTCCAAGTGGTTCTTGCCAGGATGAGTGAATGTACTGATTACATATGTATATATATATATTTTTTTTTTCCATTCAAATAACAGGTTTTTTTAAATTATAAGGAAGTAAATGGGTTTTCTAATTTTATAATTTGGTCACTGTAAGCCCAGTTCCTTAGAGAAGGTGCAAATTGGGTTTCTGTCTTCAAAAGATGGAGGGTCAGATTCTAGATTGTGGAAACCGGGCCAGAGGAGTAAGTGTAGACTCTAGGCCTTTTCCCTGGAAGAACAACGTAATATCAAAGTGTAGATGTGTGAGCATCAAAACCCTTTTACCCCCTTGTCCTTCAAGAACCACCTGAAATGTATCCTCCTCCCCTTTTTCCATTCATTCAGTGATGACTTACCAGATATTGGGTATGCATAGTGGAGAAAACTGACAAAAACACCTGCTTTTATTGAGCTTGTATTCTAGCGAGGGCAGGAGGACAATAAACAAGATAAGTATGTAATCTAGATAGTAACGCACAAGTGGGCAGACTGAGATGTTTTAGACAGGATGATCAGAGCAGCGACTCTTCACCAAAGACCCAGGGAGAGTGAGTGAAGTATCCGAATGGTCATCGGGGAAGGGCACCCAGTTGAGGGAAGGCCAGTGCCAAGGCCTGAGGCCAGTGGCTGACCTGGCAGTTTGGGTGGGTGGACGGGACCAGGAGATGGAGTTGGAGAGAAGCCAGGGTGTGCCGGCACGTAGCGGTCAGGGTGAGGGGGTGGGAGGCGGGAGGGCTTGAGGGCTTTGAACAGAACAGTGACAGGATTCAACTCACATTCAAGCAGGATCCCTCTGGCCGCCGTGTTGAGGATGGATGAAAGAGGGACCATGCTTGGAAGCAGGAGAGCACCTGGGAGGTGAGGGTGGCCTGGTCAGGAGTAGAGGCTGACAGGATTTCCTTATCGACTGCATCGATAGCCAAGATTGAACAGTGGCACTGAAGTTATTTTATTTTATTTCATTGCATTTTATTTTATATTTCATTTCATTTCATTTCATTTTTTTATCCTAAGTACTGATGTGTCAACTTTATTTATGCCATAATACACACTTACAAATAGAAGTGTTCCTTCTCCAGGGCTGTGGCTGCTTTAGGGTAGGGTGCTTTTAGCTCTCCATCCTTGTCTCCCCCAAATCTGTGTAGGAGACACTCCTGTAGGGAGCAGATTGTGTGTCAACGTGGAAAGCACGACATGCCTGGGAGCCTGAGCCGCTCTCCCTTGGGAATGCTTCTGGAAATGCTGAGCAAGGAAAGGCGGTGCTTTCCTCACCGTCTGGCAACACAGGCAAGCAGCGTGGTGGAGGAGGTAAAGCTCAGGACCACTGGTGGAGCAGACTCTGGGGTTTTTCGAGGTCAAGGGAGATCAGGCCTTTGCGGTGGGTGGACTGGGCATGGTGTCAGGAGGTGTCTTAAACCACGGCAGGTGGCATGCACGAACATGATGCAGAGCAGAGACCAGCCCTCTGGAGACAATGGAGAGTGGCAATGGCCATGAAGGACATCCAGGTCAGAGGCTTGGTAGAGTCAGGTGAGCCAGAGGTATGCAACTAACTAAGGTGAGCAGAGTGACAGCAGACAGAAGTGGTGTAGAGAAGTAGACAGATAACAGAACAGGGAAGAGACTGATAATAAATGGAAAGAGATAATCAAAAGGCTTCCCATCTTTTTGGTTATTCTCAAGGAGGTATAAGAAGGCAAAGGATTGAGATCATGCCTCTTGGTAGGTGGGTGAAATTGATCTAGAGATCATCCTACAAACTATTAACTATTAATTACAACTTGCCCAGGGTAGGACCTAGGGGATATTCTGATTTATAAGTGTTGTCTTTATAGGACAGTTCTATTGGTGATTATCAATGTCCTCTGTTCTCTAGGGGTATTGGCAGTGCTAAAGTAGTCTCCTTCTGGGTCTAAACCACCTCATCATTTGTCTTCTCTTTATCTCTGTTGTTGATGCCCCATACCAACCCATGTCCCTTACTGGCCCCTACTGGTCAACACTATTTTGGTTGCTCCCCCATATTAAAGCTTGTAGAAGTGTTGTTGTGTCCTCCCGTCTCTGTCCGCAATTGTTTGTAAAGATTAGGCTTTAATGTACACAGACTTCTGTCTCAATTGTATAGCCTTAATCAATTTGGCTCTCTTTATTTCTTTTTTATGAGATCTATTGTCTTCTGATTACAAAAGAAATACATGCCCATGGTAGAACTCAATTGATTTTCTAGAGCTTTTATTTTGAATTTGCATTCCCTGCGAATGCCCATCTGGGCAATTTGGGAGATGCTGGAGGGGCAGCTCTCCTTGAATGCAAATGCATCCTGTGAGCCTTTGCTGGTGAAAGGGTGTCTGGGAAACAAGGATTCACAGCTGAGTGCTGCCTGGACAACCTTCCTCGTTGTGCAAACATCCTTCCCCTAGAGTTGTTTTTTGTCCCCCACTTTCAAACAGGCTTTTAGCAACAGCAGCTGGAATTAAAGGCATTCACTTACCAGAAAATATGGGCTTGCTGGGGCTTTGTTGTTTCTCATTTCATGCTCTTCACTTGGACAGCTTACATGCGATTTGAAGGGCTACGACCTTTGTGCAAAATTCTGTAGTTCACCCGTGTGCCGATTTTCTTGGGTACACGCTTTGGCATCTGAGTGTGCAGGGATATCATGCTTATAGTCTTTGGTCAAAGTAAGAAAAATCAGGTAGGTGACCAAGGCTAGCTGCTATCGCATGGGACCCATTTTCTCGTACCTCTTTCTTCCTCCTGAACTCATTGAATGCTACGGGTCATATACATGAAATTTACCTGTCTTCATAATCGCCAGGAAGAAGAAGAAAAAAAAAAAAAACAACCCAAACCCTCATGGAGCATCTAGTTTGTGTCACTCACTTATCTTCTGTGGCACATAATCCTCACCACGACTTTTGGGGTAAGTATTGTCTACTTTACAGGTGTCCCTGAAACGTGGATGAAGAAATCGGCACTCAAAGAGGTTAAGTACTTGCCCAAGAATTTGGGGTCTGGTCAACAGATTTGCTATAACCTTGGATAAGTTCTTAAATGCTATTTCAGGGCAAGGGCCAGAAAAATTGCAACTTGAGGAGAACAAATTAAATTGTTTAATTGTTAAATTGCAGAGACTAAAGGTGTTGATTTTCTGTCCAGATTATTTTTTTTTCCCAGCTCTTTCTCAGCCCTATTTTCTTCTTTTAAACAACCCAACCAGCCAGTTGTCCAGGGATTGATATATGGCTGGGAGCAAACTTGTGTGAGCGTAGGCAGGAGAGCCCAAGGAAAACCTACTGGCTTGGCTGATGAGGGTGACAGCTTGGTAATGGACCTCTGAGAGTGTATATATGAATTAAGCACCTTTCATTTCCTTTGCTGCAAAAACATCAATTAAGCTTGACTAATCCATGGGTTTTCCCCACTTTCAGGCAGAAGAAAATCAGCACAAATTGGCTGGAGTGTTTTTTCCTCTAGGTTTTGATCATTAATCATCTTTGGCTCCCTTCTGCCCTCCCCCCCCCACTCCCTGCACCCTGCCAAAAACACACCCCCACACTGCCATCTTTGGCACCCACTGCCAACACTCACAAGGCAATTTGTTCAGTCTTGAGTATAAAGAAGATATGTATTCCATGTTCTGAAGGCTGAATCTATGGAGAGGGGGCCCGGCTCCTCGCTGAAGGCTGGTGAAGGTTTGTTCAGAGCCCGTTTTGCAGGTCGGCCAAGTTGATTGGCTTTGACATCGCAGTCTGGTCCCTGGCTGGCTCTGCCCGGCCCTTGAACCAAACAGATGTGTCTCCGCAGGCCTCTCCATCTGACACCAGCCGGAGAAAGCCTCATTTGTCTTTGAAAGGCCTCCCTCAACTCATACTTTTTTTGAAATGATGCTGGAAACGCCATGCTGCAGGGTTCGATACCGGCATGGACCTCTGTGATTCCAGAGCCCGGTAAGCCAGTGTTTTGGGTGACTCTGGGCCCCCTGGGTAGCATCCCCATTCCCAGGGGTGAGCAGACTCCTGGAGGTCATCTAGCCGCCCCTCTGCTTCCAGGCGGGACACACCTGCACCTGCCAGCCATCGCCTGTCCTTGCAAGGGCAACAGTTTACTAAGAGCCAATAGAGGAGCACTTCCCTTTCTGTCCTTCCCACGTCTCTGCAGGGGACGTCAGAGGGAACACGCAAAACCGCTGACCATGCAGCTGCTTTGTCAGTTTCATTCAGTGTCTAATCCTATTAATCAGGCCCACTTTCCAGATGAAGAAAATGAGGTTCAGAAAGCTTTACTTTTTTCTTTTTTTGAGTAGTCATAAAAGTCAGGCTTTGTGCTCGGAGTTGAGAGATTATAAACCCCACTCCCTGAAGTTTGTTTATTTTTTTAAAGTCGTGAAACACAGGAGTCACATATAGAAGCAAGTTATACGTAAATCTCATATTCACCTGTCATTGGAAAAGAGCTAGAACAGTACTGTTATTTTAAATAGAACGTTATGTTATTGTGTTATTTTGCTTTTTAACTATTGTGTGATTACATTTGGTGTTTAAATAATAGTGGAAATATTTCATATAATTTTCACTTTTTGGTTGTGAAAAAATTTGGTTCTCTTCTCCATCGGCCCAGAGAGGTCTGCCCTGCAGACAGTACCCCATGGACGTCTCCTACTTCCACCCCACGTAAGCCTCCTGTTGACATGTGGCTGCCGTGTTTTGCATTTTAAGTTCTACTTAATTTAGATCAGACTGTGATTTGCAGTTCTTTTTTCCTCTTGTGACTTGCTTTTTACTCAATTTTTGTATGTTAGGTATCTATCTGTGTTGTTAAAAGTGATTATATTTCTTTCATTATAACAGCTACATAGCACTTTATCATATGGAAAGCCATAATATTTTATTTATTCCCAAGTTAATGTGCATTCTGGTTATTTCCAATTTTCTGTATTACAAAAGTGCTGCAATGAATGTTCTTTTTTTTATAAATTTAATTTTAGGGGTGCCTGGGTGGCTCAGTGGGTTGGGCCTCTGCCTTCAGCTCAGGTCATGATCTCAGGGTCCTGGGATTGAGCCCTGCATTGGGCTCTATACTTGGCGGGGAGTCTGCATCTCTCTCTCTCTCTGCCTGTCTTTCTACTTGTGATCTCTCTCTCTGTCAAATAGATAAAATATTTAAAAAAATAATTTTATTGAAATTCAGTTAATTAACATATTATTAGTTTCAGAGGTAGAGTTCAGTGATTCATCAGTTGTATATAACACCCAATCCTCATTACATCATGTGCCCTCCTTAATGCCCATCACCCAATTACCCCATCCCCCCACCCGCCTCCCCTCCAGCACCCCTCAGTTTGTTTCTTATGATTAAGAGTCTCTCGTGGTATGTCTCTCTGATTTCATCTTGTTTTATTTTCCCCTCCTTTTCCCCTATGATCCTCTGTTTTGTTTCTTAAATTTAACATATGAATAGTCAAATGATAATTGTCTTTCTCTGATTGACATATTTTGCTTAGCATAATACCCTCTAGTTCTAGCCACATTATTGCAAATGGCAAGATTTCTTTTTTGATGGCTGCATAGTATTCCAATGTATATATATACCACATCTTCTTTATCCATTCATCTGTTGATGGACATCTAGGTTCTTTCTATAGTTTGGCTATTGTGCACATTGCTGCTATAAACATTGGGGTACAGGTGCCTCTTCAGACCACTACATTTGTATCTATGGTATAGATACCTAGTAGTGCAATTGCAGGGTGGTAAAGTAGTTCTATTTTTAACTTTTTCAGGAATCTCCATGCTGTGATTGGAGTGGCTGCACCAGCGTGCATTCCCATGAAAAGTGTAAAAGGGTTCCACTTTCTTCACATCATTGCCAACATCTGTCGTTTCCAGACTTGGTAATTTTAGCCATTCTGACTGGTGTGAGGTGGTATCTCACTGAAGTTTTGATTTGTATTTCCCTGATGCCGAGTGATGTGGAGCACTTTTTCATGTGTCTGTGGCCATTTGTATGTCTTCTTTGGAGAAATGGCTGTTCATGTCCTCTGCCCATTTCTTGACTGGATTATTTGTTCTTTGATTGTTGAGTTTGATACGTTCTTTATAGATTTTGGATACCAACCCTTTATCTGATAAAATTTTTGCAAATATCTTCTCCCATTCTGTAGGTTGTCTTTTGGTTTTGTCGATGTTTCCTTCACTGTGTGAAAGCTTTGTATCCCGATGAAGTTCCAATAGTTCATTTTTGCCTTTGTTTCCCTTGCCTTTGGAGACATGTCTAACAAGAATTTACTGCATCAGAGGTGCAATGTACATTCTTACATGTATTTCTTTGTATATACATTTGAGAATTTCTCTAAGAGTGGATTAATTAATTAACACATTTTCTCTGAGTGGATTCAGAGCATGCATTTCATTGGTTACTTCTGAATTGCCTGCCAACATGGTTTCATCAATCTACACTCCTGTTAGCCACATATAAAAATTTCTTTTCTCCACATGCTCATCAATGCATGGTGTTGTTAGATGTTTCTGTTGTGCTGATATGATGGTGTAAAATGGAATCTCACTGTTGTTTTCCCTATCCCCATGGAATGTGCTGCAACGCCTGTCACCGGGACCTTGTCCGTGGGTTCAGGGAAGACTATGTCCCCACAACCAAGATGGCTCCAGGGTCTCTGGGTCCCAATGACAACCTTATGGCAGAGCTGGAAAGAATCTCGCTGAAGATTTGCTGCAGTTGATGGATGTCTTCCCTTCACACATCATGTCTCTTCCAAAACCCTCTGCTGAACCTCAGACCTTGTGTTTGGAGTAAGTTAATGGAGCCAGGATGTCCTCGGCTTTTTACCCGTGAGAGATCTGAGGTCAAATGGCCTCAGTGAACCTGTCAAACATCTGGCAGTTGTCTTTGTCTTGAAGGCCATTCTGTCTCTAATCCCTTCATTTCCATGTAACCTCTCCCCTTGTTACCCTTTCCCATAAATCCTCCATCTACATGCTCTTTGGGCTAGTGTTTCATGACCACTGGTTTATGAGTGAGTCTGAGCAAACATACCGTGTTGTATCCAGGTCCTCCTCCAACCTACTCCTCGAAGACGGTCGTTTGGAGCTGTCTCTCCTCTCTTTCTCTTTTGTTGATCTATGTTCACTGTTAAGGTCCCGAATAGAGAACTAAGATTGTTTACTGGCTGCCAGAAAAAGTAGGATTGTAAGACTCAGCTCTGGTTCCCTCCTCTTAGATCCATTCACATAGTTATATTCTGATATGGGAACGAACTAAATGGGTAGAGAGAACGTTGGGGAAAAGGAACAGGAAAGGTAAAGAAAGATGCTGTAGTTTTCCCAGACTGTGATATGGTGTCTGGCTTAAGATCATGAAAAGAGTGTGTGCTTTTGGAGTATCCAGGCCTATTTGAGTTCCAGTTTTCCACTTACTGATTATGTGACCTTGGCCATGTTACCAAGCCTTCACCTCTCTGAGACTCGATTTCCAGGTTTGTAAACAACTTTTGTAGAGTTGGGCAGTTTAGAGATAATGGATGTGAATCACTCAAAGATCAGGCACAGCTCTGAGCAAAGCCAGGTCAGGGCCTGATTGAACATTGTCCATTCCTCTGTCTTACACACACACAAACACACACACACACCACACACACACACCACACACACACACCCACATATATATAACACATATATACACATACCCTATACACACCACACACACTGACCACCCAAGAACCACCCCGATATAGCCCACATACAAACATATACATATACCCTCTCCCACATATACACCCCACTCACAAAGATACACACAACACACACACACACACATACACATACACACAGAACTACTCTAGGTGGTTTCCCTTCCACTCAGCTGACTGGGTCAAAAAGGACAATCTCTGCTATAACTTGAATATCCTAAAACCCATTTCGATTTCCCTGGGAGAGAAAAGAATGCAGTTTCATCACTTTACCTGAGACGTTCCAGAAAGTAAATAGAGGGAAAGAACGAAGTCACGATCCAGGAAAGAGGTTTAAAAAAAAAAACCCAAAAAACCAACAACAACTCAATAAACTGCCCATCAACTTGGCTATTTGCTTGTAGTTCCAGCAGAAAGGTCCTGGGGAAGAGCAGGTCAAAACTATTGTCTAAAAATGTAAGGGTTTTGGATGATGATTTGTCTTCTCTTTTCACCAGGAAGTCGGCTCCTTGTTTACTCAGAGGGGCTTTCTGGAAGAAATAAGAACCAGGGTAGTAACATCACCTTAAAACCGTGAAAATTGAGGCACCTGGGTGGCTCAGTCGTTAAGCATCTGCCTTCGGTTCAGGTCATGATCCCGGGGTCCTGGGATCGAGCCCCACATCAGGCTCCCTGCTCAGCAGGAAGCCTGCTTCTCCCTCTCCCACTCCCCCTGCTTGTGTTCCCTCTCTGTGTCTCTCTCTGTCAAATAATAAATAAAATCTTAAAAAAAAAAAATCCTGAATAGTGTTATCTTCCTCAGAATGTCTCAAATGTATGTTATGTGATTATGGGGCACCTTTAGGGATGTGTCCTGGCTGACAACCATCTGCTCTTGTCAAGTCCCATGAGCTGTGGCTAAACAGCAAGTCACTTAGATCCACGTTGGATTACAGTTTTGGGTCCCAGTTTCTAACCAGACAATGAGAAAAGTATACACCATCAGTTTTCAGGTGTATTTTGTGTTATGTACTACGATATTTAGGGAGCACCGCCTTTCCACAGAAGGGATTTAATTTCTTGAGCAGTCCTGGGCTCAGCCCTGATGTGTGGTCTCTCACCATGACTGCATGAGGTTGGGGGGAGGGTGCTGCCATTCTCCCCATTTTACAGGTGACAAAACCGAGTCCAGGAACCTGCTCAGTGAAACACTACTCACCAGTGGTAGAGCCGGGATTCACATGCGGCAGCCCAGCTCCGGAACCCGAACTCCCTTCTCCTGTGCTCTGTACCAGAGGTCACCCAGTGTGGCACTGCTGGGGTTCACTGTCATGGGGGCAAGACCAAACTCAGGCTATCAGGGGAGTAAGCCCTGCCTCGCAGGAGACTTGATGATGTCTCCGCAAGAAAAATGACCGTTCGATTACATGCGGGCTTCACAGGCAGAGCAGTGAGAAGATCAGCCGGCAAGAACCTGGGGTCTGGTTTTCTTCTCTGCTCGCCTCTCACTCGACTGATTCTTCTGGGGGATCTCGGCATTTGGGGTGGAACAAGCGTGTCCTGACCATCCCTGCTCGTGCCACATCCCTGGCCCTGAGGCACTGGCTGCCAGTGGGGTGCGCAGTCACTGGAGCTGACCTGAAGGGCCCCTCCCCATTTCCCTGTCCTCCCACCTTCCTGAGGAGCCATGAGCGGACATCTTGCTGATGTCCTGAGGTGTTAGCAGCTGAGGTGTTAGTCCGACGGGCTGGGGGAGGGGCTGAGGGGACAGCACCTCCTCCTGTGGGGGAGTTTCCACTGTGAAGAGGCAGAGGACACTGGAAGGCGACCCGTGACCAGAGAAGAGGACTGCGTGGAAGGGGAGGGATGGAGAAGGGAAGTGAGACCAAGGTCTGGGGAAGGAACCTTTGTGAACAATCCAGTGAGTGAAGGCTGTCATTCTTAAACTGAAGTGACCACCTTGGCTTTCCCACCACATGCTGCTATCTGAGACTCTAGTCTGCTCTGGGCTTGACATGGAGAAGGCTGAATAAGAAGAGCTCGAAAGAAGAAACGGAAAAAAGCACCATAGATTCTCCCAGCCAAGAAGGAGCCGGCAAACCCCCTTCCTTCCTGGCAGCATCATCTCTCAAGAGATGTGGCGTCTCACTGTTGCACAGAAGACCCCTCCGAGAGCGAGGCCTATTGTAGATAGAGCTGTCACACTGATACAAGGATTTCGGGATGTTGCCCCCCCCCCATGGGAGGGCATTTCAGAGGGAAAGTCCCATTTAGCATTGAATTATATGTCCTTTTCAAGCTAATCTCAACACAGCTTTCAGAGGGATCCTATTAAAATTTAAGTCAGACCATGTCACTTCTCTGCACAAGAACCCCCACTAGCTCCCCATTTCACACAAAGTAAAAACTAAAGTCCTCCCAATGGCATCAAATGCACATTTTGGTGATTATTACTTCTATGACCTCACCTCCTGCCCCTGTCCCCCCTCACTCACTCTCTTCCTGCCACATTCCTCTCCCCGGAATGTGCTGCTGCTGCCTCAGGGCCTTGGCACTGGCTACTCTTCTGCCTGGAAATCTCTTCCTCTACACGCCTGCATGCCTGTCTGTTCACCTTTATGGAAATGTCACCTTTTTAGTGAGGTTCCCCCTGACCACCCTTTTCAAACTGCAAACACTTCTTCCCTGGCTCCCAACCCTTTGAATCCTTCTCACCTTTCTTTACTTTTTCCACAGCAGCTGCCACCAGAATCCAGGATACTCACTCATGTATTTATTGAATATATTTAGACTCTTTTCCATCACAAGGACAGAAACTCCACAACAACAGACATTTTCATCTGACTTGTTCACGGATGTATCCCTAGTGCCTCGAACGGTGCCAGGAGAAGCTTAATACGAACTGTTGAGTGAAATATTTCCCATAAACTGGCATTCCTCTGGAGACTAGGGCTCTAGGGATCTAACTGAGATGCCTCCAGAAGCTTTGAGGCTTTCATGTTCATACTGCTAGTCCTTCTGTCAGTGTGGATGCTGTCAGCTTAACCCTTACCCAGCCACAGCACTGAGAAGCTAGATGTTCTCTGCATACACCTGCCTGGTCTCTGTTTCTCAGATTGGGTTGCACTGACCCCAGGAGCTGCCCGTTGGAGCACCCACACCATGCTCTGGGGTACCCTGGCGTGACCTCTTCCAGCCCAGGCTCTCTGGCTTCCTGGGCCCCCTGTCCAAGTCTTGACCTAATGGTCCATGAAACAGAGCTGCTCCCATTCCTGGACGCATGCTCCTGGCTCTCCCAAGGTCTGTCTCTGTTCTGTTTATTTTTTCCTTGAACCAGAAATTTGGGAACTGAACGCTGCAGCCACGAGTGAAGAGGAGGGTGGGCATGTGCATGCTCCCAGACAAGGGAGTTAACGGCTTTCTTCCAGCCTGGGGATGAGAATTGCTTTGTGTTAATTTAATGAAAATGACACAGCAGAGCCTGAGTTAAGACCAAAAATGATTCAGAAATTCTAAAAGTTAGGATGGATCAGCAGGTTGAGAACTCTTTAAAATTCTAATGAGCTTTTAAGCATTTGTGCTATTTGCTGGGCTTAAAGGAACACACCAAAAAACAAAAGAACAAGAATTCCCTGGAAGGACAGTGATGTCTAATGCATCTATTTCCCTCGATGTGTTCAGTTTCCATTTCATTCCGAGATCCTGCGAAACTCAGGAGGTTGCCTTTGGCTTTTCAGCTCTGCAGGGGATGATCTAAATCTAAATAATAATAAAAAGCCACTGCTTTTATTGGAATTTTATTTTATAAGTTGATGGAAACATTTCATATACACATTAGGTTTTGTAACCCAATCTTGGTACTTGCTGAGTCCCGGAGGGGTTGTTTCACTACTTGGGAGTTCCCTGGTGTTTGCGTTACTCCTCCAAGGCAGAAGGAGAAAATGTTTTTAGTGAAGGCAGAATAATGTTTTTGTTTGAAAGAACTCATGTGTAAGTCGGGACACACACATTCATAGGCGCGCACGCGCGCGAACACACACATACCCTTATACATTCTTTCTCTCTTACACTGGCTATATCATAAAATTATAAAGTTTTAGAATTGAAAGGACCTTAGAGATGATCTGTTCTCACACTGGCATCTTACATATGAGGACGCTGCTGCCCAGACAGATGAAGTACCTCATCCAAGGTCACCGGCAACGAGTGGAAGAGTCCAGACTACAATTCAGGTTCCCTGACTCAAGTCTAATTTTCCTTCTGCTACAGCACATTGACTCCCAAATAAGATAATGCATATGAAATCATTTTGAAAACTGGAATGCATTATGCAAGTATTGGGTGGGGAGTGGGAGCATGAGAATGAGCTTTTTTTTTTTTTTTTTTAGGGACAAGCCTGATATGCTCAGGTCTCCTTCCAAACGAAATGAATATATGTGATGTGAGTCACACAACATATTTCTAATTAGGCTTCTGGATTTGGCCTCCAGTAAATGAGCCTCAAAAGGGGTCAAACCAAGACACATTCTTCTTTCAAATTCAACATGTATATATCCCATCTTTTTCCCTTCCTTCTCACCCTCTCTCTCTACCTCCCTCTAGTGCCCACATTCAGTTATTGCATGTAAGCCAATGCAGCATATACGCCTTACAAAATGTTTATGTATTTTTTAATTAAAATTATCTGGTCTATTTTTTATATCAGCAGCTGTTGTCAAGAGCATTGTTAGAGTATTTTTCATATCGACAGGAATAATTGGCTGATACAAAGATTTGGATATTGTTTTAAAAAAGCCTTTAAACTAGTTTGTGATCAGCATGAGGACATATTTATTTATTTATTTATTTTAAGATTTTATTTATTTATTTGACAGAGAGAGATCACAAGTAGACTGAGAGGCAGGCAGAGACAGAGAGGGAAGCAGGCTCCTTGCTGAGCAGAGAGCCCGACGCGGGACTCGATCCCAGGACCCTGAGATCATGACCCGAGCCGAAGGCAGCAGCTTAACCCACTGAGCCACCCAGGCGCCCAGCATGAGGACATATTTAAAGTTTGCTTGTTAAATTGTTTTCAGTACACTTGAATCATATAAAAAGTCCTTATAAATAATTGAGACGTTTTAATGGCAAGGAGATATAAATGTTTTAAGGTAGCGGGCCGATTAAGTGAACTAACACATGATTCATCCAAAGAAGTACTACTTTAACTATTTGGAATACTGGCAGTTACTATTATCACAGATGACTTGAGGGATTGAAATTTTATTTTGGTACCGTTAATAGATTAATTCACTAAGTCATATAGTAACTACACATAATTTTTCAGTGGTTTTATGCTAACCTCTCTGCCGTGTGTATTTCAGCCCTGATCCATTATAAGTTCTGTGTTCCCTTAAAAGGAGTATGTCTGACATTTCAATATTCTAGCCGGGTCTCTTGTTATGAAATATTGGCAACAACACCCAAAAATCATAGGAAGAAGATTCTTTGGTAGTCTTGCCTAAAATCTCTGGATCGAGTAAGACAAATAGGTTGCTAGCAAACTCTATAAACTCTGGACTCCATCTCCTGACCTTAAAAGGTCTGTCCAAAAACGTGAGTGATATTTACAAATGAGAGCCTTCTACCTCGTTCCCAGCCCTTGTCAGGCTGTGACAAAGAGTTCAGCGTACACGCTGAGGTGAAGTGGCTCTGTGCACCTTTTCCCTGCTACCTGCCTTGATCTACCAGCCCTCAGCTGTCCTTCCACAGCCTTCCTTGCTTAGAAACACACACGGCACCACCCCCCCGTTGCACACATGGCCACACACTTGCACACCTGCATTCTGAAGGCTGGAAGAGGGGAAATTGTCAAGGTGGACAGTGGGCTCCGGTGTTGGAGGAGCGGCAGGCACGGGCTGCGGCTCTCCGGCTGCTGGCTTGGTGGGCACGGCTCAACAGGAGACTGTGATCTGAGGACACCCTGACTGTCTCACCCTCTCTGGAAGAAAACTGTCCAATAACAGAGAATGAAAATGAAGCTACAAAATAAACATTTTTAAGGTTTTAAAATATAACGTAACACCCTACTTCAACACTCTAAGCGCCATCCAAAAATTCAGTCACATAAATTATAGGGGAGCCTGATCGCCAGGTTAATGAGACGAGATTGGCGTGAGCCAGCAATCCAGGGCCGAGCTGACTGCCAAGTGTGTGATATTGGAATGGGCTTTAGCAGAAGCGCTTGAGGGAGAGGTTTTAGCACTCCTGAGGGGTGCTAAAGAAGTTGGGATGGCTACCTGTACTTTTTTCCACCTTCCTCCAGGGACAGACTTCTATCTGTAGGGCAGTGAGTGACCCAGGAGAGGCCAACCGCAGCCAGAAAGTGGCTGCAGACATGGTTCCTGGGACAGACACAAGGCAGGTCCGTCAGAGCCCTGCCCTGAGACTGTTCTGTCTTCACGAGGCTGTAAGGGCCTGTGTCCAGGGGACCCTGGGTGGTTATGCAGAAAAGCAGAGAGGGCCATCTCAAAGAGAAAGTTCCAGTGCTGTTCTCCCTAAGGCCAGTTGTACCCACTCATGTCCCTTCTTGCAGTTTAGCATTTTTTCCCCTTTTGGGCCTAAGCCAACTTTAGCTTCTGTTACTTGCAACTGGAAGACCATTGAAAGAGAGAGATGACTCCACGGGTCTGGAGTCTGAAGGCACATGAGACAGTGGTCACAAGGGACGAAATCCCATCTTCAGTTAGCTTCAGCAGGAAAGAGACGTGTTGGCTCAGGGAGCCAGAATGTCCAGGAGAGGCTCTCATTTTAGACACCCAAATGGTATAGGATCCCACGTTTTCTTCGACCCTCTCCACCCCCTTCCTCAGTCTTGGTTTTATTTGCCGTGTGGCTCTCTCTGCCCATGTCAAATAACCCCCTGCCTCCCAGGGGATAGAAAGGATAGGGGCCCAGGAAAGGAACAAGAAAGGCAGAATAGAAACTATGAAGGGAAAACAGATGTGGCAGAGAAGTGACATTCAGGTAGCCAACCTTGTGGAGAAGTCTTCTGGTTTCCCCCGGGAGGGTGGGACCCTGGGAACCGGCCACACACTTGTGCAGAGATGCCAGCAATGCATGCTTCTAGGGGTGAGCAATCTTCTGGAAGGGAGTCAGTGCCCCGGAGAGCAGGCTGCAGGGGGAGGCGGGGGGAACACAACGAGAAGGACAGGCCAAGGGCCTCAGCCAACCGTCCTATGTACATGAGGCTCAGGCTAGGGCTGGACAAGAAATCTGCCTCTGGGGACTTTTCTCTCTCTCTCCTTTTTTGTTTTGTTTTGTTTTTTGTTTGTTTGTTTGTTTAATTGATAGCTTTTCTCTCCCTTTGGCTTGACCTGCATGACAAGGAAGGGAGAGCTGACTTAGTTGCTGAAAGCAGACAACTTTGCTAGAGACTGGGGTGTGTGGCAGCTGCAAGGTCACCCAGGATTTACTGCCTTAAATGGGTCAGGTATGAGAAACAACGGTTGGCTTTTGCTGACGATCTCAGATGACATCGGGTAAGCCCTGAGCTGCTCAGCATGGAATGTTCTAGTAGATTCCAAAACGTGGAATTACTGAAATCCCTCCTCAGTCAGTCAAGTGTCTTCCCTGGGATGCATCTGAAAACCCCTGAAATCTTTGTCAAGTGTGGTGTCTTTTTAGGCTCACCCTCTCCTTTCTCCAGCACACAGTGTTTGGAAAAAAAAAAAAAAAAAAATGGGTTGGCGAGAAATTCCGGGCTGAGAACTGAGTTCAAGGGGAGGGAGTGCCCGGCTTCAGAGGATGACTATGGTTTGGGGGCAAAGTAGATAATCTCATCATCTTCGCAGGAAGGGCTTGGCCCCTGGAGGAACTCCAAACCCCAAAGGCATTCAGAGGCTTGTCAGGTTTCCTGTGCTTGTCCTTGGCAGGGCCATAAATCCATCCCAGCTGAGAAAACTGTTGACTTACAGCCCCAAACCAATCAAGTTGGGCCTTAATGGACACAAACTGGTTGGCTGCTCCCATTCTTGAATTTGATTCTGGATCAAAATACTGATTTAAGGCACTTTTGATTTCCTGCACTCCTGTCCACCTGGAAGGAGGAGGCGGCATTACACTGATGTTAAGCCGAGAAGGCAAAGGGAATGAGAGGGTAGGCAGGCAGGCAGGGAGGAGTTAGTTCTAGGCTCAGAGTCCATCTTTTTGGCTTGGAGGCCGTTACAGTCCACATGGATGGCTTGGGCTTTAGAGATGGAGACCGGCATATAGCCTGGCATCAGCCAGAGATGCCAGTGGGGTAGGAGGCAGGCATGGTTCTTGCCCTTCTCGAACACAGAGTCCACGAACAAATCAATGAACCTTATTAAAATATCTAAAAATGTTCTTATTAACTGGCATAAGGGAAACTATAAATGAATGCAGCCTGGTCGTTCCTGCAGAGGACTCTGGGTGGGAACAGGAGACGTGAGAAAGAGAGGAGGGGTCATGGGGGCCAGATCTCTGGCAGGCACGGGAGGAGCTTTGTTTAGGTTTTAAAGATAGAAGCAGGAAAAAAAAAACTGAATAACTCATCACTTACAACACCCTCCGAGAGCCCTCTGTGTCTGGGACATGGCAGGAAGGGTGAGGGGAAGGAGTAAAGCCAAAATGCTCCCCCATCTCTTTAATTCCAGGGTGTCTCCAGCTACCTTCCCCCCAGGTCCACTCACGTGGGCTAGAGGGAGAGAGGAAGGAGAGAAGGCAGCCAGGTTGGAGGGGGCACAGTCCGATTTTCACCCACCACACAGGACTGGGTTGTAATTAATGAGATCTAAGAGCTGGCCCTGTGATGGGACATGCTGGCTGTTCTCTGGTCTCCACAGTGGGGGAAGTGAAATGTTATATCTCTCCTCATTTCTCTACCACATTCAGGGATAATGACTGTCATGCTGCTCTATTTGTTCTGAAGGAAATCAAATCTGCCTCTGAGCTCCCACTTCCCAGTAGTGAGAAGTTACGATTGGTTACAGGTTAACCTCACTGCTCCCTTGGAATCTTGTGGAACTCTCAGAGGACTCAGGCAGACCATGGTCTTCTGGGGGAGGGCCTCTGGTCTCCACATTCTTAGTGTCGCTGCTGAGGAAAGGCCTAGAGGAATGGGGTGACCCGCGACTTCTAGACCAAAGGGGTTCAAGCTGCCAGGCCTGACGTCCGCCCCTGGGCACCCACATTGTGGCATCCCGCAGAGAGAGGGCACAGTGGATCCACTCATCCTTTCCTTCCCTTTGGCCTTGAAGAAACCAACCGTTTCTCTTTCTGGAATAGGTTGTTGTTCCTCTCGTACCCCCTTTCTTAACTGGCTTAGCCTTCCAAACCAGGTGCTTCTATGGGGAGGGGAAGAAAGGTGTGCCTGCACACACATGCGTCGCTATCTCTTGGACACTGACAACCAGGGAAACTCCTCCCAAACTAGGGAGCCCGACTGTGCGACAAAAGACCTTTTGGGTCGGCAGAGGTAAAAATGCCATCCAAATTCTACCTTGAGCAGCCTGTGGTGAGGAAAAGCCCCCCCACCCCGAGGAATTGAGTGTTCAGTGACTAGCGTGTGTCCCAGGTGAAATGGCTGCAGATGTGTGAGTAGAAAAAGCTGTCCCCTGGGGGGGGGACTCATTCTGAGCCTTAGTACTGCCTTTGCAGCCTGGAGTGCAAGGGTGAGCCACGTCCTTGTGAACAGGGATGCTGCTCTTATCTCCACAAACCCTGGCTCCATGCTTGCTGGGTGCCCATGGTGCATCTGTCATTGAGGAGGGCCTGCTGGGGGCAAGGCTGGGGCGTGCAGCTTCAGGGAGCCCCGTCGGGGTCTTGCTTCACCAGCAGGCTATAGAAAGGGGAGGGACCCTCAGAAACCAAGCATGCAGGGTCTGGGGGACCCGGCCAGGAAATGGGGTGGAGGTTGGAGCTGCTGGGCTTTGGGGTACTCATACTGCTGCCTTTTTGCAAAGGGTGCCGTGGAATGCCACGGAATACCACATAGTTCTGGGGCATCTCATTGTCAGTGGCACTGAGTCACCAACAATTCCTCCCCTCCCTGGGGAGGCACCATGGCTCTGTCACAGGTTCTATTAGATCCTGACAGTTGCATCTCCAGTGGATTTCCTTCGAAATTATAGGCTGTCATCTGCAGTATGGGGCACATTTGGGGTTGAGTTTAGTAGGTGATCCAAATGATGGGTTAACTGAGCCCACGGAGAAAAAGAAAATCCAAATAAGAAGCAGGAATAAAATAAATAGAGGAACATCTTCCCAGCATGAAACTGCCAAGTATTAACGGCTCACCGATGGCTTTCTTCTCTCAACTTGTTAACGTTGGTTGCAATAATTTATTTTAAAAAATACAATAAGCTTCTTTCCTTATTTGTACGGTCTGTTTTTGCAACTGCTGTTGTCACACCGTTATCACAGCTGTCGATCGCGTCGGAAAGCAGAGCGCTAAGAACCTTTCGGGGTGTTTTTGGCCTGTCCCTAGAGGACAATTGCTCTTTCTCATCTGCTCTCCTGGGCTTTGCAAGGGCTAGTTTAAAAAGGATCCAGAAATGAAGTCCTGTCATTTCCTCTGGGAAAGACTATTTTAAAGTCAGATCTTATCACAATGATAAGTTTCTCCCTTGTTATTCTTTCCCAACTTTCTGTTCTAAATGTCATCCTCGCAATCATTAATCACAATGAATAGGAAGTTATAATTAATAGAGGCCCAAACCATTCAAGTGGAAGATTATTCTTTTGAATTCTTGTATTTTTCTTGAAAGATGTCCTTGAGTTAATTATTTAGTATTTGGGATTTTTTTTTCCCCCCACAATCTTGTTTCCAAAAAGAACAGATCGATCCCAGTAACGCGGGGGTTGAGGGCATTCTGTATAATGTATGCAGGAGACAGATACCAAGGATACAAACAGGGGTCCAGGGGCTGCTCCCCCTGCTGGCTTTTTAGAAAGGAGAAAGAAGAGCTGCCTTGACTCAGAGAGGCAGGACCCTGAAATGCCCTTAGGGTACAAAACCCTGAGGATTGTGCCCAGGGCTAGGTTCCCTGGGAGGTCAGTTGCAAGAGCTGGGCTGGGTGCAGCGGGTGAGGAAAAGAGGAAGCTTTCACGAGTACAGGAGGGTTTGGTGGCTGCAGGTTCCCCAGCCTGCCATTCTGTGCACTGAGCAGTCCTGTCTTTTCCATGGAGGCATCCCGCGCTCCCAGGGTTGACAGCCTCTGTCACACTGGGAATGTGGGACCTTTAAATCCTAAGCTGGAATATGGAGGCAACCATTTCACAAGGATACACTGGGAGTGCAACTGAAAAACCGTACAGCTGTAGTCTCGGTCTGTGGCTGAAAGGGAGGGGCAGAGGATGTGGAAGCCTCTAGAGGGTTCTCTCAACAGCCTGTCTGTTCCCTGATCTGCTGGCCTGGACTTTGCAGCTCAGCTTCTCTCCTGGGGCGAGCTGTAGGATCCTGTTCCCAGGTGCACTCCATATTTATGTCCTGTGTTCCCTTGCCGGTGACACTGGTGCCACTTGTTTCTGAAAAGGACATCATCGTGTCTGTATTCTCCAGGCTCAGCAATTTCCGGGATTCCTGAGCCCCAGGGAGGAAGCCGAGCGCTGCCAGGCTGCTGTGCACTGGAGGGCAGCTCTGGTGTTGGGTGACAAGGTAGGGCGCGCAGTCCTGCCGACCTCACATCACCCTGCTGGCCTTGAGAAAGCCCCAGATCCGGATGGAATTCCATGACAGAGAAATGCGGCCGCGAGGGCGTCATGGCTGGAATCCTGGACCATACAAGGGCGGGGCTGGAGCCGTGGCTTAAATCGGAGTCTGAGGGAGGGACTACGGTTCTCCCACTCGCGCATCCGCCATGGACACAGCTAGAGATTCATTCTAATGATGACCATGTTGAGTCCATGCAGCCTTCGAAAACTGTTTCCAGTGCTGAATCTTGGTTGTAAATAGTGACAAACGTGACCCCAGTTGTTTCCCTCCCTATAGCTACTCACAAAGAAATGTGGCTTTGCAGCTTTCTCCTCAGAGAGAAGGACTCTAGTTCTCCCGCCCTGCGATCCGGGGGTACCCCTAGCCTCCCTTTGACTAGTGGAATGTGGCTGAGCAAGGGCATGCCAGTTCAGGGCCTCGGCCTCAGAAAGTCTTGAACACTTCCACTCCCTTTCTCTCTCTGTCCTTCTCTGTCTCAGAACCCTGTCACCTAGAGGACAAGCCCAGGAGAGTGGTGTTCAGCAGAAGAGAGGCCACATGGAAAGATGGCCAGTAATCCCAGCCTAAGGACAGCATAGACCTCTTATAACCTGATGATGCCAGACACCTGTGAAAACCCAGCCAAGACAAGGAGAGCAACCTACTTGGCCCTCAGTGGACTGCCAGAGTGTGAGCAATCCTGGCTGAGGCTACAGACTCCCCCGCCTACGCATAGGCTTTTAACCAATCCTCAATGTCGCCAGGTTTTGGGATGTTTTGTTACACAGCAGGAGCTCACACACACACACACACATACACGCATATGTGTGCACACATGTGCGTGCACATATATACAGCAGTTGGTTCCAGCCAAGGTAGACTTCTAGAAGGTGTGGACCATTCCGATAACAACCAGCACACCCTCATGCTGCCCAGTGCTGTCTTTTGGCCAGGCAGCCATCAGCCACACCTTCAGTCCTGTGGGCAGCCTCTCCCCTGCAATCCCTCACTGTCCACCACTGGGGTCTGCAGACTGCTTATGGAGCAGAATGAGGGCCTCATAGCTGCCTGCGAGGAGGGTTTGTAAACCCTGATAGAGAGGAGCTTGGGTCTCTAGGGCTTCAGGACCCCAGAGGCCTGCCCAGAGGCCTTGGAACTGCAGGTGGGGTGACTCCTACTTTTACAGGAGGTCCTTGTCCCTTAGGATTGCTGGGGCTCAGGAAAGCACCACAGGGTAAGGCTGGCAGGGCCCTCACAAAAGGGGGTGCTCTTGTTCCCACTCCTGCTGCTGGGATTGTGGTTCTACAGGCCTAGGCTGCAAAGCAGGGCCCTACACTTTGGGATGCACACAAGCTTGTGAGCCACAAGCTTGCTGCTTTCTCAGAATCCTGTCTTAGGCTTGCTCTCCTCTCCTTCAAGTTAGAGTCAAAGTTGGCCTTTTAAAATGATGATCGTGCTGGGACACCTGGCTGGCTCACTCCATAGAGCATGGAACTTTTGATCTCAGGGTCATGAGTTCGAGCCCCATGATGGGGATAGAGTTTACACACACGCACATGATGATAGTGTGTGTATTATCTCATTTGTATTTTTCTCATCAATGTCAGGTAAGAAATTTTATTCCCACTTTTGAGGAGGAAATCAAGGTTTAGCAAGTTGACTAATAGCCCAAGGCCATGCTGTCCCTAAAGAACAGAGCTGGGATTGAACCCGTGTTGCCTGGTTTGAAGGGCCCAGCTTTCACCCACTGTGCTACACCAACAAGACAACAGAGGGACAGAGGATGCCTTCAAAGGGACACTGTGAGTCCTACCTAACTGGGCAGAGGGGGTGGGACCTCAGAGTTATATCAAGTGGTTTGAGTCAGTGTCCCCTCACAGTGAGAGAAGATGGGGTTCAGGACCCCTCAGTTGTCCAGGGTAGGGGTACAACCATGGGGTGGTTCTGACACTGGTCACATGGGCTCCCTCAGCGCCTACAACACTGTGCATGCCTCCATGTTAGCAGATCTCGCTGCAGCCCTGCTGGTGGCTTTCTTGCTTCCTCAGGGAGACCATGTGAACCTCTGGAGAGGAGGGCTCATGGCATATTACCTGCTCATGGCAAGGACGACTCTGGGCCCACAGGTCCACCTCAGGCCCAGGTCAGGTGAGTTGTAGCAGAGCATTTGGGCGAATCAGACAAGACAGGCCAGGTTTTGCAAACGTGGCCCCTGAGACTGGTGGCTGAATCCTCCCCATTCTTAAGGGTGATGGAAAATCTTGAAGGGGAGGAGAGATCATTCTCGAGGATGTCAGAGTAAGGGGAGGCCATGTAGTAGGGTGTGTATGTGTGTTTGTGTGTGGAAGAAACCAAGACATTGTAGCTATTTCTGTTGGTCTTGGTGGGTGATTCAGGAAGGCTCCTCTGTGTGCTAAGGCAATGGGATGGGCCACTTGGGGCCAAACCTTAAGACTCACAGAGCTGGCATGGTGCATCCCCAAAGCTAGGCTTGGACTCAGATATATAGCAGGGAATCCCTTCGTGTGGTTCTCAACTCCCCTCCATTAGGTTCCCATGGAGGGTTAGTTAGTCATGCAAAATCCTGGATCCCCAAAGCCTACTGCCTCAGAATGAGGGGGGCTGGCCCTGGGAATCTACTTGTTTAGCAATGTCCCCTGGTGATGCTTCTAGCACACTTAATTGGTGAACCAGGGCCTGGAGGAGACCTGACCCAGTCCCTCAGGACCAGCAGGCAGCCTCACGCATAGGCTCCAAGGCCATGTGGGCAAGCCCAATGCTCTCTCAGTCTTCACAATGATCCCATGCTCCATACATTCCCTCCTCTATACTATTGGCTTCCAAACGTATCTGTACATATCTGTACACCAGAATTGCCTGGGAAGATTTTTCTAGAATATGGATTTCAAGTCCTCATCCTAGACCAACTAAAGTGAGATCTCATAGGATGGGGAATCTCCTCTCCTTTTTAGAAGAAAAAATCTCTCCAGGTATCAATCTTGAATACCTTGATATTCAATCAGGCGAGGGGACCATTGGGCGCTACCCATTCTGGCTCCTACACAGGTGACCCGTTTTTACATCAGTGCTCACGGATCCAAATGCATTCTCTTAGTGTATCTACTCAGGGTGTGTATCTTTTTCCTTTTAATTTGGGGGCGCTCTGAGTCAACAAATTTTTGAGTCTTTGAAAACCAGAGAGAGAACAATGAACATGAACTCGTAGGAGGCAAGCTGAAACAACACGCCATCTGTGATAAAATCAGCATAAATTCCCCAAATGGCCTCATGCTGCCAAGACAATTCTCCAAGGCTTCTCTGTCCGCCTCAGTAGAGCACGAGCCCTGGAGAGGTTCAATTATCCTCCACACATGTGCTCTTGGGGAGCCTGGCGAGAGAGGAGGGACTGGAGTGTTCAATAATAAAAGTTCTCTGGGTTTTAGAATAAAGGGAAGGGCAGGTAAGTCAGAACCCGACTTGCATTTCTGTTACAGCTTTGATTACTAGTAATTAGCCAATAATTCAATTGTGATCACTTGCATGATTCACCTAATTGGAAAATAACTGATGGACAGCGTCATTATTAAGGACTCATCTCACATTTGAATATCCATTCATTCATCTAGCAAATCTTTGTCTACCACGTGCAAAATACTGGACAAGCCACATGGTTTCTGCTGTCCAGTTGCTGATGGAAAGGAGGGTGTGATATTATAGAGAGACTAAAATAAAGAGGTTTACGGGAGATGCTGTTCAGGTCAGGGAAAATGAGGACCTTTTTAGGGAGGAGATGCACAGGGCCTTAGGTAATAGGTTGGATTGACAGATGTGTTTGTGAATAATGCCCAGAGGTAGGTGGGTGTATGAGAGGAGTTGGACACAGGGTGGGGTTCTGCTTTTTTAGCAAGGAATTGGAGAGCTCTGATGGTGAAAAGAGGATGATGGTGGGTCAAATGATGGCAGGCCTGGAAGTGGGACACCCACAGGAGGTGTGGGTGTCCCATTGCCCTCTTTTTGGGATCATGGAAGACATGACCCACTCTGCTCCTGGGAATCTCTTCCCTTAACTCTGGATACAGCCTCACACACAGTCTTTTTGCACACTATATGTAATTCTTTGTGCGTCCGCCAGTTGGAGTTGGCTCAGGAGGGAAAACTCATTCCTTGCCCCTCTTTGCCCTTTTGAAGCCCAAGCAATTAGCATTTTATTCTGGAGACAGTGAAGAGAGGACAGTCTCTCCCACTACGTCACCACCACTGAAGAGGTGACATCATCACGCACATGATCTTTGCGATGATTAATCTGGCAATAGAGCCGGAAAAGGACTGGGAGGGGGCCCAGGAGTTGAGCCTGGGAGACTGGGTAGGTGGCTGTGGCAACAGCTCAGGAAGAAGTGATGGGAGCCACAGTTAGGGATGTGGCCGTGATGGTGGGAGCACAAAGAAGAGGACAGAGGCAAGACCCCTTTTCAGGGTAGAATTGGTAGAATTCGGAAGCTTACAGGATGTCAGGGGCTGAGATGGGGAGAGATCTAAGCATTGAGCTTCAGAGCTGGGAGGAGAGAGATAGAGGCTTCAGAGGGGTGGTGGGGAATTTAGCTCTGGACTGAGTGTGAGAAGCTGGCCGCACATGAGGCAGGGAGATGCTCAGAAGTTTAAAATGGCATGTGGAATCAATGTCAGGGTAGAGGAGGAACTGGAAATATATACCTGGTAGTTATATCTGCAGATGGTGGTTGAAGGCATAGGAGTCGCTGAGAGTATCAGGGGAAAGAATGGAGAGGAAGCCAGGGGAGGGGAGAGCCGGGAGAAGGCGGGAGACAACAGACACCTGCTCGCTGAAGCTATTACAGAACAAGCTGCTTGTGTTTGCCTTCCCGAGTCTGATGGTTTCCAGTCAATTGGAAAATATTCACTTTAAGAGCCTCTGGTAAATGCCCATCAGTCGGGTTCAGGAAAGACCTAAACCCCAGACAGGAGTGCTGCTGCTTGTGGACGGTCCGGTTTCTGTTGCTGTGATGCCCAGACACGTAAGCATACAGGAGGGGCACGAAGGAAAGCCCGGTTGTAGTCGGAGCCCTGTGCTTTTTGCCTTAAAACTCACCCCGGATGCAGCCCTGAAGTCTGGGTGCAGAGTTGGGGGGTTTTCCAGGGGCGGCCCCGCCCAGGCTTCAAGGCCACAGCCCCCCTGTTGGCCAGGCGGTCCACGGACGGCCAGCCCCTGCCGGACAACCAGGTGGCTTTGTGGGCCTGCAGCAGAGTCGGGACAGAACTCTGCCACAAGGGACTTGCTGATCTCTTACTAGAGCGTCCTCTTCAGCCTGGGGACTGAAATGGGGGTCTCCATGAGGCTTACCCCCAAAAACCTACAGCTCCCAGACCATAGATAAGGAATGCTTGGGACGCTACTTGTATGTGCTCAGGGACCCCTTGACCCTCCCCCAGTATTTACCTGGTTTAAGCATCTTGTTGCATCCCAAAGCAGGCTGCTGAAGCAAAATATAATCCTGGGGGCACCTGCGTGGCTCAGTGGGTTCGCGTTCAGCTCCGGATTCCCGCTCAGGTCATGATCTCAGTGCAGGATCCAGCCCCACGCTCAGCAGGGAGTCTGCTCGAGATTCTCTTTCTCTCTTCCTCTGCACCCCCCCAATAAACAAACAAAAATAAACAAAAAATTCTGCTGCAGAGGTGTCTGGTGGGAAAAAATGCTTTAAGAAACGAAGTAACAGTACAGACAAAGGTAAACTCTATCTATTGCCTCCATTTTCTTTAAAACAAAAATTTCTTTAAAATGTTCTTGGCCATCTTTTTTTTTTTTTTTTTTAAAGATTTATTTGAGAGAGAGTGCACCCGGCTGTGTGTTGGGAGGGGGGGTGGGGAGGGGCAGAGGGAGAGAGAGAGAATCCCAAGCAGACTTCCTGCTGAGTGTGGAGTTGGATCCTCCATGACCTGAACCAAAATCCAGTCTGGCGCTTGCCCAACCAAGCCACCCAGGGCCCCTTGGCTGTTTTTTTTCATAGCACTCACCATCCAGAGTCTTGTCCTCTGTCCCGTGGTAACATCCCCAGCAGGAAATTCCATCCTCTGGCCCCAGGACTCTGTAGCTGCCCCATCCCCTGCCGGTCCTCCCCTGGGTCACTGTTGTTGCCCCTTCCTTCTCGAGCTCCTGTCTTCGGGTCTAGCCTGGCCTTCCTCACCACTGCCATCTCCTTGGTGCTCTCTGGATCCCAGTGGCCGGGAGGGACTTCTCTGCCCGCAGTGGCTTGAGTCCCATTTCGTGACAGGTTATATTGCTGCCCTCCTGTGGAGGGTCACAGCTGGTTTGTTGCCTGAGGTGCTAACCATGCTTATTTTGGCTGGGGAGGGCATCGTCTTTGTATTTAAGTAGCTTAAAGTATTTGAAGCAGTTTGCCTTTCTCCCAGAGACAACCACTCCTTCACTCCTCCCAGATGTGATAGCGTGATCGTGATAGCGATCCACATTTTCATGATAATCGCACTAGTAAGAATTAACACAGGCTGCGCTTACCAGGCTAAGATCCACTCAAAGAGAGCTCATTTCATCCTCACAATGATTTGATTAAATTGAGTTAAACACTATTATTATTCCCATTTCACACATGGGGAAACTGAGGCCCAGAGAGGTTAAATAATGGGCTCAAGGTCCCTGTGAGGCCCTGAATGCCTGAAATGTGGTAACCACTAGCTGCTGTATTAGTTCTATTATGAATTCATGTCTGCCTCTGACTGGCTAGGATCTGGGGAAATGCACCCTGTCTTTCTTATTCTTAGTTTCCTCATCTGTAAAATACAAATCATCTGTAAGCTCCTTTCCAATTAATCTGCGGTGCTCTTAGGTCATCTCTTTCCGGCTTTTCCACAGAATGAGTCCTGTTTTCCTAGGAAATTTAGCTCTCCAGCTTTTCCTGGATTTTGCAACAAAATAATTCATGACTGCTCTGGAAGCTTCCCGAAAACAACTTGAAACAATGCTCAGGGGGCTCTGGAGTCAGAGCCACCTCGGATGTCTCCAAAAACCTTCCTTAAACCAGTGTTGTGAATGCTACTAAATCAGTGTTTTCCAGCCCGAATCCCCTCCGGGACGGGCCGGGCCGGTCCCTCATCCCGTTTGCTTTCTGGTCAGATCTTCTGTCTCCGCTGCATGATGCTGATGACACTCCAGCACCCTGGGATTTGACTACAATAGAGGTTAGAATCAAGGGCTTCCCCTTGGCCATCAAAGGGTTTCCTTCTCTTGGAAGAACCACAGTGATGACGGGTGCACTGGTTTTGCTTCCTGATCTGTTGCCATTTATAGGAGATTGAAGTTTGAGCCCGTGGCCCCCAGACCAATAGGCAGGTCCACGGGCCGGTGGCCTGGGCTTAAGACAACTGCGCAGGCAGGATGTCCTCTGATCCTGTTTTGTAGAGTCCAATAGAGTGACATCGCAGGGGGCTCTGGAGTCTCTGGTCAGAGTGCCAAGAGACAGAACAATAAGGGAAAATGGTCTTTGAGTCCTGCAAAGCCCAGGGCAGTGTCCTTGCCAAACCAACACAGCGGAAGCCTGCTGGGTATTAATAGCAACAGCTAACATTTATGGAGCGCTTACAATGTGCCAGCTGCTGTGCTAAGCACCATTTAATCCTCACGATGACCCTCTGAAGTAGGTCTTATTATTATTATCACCGCCAACACTTTGTAGATGAGGACACAGACTAAGAGAGGCTAAACTACTTGCCCCGGTCACACAGCAGTGCCAGGCTCTGACACAAAAGCCCACGCCTTACCCATTGCACTCTACTGCCCTTCTCTGGGGTCCTCAGGGTACTGACGCCCCAATGCAGACAAGGGGCACCAAGGACAGCTGCTGAAGTCTTGTTCTGGCCCCACCTTTGAGCTGGGTTTGCACCTCATGGGACCTTCAGTCCCAGGTCTGGGTCTTGGTGCTGTGGATTAAAAGTCTGCTATAGGTTATTTAGGGGAACTGAGCCTGAGAGAAAGAATTTCTACTGATCTCAAAGAGAACTCAAGACATTAGCATGCAAATGCTAGTGCACAGGGTGACACACACCAGCTATCTGGTCATCCCTCCTGGCGGATGGTCTATTTGGGAAACCACCAGGCAGATAGGCACATTGCTCAAGAGATATTTCTATCAGGGAATAACTCTTCTCTTCTCTAGGGATCTTCCTGCCCGTTTTACTGGTACTCGTTTTTGGAATTCCAAGTATCTTCTTTTTTGATCTGTGTTGGTGATATTCCAATATATTATCATTCTCCAGTTTTTATTTCCCAACATTCCCCCTTAAGATCCCAAACCTTCTGTCATTGCAACACAGCTTTAAGGGGCATGTGGCTGGCTCAGTTGGTGGAACATGTGACTCTTGATCTCAGGGTTGTGAGTTTGAGCCCCAGGCTGGATGTAGAGATGACTCAAAAATAAAATAATCTGATACAGAAAACCCCACACTCCTTTAAGAAAACGATGATAGAATTTCTGAAATTCATTTTATTTTATACCAAGACCTTAAAATTCCTGTCTTCCAAAGAAGAAATGGAAAGAGAAGTGGATTCTGAGGTAGGAAAATGGAGTGTCAGGTCCAGCTCAGCTCCCACAGGGAGTCAGCCCAAGGAGCGAGTGGACTAGACACGCTGGTGGGCCCACCAGCGTGGACTAGTGAGTAGAGCAGTGAGTCCAGTCCATCTGTTTTGCTTCTTGGCCTGGAGGAAGCTCAGCATATATTTCTGCCAGGGGCTGGGATGGAGAGGTACTTGAGACGCCTGGCTACAGAGTGTGGGAGGAAGTCGGGTGTCAGGGCTGATGGCCAGGAGAGGACATCCAACAGTTCCCGACGACTGAGGGGCACGTGTCCTGGCTACTTCGTAATGAGGAGCTCCAAGCCACTGAGGGGACACCACTGAGACCCCTTCAGAAGAAACTTTCCTGGCTGACTGGCACAGGGGGCTGGACTGTGAAGCAAGCACTTTGGAAGTAGGAATAGGACCCAAGATGAACATCTTTGACATAGATTTCTCTTCAGGTCGCCTTCACGCCGCTTCTGAGCATCGGGTTTGCCTCATGCGTAAAGATAGTTCAGGTAATATTTTTTTTAACCTCTCTGTTGTTGACAGACTGATATTATAATTTACCTTCTAGAAAAGTGATTGCTGACCTAGAGATCTGGACTTCCAGGTCAGATCAGAGATATTTGCAACCTTTCAGTATTTTCAGTTTTTCAGATAGTCTCTCGGAAATTGTACATTTATGCAGATAATAATGTCTACACTAACAAAAATGTCAGGTCTCTTTGCCTTTTGGTGAGAATTACTTCATTAGCTTGGCATGGTAACACTGGTTATCTTATGCTAATATGAAAAGTTGGTTGGCAGCAATCTATATTTTGAATAACTAATATGGAAGGAAAAGATACTCACATGCACTTGTCATTTACACCCTACACTCTTACATGCAGCGTGGAGGAGATTGAATTACTGCTCAATTATTTTTTCTTTTAATTGTAGAACATCTTTTACAACATTTGTACGAAAAACCTGGTGAAGGAAGTACAAGGGCATGAAAGGTGGAAGGGCTCTTTGTGGTTCATTATCTCTCCTCTCAAAAGGAGGTGGGGGTTGAGGGTCAGCAGAGGACACTTAGAGGCCCTTTAGTGGGGGGGTAGTTGGGCTCAGCTTCCTAGACCTACCCCTCCAACTTAGGGGTGCAGGTGACTTTTTTCTACTCACTGGCAAAGCCATCCAGATGATTTATGTTTCCCTGGGTTCTTTAACTGTCCAGTTATTTAAATTCTTAAGGACTGTCTTCACTCCCAACCTCTCTCTAAAATCCTATCTTGTAGACCAGTTGCCACCGGCTTCTCTGAACAACAGTGGCCCTTTGTTTTCCACCCCACATCCCAGGTAGTTAGGTGCTGCCTTGGTGTCTTCACTAGATGCTCCTGTGTTAGCTATCTCTGCCAAGGCCTCACTGTAGGTTCCTTGCAGCAGAAGGTTTGATACAGTGCCTTAAAGACCTTATCATTTTACAACATTTACTATTTCAAAATGCTCTAGTGGCCATCACCACGCATGATCTTCACATCAGTTAGGGAGGTGAGCAGGACAATGTTAATATCCTCCTCTTACAGGCAAGGAACAAAGACTCACCTGGAGTCACCCAACAGGCAGGTGGTGGATCTGGAACGTGTGCCTTCCTGATGTCTCATTTCCTTCTCACTGTGCTATGAGCTACCTCTCTAGGTAGCCAAGTGCAATGGCTTTTAAATTATATCGCCTTCTTTGATAGGACTACAGCAACTATTTCTCAGAGGGTGTGAGGGAGTTCATACTATCCCCATCAAGTAGGGGCACGGGGCTAAGCTTGGAGATGGCAAGAGTCATGGTGTAGGTTTCTTTGCCTAGCAGAACTCTTTATTTTTCCATTTGATACCTGGGCCAGTCAAGGACTGGGGAGCCCCCCTGTGACCCTACATTCCTGTTCTGCCGAGAGGATTTTCCAAAATAAAGTCACCCAAGGAAAATGAAGTTGTCCAGTATAGTACACAAGGAGAACGGAGAGCCATTGTCTAGAAAGCAGTCTACTTTTCGCCCTGTTGATCCGAGCTGCTTGCTGATTGGAGTCTTGCTGGTTTGTTGGTCTCTGTACCATTTACTTTCGAGTCTTTTTGGTCCCTCACTGCTCGCATTAAGCTCTAGTTTTGGGTTCACTAGGGCAGTCATTTTCTACCCAAAGCCTCACTTCCCTTCTCAGTCAGGACCCAGGGAAACCCTGATGGTGGGGATTGACTTGTGCCCGTCAGAGCCTGAAGATTCGCGCTCTGCCATGTCCAAGGCAGAAGCCCAGTTTGCCAGCCAAAAGGAGGATTTTAGCTGTTCCTTTAAGCTGGCTGCCGAGTCTCCATCCCAGACCCCCGACATACTCGCACCCTCCTGGGAGACTGAGAAAGGAATTGCTTCATTTCAAGGCAGCCAAGTGGATAGATGGTGGGAAGCATCTGTTTTGGAAATGCATTTCTCACAGCAAATAACATTTGCATGATTGCGCCTGCAAATATCACCGTGGCATTTGTTAAGTTAAACACAGTGCCTTTGCTTGCCTGACCTTTGCCTTGCTTCAGACCCAAGATGCTCCTGGGGGATGGGAGTTCCACCCTGGGGGGAAACGTCTCCCCTCAGCTCTGTCCTCTGAGGGTGGGACGTTTCCTTGTCAACCTTGGGGGGTACGTCTCTTTTATACACAGAATTCAGATTTTAAGGAATTTTGATCCTGGTGGTCCTAGACATGGAGGCAGTGACAGTGACCTCTTATAGCTTCTATTTTCTGCCTTTCATGAGCATATAGCACACAAGACAATAGGCCATTTCTCTATATATTTTCATTATGTAGTTATAGTATTGTATCACCTGTGTAAACTTTCCTCCCCTGCCTTGTTATGATGTTTTCGTATACATGCATTGTGTCCCCTAAAAGAAGGTAAGCTCCCGGCCGAGAGAGACTATATCTTTTACTATGCTGAGTCATCTGTACCTGTCAATATTCTATGCCTAGCTGTATGCATATGTGTCTGTGTAAGATCATATGAACATAGAAGTATATGGGATAAAGTAGGCACCCAGGTGCCCCTTGATACGTGTATTTTTTTTTTAAGATTGTATCCCATAAGTATATGGGATATATAATAGGTTGTTAATACGGATTATCTGGGCAAATGGTGGCTACCATGGATGGAAGGAAGAAGAAAGTGGGGGTAGGTGGTTAAACAAAAACAAAGAAAAGGACAAAAAAAGACCACATTAACAAAAACTCCCGGCCCATCATTTCAGCTCAGTGCGGGGACAGGGGGAGAAAGCCAGGATGGTGAATCAGCAGACCATATTTGCCCATCTATGTAAAATTTTACATATGTTTATGCGTCAAGAAATTACCATAGAGTACAATGAAGGAAAAGAAGTACTATGCTCATAACATTCCATAAATATGAATGAATGCTGAGTCTTGGGCTCTATGTGATCATTTTATAGATGTGGATTTTCAAAGAGGTATTTAGTTGCTACTGTTACTATGACACCTGCAATGCTCGCAGTGTGTTCTCGTACTCAGAATCACTAGTGCCCTCTGTTTCGTGGGTAGGGTAGGCTGCCCTAGGGAACCCTAGTTTACTCTGTGGTCATCCTGTTTACTGATCAGCTACATCAGAACTGTCTGGGGTGGTGACCAGAAGTGGGAATGACAGGGTCTCAACCCTGGTGTACTGATTAGCATCTAGTGTTGGGAGGAGGGGGACAGGGACTGGGACAAGGGTTGGGAATTGGGAACCTGCATTTCAACAAGCACCCCAGGTGATTTTTATGCTCATTAGAGTTTCAGAGCCATTTTCTCCAAGCATGGCTAGCTGCCAAAGTGGTGCACTGCTTTTATAATTAACTATTCTTCAAACAAAACCAAGATTTATTATTTACTATATTTAAAAAATCATGCCTCATTGTCTGACCTTTCTTTGTTTTATTGCCAGTATTTAAAAGACCTGATTCGTGTGAACTTCCTAATATATAGATCCAACTTTGAATGGATCCATCTAACTTGGGGGGGAGCCACAGTCCCTGAGCCGAAAATGTCTTAGCACTTTCTCCTGTACCAGCTTTGTGCAGTGGTGACCTGCCCTAGTGAAAAAATCTTAGGTCTCTAGTCACCCTAAAATAAATTTCTGGAAACAAAATGCAATGTATCGAACATAAAAAAGGCAGAGGATAATAGAAAAACTCTTTGTTCTTCTTTTAAAATGTTTGATATATGTATTTAAGATTTGATTTATTTATTTGAGAGAAAGAGAGTGAGAGAGAAAGCACAAACCAGTGGGGAGGAACAGAGGGAGAAGCCCCAGTGTGGGGCTCGATCTCAGGACCCCGGGATCATGACTTGAGTGGAAGGCTGATGCTTGACCAAATGAGCCACCCAGGTGCCCCTTGATATGTGTATTTTTTTTTTAAAGATTTTATTTATTTATTTGACAGACAGAGATCACAGGTAGGCAGAGAGGCAGGCAGAAAGAGAGGAAGGGGAAGCACGCTCCCCGCTGAGCAGACAGCCCGATGCAGGGCTCGATCCCAGGACCCTGGGATCATGACCTGAGCCGAAGGCAGAGGCTTTACCCCACTGAGCCACCCAGGTGCCTGATATGTGTATATTTTAGGTAAGATCCATGCTCTTGCCACCCAGCTTGGTTCGGTCTTAACATTTTGTTATGCTTTCTTCAAATATGTGTTTTCATAAATAAAACATGGTAGAAAAATTGTCTAGCCATCCCCGACCCTTCCCTCTCCCCTCTCTGCAAAGGTAGCTACTGTACCGAATTTAGTGATTTTCTTGCCATAAATAATTCGTGTAGGCTTTACTATATAATGTATGCATACATAGTTTGGTTTGACATATTTTGAACTTTATATAAATGGTATTGCATGGTATACATTTCGCTGCAAATAGATTTGTTTCGTCCAGTAATTTACCTTGTTGACATATGTAGTTCCAGCTCATTTACCTGTTCTGTGGTATGCCCCAGTGCGCCGCCATGTTGTGTAGTAGGGAATGGTAGGAGACTATCACCAGCGGGCCCACAGTGGTCTGTTGGAGCAGCTCCGACTGTATCTATTCTTCTTCTCCTTCTTCTTCTTTTTCTTCCTTTTTTTTTCCTTTTGATGTACATTTATTTTCTTTTTTTAACGATGATGGAAATGTTGACGTGCACTTTCTCATTGAATTTCTGCTGCTTGTGTGAGGATTTTACTTCTCTAGCAATGGACTTGTGGGCTGTAGCATATGTGAGTCTTCAAGCTTTAACAGATATTGCTAGACTGTTCCACAAAGAAATTGCACCAGTTCCTATCACCACTTCTTGAATATTCCAGCAAGTTTTTCCTTGCGTGACTTCAACTTTGAAAGCAGAAAACAGAAATATAAGTCAAAGAAAGAAAACAGCTGTGAGAACACGTTTAATTATTAGTGGAACTTACCTCAGACCGTTCATTTTCCAATCTGAAGGCATTTCTCTCATGTGAGCACCTCCCTTCAAATACAATTAGTGCATATTGGTTAAGCTCTTGTGTCGAAACATTTGGGAGTGGCGATACAAAGGCATACATGCGAAGGGGCTTCTCTGAGAGTTTGAAGAATAACTGGGAAGCTAAGACATACACTATAGATAAAAGTTAATTATTTAAATAAGACTTTAGTAGAGAGAAAAGATCTCATTAGATAGTGCTGATTCATCATTGAAGGAGTTGTGCCTACATTAATTCTATAGAAGATCTCAAGACGGAGAGTCAGAGCTTGTGTGATTCCAATTTGCCATAGAATGGTTTCCTAGCAACCATCACTAGATGAGAATCAGCTAACTCTGCTTTTTGAAGCAGACTTTAGTCCCTTAGAAAAAAATGAGTTAAATAAATGCCAGCTTAAAGTAGAATTTGACCACATAAAAATATATTTGAAATACACGACTTTTGACCAAAGATCTAAAGTGATTTCCTTTCCCAGAACCTACCAAAGGTGGATGTGTGGGAGCAGAAGGGGCTCTAGATTGAGGGACTCAGGCGTCTGACTTTCCCAGGAATTGGGGTTGGACACTGATGAGCCAAGAGAGTGGACCAGCGGGGGGGGGGGGGCAACGGAGCCGCGGGTTTGAATTATGGAAAGGAGCAATTTCCTAGGCACACCTGGGCCAGGAAGTCTTAAAGACAGCTGAAAGGTGGGGAAATTAGCCATTTGGGCACGAGTCCTGGAGACTCACTCCATATCACCAACTTCTACTGTGTCTCCAGAAATTAGCTTCAAGGAACTAACATCATGTATCTCTTGTCATAGAAAAAAAACCGCATGAACTTGATAGTTCATTTCTTCTTCTTCTTCATCATCTTTTTTAAATTTTAAATTTTATTTATTTATTTGACAGAAAGAGAGGGAACACAAGCAGTGGCAGAGGGAGAAGCAGGCTTTCCGCTGGGCAAGGAACCTGACACAGGGCTCAATCCCAGGACCCTAGGATCATGATCTGAATGAAGGCTGACGATTAAGGACTGACCCATCCAGGCATCCCTGATAGCTCATTTCTATTTCTCTTACCATGTCTTACGACCTCTGATGGTCACTGGTTAGAAAAGGGAAGATCTCCTGGGCATTCCTGGGAGGAAGGCCCACGAGGGACCAGTTTATGTAGTTTGAGCTTCGTATGTGCTTGTGGCCCTGGCTCCCAAGGGAACCTGCCAGAGGATATGGTCACCACTGAAGGGCAGAGTTTTCAATGCAAAATCTCAGCTAGTATCACATCAAGGAGACATTTCTGGGGCCTGACTCACTTCTAGATTTGGAAGAGACTTTTACATACTAAATATATAGAATATAAAAGAAAATAATTCTACCTTGTTGTTTGGAGTTATAATTTTATTCAACTCAACCCGGAAACTGCCTCTTAACCTTCCTCCTTTGTACAAAAAAAATGTTATTAGATACTCTCAGAGATATCTATAAGAGAAGTCATAGTTTCTCTTTAAAGCTTATTTAAGGGGCACCTGTGTGGCTCAGTGGGGTAAAGCCTCTGCCTTTAGCTCAGGTCATGATCCCAGGGTCCTGGAATCGAACTCCACATTGACCTCTATGCTTTGAGGAGAGCCTGCTTCCTCCTCTCTCTCCCTGTCTGCCTTTTTGCCTACTTGTGATCTGTCTGTCAAATAAATAAATAAAATCTTAAAAAAAAAAAAAAGGTTAGTCAATAAAACTAAGAATAAACTATAAAGAGATTCTAAAAAAAAATTCTTATCATTCTTAAAATTGTGTAAAGTTTTTAAGATAAATCTGGAGTTGATAATAGAATTCTGTTAATAATAGATGACCTTGGTACAATTTTCCAGCACTGTAATTTCTGCTGCACATCAAATGTCATTGAAAGTCATTAGAAATCAATGCTGTGCCAATTTGGGAAATTTATGGACAAGTATTTTTTTCAAGATGGTGGACAAAGTCATATAATTACCCTTGAGATGTTCCTTGACATCATTTTTTGATATACCAATTCTTATTAAAAGTAATTAACTTCTTTAAATGTAATTATGGTGACAGATAGACAAAAATGTAAGGTTCCAGCCCCCACCAAAGTTGGTGGGTCTTCTGGTTTCTGACATCTGAATTCAGCTTATTCTGGTAGAAACAGTGGTATGTTGGGGCACCTTGGAATCAGCCACAGTGCAAGTATTTATACCACTAAAAGTGGCAAACACAACAAATCAGGGCTTTTATTGGAGAACCAGTTGTTAGACATTTATCCTCACACCCCTGGTTGGAGATCACCTCTGTTATCACAATGAATAGAGAAGCCTAGACAGGCATTCCTTCCATTGCCATTTGCCATTAAAATCTCACGTGTGCCGAGGGCATAGACTTACTTTTCCTACTGTCCAAGTAAAATATAAAGGAAATCTACAATCACTTCTTCAAAATCAGAAAGGGAATCTACAATCTCTTTTTCAAAAAACACGTTTTTTAATTTTAAAAAATCTCAGAAAAGCCTAATAGAATCCATTCTGGGATTAACTGTTGAGTATGATATTTTGTTTTGTGTGATTATCTACACCAATAGAAACCTCTGTTTCCATGGATTATGGAGACATCTCTGGAAAGCCAATTCAATCTTCTTGAATATTCCTTATTTACCTTTCACAGTGGGCCCAGCCTAATGGCTGGGTCTGCCTGTTGGGGAGCAGCTTTGATGCAACAGCCCTTCACAGACCCTGAGAGGACCAGAGAGTCAGAAGGGCCTTTGATTCATGCTGCTTATTAGGAGCTTAGCTCCTTTAGTGCTAAGCATACTCCCTCCTGCTGGTTAAATCCCTTGTTTTTTCCTCTCGGTTGCACTAAGTATGCATCACATATGGGCAGTGTGCTAGGTACTGGTCTGTTGGGAAAACAGGAAGTGGTTCTTTTCACTGAAGCCAATCCAGCATGATAAGGATTTAATGAGAGGCTAGAAAGCGCCCCAGTGACAGGTATATGAGGAGAAACCTGTACCTGGTCCCACTGGAATGTCAAAAGTAGCTGATACCTAGAGACCTGCACAAAGCCCAGTGTCCTTGTTACGTTTTTGTTGCTGATATATTCTTTAAAAAAAATAGCAATGAAAAATGTTCTGTCACTTGGACTTTGGGGTTAAATCTCTTTAGGCGAAATAGATATCCATTCATCCATCCATCTCAGGATAATTTATTAAACATTACAAAATCATAGGATCAAGTATACTCAGGCTCTGTGGGAACCCCTTGCCTATGGGTAACCAGGGATCTGAGGGCTAGGGGTTACAGAAGAGGCGGGAGAATTCACCTACTATCAGCTTGTTCCTCCAGCGTGCTTGTTGCTTTGGAAGAACAAGAGGTCTTTTCCCATGAGAAGTTTATTTCGGAGGAGGAGTCACCATGTCATCTGCAGTGACAGGGTGAAGGTGTTGATTTTGTACTTTTTGCACATTCCACTCTCTCTCTCTCTAGGCTTTACATAAGGTGACTTCAAAAAGAAAAAAAAAATCAGAAGGTATTCAACGAACTACTCATATCAATTTATAAACCCTTCTTGGACCTTCATTCCCAGCTTCATACTGAATCAGTTCTCTCTTTTTCTCAGGGAGGGGGAGGGAAATGACCACAGCAGAGCCACGATCTCCTGCACAGTTTGGCCCTCATACCAGCCGACTTACCACATGCCGGCGGCGCAGGGCTACCGAGCATCTCCACCCTTCTGCAGTTGTATAAGTCTTTGTACTATGCTTCCTGACTCAGAAAAACCCAAGCAGAAATAGTAATTTGGTAGAGGATCACGTTCCACGAGTTGAGTCTCATGCTGTGTTGGTCCCATAGATGCAATTAGTTACCCAACAGCAGAAAGCTCGTTCTGTTGTTGGCAGGTAACTTGGCACGTTACCCATAGAACAGATGGCTACTGGTTCCACAAATTAGATTTCCAGATGATTGTATAATAGCATGTCAACCAGCCACTCCTGCCTTGCCCTTCCTGCCTCCCAGATAAATGGGAGTGAGTCTATGTAAATGTATTGACCTCCTACCAATTAACCATTCCCGTGGGTGGAAACGCAGTTGGGACAGGGTCCCAGGGAGGGCAAGGGAGTCTGCTCTTTCAAAACAATTCATTAATGCTCAGTGTATATGTCTTTGTGCCCTTTCTCTCTTAACCAACTGAGCCACCCAGGCGTCCCTGTGCCCTTTCTCTCTAGTCCCCATTCCAGCTTTCCCAAATGTTCTATGTATTGACGCGATGGCACCTGGTCTCCCTTCGGTCTGCTTTGTTGACCAGGCTGGGAGGGATTCCCCTGCCCCAGGTCCGTGCTCCTGATTCATAGTGATGTGTGCGAATAAGAATCTTTCCCTATCACTAAGGGGCGGAACAGGAGGGGCTTCTGCAGCAGACCTGCTCCTTACTTGCCCCCATACTTCCTTCACAGAGGTAGTTCTTCTGCTGTGCGCTCTCCCTCCCACCCCAGTGGTGGTTGACTAAGAAACCAATTGGACCCCGTGCTTGAAAAATGAAGAGGGAGGGATCAGGAAGCAGAATAGTGTCAATGAGCAGGCACTAGGGTGAAGGTCTAGACAGTCTTGCGGAGGCCTCAGAAAGGAGCTGGCTCCAGAGTCTAGTTGGTCACCTTCTCTTTGGATTCTACTCAATCTGAATTTTTTGAATAAATTTTCCTTTATATTTGTGTAGATGCTTTCTCTGCAGCCAAATGATTCCTCTCTGGAATGTCCCCTTATTCCATTTCCTTTCCCAAAGGAAATTCACAGAAACCATGTCACTATCTTGGCTATGATTATCTCCCATCTGAAAAGTCAGATGAACACCCTGTATCAGGCAAAACATTCCAGAGCCAGAGCCACCATCAAGTTCAATTATGCATAAGTACAACCTCATCTGAAGGCCATTCACCTGTGCTCTACTTACTAGAGCAGCCACATAGCTCAAGACTTGGAACCATGACGCCAGTATTCTTTCCTCCAGTTGCCAAGATGACAGTGCCAAAAAGGCGGCACTTCTCTATCTTGGTCTTGCCTACTCAGTGGTGTTTGGATCATCACACTAATGGGGTTGGGTATAAATCACATCCCTTGATTTCCTTCCTTTCATAAGAGAATGACTTAAAGTAGAGAGAAACAGTGCCTCTCATGACAGAAGCAGTTTGGGACGTGACCATTCGTCCAGCAAGGATGCAACCAGGCTCAAGCTTTGAGGCTTGGCTTTGGTAGAAAAGAGTATATGGAGTCAGGCCTAGGAAACACCCAGACAGCTGGAGAAGAGGTTTGTCCTTTTGATTTTGACTGTTTGGTTAGATTGTTTTTGCTTATTTATTTTCTCAGATTTTTAACAAACCTATATGGCAAAGTGTGTGCCAGAAGCCCACTGGACTCCGTCTTCCTAAAGGCGACCATTGGCACTGTGAACAGGATGAAAATGACCTTCCAAACTCCCTGCATATGATGGGACAGAGAGCAGAAGCGTCACCCTCATTCTTATACCAGGCTCTAAACTTGGACCTTTGAGGCCAAGCCCTGGTCAACTCAACCAGTGGCTACCGTCTGTTAACTGTTAGAGACAGTCCTGGTATGAACCACTGGGGAGCTGGTAGCCAGCCTGTAGAGGGACTTGGGGTAAGGCGATCTCTGTTGTCATACTGGATTTGGCCAAAGGCAAAACAGTAATGACAGTAATGACAAATGACTACTAAAACAGTAGTGACTTTGGGTGATGAGCCTGTCTCTCCCTGTACGTAGCATGTTCTTTCTGTGCGTTCGGTGACCAGCTAGCTATACATGATGTCATTGTCAAGGATGTGCTAGGCCACATGAATCATCCTCTTAGGCCAGAAATGTGTGAGTTTGTAGTTTCAATGAGGCGAAGCAGTGAGGTCTGGTCCTAGGGAAGAAGCCAAGCAAACGGCAAAATTATCATTTCCAGATGTGTCCCATTTCATGGTAGGGTCAGCTCCCTCATGCAATCGGGCTGGTGCCCCCACACCACAAGGCTAGCTGAATCCTCAGCAGGCATTGGCTCTTGTTCTCCTGGCCTGTGTTCATTTATCTGTTTTAATTTCAGGCTGACCTGTTGTTTTCTTCTTTGAAATCCCCAGGAGTTTATAAGCAGATAATGATGAGAAAATATGCATACACTTGCAAAATAGGGGGGAAAAAATGCCAAAAAAACCCAACCCCCCCCCCCAAAAAAAAACCAGACCTTAGGCCAGGTTGTAGGCTGCCACAGATCAAAAAACAAGCTTCTCTGTACTACACACAGTGGGACTGTGTCTGATTGGGGGCAAGTGGCTTGCCCTGTTCTGCTTCTTGGTTGAGCAGCCACACTTGACCTTTTCTGGCATAGAATTGCCTTCTGGTCTCAAACTCATGACTTTTCAGAACGCTAGCAATTGAGAAAGGGTTATCTCTTCAACGCACCACCTGAAGGAGGAATAAAATCCTAACGGCATGATTAAAAAACATACAGCTAAGGCAAAAATATGTCAAAGGATGAATAAATCATAAGATGTGCAGTGAGCTCAGGCAGAGATGGTTTTACAGCAAGGCGTCCAAGAACCAGCCATTGGCAGAGGTTTTCATCGAGCACCATGCAATTTAGGAACTGGCATCATGTTACTATCTCCAAGGCCGCCTTAGGCCATTTGGACAGGCAATGTCTATTGGGTGTTTGCTTTATGAAAGGCATAGGATTAAGAGCTGAGTGGGGAGAGACATAAAGGAATCTGAAGATCTGGTTCTTGTACTCACAGAGTTTGCAATCTCATTGGGAGATATCCTGCAGGTCAAACCATTTAAAGGTAGTTCTCTGAAATCTTAAAGTACAAAGTACCAGTAGTATCAGGGGGTGCGAGGGAGGAGAGGGACCAAGAAGGTGAAAATCCATCCATCTATTCTGTGTTAAGATATATCCAGCTTAACTCTAGGAAACAAACTGAAGGGTGCTGGAGGGGAGGTAGATGGGTGAAGGGGTAAGTGGGGGATGGGCATTAAGGAGGGCATGTGATGTGATGAGCACTGAGTGTTCTACGCAACTGATGACTCACTAAACCTTACATCTGAAACTAATAATACACTCTGTGTTAAAAAAAAAAAAAAAAAAAAGATATATCCAACTAGGGTCCAGAATCTATCCACATGGATGTGAAGGTAGGGGAGCTCTGATCTGCTTAGCAGCTCAGAGACCAATGGTGGGTTGTTAGATGTTCCATCAACAGCCCCTGGGGACTTTCACCGAGGAAACTGTTAATCAAGAGCTCTGCGTTACTACCAACTTCTTTTCTCTTTGAAGTCTTGTGAGGGGAAATTCTATTCCTCACCTCATTGTGATTGGATGACATTATTATACACCAATGAGATGTTGTCACCCTTTTACCAAGATGTGTGGGAGGTTAGTGTTCTTATTGGGCATAAGGGTAAATCATATAGCTGAACATATGTGCGTGGGAGAGAGTATGTGTGTATGATAAAGGGTATGGATTGGAACACTTACGTACATTTCCTGTGACAGGATAAATGGCCCCAATAAAATGTGAGTATTTTCATTTTCAACACTAGTCCTCATGTGGCTTTCTATTTCTTCCTGTGTTCTTGGCTGGCAATTGAAGGTGACTGGCACACATTGCCTTGGCCTGTCGATTCTGGCCTCATGAGCCAAGCAGCCAGGCTCCCAGGAGGTTGTGTTGATTTAACCAAGTGAATAACATGCTTTGCCTCTTATTTTTTAAAGTACCCTTTCATTAAAACAGCTAATCACATGCATTTTCTAAAACTTTATTGCCGACTCTTAAAGATGGCTGAATTTTAGAGCAGTAATTAAGAAAACAATTAAGAACCTATGGGGTATTATGCTAAGTAAAATAATTCAGACAGAGAAAAAACAAATACCGTGTGATTTCACTTATATATGGAATCTGAGAAACAAATGGACAAACAAAATAAAACTCATAGAGAGAGACCGGATTGGGGGCTGCCAGAGGAGGGGGGGTGGGAGTAGGAGACATGGGTGAAGGACATCCAGAGGTACAAACTTCTGATTATTAAAATAAGTCAGAGAGATGTACAGTGTGGTACCTGTAGTCAATAATATTTCCTGCATATTTGAAAGTTGCTAAGAAAGTAGATCTTGGAAGTTCTCATCACAAGAGAAAAAAATCTGTTAATTATGTGTGGTGGTGGATGGTAACTAGACTCAGTTTGGTGATCCTTTCCCAAAATCATGTGGTACATTTGAAATTAACATAATGTTATATGTCAGTTATGCTTTAATAACAATAATAAAAGAACAGCATGGACAGATCAGAGTAGACTTTGAAAAACAGAAAGAAAAAAAAAGAATGTAGGGGCCTCGTGGTGAATCCATTTAACGAAGGTCAGCTTATTGGTAGGGGATACTCCCATGAAACTGGAGAGACAAATCTAGGTCAAGTTGAAGGATGTATGTATCCTACAGTAGGTTTATGGAGTTTGTTGCCCAGAGGAGATAAAGTAAGCTGAAGTGAGAATAAATTAAAGTTTGGATTGGTTCTTGGTTTGCAGATTGTTAAGATATCGAGGAAAATGAAGATAGGACATATAGGGCTATAATGTTTTTAAGTAAGAAAAGTCCTGAGGTTTCTGTATCCCTCCCCCAGAAAAAATATTCCTTAGGATCAAGTTGGGAGAAAGAATGAAGGACTGGCCTGATTCAGCATAGGAGGGCCATCGTATGGGGTGGGGGGAGCAGCTCTCTTCATCAGAGTCAGTGTAATATTACCGTGACTTTGTGAAGATAACTGACCTCCAGTCAACACAGTAGATCTTACGCTGCTTACTTCCAGCTCAGTGATGAGCCATAAGGGAAGGCCTGCCAAGTTTGTGTGACCGAAGTGGCAGTAAGAAAAGCCCAGAGACTAGAACAGAGGAGAGGAAAGCCCCAACACACCATCTTCTTAACAGATCACTTCTGGAAGGATCTTTCTAGAAAGGCAAGTTGGAGAGCCTGTAACGTTGCAACTTTGAGAAATAATGCCCAAACACTTAGGTATCCTTTGTTCATGTTCTAGAATTCTCCAAGTGGGTACATTTGTTATCTCACTGAGCCTCAATATAAACCTATAATGTAACATTATCCCCATATAACATGTGAGAAAACTGTGACCCTCGGGGAGGCGAACAGGCAAGCCAGGGGATGGAGCTTACAGAACTTAAATACAGGCTTGCTGGTTCCAGGATGGACATTTTTCTGTGATATCATAAACTGAATTGCAATAAGCCCAGAGGCAGGGGGCCGGGACTGAGGATTGGGGAAACCACATTCCAGAAGAAGCTTTTGAAGAAACTAGAGATGCTTGGCCTGAAAGAGAGAGGCTTTTAGAGGACCTGAGAGTGAATATAAATCCGTGTCTGAAAGAGCGAAGAGTGACAAGGGTTGAGCCACAGCCTTGTGTCTAGACAGGTCAACGAAGCAATGACCCCAGAGTGACAGCCATCCTCGTGGCCTAAGCAGGTGGCACAGTGGGTCATCAGCACGCATGTCTGCAGTTGGAGTTTCACCTGCTTTTGTGGGCCAGCTCTCTGTCTAAAACACCAGTCCTGCTCAGCTTTGATTCCTCTTCTAGCGGTTTCCACTGATGTGGGACCTTGTCCTGGGAGGAAGCCCTCGCCCATCAGTTTGGAAAGTTCAGAGTTCAGAGCTGTCTGCAGACTGTTCCCACTCCCTGACAGGATGGGACAAGGCCCCTTCTGGGACAGGCCGCTGTTCCCGACAGGCTCTCCCCTTTTAGGTCTCTGGGGTTTTCCTGTTCTAGGTCTGTGGCTTGCTTGTGGCTTCCCTCTGCTTTCTCGCAGGTGCTGAGAGCACCCATGGCTTGCTGCTGCTGAAGGTTGATCCCAGCTTGCTTGCATTTGGGGTTTTGGGAATATCTCACCAGCTAGTTTTGTGGCCTGTGCTGTCCACGACCAGGTTTATTGGTTTGGCTGGTCAGTAGCTCCATCCGTCTGTGGGAATTCAAGAAGGTCCAAAGCCTGTGCTGCTCAATCACAGCCCTCCTGCTGGGACTCTCAGGCTGGTTACGGTCACTTCAAGCTCCTCTTGTTTTGGCTCTCGGGCTAGGTATCTGCTAATTTAATTACAACCAGCTGTCTTAGAAACCATCATCAGCCTGTAATAAAACAACCCTTCTACGAAGGGGCTTGGAGTTGCAAAATAAGTTAAACTCTCCAGATCATAGCTTAAAAAAGAAATGCAAGATTTAAAAACAAATCCAGGGGATTTTTTTCACAGTGAGTGATGGTCCTGGGCTCGGTAAGAGATGTCATCTCTCCATATTTTGCATTCTTCACCCCAGTAGGGAACAATTCTCACAGTTGGATGTCCAACTCCGTAATCTGTCGGTTTTGCCTGACTAAAGTCACATCATTGATTGATGCCAAATCTTGCTCAATTAAAGGTTCATTTTTCTTTTGGCCGTTGGCAAATGCAACATTGATTAGGGGTTATTAGCATCCACCCCCTCAGATTTCGAATGTGCCCAGAGAGTCTGTCTGCATACCAACTACAGCAGCAGCACCGGGGCTCCTACCCGCCATGCTGCTCTGGGAGCGGGGAGGGGGGGGCACCTGCCAGTGTGTCTGACTGGGGAGGGGATGGCGAGGTGGTGTGTTCAGTCAGGGCCTTCCCAGGAGATTAGAGAAAAGGGGTCTTTCCTAGCCCCATCTCCCCACAAGCCCGCAACCCCCCTCCCCACCCCAACTTCAGGCTAAGAAAGATGGTGGTATTTTGTGATAATATTTGGCTTCGTTGTCTATTCATTCACTCACTTGTTTGTTTTATTCGTTCAGTAAGTCTTCTTGAGGACTGGCTTGTGGGGCAAATGAAAACCGTTTAGAGGCTATAGAAAGACGAGGTTGAGTGAACCATGTGTGAGCGCAGTCTCTGTTCTGTCTTACAAGTTGCTGAGCAGCTCATGGGAACTCTGAGCCACACCTTCCCACCCAACCCTTCCTCTGAGATTTTCTGAGGAAAGAGGAAACATCAGGCTTGGTCTACTGAAGGACGTTAGGTTTTTCTTCCCTCACATCTCCCACTTTGGGATGGCCTCCTGACTCCTCTGGCCTTGAACTGTGCCTCCCTGGATACCACGGCTTTGCAAGGATGAAAAGTAGCTGCTCTTCCGCACGGGCTGAGGCCTCCATGGTGGGGGAGGTGCGGTTTGCCAGGATGGGGTCCGTATCCCAGGGCTGCCCCTGCGGAGTTTCCTTACCCCCACTCTGATGGGGCCCCCAGGTCTCTCTCACGACCCAGGGCATTTTTGTTTGCTGGGGCTGTTGGAACAAATGACCACAAATGTAGTGGCTTAAAATGCCACAAATTTATTGCTTACACATCTGGAGGTCAGAAGTCTCATTGGTCTAAGATTGAGGGGCTGGCACGGGAAGTTCCTTCTGGAAGCCCTAGGGAGGATCTGTTGCTTCACCTTTTCCAGCTTCTAGAAGACATCTGCATTCCTTGACTCTTGATTGCCTTCAGTCTTCCTCAAGGCAGGCAGGTAATGTCCTCTCCCCGGTGTGACCTCTGCGTTTGTCTTCACACCCCCTTCTCTGACTCTGATCTCCTGCCTCTCTCTCTCTTATGGGGGGACCCCTGTGACTGGATTCACCTGGGTGATCCGAGATAATCTCCCCTTCTCCAGGTTCTTAAATGAATCCCACCTGCAGAGCCCCTTTGGTTATGTAAGGTCACATTCACAGGTTCTAGGGATTAAGATTTTGGGGGATTTTGGGGGAGGCTGTTATTCTATCCTCCATACTCAGCTCCTTTGTTTGTTTTAATCCTTTTTATTTATTTTGATTTTTCTCAGTTTATTATTGTGGCGAAATACTCATGAAATTGACCATCTTAACCCTTATTAAGTATACAGTTCAATGGTATTGGAAGCTTTCATAACGTTGTGCAACTCTCTCCACCATCCATGTCCAGAACTCTTTTCTCATCTTGTAGAACTGAAAGCCTACACCAAGGAAAGATCCCCACCAAGGCAGACAACTCCTCTGGCCAGGCATTTGTCAAAATGATCATAATGAGAGCAAACATTTAATGAACACTTGCCACAAGAACCCCAGGCCTCGTAAGAGCTTGAGATACATTTTTCTCATTTAATTCCTCTCCAACATCATAGGCAGTTGAGAAGCCTGACACATGAGAGGTCAAGCTGCTCACTCAGTATAACCCTACCAGGGGGCATCAGAAGCCGGCGATGGCTCCAGACACACATGCTGCTTCCCCAGGAAAGGTCTGCAGGGACACCAGGGACCCCGCAGATAAAGAGTTCTTCCCAAACGCCGCCCGCAGCCCTGGAACTTGAAGGATCTCACATGAAAGGCTGAAGATAAAACTTCTCAGAAGCCTTTGTGGCCAGTGTCAATTAAGCACCATTGCTTTAGGAGGTTGCTAATCAGACTCTTCTGTCTAAAACAGAATGTTGCTGAAGTAAGCAGGACTTCTCTACAAGTTAGAGAGTAACTGTCAAGCTTGTTAGTGGAAATTCCCCCCAGCCCTCCCCCATGTGGCTTGCTGCTGACGCTGCTGTGAAAAAACGCCTCAGCCTGCTTTTTGCAGCCATGGTTTCTAGATGCGTTTCTCATCTCTTTGCTTGCTATTAGCGGCGATGGTCCTGCGGGTCTTCACGAGTCCAATTTTCTTTCTGGAGAAGAACTAGCAAATCTTCACAATCTCTCGGCAGCCCTGTAATCCAGCTGACTGACTGCTGTGTGAAAGATCGGCCAAGAGATCAGACTTTGGGGGAATGAAAAGGGCTCGCAGCCGCTTGCCCTGAAGAACACGAGCCCGTGGAGAATCCAGGAAATGAAAATAAAATGCCCAGTTTGAATAGGGAACCAGTGAGACAAATCTTGTCCATGGTCCAGTGTTAAATGATGCCCTTAATCCCCAGCTCTTGGGACCTGGTATCTCAGTTGAACTTTGATCAGCCTTGGCTCTGAGTCTCGGCCCTCCCTGCACTGATGTTCAGGGCTGTTTGCAGGCACAGTAAATATTTGTCCTGTCAAACGGCATTTGGCTCTTCACACGTCTTGTTTAAGAGATAAATGTCAAGGATTTCTCTCTTTCTTTCTCCCTTTGGTGGGAACCGCAAGGAGATACACATACATTAATATCATTCCGAATTCCCTCCCAACTATGAAGCCACAGATGAAGACTTCTATCTTCGGAGTTCTCATCTCCTGATTGGGTTTGTGTCAAGTCCAAGTGAAGGCACCCCCGTCTCCGTGATATACGTGTCATCGAGAGCACAGCCTGTTTCAGACCAGAAGCAATTTCTGTTCTGACATGTCTCTGTTATTAAAAAGTTAAGGAAAGGAGAGAAGGGAATACAGAGATTAGATCTTTCAAAGATGAAGCTACAAAGTTAATGGCACTGAGCCATCTGTTTGCAGAGGCGAGGAAATCTACAGTGACCTTACCCAGGAGGAGAGAGGAAGACTCTACAGGGAGGCTTGACCAAGAGGAGGAAAAAGAAGGGAAAAAAAAAAAAAGACTTCTCTGCCCTATAGATATTATGTAAAGACTACAGGGATAAAGAGTAATAATCAAGTAGAAGGGAGCAAGCATTGTGGTAACAGAAGACCACTCCTGATCACTGCTGCAAATTAAAAGAACAGAACTGGAAATGATGACTTCATACTTTCTTAACTGCACGTTCATAAATGGCAAATGATGCACCAGGAAGTGGGCAAGGGGTCCTTTTGTGTGTACTTAAAGGCAACTGGAGCAATGGTTCTGATTAGCCTTTGGGAGCTTTTTGTTTTAGGCTGGGAAAGGGGGTGTGGTGAAAAGCAGTGAGGGAACGTCCTGATCTTGGAGGAGGGGATTATGTTCTTGTAATAGTCATACTATGCCCACTGCTACTGGGGAGAGTCACATAAAGGTAGTCATCATTATTGTGACACTGATGTGCCCTCACCCTAGAACTAGTCCCCTCATTAAACTCCCTTTCATCATCTTTTTGGAGTGTGCTATTTCCTTCTAGGATTCTGACCCAAACCTGTGCTGAGGGAGTGACTTTTAACTGGAAGTTAACCAAGTGAAGGAATTGGCAGTGGGAAGGAGAGGGTACCAGTTAGAAAGAACATGTTCAAATTCTGTTGTTTAGAGTGAGCCAGACACATTTGAGGAACTAGAATGAGGCTGGGGAGATAGGTCAGGGCCCAGGGCCTGGTGTACAGTTGTGTAGGTTGCATACTGCACAACTTTCAGGGGAGTCTTCACCCAGACTATGATGCAAATGGTGGACACATTGGTAGTTGGACAACATGAAGTTGAACAACTTGGGTAGCCCAGCCGAAACCTGATTCTGCTGGATATTACCGACCAAAATAAATAATTTAATTAAATTAAGGATTTGGATCTGGAATTCTATGAGCAATGGAAAATCACTGAAGAGCTTTAAAAAGGGTGAGTGTATATGTTTATATGTATTTATGTATGTTCACTTGCATTTAGGTGTGTGTGTGTGTGTGTGTGTGTGTGTGTGTGTGGAACCTATTTGCACTTTAGAACACATTATTGGGCTTTTATATTTCAAATATTATTCAGTAGCCACTCAGGGCAAAAGGATGTTTGGGGAAGACTGATGAAGAGGACAATATTGCTGACCAAGTGAAAGACAATGGTGGCTCAGAATGATGGCAGGAGGATGGAGGGAAATGGACACACTTCGGACATACTTAGCAGATAAGTTCAGGAGTACTTGTTGGTGGGTTAGATGTAGAGAGCAGGAGAGGATGAGGTGTTGTGAATGGACCCAGGTTGCTTCTGGCTGCTGTAGCTGGTTGGGTGGTGGTCCCACTTCTGAACTTGGGAACACCAGATCAAGACTCACTGAGGGGCTTGGCAGAGAGGTCAGCTGACTTGAGACAACCAAGGGACTCTGAAGTATGAAATGCCACTCTGAGCTGCCATGAGATGAGAATGGAAAACTCTCCACTGTGTTGAGCAACTTGGAAATCATAACTGGCTTTTGTGTGCGTTGTTTGGATGGAGGAAAGAACCAGATCTGGGGTGGCTGAGGAGAGTGAGAGGTGAGCAAAGGCAGCAGCTCTCCAGACCCTTAACTTGCCAGGGAGGAGAGAGGGAGGAGGAAGAGGGCATTGAGTGAGAGCTTGTTTTTTTAATGGGTGAGCACTTAAGGGGAAATCCCCTGGAATACAGACATTGCATGTACGAAAGAGAAACCTAAAATTAAGTCATCCTGCTGGTCAGGGAACCTCTGGCCTTGCAGATAGCGCGCAAACCCCAGCCCCTCCTCTACGCCACACTGCCTCTGCCAGGGTGAATCTCAGCTGTAGGTGTGGGATCTGGTGGGTTTGGGACACCTCACTGGAGGTTGTGATAAAGAGTCCCCTTCCTGTACCTATAGGATGACATCTCTTCCCCTCCCTCCCTCTCTGTCTCTCTCTCACCAACTAACCCCAACCCTAACCCTAATGCTCTCTGCACGGTCTCAAACTCTTTTCAGATGCCTTATCAAGTACACAAGACCAACCCTCAGACAACTTGCTCTATCTAGTCCTACACACTCAGTGATGAGTTCAGCGCCCCCCCCCCCATGTCCGTCCCACTTGGGCCCGGTTTGCTGTCCTAGGATGTCAGCTGTCAGCACTTACCCAGAGGGCGCCCCCACCGTCCCCTGTCGTGCCGCCCCCCCCCCCCCCCCCCACACACACAGCAGCTAAAACCACAGGGACTGACAAAAAGCAACTTGAGTCACAGTGACTGCTTTTGCTGAGTTCTACTTTGGGACTTCGTCCACACTAGAGACAGGCTCATTTTTCACCAGCACAAGTTTTATTTGTTTTACTCCATCTGCTGACAAATAATTTCCTCAGGAACTGAGATGGGGACCCAGACTTGAATATTTGGCTTGGTATAGGTCGAGTCCTTGGATGCCCCCATGATCTCTGCTTCTCCCACTTTCCAGTCACTGCTGAGCCTGGGGAAGGATTCACGGTCTGCCCAGGTAGGAGTTCAGGCCCCCTTTGGAGCCTGGTTGGCTCAGGGCCTCTCTGGGATTTAGACCCATCAAGGCTGGCCTCCTCCTGTTTCCTTTTGTAATCTCCCTTGTAACTTTCCAATTTGAATTTGTTTAAATTGTCACTAGATTGTAAAGCCTTGCTTCAAAAGACTTTTCCATTGTGAAATAAAAAGTTTTAAAAATATGTAAATGCTTATGCAAAACGTGTCTTCCCACCCCCAGTTCCTCCTTCCTTCCCCAGTCCCAGCTCAGCCAGCTCAGACTGCTGTGGTTCTGAGGACAGATGAGGTCACAGAGGAGCAGGAATCTGGGGCAAATGTTACCATGACTACCACTTACTGAGCACTTACTCTGTGCCAGGAACCATGCCAAGCTTATTACAGGCATTATCTCATTTTCCTGCACAACAATTCTTAGGGCTAGATTATTATTAATATTTTTATGTTAACAGAAGGATTGAGTAACTTGTTCAGGAACACATAGCTTCTGGGAGGGCCAGGGGGGAAGCCCAGCTGGCAGAACTGAAATCCAGTGCCCAGGAGCACTGTGTTTTCCGGTCAGATGTCTCCTTAGCCAAGTATAAGGATGATGGGACTAGAGCGTTTAAGACCAAAAGGGGAAGGTTTGAATCATCTGGATGAGATTCCCTTAGGAGAGCAGGCATGAGACCTACTACCAGATCCTGAGCAGTGGGCAGGCAGGCTCTGAGGCCAGGAACCTGGGTTTGAGTATTGCTCTCATACTTGGAACTGGGCATTCAACCTAAGCCTGTTCCTCACCTATCGAATGGGAAGAACAGTAATAATATCCTACAAAGCCCTCTACCTAATCTGCTTTTCATGTTCTATTCCTTATTTCTAGGACACATACGAGTGTGTGGCACAAAAGAAATGCCACCAAAATGGTAGATATTATCTTCAATTTACTTGTTCATTTATCTAGCAAGCATTTATTGAGTGACTACTCAGTTATTTTTATTAATTTTACCCCACAAGCACAGTGCATAAGGCTTAAGAGCTTTTCAAGAATGTTTGATGCCTAAAATAAAATTATTAGCTCTAAGACAGGAAGCAACTTCCTGTAGATTCAAAATTAATAAACGTTGACATTGTGTCTATTAAACTAACATTACATCAGCCAGTTGACTGTTGACTATTTAACTCTTTTCCAATCATGTATAAATAATAAACATAATCGTTTACACCATGAGAACAAAGTGAAGAATTTAATATGTTAAAAGATAATTTTTTAAAGATAAAACCATGACCGTCATATAAATATACAAAGTAAATATATGTCAAATATTTTATTTAATTTATTAGCTAATGAGGAAATCCTCAAGATGTTACAACTGGTTCTAAAGGAGAATTCAAACAGCAGAGACATATGTGGGTCATGAAATGAACTCACAGATACAAGCAAAATTGGCTTTTTCCTGCAGCCTCTGGTTGGATCAGTCTGTTAATCATCTGCCTTGGGCTCAGGTCATGACCCCAGGATCCTGGGGCTGAGCTCCCTCCCCTTCTTGGGCTCCTTGCTCAGTAGGGGAGCCTTCTTCTCTCTCTCCCTCTCCCTCTGCAACATCACCAACCCCTTCAGCTCACAATCTCTCTTTATCTCTCTAAAATAAATAATTAAAGTCTTAAAAAAAAAAATCTGGCTTTTCCTACACTGGTGGGGTAGGAGGAGATCAATTGTTCCTCCATCAGATAGAATTAATTTGCATGTTTATAGATAACAATTATTTGCCTTATTATCATTTAAAAAAAACAGAATTGTAAAATAGTTCTAAAATGATGAAAGGTTTAAATTACATAGAATCAGATAAGCCAAATGATGTGCTCTGGATTATACATAGTTTGCCAACCAGTACAGCCAGCAATTTTTTGGGTACTCTTTTGGTACAATTTTTTCTTTTTCTTTCTTTTTTTTTCCTTTTTTTTCTTTTAAAGACTTACTTATTTGAGAGAGAGAAAGAGAAAGAGCATGGGGAAAGTAGGAGTGGCAGAGGGCAAGTGAGAAAAAGTTGCAAGCAGACTCCCCACTGAGCTTGGAGTCTGACTGAGGGCTCAATCTCGTGACCCTGAGATCATGACCCGAGCCAGAAGCAAGAGTAGGATATTAAACCGACCGGGCCACTCAGATGCCCCTCTTTGGTACATTTCAGTCTGTCATAATTTTTTCAGATGGTCTCTCCCCCATTCCTCATGATTATAGAATCTCAAGGAAAGATTATTCTTGACCACAAAATAAGATTGATTTCTTTTTCTTTTTTAATTTCTTTTGAGAGAGAGAGAGAGCGTGAGCGTGCAGGGGGAGGAGCAGAGGAAGAGGGAGAGAGAATCCCAAGCAGACTCCACACTGAGCGCAGACAGGGCATGTGGCTTGATCTCAGGACACTGAGATCATGACCTGAGCCAAAATCAAGAGTCAGATGCTTAACCGATGGAGCCACCCTGGTGCCCCAAGATTGATTTCAATTAGGTTTGGCTTGATTGGCTTGATGGTTTACATAAATGCAGCAAGAATATGCATGAACATCTAGGCTTCTTTAAGTTTGTTTTGCAAATCTTGAGCCATATAGTATTGAACAACTGCTAACGTCATAAAATTAACTTCTGTCTGGGAATTTTCAAAAGGAATCTTAGATTTAAAAGCCTGCAAAGAGTGATTTAAATCTTAGATTTAAAAGCCTGCAAAGATTCCTTTTGAAAATTCCCAGAGACAGAAACTCTTCCTAGACTCTCTTGAGACTAGGAGACCAATTCTCAGAAACAGTCTCCATCAAATTTCATTGCCATACCTATGAATTTAGGTGAATTCCTCTCTTCTTAATTTCCCTAAATATCCTATGGTTCCTGATCTGTGAGCAAGAGGCCTTCCTAGCCACCTGAAAAGGCCAGGACATTGCCAGCCAGGAGCTTAATATTGTAGATATTAAGATATTAAGCTTAATATTGTAGATATTAAGTTCCATAAGAACAGCTGACCTTTGTTTCACGAACAAAGTGGTGGCATGCCTGACTCAATGGCACTTCAGAGAAGGTCCATGTTGCACACTCAACTTGCCCAATTGCATCCTGGTAAAATGGAGGACAGCCAACCACGAAGATAATCATCCTGCCCTGAAAAGTGATGAGACTGAGTTCTGGTGACCCCGTGAGAATCAGGGTACCACTTAAAGTTTGTTTCTGTTTCCAAAAGTAGAACCTACTAAATTGTTGCGTGTTAAGAAGTATTATTAAAGGAAAGAGAAATGGCTTTCTTACAGATCCAGCAAATTGAACACTTATAAAAAACGAGTGGTATTCCAGATAACCATAATAAAATTTCCCTTTTCTGTGTATTTAGTACTATAGTTAATTCTCATTCTACTGGATCTGGGGTTAGTACTCTTAAGACACTATCTGCTTTGCAACTGGAAAGAGTCCTTGAAATCTTGACTCATGTCACTGGTAGAATCTGAAAGTTGTCTAAGGGATGTCGCTTCGTAAGACTGTACCTAAGAGTCTATTGTTTGAAATGTCAGTCAATTGAAGTACTCGGCAAAGTCCTTTTCAATGAGACTCTGAGACTGTCCTTCGTTCAAGACATAAAGTCTGGCCCTTCCCTTATAGCATCACCTCAGGGAAATGTTAGTTTAAAACGAAAACCGTTGATAGATAACAAAGCCAGACTGGTTGTGGTTAATTTATCACTGGCAATTTTGAGATGAAATTTGCATGTCTCATGACATGCAAAACAAAGATAATAAAGTCATTAAAAAAATTTTAGACAAATGTCTCTAAGGATGTAGGCTAAACTTCTTTCCAAAGAAGCCAGTGAATGCTACTTTTGGTTTATCAGAATGTACGATATAATTTTTGTAAAGGAATATAGCATATAATAATCCTGAGGTATAATATATACAATATACCAAGACTGCACCAAGAATATCAAGTAAAGAGACTCAATAAATCTGGATCTTATATTTATGGAAAATATAAATGGGCATTTTACATTGCCGTTTATATACCCATATTCTCTGTAAGATTCCATGATGTGTATTTCCAACTGAGAACCAATGATCTAGAAGACTCTAGATTCAAATTAAAGAAGTAAGGTTTGACTAAGTATTTAAAATAATAACTAAATTTGTGACTGATAGCACCATACTGCTATGGCCTAATACATTATTAGGCAAAGCATCTTCAGGACACTAATAAATGTAAGAAAACTTGAAAGGAACTATTTCTTAAGAGTTTTGATCAGTGTTTCCCCTAGGGTGGAAGCATATTATAGAAAGTCAGAACACTGACAGACTTCCAGGGATGCCCCACACAGCATATAGTTTCTGAAGTATTTATTTTAGTACCATTTTATTTTTACAAATTTAACCCAGGGCAGGCTGATGGTCTCTGCTGATAGTTCTTCCCACAAAACTCTCACCACAGTCACATATCAAACCTAATTATTTCTAGGGCTTTCCTTTTTATAAGGTAAAATTAAAAATAACTTTGTGTGTTTTCCTAGGGGTTCTCTGGAAAATCTCAAAGATGGTTTTAAGTATAAACCTGATGGTCTTAAGTATAAATCCTGACATTCTTGAGTTTTTTCTACATTTAGGATCTCAATTTGGGAAAGCACAATTTTAAAAAGTTGTTGGAGGAGTTTGGACAACTGATTAAAATAGGCTCATAGATATCAAGAAACAATATTTGGTTACCTATTTAATCAAAGTGACAATAAAATATTTTAAAAAATCCACATGGTGGCAATACAATTGGAAAGAACGAGAAAACTTTTTTTTCTCTTTAAATAATCAAAAACATAATAAAGTCCACATAAAACACAGAAGATTATTCTGGTAAGATACAGAATCTTTCCTCTCTAGGCAATTTACACAGAAAGAAAAAAAAAATCACTATTCATATTGTAAACAAAGTCGTTCTCAATAAAGCAGATAAACAGATGCATCAAAACAGAGTGAAATTTGCTAAGATTTTAACACATTTCATAACTTCTTCTCAGACTGAGGTATTTTTAGCAAAGCTAAATAGAATTCACACTTTGAGTTTTTCCTTTCATTATTGTCTTTCATATTCTGGAAGAAATTGACACTTTGCATTAGGATAGATCTCAGGGGATCAAAATAAAAATTTTTATAATTCTGAGATGTCATTTATGTAAACATGAAATTTGTTCTTTACTACAACCATCAAATTAAAAAATAGACCAGTATTCTTAAAATTCTCAGTTTGAATGGCTAATATGAGATTGATAGTTGTAACCTACATATGCAGAAAACCTTTGGGGTCTCAACAAGTCCCAAGAGTAAAATGGTCTGGAGACAAAGAACATTGAGGACTGATGCTTTAGGATAAAATTACTCTTTTTCTTTGAAAAAGCAAAACATTTACACAGGGGGATTTTTTCTGTCATTATTGCTCCCACATGTAGCTGCAACCACTCATATTAATGACAACTTTTAACCAAGGCTGTTAACTTCTCATTCATAAAAGCGTGTGCAGGGTGATCATTGAGAAGTCTGCCATATACCAGCGTGAAAGCAGACTAGAAAAGCTCATGAATGAATATACTTTTGTGTAAGCCATGCATATCTCTTTGGCAAGTTCTTAAAGTAGCAAAAATAAACATGGGCACTAACATGAGCCACAGATACAGCCCATTTAGAGCAATTAAGTTTATGTTTTGGTATTCTATCTTATTTAGGAATTATCTACATATTCAATATCCATTAATTAACTCAATTAAATACCAGCTCAAGATTTTAAGCTACCTAGGAATCTTGGAAGTCACCTTTAAACCAGCATGCTACAAACAATTTTTCTTGAAACAAAATTATGAAAATCATAATTCAATTCTGTTGAGCACAAATTTACATTTTATAAGAATATTGTTAGTTTATTTAATCAGTAACCTGTATAACCACAGGAAAAACTATACCCAAGTAGAATAAAATGTATGCTTTTATTATGCTCAACCCTGATAAATTAAAGAAAGCATACCAGTTCTATTAAATCACACATATTAAATTAACTTTATCTGCCAAAGGTTTACCTTAATTATATGAACTTGGACTCTCAAAATGCCTCTGAGTTATTCTGTAAGGATTATTGTAATGTAGCACATGTAAAGAATTAGAAATTCAATCCCCTCATTGTATTAAAATTTTAGTAATATTTGATTTACATAAGTACTTATTTTTCTCTTTAAGTCAATTAGAATAGAGATTCTTAGGATAATTGATAATGTAATTTATAAAGACTGTCTCAAGGTAGGAATATTTCACACTTATACCACAAGAGGTAAAAGCCTGAATTAGGGACACATAGATGTACAAGCACAAATTTAGCTTAGAGTTTCAAGTCTACTGTTTTTGCCACAGCTTGAGACACATAGGGCACATAGAAACCCAAACACTCACTGGTCCAGATACCAAAGATCTGTTTTCCTTCTTGGTGGGCACAAAATTCTTTGAGCTCAAAACAGACAAGTCAACAAGTAAGACTAACCAACTCAGATGTTCTATCATCTCTTTACATAACAGAAAATACATTTCTGTAATTTATTAATCTATTTACAGAGATCATTATATGATCAGACTAAAAAGTCCAATTCTCAATCATTGCTTCCATCATTGGGGAATAACTTCTCAGCCATCAACAAAACACACAAATGAAAGAAAACAAAATAAAATACAAAACTGGTAGAGAGGAAAATCAAAACTGGAGAGATCCAGTCAACAGAGTTGTATCGCTACTTCAGGTTCCCCTCTGGGAGCCAAGAAGTGCTATACTGGGCTTCAGCTGCCTGTAGGATGCACTTCTCCAGCAGGATATTTCTCTTGCTCTGTCAGGTGAATCCACTGGGCACAAGGGTGGAAGATCTCTAAAGCTAATAAAGAATAACTTCTTTAAAAAGATAAGATCACGGGGTGCCTGGGTGGCTCAATGGGTTAAAGCCTCTGCCTTTGGCTCAGGTCATGATCCCAGGATCCTGGGATTGAGTCCCGCATCAGGCTCTCTGCCCTGCAGGGAGCCTGCTTCCTCTTCTCTCTCTGCCTGCTTCTTTGTCTACTTGTGATCTCCGTCTGTCAAATAAATAAATAAAATCTTAAAAAAAAAAAAAAAAGGTAAGATCATGACTTTCATACAAATATAAAATGAACACACGTCAATAATTATATTTAACTCATTAATTAATAACAAGTAAGATGTTATGACAGATTCAAATGAAGTTTTAGAGACCAGAGACACACATAGATGCTTACATTAGTTTACAAATAAACACAGAGGGGGAGGGAAAATGAATTGTTTTTCTACCAGACAAAATATACTTAAACGTTAATAGACATTGTTATCAGTTGTCTAAAATTTACTGTGTTGTAAAATAACAAACGAGGGGCATGAAACTTATAAATCAGATAATCTAGAAGGGTGTGCTTTATTACTTAACATATAAATTTCCACTGAAGATAAACCATAATTTCTTCTTTCTTTGGTTCATTTCAAAGACTTTCATGAAGAAAGCTCAAAAGCATAAAAACTACAAAGGTCATACAAATCCTCAAAAAAATTTTACAGCAAGACAGTTAAATTAAGTGTGGGCTATCAGTAAATTTTAACACATTTGACTCGAGGTGAAGTGGAATGGGTTCTCCCAAAGTGAAAGTGCCTGAGATCTATGAAAACTCTCCTTGGGGTTGACTGGGTACTAGTACTATGTTAAGTGTGGAAGCTTATTGAGAAGAAAGGAGATTTGGACCAAGCCTTTAAGGAGCATTCTGTCATGGTGTACAAAAACCAAGGAAATAAGCACAAAAATTAATTTTAGATATTGACATGTACAAGAAAATGAATTGAGTTCAGTGAAAGGGGATGGTGCAGAGGAAATGTGACTCACTAAACACAGTGATACGGCTGACATTGTTGCTTGCTAACTAAATAGCCATATATCCATCTCTTTCTTGAGATTAGATTTTTTTCAGGTATAGAGTCTCAAGGCATGTAGGGAAAGTAGGCTCCTCCCTCAGTCAGGCACTGGTCAAAGCCATTTATGATAATTCCATGTCACGTGCCATTCTCTTCATGACCACAGTCGTTACTCTAACGGGGGCATGATTTTCTCCCTTTTAGATTGTTGCCTACGTTTAGCGGTGTCATTCTTCAAATAATTTTCTTTCTTTCTTTTTATGAACCTGTTTCAAACTGTGAAAACAGACACACACACACACACTGAAGAATACACAAAACACAAAGGTAAAGAATAGCTTTTTCTAAAAGTGAACATCATAAAACCATGACCTAGGTAATAAAATATTGTTAGCAGTGCCTAATCCTTCTTTGTCTTTGCCTGCTGGCATCCCTCCTTACTGTCAGAGGTAATCACTGTCCTAATTTTGTGTCATCCCACCTAGCCTTTTCTTTAGAGTTTTACCACTGATGTAGGTCCCTGAAAATGATAGTTTTATTTAAGCAGTTTTGAAGCTGCATTCAATGTTCTGTTTCTGAGACTCACCAACGTGTTGAGTCAACCACGTTCAACTCAACCACGTTATTGGCAAACTGTATTTTGCCAATTCTCATTGCTTTATAGCAGAGCTTCTCAATGCATTTTGGTCTCAGGACTACTTTACACCAGTAGAAATTATTGAGGACTCCAAATACCTTTTGTTTGTATGAGTTATACATATCCATGCTTGCTGCAGTAGTCATTAAAGTGGGAGTTTAAAAAAAATTGGTATTTTCATTCAGAAATAACTCATCCTGAATAATTCATCAAAGAACTAAGCATAGAATTACTGTATGACCCAGTAATTCTACTCCTGGGTATATATGCAAAAGAATTGAAATCAGAGATTCAAATAGCTACTTGTGTATCAATGCTCTTTGCAGCATTTTTTGCAATAGCCAAAAGATGGAACAACCCAAATGTCCATCAATAAGTGACTGGATAAACTAAATGTGCTAGATACTTATGATGGAATATTATTTAGCCCTAAAAAGGAATAAAGTTTGATGCATGCTATGACATGGGTGAACCTGGAAAACATGTTAAGTGAAAGAAGTGAGACACCAAAGTACAAATATGGTATAGTTCCATTTTATGACATATCTGGAAAAGGCAAATTCATAGAGACAGAAAGCAGGAGGGCCTCTATCACCAAGGGCTAAGGGAAGAGTGGAATGGGGAGTTATTGCTTAATGGGTACGGACTTTCTGTTTGGACTGATGTCATTAGTATCACAAAATTTCACACTTAGAAATCATTCAAATGGCAAATTCTGTGTTAATCCATGTGTTAGCACAGTAACAGACAAAAATAAATAAAACTATTACATGTTAACATAAGTAAAATATTTTCTTGAAAAAGAAGGACCATATGTACTCCAATGTTCATAGCAGCAATGTCCACATAGCCAAACTGTGGAAAGAGCTGAGATGCCCTTTAGTAGATGAATGGATAAAGAAGATCTGGTACAGGGATGCTTGGGTGGCTCAGTTGGTTAAGCGGCTGTCTTCAGCTCAGGTCATGATCCCAGTGTCCTGGGATCGAATCCCACATTGGGCTCCTTGCTCGGCAGGGAGCCTGCTTCTCTCTCTGCCTCTGCCTGCCACTCTGTCTGCCTGTGCTTGCTCTCTCCCTCTCTCTCTCTCTGACAAATAAGTAAATAAATAAATAAAATCTTATAAAAAAAAAGAAGAAGATGTGGTACATATATACAATGGACTATTACTCAGCCATCAGAAAAGGTGAATACCCAACTTTTACTTCATCATGGATGGGACTGGAGGAGATTATGCTGAGTGAAATAAGTCAAGCAGAGAGAGTCAATTATCATATGGTTTCACTTATTTGTGGAGCATAAGGAATCACATGGAGGACATTAGGAGAAGGAGAGGAAAAGTGAATTGGGGGAAATAGGAGGGGAGATGAACCATGAAAGACTGTGGACTCTGAGAAACAAACTGGGAGTTTTAGAAGGGAGGGGGTGCAGGGGTGCGTGAGCCTGGTGGTGGGTATTAAGGAGGCACATATTGCATGGGGCACTGGGTGTTACAGGCAAACAATGAATCTTGGAACACTGCATCAAAAACTAACGATGTACTGTGCGGTGACTAATATAACACAACAAGAAAAAATAACAATTTAAAAATTTTTTTTTAAATTATGAGGAGAGTGATACTGATTTACATGTCTTTAATATCTGGTATAAAAGAAAAACAGTTGAATTCTCACATCTGCTTCTTCATTTCATCTGTTGTGGTATCTTGACCTGGTTGAAATATATGAAGAAAAGCTGACTTCACACAAAAACGTAGCTGGAAAAAAGAGCACCAGTTGAATAGCTTTTTCAGTTAACTCGGGATATTCTTCTTTGACGTTACACCAGAACTTGAGAGTTTCTTAAAGGTAATTTGCAATGGGAAATCTGAAATGACATTTTTTGGTCTATCTTGCCCTTCGAGTGGATCTCTTACCTATGCATCTTTTCATAGCAAAAATGCATCGATCGTTTAGAATATGTTGGCTTACAGAGTCATGCAGCTCTTCCAAATGATAGATTTTGTTACGCAATAACAAAAATCACATTGGTAAATATCACTACAGATCTCATCCAAAATCTTCAAATTTTGGGAAACATACAGTGATAGGTACAAGTTTTCAAAAATTCTAATTTTTGCTTGAAACCTTGGATTTCATTATTGGCAACAGTACTGTCATTTTCTCCCTTAAGCTCACTCTGTTAATGCTTGAGAACACATCTGCCAAATTCCCAAGTCTCAATAACCATTTTTGGTATGTCGGCTGTTTTTTTTTCCCCCAAACAAAAACTGGTGTTTTATGAGAAGAAAATATACCATTAAACTCACAATTTAAATATTTGCAAACGGGTTTGTCTACCAGGCAGACATTATACTTGGCATGTAGCAAAAGTGCTTTTTGTGCATGCCTCCTAGTTTGTCATATGGAATATTAAAAAAAAAATTAACACCTTTGGAGGGAAATTTGGCAACACCGAACAATAACACATGAGCTTACTTTGTGTTCAGCAATCCTATTTCTGAAGATACACCTCAACAACACAAAAAGTGCCTATGTATGAGTTTACGTGTTACAGCATTGTTTATAATTATTAAAAAAATAAAAACAACCTAAAGGTCTCTCCATAGAATAGTGGTTGAATAAACTATGGCTCATCTCCTTAGTACAATGGAGTACTATACAGCTATCTAAAAGAATAAAGCTGTAGTAGAACTGATTTACAGGATATACTGTTAAGAGGGGAAAAAACCAAAGAGCACAAGAGTATCTGTAGTATGCCACTCTTAATGAGAAAGCAAGGATACAAAGAAACACCTCTATCTCCTTATTCGTGCAAGTGAATTCCAGAAAGATAAATGAGATTGATTCTCTTAAGGTGGTGGGTAGGAATGTGATGGGAAGGAGGGGAATAGGAACATGGTAATGGACAAGAACAGGTGACACATTCCTGAGAAGGCCTTTTTGTACAGGCTTGGCTTTTCAAATCGGGATATCTGGCACACATCTCAAAATGTAAACAAATTGGGGCGCCTGGGTGGCTCAGTTGGTTAAGTATCTGCCTTTGGGTCAGGTCACAATCTCAGGGTCTTGGGATCGAGTCCCACATCAGATTCCCTGCTCAGCAGGGAGCCTGCTTCTCCTTCTCCTGCTCCCCCTGCTTGTGCTGTCTCTCTCTCTCTGTCAAGTAAATAAATAAATCTTTAAAAAATGTAAACAAACAAATAAAAGCAAGCAGGATGTAGGAGAAGCTGAAGTTGAAACAGAAGCCATAACAAATAAGTTTGACTTTTTTTTTTTTTTTTAAGATTTTATCTGAAAGAGAGAGATAGCAAGAGAGGGAACACAAGCAGGGGGAGTAAGAGAGGGAGAAGGAGGGTCCCCGCTGAGCAGAGAGCCCAATGTACGGCTTGATCCCAGGACTCTGGGATCATGACCTGAGCAGAAAGCAAATGCTTAACGATTGAGCCACCCAGGTACCCTAAGCCTAACTGTTTAAAAATGGGAAACACTGAAGAGGAAGGCGAAGAAAAAAAAATCCACCTGCACAACTCTAGAAAGCAGTGATGCTGGCTGGATTCATTAAAGCCAAAGACAAAAGGAATGCAGTTACTGTATTCTAGTTAGTAAATCTCTTTCTCACAGGGGTGTGTTAGCAATTCCGCTGCTATTTTGCATTTCCACTAGGATTGAATAAATAAGTGTAGATAATGAGAATCAGATTTCTCACTGTTGAAGAAAGAAGTTACAGATAAGGAATGCAGAAATACTGGAATAAGCCTTGTGGTTATTTTGGGTTGGAATCAACAGTACTGCTAGGAATTAATGACTTCTTAAACATAAATACAGAGAAGAAAGATATAGATGTAAATACAGATGTACGTGTGTATGCATGGTTTCATCCAATTCTCTATGTTTAGAGAGCCCCAATAACAATGAGTGCATTTAGTTTCAAGATTTTGGTTTCCCCAATAAAAGATACCAGTGTTACGTGGGAATAATGGTAGATTACAGGATTTGGGCATAGAAAATGCAAAATGAGCTTGGAACATTTTACGGTACCAGAAAAAACGGTGTGCTTGAAAAGGGTTAGGGACATATTAAAAATATACAGGAATCCACCGGAAGGAACAACCAATAGCCAAATTTGGAACAATTTGAGCAATAAAATAAATAATGATAAAAATAAACAAACAAGAATAAACAGCTTTTTCACTTTCTTCTTCTTCGTCTTCTTCTTCTTCTTCTTTTAAAGATTTTATTTGCTTATTTGCCAGAGAGAGAAGGAGAGCACAAGCAGGGGGATCAGCAGGCAGAGGGAGAAACAGGTTCCCTGCTGAGTAAGGAGCCCAAACGCAGGACTCCATCCCAGGACCCTGGGATCATGATATCAACTGGGGGCAAACACTTAACTGACTGAGCCACCCACGTGCCCCTGAACAGCTTTTTCTTACAGACTCACCCTATACCATTCAAGGAGGCAGGTATTCTTGAGAAACTAGGCAGGGAAGGCAGAAAAACCATCCCCCAGTGATGTTCATATCCTTGCCTCCAGATTTTGCAAATATATTATCTTATATGGCAAGAGACTTTATAAATGTGATTAAATTAAGGACTTTGAGTTGGGGAGACGAACCTGGATTGTCTAGATAAGCCCAAGGAAATCATAAGAATCCTTGGAATTAATATTGCATCTATAAGGAACTTCCTAAAAAAATAGAGGAACAGGTTATAAAACTAATGAATTAATGGGAGGATCTCTTGGGATGGTAAAAAACAAACAAAAGTCTTGATTAATCTTTTTTTTTTAATATTTTATTTATTCATTTGACAGAGAGAGATCACAAGTAGGCAGAGAGGCAGGCAGAGAGAGAGAGAGGAGGAAACAGGCTCCCTGCTGAGCAGAGAGCCCGATGTGGGACTCAATCCCAGGACCCTGAGATCATGACCTGAGCCGAAGGCAGCGGCTCAACCCACTGAGCCACCCAAGCGCCCAGTCTTGATTAATCTTAAAGAGGACAAAAAGAACATGGAAGAGGTAGGACAGCTAGAAAACATAGCAAAGTGCTTGTTATAAATCCAAGGCATGGAATGAACTGAAAAAGCAAGATCCTGAGCTATATGCATCTCTTAAGGAATTTTTTATAGGCTTGTCAACCCTGTGAATGCTTCTGGAAGAATACATAGGGTTTCACAGAGGGTCTCAGATGAAAGGAAAGCTTCTCTTTCATTATTTACCTCTACTTGAAATGTCTGATCATGTGAATGAACTACATTCCAATTTTTAAAATGTTAATTAAAATAAATATTTATGGAAGGAATACACTGATATGAAAATTCATTGAAAATTCATTGAATAGACATCTTTTTGGTTTACGTTTAGATTTTCTCTTCCCTCTCCCCCAACCCAATCTTCTCTCCCTTTCTCCTCCCTTTCTTCTTTTAATATATTGTGCCCACAAGGGGATTAAAGTGGCTTAATTAAAATATTGCAATTTAAAAAGAACAAATTGTACTCTACCCTTTGAGAAATTCATTTCAGGAGCTGATCCTTGGTGGCTTGGCACAGGAGTGGGCTGTCTCTGAGCCAGCAGGAAATGGTTTTCTTCTTAGGGTAAGCTTGAAATTGTCCTGATTTTGGGGGGTAGGGGGTGGGGAGGAGGAGAGTGGTTTCCAGTGACCTTTACCACCAAACTTAAATTGTTGCGTGTGTTGTTATTTTTTTTATTCAGCAATCTTTTATTGACTGCATACTGTCAGCCATGGACATGTCAGTGTTTGAGGAGCAAAAGAGAGTTTTGTCACTTTAGGTTTTCACCGGTAGGCAATCTTCAGGACTGAGACAAGTGAGATGGCAGTAAGACAACCAGCCTTCCCAGAATTAACACCTTTCATCTCTCCTTCATGAGACCAGTGGTTGCACAACAGGGTCAGCTAATGATAGCTCATGGCTAAAGCAGACTCAGGGCCAAATCCAATTCATGGCCAAGTCGGCCCTGTGTCTCTTTTGGCAAATGAAGTTTTCTTGAAATGCAGCCACATCCATTCGTTTATATATTGTCTGTGGTTAGGTCCGTTCTAAAACAGCAGAGTTGACCAATTATGACAGCAACTCTATGACTCTCAAAGCCTGAACTACTTATTCTCTTGTGCTTCACAGAAAAAGTTTGCTGACCCCTATAATAAACTCACACAGAGCAAAGAGTCCAGTGTGTTATCTGGAGATACATCCAGAACGAAATCTGTCTCAGTAGGGATTAGAAGACAAGAACTTTAGGGTCATGCAGTCTGGTGGTCATTTGAGGACTGAGCCTTGACATACATCAGTGTGCACTTTCTCCAGGGGAGCGCATGTGTTATGACACAACACACAGGCAGAGTAATGGAGTTTAGTGATGAATAAAGCCAGAGCAGTGTCCGCCCGCATTGGCTTTTCTTGGCCAATGGTAAATGTGAGAGAAGACAGACACATGTCACCTGTCTACATCCGTGGGAGCAGCAGCCAGAAGTATTGGATTTGATGAGCACCTAGCTGCATGAACAAATCATAAAAGCATATTGTATGAATAAAGTAGTGTTTATGTCAAAACCTCTTCTATCAAAAATAGATGCATAAAGATCAACAATTTACATCTTATCATATCACTTATAAGCAAAAGATCTGCATTAAACACATTTTCTTGTGGGGAGAAGGAAAAGGGAGTGGACAAGGGAATAAGAATGAATCAATCACCTCATAAGGCAAGGGAGAGGCCTCACGTGGACACATGAGGAGGAGGAGTTTAACCGACTCAGTCCTCAGCACCTGAGGTCCAAGGACAACAACAGAGCAACCAGATAGAAGGAAGGTGGGGGGGGGGAGAGCGAGAGAAAGGAGGGAAGGAGGGAAGAAGAAGCAAGACTGAAAGAACCTGGAAACATATTCTGATTCTGTCACGGCTCTGGCAACTGAACAGACTTGTGACCTTGTGACAGCATCAGGGCTCAGCTTCCAAACAAGCCAGAGTCTGAATGGTGGAGGCAGTGGTGGTGGTGATGGTGTGGTGGTGGTGGTGTGTATGTGTCTGTGTGTGTGAGTGTGTGTTAGGTAACAAGGGGTCAGAGCTATGGGAACTCCAACCCCAATGAGGTCCAGGTCAGTCTCCAGGGAATGGAGCCAGTCTGAGGTAGGCAGGCTGTAAGGGTCCTGAGGGAGTCCTGGGAGATCCTGGAGTGGATCCTCAGTTGGCGTCCACAGCCCAGCTAAGACTCTGGCACATGTGTGGGTCAGGGGAGAAGACTCTGGGTCTTTGGACACTCACCACAGGTCATAAACTTAGTCCATTCTGGGGTGTGGGTTTTGAATGCAATACTAGGTTCCTATTGACTCAGACTAAGCAGAACTTGGGCAACAAAGGGTTCAAGGTCTTCAGAGACAATCCTTGGATTCTTTGTGCAAATGTCATCATCCTCCTGTACTTAATTTCCACAATTTGGGATTATAACACCTGTTCTGACTACCTCATTGGACTGTTTCGCTGATCAAATGAGATGACATATATGGAAAATCTCTTGAAAAATAAAAATAACCCCACACCTTAGTTACTAATATATTTAATCAACTTCTTAGAAAATAATTCCTCCTTCTTATCTACTCCATCAGCTCAGTTTGCTGGAAAGAAAGAAAAAAGGGAGCTGGTAAAATCCTCTAACAGCCAATTTACTCTGAAAGGCTTGAGAGGAAACATAACAGCTTTTGTTATTTTGATGATTTTCTTCAAAAGGAACATGTATTATTACATATAATTTCATCCTTAAATTCTCAAACATTAAATCAGTCCTTTCCCATAGTTTTCAAACATTTCTGAGAGGCAGCTCAGGACCGCCTGGTTTACAGGTGGCTCCCAGCAGGCTGCCCATGCTGTTGACCCCAGAGCTGTGTCCTGTGGTAACCCGTCAGCCTCGAGAACAGGAGAGGCAGGCCTGATCCCAAAACTCGTGAGTCAGGGCCTTCGTGGGTAAGGAAAGACATACTAAGACCATAGTTTTCAAAGAAATACAATAAATACACTTGTATCATTTTCTATAACCAAATAATTTAACACATTTTTAAAATACATTTTTTCTCATTTAAAAGATAACTTGAAAATTACAGCAGAGCCTATCAAGAGAGTCAAATTCACTTGTAATCCAGCTAACATTTGGGACACACACCCATTATATATAGCATATTCATTTTTGCAACATCAGGTTCAAACTACATGTATAATTCTGTCATCTGCTGTTTTTCAAATACACTATTTCATTACTAGTACCTTTTTATGTTACTAATTTTCCTCAATAACATGAGTCTTTTTTTTTTCCTAAGATTTTATTTATTTATTTGACAAGCAGAGATCACAAGTAGGTAGAGAGGCAGGCAGATAGAGAGAGGAGGAAGCAGACTCCCTGCCCGGCAGAGAGCCCGATGCGGGGCTTGATCCCAGGACCCTGGGACCATGACCTGAGTCAAAGGTAGAGGCTTTAACCCACTGAGCCACCCAGGCGCCCCTCAATAACATGAGTCTTAAGAACCAAATACTATTCCGTCATATAAATGTATCACAGTTGATTGACCTTTTCTATAATTAGGTTACTTATAATATTTTTTTTACCACAAAAAGTAATATTTTCATGACTATTCTTTCATGTACATCTTTAATAACATTACTGACTGTTTCCTAGGATAGATTCATGAACTTTGAATCTCTGGGACAAAGTATGCTAAGATGTTTAAGTCTCTTGATACATAGTTCCAAATTGTTTTTCAGAACCACTTTGAGATGATATTCCAATCAGTACCAGCATTGAGTCTCATCTTTAAAAACAAAAACAAAACACAAACAAACAAAAAAACCTTTGCTTAGTTGAGGGGTACAGGGAAAAAATTGCATTGGTCTTCCCAGCATCCTTTTGGGGACCATTCCTATCCCTATGCCATAATCATTCAGAGCAGACCCTAGAAACAAACAGTATTCAGCAGCAACACGGATATTGTGTGCCTCCATGTGACGACACCACATATTTTCTTGCTGAAATTGGCTTTGCATCAGAAAAAAGGAAAGCTCTCACACTCCATCCTGATGATTTTAGAAAATGTCTTATGGAAACAGCATCTTGCATTCATATTACTCTTCTAGAGGAATCTATGCTTCATTGGGTCAGGGCTTCCCTCTCCGTGAGGAAAAGCTTTCCAAAGCACACTTTCTTTTTGGATTTTTGGCTCCACGCTGTGTCAGCCCCCGATGTATCCTATGCAAATGATGGTATTTCTAACTCAGTGTGTAATAATGTAGGGAAGGAAAGCACGTAGAAATTCTAGGCTGGACACCCAGTGTGAACTAGGGAGGGGTGTGATGGGAAACACCATGTGAGCCCATGGAAACCAAGCAGGAGACAGAAACAAAAAAGTGTGCGGAATGAAGCAAAGCAGCAGGAGGACTATGTTGTTCAGGGCTTGAGATATAGTTTCCTTTTAAACAAAAGCAAGTCCTGACATAAAAGACACATTGATTTTCACTGTCTGGCTTTGATTGAGGAGCGAGGTGGCAGTGAACTAGCAAAAAAAAAAAAAAAAAACCCAGAAACCTTTGGGAGAGCAGGATGAAGAACCTACAGGCATAAAAGCCTGGACTCAGACATCGGGGTTCCAGAAACTTCCAGTGACGACTTGGCATCTCATACTGGCTGAGGAGGGCGGGCTCCATCTAAGACCTAGCTGTCATTCACCTGTTCACACATTGCTCCTGTTCTAAGGGCCATCGTCAGTAGAGTTAAATAGCATTTATTCATTATTGAGTACAGAAGTTAAATACCCATGGTGGTTGTTTTACTAAAGAGTTATGATGTAGGGGGAGAAAAGTACACTTCAGTATGGAGAAGAGTGCTTAAATCTCTCTTGGCGAGCCATTCCGTTTAAAAAAAAAAAAAAAAGCTTATTCGAAATTCCAGTCTCCACGATTTCCCTTTGGCAGCTCCTGGAATTGTTTGCATCAAGACTGGATGGAAACAGCTGGTCTCTGGAGGATTTGCCTGGCAAACTTTATAGAAGAGCTGCTCTGTGTCACCGCTGGGAAGAGATGCTGAAGTGGAAAGAAAAAGGCACAAACTAACACTTATAGGCTAACAGAAATACCCCAATTAACTTTCTGTTTTAGCAAGAGTTAAACGTGTGCACTCCCTAACCACCGCGATAATGAGCTGTTCCAGCTATTAAGCTATTGTTTCTCTGTCCTAACTCACCTTTCCGTGTAATATTTTGTGATGCGGGAGCACATACGTGCTCTCCTGGAAGGCTCTGTTAGGCTGCTCAGTAGGGGGCGCTCCAGAGAGACGGTTATGCTGGAGAAGACAGAGGCACCATTCCATCCTGCAAGGCAGTGGCTGTGGTGGGTGGCTTTCCTCAGTAGGCCACTTCCGTGGTACCATAGGATTCTCTTAGTGTTCTTTCAGATGCTAGATAACAACTTTCTATCTTGTTAACTGTTCTTTATATTAAAATTTATTCTGTATATATAACTAGTGTGGGTCTGACTTCTGACTAACCCACGAGCCTACGTAGATCTCTATACACAATCAGACTAGTGATCAGAAAAGGTTTGATCATCTTTCTTTTTGAGAGGGTGTCGTAGCTTGCTTGTCACTGAATATGAAAGGATAACCAAAATGTGGTGTGTCCATACAATGGAGTATAATATTCTTGGGACACAAAAAACAATGAAGTATTGATACTTGCTATAACGTGGGCGGATCCTAAAAACATGATGTTCAGTGAAAGAAAACAACCACAAAAGGCTATATATTATATAATTCCAATTCCATGAAATTTCCAAAGTAGGCAGCTACACGGAGACAGAGTGTAGATTAGTGGTTACTTTGGATGGGAGTGGGGAGAGGGAGAGGAGATGGACAAGGGAGGGAAAGGAGGATGGATTGTTAATTTTTTTTTTTTTAAGATTTTATTTATTTGAGAGAGAGCACATGAGTAGGGGGGAGGGGAGTGGGCAGGCAGAGGGAGAAGTGGGCTTGCTGCACAGGGAGCCTGACATGGCACTGGATCCCAGGACCCTGGGATCATGACCTGAGCCGAAGGCAGACGCTTAACTGACTGAGTCACCCAGCCACCCCATTAATGGAATTTTTTATGCTAGATGAAATTGTTTTAAACTAGATTATGTTGATGGGTGCACAACCCTGTGGATATACTAAAAAAACATTGAATTGTGCACTGTAAATGCATAAATTGTATAGTATGTGGATTATATATAAAAAAAAAACCTGTAAAAAATGGCAGGACCAGCCTCTGGAGACCTATAACTTCTAATACTCGACTGATGTTCTTAGCTGTTCTGTAATATTTTTTGAGACTTAGCTTGTGTTAGGAACTGCCAAGTATTGGGGATATCAAGATTTGTTGGGCAGCTCTCATCCTTAAGAAATTTATAATTTGTTAACAAAAACAGGTATAGCCAAATAACCCGTGCAAAATGATATGGGATATTATGGTGCATGTTCCTGGTAGAAAGAAGAGCTATTTCAACTTTTCATTGTTGGCTGAATGTTGAGAGAGTGCTGATCAGAGCAGTGAGTCCTAAGAGGCTGGGTGGGAGTCTTGCAGGTGGGCAGAGGGAAAGGGCATTGCAGACAGAGAAAGGAGCGCAAAGCGTGGAGGTCTGAGTCAGCACAGCGCATCTGGGACGCTAAGTGGTTCCGCAGGCAGAAAGCCAAAGATGTGGTAGGTTGGTAATGGGAGGACAGCTGGGCCGGAACCTGGTGCCCCCTTTTTTCTTTTTTTAAAATCTCAACACTTCTGTTGCTCTTTTCTCTCAAGCAACTCCCTCTCCTTTGTCTCCGATTCCCATATAAACGTCTTTCTCTGTCCTCAGTCTCTCTTTTACTTCTTAGTATCTTCCTTGTTTCTCCACCATGATGGTTTCAATACACAGAGCGTCTGTTTGCTAACAGCAAATCTTTGGTTACCTCCTGTTAAGTCATTCCCACTGCTACCAGCAGTGTAGTAGCTAAGGTTTTGGTAGCTAAAAATCCAGAGGTCAGTGTTATGCTAAGTTCTGCTTTCTGTACTTGACCAAGGACAAGCACTTATTAGTATTCAAAAATGATACATTATTGTATTTTCTCCCTGATGTTTGTCTCAAATCGGGAAGACAGAGCCCAGGGGTCCTGTGACTGGGACAGTCATTAGACCTGACTCTCATTTTGTGGTTCCGGGAATCTCCAGGGTCGTGTCTTCTGCTTGGAGACCAGATTTGTCAAACGAATAATGCGGTCCTCCTGACCAAAGCACTTTTCCGATTTTACCTACAATGACACTGGTGCTTCATTATTTCAGACCCAGGAAACCACAGGCTTTTGTTCTGGAGTTGTGACACGCACACATCTGTCCCAGACATTCTCTCGCCAAGGTGTAGTTTCAACCAGACAGTGACCAAAGGCAAGCATATGTTGTGGAGTTAGACTTGCGGAAGGGGAGAAGTGACGGGTGGCAGAGAGGGGAAAAAGCAAGCCAAGATGATGTCAAAGAAAAGGCGCTGTGTGGGAGGAGTTGGGTGGGAGTAGGGAGGACAGTTCGGGATCACATTCAAACCAGTGTGTGCCAAGAGTGAGTTGTCTACAGTGGGGGAAAGCTTGCTATTGCCTCCGATGTGCCCCTCATTCCTAAAGCCAGTCATAAAAGTTCTTGGAAAAATGAGAAGGAAAATGAGGTTGATGTTTTTGGGGGACTAGACGGGGGTGGTGTCTGGGCATCCGTGTAAGATGATGGGACAGTTCAGTGGGGCCCAGGGCTGGAAGGCCAGCCAAACCGACCACAGACAGCCTGCATGCCCACCTCGGTGAGGGAGGGGGTGGCGCTGCTGGTCACGGAGGCCTGTCGGGCTCTCTTGAAAGAGGCCACTTGAAGAATTAGCGTTTAATAGCTTGCCAGTATTTCTTTTTAATTTTATTTTCAATAAATATTCATATCACAATTACTATCAAAGATTAGTCATAGAAATTAAAGTTTCTTTTTTAGTTGTATCCCCAATGTACCTTGTCAGCATTATGAAAATGAATGTTTTCTTAAAAATGGATTTTGGGAGAAATGTCTCCGGGGAGGGAGTGGTGGAAATCTCTCTCCAGCCCATGCTGCTGCCTAGTGAAAGCTGGGCCTCCCCGCCTCCCAGCCTCCCCTTCCTCTAGCTCCCCAGCGGCATTCAAGGCCCACCCTGCTTCTCCCTGTTTTCTGTCCTTTCTTTTCTTTCTGCAAAAACATGACTCTGGGAATCCCAAATATCCCTAGGCCTGCCAGGTTTGTATCATGCTGGAAAGTCAAAGATTCTGAGCAGAAAGAGATATCAAGCTTTCCCCTGGGCTTTCTTTTCCTTTCTACTTCTCTACTCTCTCCCACCGCAACCCAACCCTTTCCCCAGGGTTTGTTGTCAGACAACAAAATCCTCAATGACCAAACACCTGCTAAACGGATTCAGAGAGCTTCCGGAGCTGGGGGACTGTCTACATCAGCAGCACCTGAACCCCTGTTTCAACCAGCCTAGTGCTCTGCTGTAGTTACCATCTCTGATTTTACTTTGCATCAATCTAGGTCATGAAATAAACCCACTGGTCATGAATCAGGTCATGCTCCGAACATAGTGTCATGGTGAGCATCAATCCCCCTCACCAGAGGAGGCTCCCTGTCTCCCTCAGGCCTTGCCTCTTTGCCCAGGGAATGGCCAGCACAGATTTTTTTTCAGTGTGCCTTTAAGGGCTGCAGCCCAGTGTGGCCCACTGGGAGTGGAAACATCTTACTCTGGAATTTCTAACTGCTATTCCTCCTCCTCTTCTAGAGGTCTTCCTCTGGGACAACCCTTCCGGTCTTGGTTAAGTACAGTTGCCTCACTATGCCAACACTGCTCTGAGATCTCAGAAAGGACTCTGGTCAAGTTTGGTGATGAGCTTCATCCCATCAACTATTGAATTATTTAGGAAGCTTCCCTACCCCCCTGCAGAGGAACCTGAGGAGACCATCGGGAACCGCTGAAAGGAAGCAAAGACAATTTGGGAAGCTAGGTTTAATTTACTTAAGGCTCCCCCTTCGCAGGCTTGCTGGCAATGCCTGCAATTAAGTTCCCTGCCCGGCCATCCCCCCCAGCACAAAGGACTCACTGGACAGCTGGGGTTTTATGAGTCTTTCTTGTGCGAACCTCATTAAACTTCAGATTCCTTGGGGTAAAAAGCAAATGGGGAATGAGAGTTGCCTGCCTGGGAGATGCTGAGGTTAAACACTGAGCAATAACGCCACTCGCTGATTTCAACATTCTCTTTATTGTTTCTTTGGCTTTCCTTCGAGACTTCTGTCTGCGCAGGCCTAGAATGTGGGGACGTGGGGATGTGAGGACAAGGGGCTGTGGAGATGCAGAGCTTTAAAGTTGGTGGTGTGTGTGTGTGTGTGTGTAGGTCAAGGAAGGTCATACAGGGTAGGAGAAGTTGGCAAATTCTGGCTTCTCTTTGTAACAACCCCAGGACCACCTGAAGCACATTATAAGGAAACATGGGTACACAGCAATTCCCTGTCAGTCCCCCAGCATCTCTCCATGACAGTCTTTTAACCTTGGCCTGTAGGTAGTAGGTCAGAGGGAGTCAAGCAACACTGTTATGCTGTGGTCTGTATGCCAGGCTGACTCCCGCCAGAATCATCAGCTCTGCAAGATGAGGCCTGGAGTATCTTATCCTGGGCTGGAAGCTGCTTCCCAGTGAAGTTTCTTACTTTTAACACTTACAATGACATTTGCTGATGGCTTACTTAAAAAAGGAAAATGTTATCCATGTTGTCCCTAGATGGTTGCTCCTAACATTTCCCCCCATTTGGATATGCTTTCCCATGTCTCCGTGAGAATGGTTGAGTTACAACTACAACACAAGGCATCTGATGCCAGCATCCTCTGTGGGGTAGTGGAGGCCGCTGACCCAAGGCAGGCGCTTCACCATTCCCTATGTGGGAGACTAAAAATGAGAAGCAACAACCGTGACCACAAATGCCATCAGGCACACAATAACTGAAGAGGTCTGTGGGATTCGCTCTCTCACATCAACCCCACGGGTGGACGCTACATGAGGGGAGTGACTCGGGACTGTGTCTAGGCTCTTTTGGCACTGTCTTCTGTGGTGAGAATGACAGTCACCATTGCATATTTGACCCACCCAAACACTCAGCTGGACTTGCATAACAATTCCATTTCCACTCTTCCCAGTCCCTTTTCATACACCTCTTCTGCAGGAAGAAGAGAGCAGAGTCATGGAGTCCATTGCTCTTCCCAGCAGCCCAGGAGGAAGAATCTCCATGCAGTCTTGTCCTTTCTGCCCTGTGGCAAGTCTGACAAGTCCCTCCCAGGCCACTGGGCCGGCCCTTGGTGTTTCTCCCCCCACCTCCCTCCTACCTCCCATGGGCACGTGGTATTACTTTTGTCGTGATTAAACCTTGGAAACAGGTGTATTTTCTATTGAATTTAAAAAATCCTGGAGAAATCTCAGTGGTGACACTGGGGACAATCATATACTGAGCTTGGAAAAGCCATTTTGGTTTTTACTTATATCACACCCCCAGATCACGTGTTCATATTTTTGTTCCAGACCTTCTTTGCTAAATGCCTAGAGAGAGAAATAGGACAGGGGGTGATGGATTGCTTCAAATATTCAAGAACCTCCAAATCTCTCAGTAGATAAAAAGCAAACGAAGGATCCTTGACAGGTTAAAATCAAGTATTTGGGGTTTCTCCACTGGAGAGAATGAATTTCCACTTTAATAACTTTCTTAGAATTCCCCCTGCTACTCTATACTGTGATCCTTTCAACTACCGAGCTTATTCCTGGTGTGTGTCATGAGTTTTAAATCTGACGATGGCTTTTAATTAAATTCTTGTTTATCATTCAGTTAATGGGCTAAGACTAATGATGAAAGGAAAAACAGGCTTTCAACGATTTTCTCACCCATCATATGAAACTTGAGAAAAATAATAAAGTGATTTACTCAAGGGTGAGTTGGTATAAATGCCATTTCCCCTATTTGTTCTTTTATATGATTTCTGGAATGATTCGGGACAGCTACTCTGCTTGGATACATCCAGAAATTACTATAAATCTGTCCGGAGGAGCTCGGAGACATCCAACGTCTCCCTCAAGCCAGGAGCTGCTGCTAGGTCTGGGCACACGGCCATGTGCGGTGTGATCCTTGAAATTTGAAATGACAAATCTTCAGGGTCACCTTTCTTTCTTTTCTCTTTTTCAAGCGTTTATACTGGGAACGTTAAGCCCATTCCTATTACAGGTATACCAGTTGGCCTGATTTCCCTGGCCTCCTTTCCTTTGTGCTTATCTTTTCCACCCCTCTACCACAAAGTTCTAAAAAGGGAGTAGGGATTAAAAGTTAGGAGTCCTGAGTTCTCTTCTCTGCAGGGAAATACATGAATGTGGGGTAGCTGCTCAATCACTTCGCACCTTAGTTTTCCACCGAAAGAGGGGGGATAGTCACACTATCTTCTGAGTAATCAAAATGAGATATTGTGAGGATCCGTATGGAAGTGAAGGTTTAAAATGAAAACAAAAGAAGAAACCAGGAGCCTCTGACTATCCAAGGATACACTTGGATGTACTTCCCAGAGCCCTGGGTGGGCAGGTGGCACAGATACAAGAAGGATGGTTGGCACGTTCATGGTCATTACCATGGGGTATATAGAAAATTCAAAGACTTCAAGCTCTATAGTGGGAAAACCCATAGAAGTTGAGCTTGCAAGTTGACCTTCATGGCTGTGAAAACATTTCTAATTTTTCCTGCTTAATCCAAGCCAGCAATCTCAAATTTCCTCCTTTGGTCTTGCAGGAGGAAGGCTAGAGATAAGATTTTGAAGCATCCTACAAGTAGACCATTTGTTTGCATTAGAAAGGAGGATCCAGTCTGAGCATTGTGAAGCCCCCAGATTGAGAAGACCTAAATGGGTGGTCCTAGAGATTCCATGGATAGAATTCAAAGGTTCTGAGGTGGGGGGGAAAATAACATCTTTATTTTCCCTAAAATTTATCTGAAATTAAGTATTTTTGTCAATTATAAATGTGGGCAATAAGCCATAATAGTATTGGTGGTTCCTATGTCTTTGTTACTGTCAGATATTAAGGATATTTCCATAAGATATTGCTATTGTTGAATGTACCTTAAAATACAATTTACACTGATCACTGCTTTGAAATTGCAAACATTATTAGATCAGCTATTAGCACTGGATGAGTTAATAAAGAAACACTTGTATAACACTATATCGCACCCTTGATTAAAAATATTTTTCTGTTTCAATGTAATTGCATTTCCTTGAAACACTCTGTATTTGACTTTGTGTATTTAAAAACAGTATTCTGTGAAGGGGTCATTATTATTCTGTGAAGGTTAATACCGCCTGCCCCAGAGTCTGCTTGATGCCTCCTAGAGCCAGAGCCAGCGGCTCTGAGCAGGGGTCAGAGCCCAGGCCTCCCTTATGAATTAGAGTCAGAAAGTCTAGGGCTGAGCCCTGGGTTCACCTTTGTCTAGCCGTGGGATCATGTAGTTTCTCAGAGCTTCCATTTCCTCCCCATAAAAAGAAAATAATCATAGCTCCCCCTATGTTTTATGGGGAGAGCAAATGAAATGAAAAGAATTGAGATGCTCTGTAAACCGTGAAGTGTTATACAAATGGTAGGGATTAATATTCGGTGGTGCTAAACATTTCTCTTCCTTAGCATTTCCACTTCTTTTACTTAGCATCAAATCAGTGACGAAGAGGAAATGAAAGAAAATCATCGGGGGCCAGATGTTTTGTGTGCAAGACACTGGAGTAGAAAAGTACACGTGTGGCTTGAATTATGGAACATCTACGCGTCTGGTTAAGAATATAATGGAATCTGATAGATCTGGGTAAAAATCCCTGCTCTGCCACAGACTAGCTGAGCATCTTTGGAAAATTATTGAAACTCTCTGAGTCTCAGTTGGCTCATTTGAAAAATGGGGACTTACAGTGACTTACTAGGCTTACTGTAAAGATGAAATAAATGCATTTCTGTGCCAGCATGTAGGGTCCAGAATTTGTGTTTGCATGCTTTTGCAGACACATGGTTTCTTAGCAAGCTGGTCACGTGAGAGAAATAGTGAGGGGCGCAAGAACTGCCTATTGGATTTCCTCATGAGTTACAACTCCAGGAGCTTATTTTCCACAATGTGTTTTAGATGAGTCTTACCAAGGAAATGTGCAATGTACGTAGATGAGCTTGACCTTCCTTCCAGTGGACTGCAGGGGGCAGAGAGCTCCCTCGGTGCCACTGCGAACCTCACTACGTTCTAATCCATGCTGCTGTCCAGTACGTGGTTATTCAATTTTGAATCAAAATGAAGCAAAATTGAAAATGCTATGCCTTAGTTGCACTAGTTGCATTTCAAGGGTTCAGGAGTCCCGCGTGGCTAGTGGCTGCCATAGAATTGTAAAACACGTCCATCCCGGGGCCGACTCTGTTGGACAGCGCTGTACTGGCAGTGAAGGGCTAAGTCTTCCCTAACAACATAACCTAAAGTAGGCAGGGTGATGTATGTCAAATATGGCAACAAAGAGCCTGGTGTAGACCCTCCCAACCCCCTACTCCCTCCCTGTCTGAATCTTAGCAGGGTCCCAATACGGGGAGGGAAGATGCCCACTGAGACTTGTTTGCACTGAGCATTGAGGGTCTCCAGGGCCCACGGCACAGTGCTCTGGACCTCACCACAGTCCATAAGGGATGGCCTGTGCAAGAAGAAGGGGCATTCTTCCTGTCCACCTCTGTTCCTTCTCTTCGACTCCTTCCACCCCATTTCATGCAAAGTCTCTGATTGATTCTAGAAAGGAGCCCTGGTCCTATCCTCTCTGACCTCACCTACCTCCACATTTTTCTAATTAGAATTTAAATTGGGAAAAGACTGTAGGAAATGTGGTAATTCCAGTGTAGCTTTCCATTTCTCTGTATCACGAAAGAGGGGAGCCTTGTACCCACTTCCTTTGATATGGTAATATCATTAATCTGATTTGCAAAAACTCATTCAACTAGTGGAATGGGAGTACAAAACCGGCAGTCCTGGTGATGGATTTCTCAGCAAAGTTAAGCGTTCATTCTGCCTCAGTTTCTTCTTCATAGCATGGGGATGTCACTTCTCACCACTCACCACCTTCCAAGTATACTGGGGGGCATCATAAAAAGGAAGTGGTTTATAAAATCATTCTTACCATCTCTTTCAAGTTTCTTTCTACCTGCCTTTCTTACCTCAACATACTCTTGGAAGAAGTAACCTTCTCTCCCAGTAGCGTGTCTGTTTTCTAAAACCAATGGAATAACTTCCATTTACTAAGGAGTCGTCTTTGTGGATTCAGGATATGGGTCACCAGAAAGGAGGGGGAAATTATAAGTCCGGAAAATGGGTCGTTGTCCCCTCATATATGAAAAGATGTTTTCGTTAAGGTCATGCCCACTGTTGTAAAAGACACACCCCCAAACAGCAATAGTTTAACACACTAGAAGCAGATTCCTCACTCACCTCAAGTCCCACCTTGTGTTTCAGAAAAGGTTTCCCAGGGTGAGTTTTGCAGACACCAAGACACTTTCTTTAGTGTCTCTACCTGCTGGATCTTCCAAAATCAGCCAACGGATCAGGCAGCAAGAACGGATGCTGAAGTTGGACGTGACTCGGGCGGGTAGCCTCACCGCACCTGCATTGCTGAACGTACAGTTTGCCGTCTGATCTCCCACATGACGGCTTTGGACTGGCAAGGAGCAAGGCTGCCTCAGACCTAGTTTTCCTCTGTCGCCAGCACCAGAGATGGAAGGGCTTGTTAAGCCACCGCCCACGTCGGCTGGTTCTTATTGAGAGCAGAGCTCCCTGTCTCCGTGGGCGGGGTTGGTCCAGGATTGCTGGCCTGGCTCCCACCTCCACCAGCGAATCCTGGCCCCAGACGATGCCCTCACCCTTGCCCTAGCACGGAGACCACCTCCCAGATTTCCATTTCTCTGTTGATAGACTAATCACGGGGGACATATGAGGTTAGAAAGACACCTGTCCTCAGAGAGCTACAATGATGTCGCCCCTGAAAGCCGATGACTGACATATTTGCCACTGCAGCAGAGTGAGGGAACGGGGCCATCCATTAGCTCTGGGCACTTTGAGGCAAGTTCTCAAAGACTGTCCTTCCGATAGAACCTCAGCAGCAGATGTTTCAAATCAGATAAGTTTCCCCTCCCCCCAGGATTCTCTCCAACCATCTCTCCACACGAGTTGGTGTCAGCTCAGGCAAGACAAACTAATTTTAATCCGAGGGCAAGTAAAAACACAATTTAGGAGGTAAATCTGTTTCCCCCCAAGCATACAGTTCTCTGTTCACTGTGCATTTTTTTAAGCATCTGTAAAGACAAAAGACATGCATTTGTCAATACAGAGACAGCTGCTCATTTGTTTGGGGAGTTTGCAATTAAATTCCCAGCCTCTGCTGCCCAGTGCGATCTATTTTAGAGGGCAGGAGAGAAAAGAAGAATTTTAACTCAAAGCATTGAGCAGAGAGGGAAGCAAAACCTTGAACAGGGCCCTGAATTCTCTTTGAATAAAAATGTTGGCACGAAAGATTTAGGCTCTAAATTGTCCCCCAGGGTGGGGCTGCGTTTTGCTTCATGTTATCTTAGCGCCTTCCTGTTCCCCTGAAAAAGCCAACAGATCAAGATGGATGAGCTTCTCCAGTTGCCTAAATATTTAAAGCACATAAGTGGGCTCCTGCCTCTCCTGCAGGCTCCGGGTGAACTCCTCGGCTGCCGCTGGGTTGACTGCTGTATAAACTAGTCCCAGTGAAATGGCAGAGCTTGGTCCCCAGAACACAGGGAACGTGTCTGCCCACCTCCCTCTCCTGGAGGCCAGGAAGCTCTTTAATATGCCCCACTTGGCTTCCCACGCTGAGAAGGTCTCTCTGTTCCCAGGAAGACACTCAGTCATAATAGATACGGTTAGAATGATAGCCCAGGGGCTGTGGGTTAGGAAAACACATTTATTAGAGAAGGCTGGAGACCGCAATAATTAAGTGACACAGATGAACACAAGTTAATGCCATCTCAATTGGACTGTATGTCCCCCCCCACTTCCCTCCACCTCTCCAAAGCAGCAGCCCAGGCCCGAGAAAGCCTGGACTGGGAGGGAAGGTTCTAGAAGGCGGGGCCTCCCCTAGTCCCTCCTGGAAAGTTAGTCTTGAAGGTGGGGACAGGACCTTGATCTGTCTTGCTCTGTCCCCAGACTTCGCTGTCAGCTTTTTAGATTGACCTTTCTGTTCTTCAATTTGTTTCAAGGCCTGCCAGAGCCAGAATCCTTCTCCCTTGTACACTTTGAAGAGCACAAAGTGATTCTTAAAAAAGTATTAAAAAAAAAAAAAAAAGCACTCAAGATGACTGCAATGGTATTTTACAGAGTTTGATCACCCATTCGTTCTTTTTATTTTAAAAAATACTTTGGGGGCGCCTTGGTGGCTCGGTCGGTGAAGGTCTGCCTTTGGCTCAGGTCACGATCCCGGCATCTTGGAATCAAGCCTGCGTCCAGCAGGGAGCCTGCTTCTCCCTCTCCCTCTGCCGCTCCCCCTGCTTGTGCTCTCCAGCTCTTTCTCTCAAATACATAAATTAAATCTTCAGGAAAAATATTTTGGAATATAGTTGACTCAAAAATGTCACATTAGTTTCAGACGTATAACATAGCAGTGGGGTAAGTGCATACACTATGCTGTGCTCACCACAGGGTAGCTTCCGTCCATCACCAAACAATGTTATCACAATATCATTAATTACATTGCCTAAGCTCTGCTTTTTATTCCTGTGACTAACTCATTCCGTAACCGGAATCCTATCCTGCCAGTCCCCTCCACTCTGGTAACCATCAGTTTATACTCTGTATATATAGCTCTTTTTCTGCTTTTTGTTGGTTTATTCATTTGTTTTGTTTTTTAGATACTGCGTATGAGTGAAACTTCATGGTACTCATCTTTCTCTATCAGACTTTTTTCACTTAGCATAATACTCTCTAGCTCCATCCATGTTGTCAAAAATGACAAGGTGGCATCCTTTTTTATGGCTGAGTAATATTCCATTGTAATATCCCATACCACAGCTTCTTTAGTCATTCATTGGGCAGTGGACACTTGGACTATTTCCATAACTTGGCTATTGTAGATAAAGTTACAACCAATTTAAGGGTGCATATATCTTTTCAAATCAGGGTTTTTGTTTTCTTTGGGTAAATAACCATTAGCTGAATACTGGATCATTTGATATTTCTATTTTTCAATCTTTGAGGAACCTCTGTGCTATGTTCCACCCATTTATTCTTTTTAACAAAAATGCACTGACTGCTACCTCGTGTCTGGCATGCAGACCACAGCTGTAAGTGACAGTAATGATGAGAATGTCAACACCATGAACGACAATTCACTCTTGTGCTGTACCAAGTGTACCCTCTTTGTAGTAACTCAACCCTATCTACGCCGGAGAGAGCATGTAGTGGGTGAGGCAAACCCTCTGCCTGCTGAGGGCACATGGGGGCCATGGCCAGCCCAGGGGACTAGGGAGGGCTTCTGGAAGGAGCACAGGCTAGGCCCATCACCAGCTGTGGCTGAAGTGGGAGGAAGAAATGGCCTGGAGCAGGGGACCCTGTTTGAGGGGACTGCAAGGACAAGAGTTCTGTTGGCTGGATTTGGGGGTCTTGGGAAGAGATGTTGGGGTGGAGGAGAGGGTAAGAATACTTCCTAAAGGAGGCAAAAGTGATGTCCCTCACAGACCAGAAGGGTGGATGGGAGCTGGCCAGCCAGGGGTCAGGGGACAACTAAAGTCCTAGAGGGTCTAAGGAGAGGGTAAACATGAGGGTGGTCAAGCACAGGCACCTGTGGGTGAGTGAGGGGACACGAGCTGAGGCTGAAGGGGGCGGATGGGGACAAGGGTTCTCAGCTGTATTCAGGAGACCATTTTCAGCAAGTGGCATGGAATCCTGAGGGCACAGATATTCCACTGAGGAAGAGCATGCTGGCTGCAGTAGGGAGTGTCAATAAAAGAAGACATCCCCTAGGAGTCTGGGTGAGCCATGGTGGGAGTGCTGAGGGTTGTGGCCAGGGCATGGAGTCAAGAAGAAGACAGATTTAAGAGATAACCAGGGGATGCCTGGGTGGCTCAGTGGGTTAAATCCTCTGCCTTCGGCACAGGTCATGATCTCAGGGTCCTAGGATCGAGCCCTGTATTGGGCTCTCTGCTCAGCAGGGAGACTTCTTCCCTTCCTCTCTCTCTGCCTGCCTCTCTGCCTCCTTGTGATCTCTGTCTGTCAAATGAATAAATAAAATCTTAAAAAAAAAAGAAGAAGAAGAAGAGATAACCAGGATGAGTCCTGGGAATACCACCTTTGTGCGGGGCTGAAGAAGGAGAGCTGGTGAGGTCCGTTCCTGCCACAGCTCAGCTCTGCTCTGACCTCCACTCCCATCCGGGGTCACAGTGGAAGCCTTCTCCACAAAGAGGGTTGGCGGCTATACCCTGCTTCCCTCTTGCCCCCTCCTCCCTGTCTGTGCCCCACTACCCATCTTGGTCCTTAGGGCCCAGTTATACACTGTTGCTGGCAGGGACAGAGCAGCTACCCAGAGGGCTTCCTCAGGAACCCAGTGGGTTGGCTCCACACTGGGACGTGATGCATTTGCTTCCAGATCTTTTTTGACACCAAGCCCTGTCAGCTGCAGACTTTTCTTTCTCCCAAGAGAGATTTTCTTTTTCCCAAAGATTTTATTTATTTATTTGACAGAGAGAGATCACAAGCAGGCAGAGAAGCAGGCAGAGAAAGAGGGAGAAGCAGGATCCCCGCTGAGCAGAGAGCCCCATGCAGGGCTCGATCCCAGGACCTTGAGATCATCACCTGAGCCAAAAGCAGAGTCCTAACCCACTGAGCCACCCAGGCGCCCTTCCTACGAGAGATTCTTAGTCTGGGGTCAGCTTCCTTCAGGATCAGTGAATGGGCTTCATGGGGTCCAGGTTCACTCTGGTATTCCATGGAGAACATTATGTGCGTGTGAAGCTTTTTTTGGGAAGAGTGCACATAGCTATCAGATTCTCTGAGGGATTTTTGATCCTCAAAGCTTAAGACTCATTGGTTTGGGCTTTGATTTCAAGGTTAAATTTTTTCTGGCCAATTTTCCCTCTCATTATCCCCCATCACCTCCCAATGCTAATGTCCTTGGACAGAATTTGCCTTGTCTCTTCAAGTCTTGCCAGGAATTCAAAGTAAGCATTTGCCTATTAAAGCTTGTCCCCATCTTGCCCTCAAAAGCCTCCATTACCCTGCATTAAATATTTCAAAATAGTCCCCTCACATATTTATATTTTATGGTAGAAAAAAATCATTACCTGGGGTCCCTCCCACACGTCCCCGTCACGTTTGAAGAGGGAGCAAGTTCGCTGCACACTTGCCTGATTATTGGGTACTTAGTAGATGTCGGGCTCTGTGCTAAGAGCTTTACTGGTATTATCCTGTTTAAAGCTCTTAACTGTGCTGTGAGACGATGCTAGACTTACCTCAGTTTTGAAATGAAGAAACTGAGGCATAGAGTAATAGCCAGGTAGGAAGTAGCAGACCCAGGAATCACACAGAGGTGGTAGAATTTGAGAGGCTCTGTCTTCACCTCCCACTAAGCCCTGTCTTTCCTTTATCTGTTTCCTGCTCCCCCTGAGGAAGTCACTATTCTGACTTGCCTCCCATCTTAGACTCCTTTCCATCCAGAGTCAAGTTCTAACCCTTTTTACTGAAGTCCGTTTTGGAACCATGGACGAGAGCTCTTCGAAAGAGGAAGTGGTAGCTTTTATTTATTTATTTTTTAAGATTTTATTTATTCATTTGAGACAGACAGAGAGAGAAAAAGCATGAACAGGGGGAGAGGGTGAGGGAGAGGAAGAAGCAGATTCCCCGTTGAGCCAGGAGCCTGATGTGGGGCTCGAACCCAGGACCCTGGGACCACGACCTAAGCTGAAGGCAGATGCTTAACCATCTGAGCCACCCAGGTGCCCAAAGGTGTAGCTTTTAATAATAAGAGTAGCCAGAATCAGCTTCTATCATCACAGGATGATTTGAAAGGCCAAGAAAGTTTCTGCTGCTTCTCAGTATTTCTCTACCAGTGTCCAAAATTGGAACAGTAGGGATTTACTCCTTTGGATTGGTTTTCCCCCACTCCACTTCAGCCTCTTAAAAAAGTAGGAATAACCCTAGGGATATGAATTAGGGAGTCCCATAAGCTATAGTGTTAGCCCTGAAAGATCTGAGGGCAGAGGGTATTCGCAGAGGGGAGAGAGACACATACAAGAGTTGCCAAGGACCAGCCATGTACACGGCCCCTACCTTGTCACTGTGTCACGAGGAGACTTGTGAACTCGACTCATCACTAGATCTCCAACATGTGTCCTGGCTCATGCCTGCATAGTTGGGGGAGTCAAAGGGAGGGCCATCCTGTCCTGTCCAAAGCTGTTGAGGTTTCCCTTGGGTTTCCCCTTTGGGAGGAGGTTAAGGAGTAAGTGATCAGTCACCTCTGGGAAGTCAACTGGTGGCCTGGCATTACCTGATGTCAGAGGCATCAACTCTGGTTTCTGGGAAAGGTTGCTCTACAGTTATGAAAGGGGCAGCCTTACTCACCAGAAGACCGGAAGCAAGTGACCAGCTAATGGCTTAAGTACAGCTGAGATCCTTCCCCTTGGTTCCAGGGTCAGATACCAGGCTCTCATTTTCCTGTGGCGGGCCACTGGACTATTATCTGGGTAAGGGTCTGCAATGGGCGTAACCGTGTCTCCCTCAAATCCATCCTGAAGCTTTAACCTCTACTTCCTCCAAATGGGGTTATATTTGGACCAAGGACCTTCACAGAGGTGATTAATTTAAAACGAGGCTGTTAGGGTGGGGCTCGAATCTGATCTGACTGGTGTCCCTATAAAAAGAGGACACCGGACACACAGAGGCAGCAGGGTCGTGCAAGCACAGAGGAACCTCTGTGTGAAGAGGCAGCAAGAAGGCAGACCTCTACAAGCCACGGAGAAAGACCTCAAGGGAAACCAGCCCTGCTGACAACTTGACTGGAAACTTCCAGCTGGCAGAACTCTGAGAAAATACATTTCTCTTGTTTAAGGCAACTAGGGGATGATACCTTATTATGGCAGCCCTAGCAAACTATTCACAGACTCCAGGAGATTTAAAGCAGAAGTCTCCAAAAGGTAGGTGTCTATATGATCCTTTGAAATGAAGGAAGAAAATCTTTTTTATTTTTTTAAAGCTTTTATTTATTTGAGAGAGAGAGTGAGCGAGTGAGAAAGAGAGCACAAGCAGGGGGAGAGGCAGATGGAGAGAGAGAAGCAGGTTCCCTGCTGAACAGGAAGCCCAACTCTGGGCTCGATTCCAGGACTCTGGGATCCTGACCTGAGCCGAAGGCAAACGCTTAACTGACTGAGCCACCCAGGTGCCCTAAAGGAAGAAAACCTTGTAACATCTATGTCTACTGATTTTTATCAGATTCTGTTAATTTTAATTTCTTATATATGTTTTAAAATGATTGTGGTAGATGAGTGTAGTAGGACATAGTATAATATATAACATATGGGGAGTGTATACTTAAAAAAATTGGCAGATGGGGCGGGTGGGTAGCTCAGTCAGTTAGGCGTCTGCCTCAGCTCAGGTCAGGATCCAGGGTCCAGGGTCAAGTCCTACCTTGGGCCTCTGTTCATGAACAGCCATATTCTCCCTCTCCTCCCTGATCGTGCTCTCTCTCACTATCTCTTCCTCTCTCTCTCTCTCTCTCTCTCACACACACACACACACACACACACACATAAATAAATAAAACTCTTTAAAAAATTAGTTGGGTTAAATAATCAAAGTTTGGAGAGCACCAAGCCAAGATGGTGGCTCTCTATGTATCTCTAACTCCTCAAGGCACATGAGAGTCGTTTCTCTTCTCATAATTGCAAGTGCCCTAAAGAGTTCATCATTTGTTCTCTACTCTTTCCCCAGCTTCCTAAAGATGTCCAGGCAGCTACTCCTTGCTTATATCAGGGAGATTTATGCTGTCATTACTATAATTGTTGTCTATGAGTGCTTGTGAGTAATGGCTCATAGAAATGTGTTCTATTGAACAGACCAGGAGGCAACAGAAAATCAATCTGTTAAAAACCATGCTTCTCTTAAACTTCTCAGTTTGGTCCCCAACCCCCATTTTCCTATCTGCTCTTGACAAAGAGACCCAGCATTTTGGGACCCTGAAGTTGCCAAGATTACTAAGCATTAATAGCATGAGGGAAGGGTGCTTGGCAGAGCTCTGAAGCTCTCCCAGTCCCGCTGGTCTCAGCCAGCCCCAGTTCTGGTCTCAGATCAGATGCTGAAAGCCTGGCTAGACTCAACAAAGTGGGGGTCCTCAACCTTTACCTATCTCCAACTTAGGGACGCTGCTCATGACCCCTGGGAAAACTGTCAATAAAGCGGTTTAATGTACACATGCCTAAATAAAAAAATTTAAAAAAAAAAAAGAAAAAAAAGGAGTTGTGGATCTGAGACTCTGTAACTCAAAGAGAAAGCCAGCCAGGCCTCATGGTCCTCCCAAGGAGGGGCCAGGGATGACCCACCTCAGGCCTGACCGCATCTTGGCCATGCTCAGCCTTAGCTTCATGGTTAAGCAAGAACAATTTCTCTCCATTTAAAGGGGGAAAGATGCCCTACCTGATTCCAAAGTGGGCCAGTCTGGCCTGGCTCTGCGAGGCACAGACTCACTCAATGGTCTTGCAATTAGGCAGGACCTGGAAAGTTCCTGGAAGTGACTTCCCCTGGCAGACACTGCCCAAGATTGAGAAAGAATATTTCTGGTGCACACATTGACCCTGCATTGAATTATGCCAGCAGAATATTTGCAGTGGAAAAAGTCAGTGTTATGGTGGTGACATTAAAAATGTCTCCTTGGCAGACTGGTTAATCTCCTTTCATTGTTTAAATGTGCCTACAGGACTCAGGAGAGTCACAAATCTCTAGGAAAGGGAACTGGCTCTCAGAATTAGCTGGCAGATATATAGTTATCCTGACAACTGGTCAGGAGGCCATGTAGCCGGTACATTACTTATGCCATCAGCACTTGGGAGTCACCATGACCCCTGTGTCCTAAATAAGTGTCCCTTTGACAGGAGCGTAAGCAGAACTGGCCTCCAGAGCAGGGCCCTCTGAGACCAATCAGACCGTCTCGAGTTTGACAGCTCCGCGGTGATACAAGGAAACATAATGTCATTTTGGGGCAATGTCAATCACACTCAGAGCCACGTAGAAGGCCTTATAGCCTTGCTCAGACCACCCATAGTTAAGTTTGGTCCTCCAGCTTTCTGGAATAAATGTAATGTAAAAGTATGATGAAAAAAGGAAGTGCTCCGCAGACAGATCCGGTGTGGGAGAACAACTTTCTTTTCTATGAGGGTGAGATTGTTGGTAAGAAATAAATTTTCTCTAGCTTTCAAGGTTCTCATCTCTAAAATGAGGATAAGAACTCTTCTATAGGTATTACCGTGATGAGGGCTGTATGCAGTCATGTAGGCCAAGCCTGGCATGCACACACAATTGTGTTAGCTACCCCCACCCCCGCCAGCTGCCCGAGAGCTAACGTGTCTCCCACCACGTTGTCTCTGTTTGCAGCCGTCAGTGTCTGTGCTTCCCTTTATGTTCAACCCAGAGTTACTAAGGCTTGCTTTGGCTTTTTTCTTTCAAGAGTATTAATTCAATCTTGTATTCAGTCCCTCGGCACAAATGTATTTTTCTGGTGCAAGGAGGGTACTGGGGACACAATGTTGAGCAAGTTAGACATTATGCCTCCCTCGCAGAGCTTCCAGCTCACAGCCAAGGTAGACAAAGATCAATGGGCCTGTGGTAGCAGGTGGTTAGAGGAGGCCTCCCCCAGGAAGGGGTGTTTAGTGAGATCTGAAGGAAATGTGCTAATACGGCCACATTCCCTCCTCTGTTGACTCATGCTCAATGATGGACGTTTAGAAATTGGCTGGAAAGGAGTACTCAGGGCTTATCAGGCAGAGAGCAAATCCGCAGTCCTGGCTTTATTATTTCTGTTCTCTAACCAGCTCAGCTGGCCAGCCATGTCCTCAGTCTCAAGTTTGAAGTGGAATTAGAAAGTGGGACTCAACAAAGCAGAGTTTGGCAACGGATGATACATAAATTTGGCATCGGTATTTTGCGTGCTGGTTGACTCGCCAATTTCACTTCTGGAAATTTACACTAAAGAACTAATAACTTACTTGTACAAATATTTGACTACAAGGATGTTGTTTGCCAAATTATCTTCACACAACATTTGAAACAATCTAGACCCTCCAAAATAGTGGATTGGGTAAATAAATACTGATAAATGTACCCAGAGGAATAATAAGCAGCCATGAAAATGGTTTTATAGAAAATAGGTATCAACATGGAAAGACGTTCACAACATGTCTTAATTGAGAAAAGGGAAGTTATAAAATGATACATATCACATTATTTGTATAATATTTCTCAGAAAAATATGTCAAAAATTATTATTAATAATTTCTAGATTATAAAATTAAGAATGATTTTATTGTCTTTTGCTTTAGTTTTTTAGTTTTTCTCCAGTTACTATATATTCTCTGACTATTAAGGAAATGTTAGCATAAAGTTAGAACTCTCACTGGAAAAGATGGTCAACATCGTTAGTCATTAGGAAAATGCAAGTCAAAACCACAACAAAATGCCACTTTACACCTACTGGCATGGCTATTAACAAAAAGGTGGCTCCTGGGAGGATGTGGAGAAATTGGAAGCCCTACCGATTGTTGGTGCAGCCACTTTGGCACAAATGTTCACAGCAGCATTATTTATAATGGCCTCAAAGCCAAATCAACCCAAGTGTCCACCACCTGATGCGTGGATCAACATATGTGATCTGTCCATACAATGGGAAGTTATTAAGCCTTAAAAAGGAATACTGACACATACTATAGCAAGAATGAATCTTGAAAACATTACACTAAGTAAAAGAAATCAGATACAGAGGTCATATTTTATATGATTTCATTTATATAAATTGTCCAGAATAGGCAAATTCACAGAGATAGAAAGTACATTAGTGTTTGCCAGGGGCTGAGGGCAGTGACTGGTAATGGGGTACAGAGTTTCTTTTGGGGATGATAGAAATATTTTTGAATTATATAGGGGTGATAGTTATGCAAACTGTGAATATACTAAAAAAACTATTGAATTGTATGCTTACAAAAATTAACAAAACAAAAAGGTAGAACTGACCGCTCTGCTATTAATCCTTTTGTACAGTGAAAAGTTGCTGTCAAGATCCTCCCAACATACATGAGACCAACACTCCTCTAGCCCAAGGGCTACAGAACCACAGGAACAACAGGAATTAAAGCTTTGGCATTCATGTATTAATGATGACTTTTAATTTTTTTTTGTATTTTGATGTTTTGACATCTTGGAGCCTTACTCAAGCAGGAAGGATTGTCCTTCCAGGACTAGTCAGTTCCTAGAGATAACAAACAACTTGCCTATGAGTGTGGCTTCCATATTCAAAGCAAACAATCCAGAGCCCATACCCTGAGCCATAGTCTTTATTGGGCTGTCATACTCAGGACCACTCTCTCCCTGCCATAATCATCCCAAAGTCAGATACCAACCAACTATGGACAGTCCCTAGTCCATGGAGCTTAGGAAGATTATCTAAACCAGACAGTCTTAAACCCGCTCTCTCTGCCTAGCCTGTTTCTTCCTGAGGAAACTGCAATAAGAGCTCTTGCCCACATTTTCCTCTTGCTCCTGCTTCCTGACTGACTCTGGTGCTTCGCATATGGTCCTTTGCATAGTATGTCATGCTTCCCGTTCATGTTAGTAAAAAAACTTTCTCCCTCCATGACAGATATTGGCATGTCTGTGTCTTACCCTAACTGATTAAAGCAAATCTTGGGTACCCTTAAAACAATATACCTCCACACGATTGTCAAACCCTGGCCTGACATATTGGCAGAAATCACAGGAGGAACAAAGGAATCAGTGCTTCTATGAGGTAACCAGCAGAAGAGACAATAATTGATATTGTCAGAATCTTTCTCCAGGACTCCTGAATGTCTCTTATGAGCTGATTTTTCAAAATCACTTTTCCCATACATAGCCAACATCCATCTCTATCCTATTATGGGTTACCTGTGGATACCCAGGACTTAATGGTCCCAGAGTCTCACCATCATATAAACACACATGTAATATGTGTGTGTGTGTGTGTGTGTGTGTGTGTGTGTAATTGCATTTTTGGTCCATCGATCATGGATATCCTAGGTAGTTGGAACTACCTAGGAATGATTAGGGTTTTCTCTGCATTACAATATCTATTTGACACAAATTAAGGTGATCTATTTTTTATCCTTTTACTTCTCGAAGTCAGAATGGCCATCTCAAATGTAAAATGGGATCAACTGTTAAGGGATTAGAGACAATCCGTGATTTAGGAGTTAGTTACCGCACACATGGGCCATGCAAGCACACAGGAGAGCTAATCTCCCCTTCCCTCAGACAGCAAAAGGATTTGTATTTTTATTGATTACTGTTTTGTAAGTAAAAACCAAATGACTGAATTTGTGGAGAGGTAGAAGTGCCCCCAGGGTCTTGAATAAGTAGGTGCAGGAGAGTGAGCCCCCAAGGAAAGACAGGAGAGGAGAGAGTAAGCTCTGATGGAGATGGCAGGTCCAACTGGGATGAGAGAAAGCCATTTCAGGCTGTTTGTTGTCTGACTTCAGCAGACCATGCCTGAGTAGCTTTAGCCTGGCATCTTGCCCATTTTCCCATTGTCATAGGAGAATCACCCTGGTTTGACCAGATCACTGAGCAGGAATCTAACCCAAGTAGATGCAATAGCAAATTTGAACAAGTCTGTATTGCCTTCGAGCAACACAAAGAAATACAAAGAAAGACCGAGATCTTTCTTCTGAGACCAAATGGCTCAGAGTTGATGGAACCAGAAACAATCATTATGAGTCTCGAAGACTACTTGGCTTTAGGTCACTGTTTACCTTTGGAGAATGAGTTTCTTTATCTGTAAAATAGGGGCAATAATAATAGCTATTTCATAGAACTGTTGTGAATATTAACAAGATAACACATAGAAAAATTTGGCAGGTTCTGGAGGAAGGGAAGATAATGTCCCAAGCTCATGAGACCTTGTTAAGAATTTGAGATCCTATTTCATTTATTTTCCTTTAAAAGAAATAAAAGAAGAAGGAGGTACCATCTATTTCAAAGGATTAGTCTAGTCATATCAGCTTCTTTCTAAATAACATTTCTCCTTCTGGTTGTACTTTGGATCCACAGCTAATGTGCATTAGTTTCTAATTTCCCTTCAGCCACTCTCCAGAACTGCAATATTGGTTCTTTGTCTTAGGGATATTTCATTTCCTCAATCATGTTAAATCAAACAAACCTCCCACACCAGCAAACAGAAAGGAGCAGCTCTGGGCTCTGAACTAATTTGCGCTGGCAAAACTGATCAGGCCTCCTCCAGTGTCTTAATTAGGAGTCTTAATCCCTTTGATTTAAAACCAGAAGATATACAGGACATGGTAGGAAACTCTGAGCATATTTATTTAATACAGACAAATAGGGTTTAGAAAGTTCACTTAATACACAGTGTCAAAAGAAATGTATGTCGCTTTCTTCCTAATAATTCTTCCAGGATAAAGTATGGCTCAGGCTCCGATTAGAGCAATCAGTTTGCATGGTCTCTTTCATTTAAAGAGACAGTTATTCCCAACCCACTCGGTGTTTCCGGAGACTTTTGACTGGTTTGCTTTAATGTCTCCTGTGACATAAGGAAAGCGTGACTCAGAATATATGCAATATTGTTCACACTGAATTTTAAAAAATGGGATGAATGGGCGGTGGTGGATGGAGGCTGAACGCGGGAAAAAGAAAACAGAATATTGATGATTGTGAATGATCTCGGCAGACTTCGCGCACAGACGCTAGAATGCTTTGGGGATTCGGTTATCAGGTGGGTTCTCCTTGAACCCTATCCAAGGTGGTTCTGTTCTTGAGGAGACAAAAGGACAAGGTCAGGGTGGACTGCTGCGGTGCTTAGCAAGGGGCCCGGATCAGCACCGGGAGTCTTTCACCCCCTGGGATGATGGGTGTGGGCTGCTGGGGAGCTTGCCTTTGACAGGAGCCCAGCACGGGGGCATTGACTAGAAACTAGGTGAGTGTGGTGATGACTGATGTGAACCCCAGACACCTTCAAAAGGATTAGAAGGAGATCACATGGCTGAGTGGGCCTTGTGCTCTGTGGAGTCTTCAGGCCACTTTCTCCATGGAACCATGACTGGATCTCCAGAAAGCTCAGCCTCTCAGGAGGAGCGCTCATGATTTTGGATGCTTCTCAGCACTGATTTCAGGGCATGGTTATTCATGACATAGTGCGTCGGATGCTCGAGAGGGGTCCCAACGCCTGCGATCTAATGCGGTGTCTTAGAATACGTAAATAATGACCAGTGTAATTGGAGTGAGTTACGTGGGTTTGAGCACACACAGAAAACAGTGATGTCATGTTCCCTTTCATGTAAAAAGACAATCTTTGTAGATCTAATTGTTCATGGATTGGAGTAGAACCAAATTTACTGTGTGTTGAGTCTTTAAAAATTAGTTTGATCACTTTCAAGAGCACAGAATAAGCCCAAGTAGGCAAAACTTAAAAAAAAAAAAAAAGTAACCCCAGGTGTTTAAAATACTTTCTTTAACAAGATAGGATCGGGATTGAGACAAACCATAAGTGACTCTTAATCTCACAAAACAAACTGAGGGTTACTCCTCTTGGTTGTGAGTTTCTCAGCCCTCCTTTGTGTTTGATGACTTTGACAGGTGTGAGGAGTAGTGGGCAGGTGTATTGCAGGATCCTCCTTTGTTGGAAGGGGGGGTGGGGTTATGGACATTGGGGAGGGTATGTGCTATGGTGAGTGCTATGAAGTGTGTAAACCTGGTGATTCACAGACCTGTACCCCTGGGGATAAAAATACATTATATGTTTATAAAAAAATAAAAAATTTAAAATACTTTCTTTAATGTGTGAAACAATTAATCGACATAGTATTTTTTGTAATTAAAAGTCACTGTCATCTCTTTTATTTCATTTATTTCTATAGTACCCCTGTGAAGTTGGAAAGTCTTATTCCTATTTTACAGAAAAATAAAACAAAGCCAGCTAAGAAACAAAGCTGAGAAATTCATCTAGAGAAATACAGAGGCAGGACTGGAGTTTGGTCTCTCGCCTGTTAGACCCTAGAAGGATCCGGGATGAATAAATTGTCTGTTGGTGTGTGACCGGGAGCTGATAAAGACTGACAGATGATGTTGAAAAAAGTTCATCTCCTGAAATGTCTTCAACGTGCCCCTTCCCCTAGGTTTTATTTACATCAGGTCTTCTTGAGAAGTAATCGACATCCCATCCAAATTATCAGTAATTCCAAAATTAGTGACATCTAAGCCAGTAAGATTTGATTGTTTACTTTTCCTGAGCACATAACCATTATCCACAATCTAAGGTCTGATCCCGCATGATTATCCCAGAAACGGGGTGTTTACTCTGGTGTCCCCAAAGTGCTGCTCGGCTGCCTCAGGTGAGTATAAATAAGAAAATAAAGACCCTCATCTAAGTGTGGCTGACATCTCCGCTGGAGAAACGGGGAGGCCCGGGAGGGTTTAGAGGCGGGCAAGCCCGTTCCCCAGGCTCCCCAAAGATGCTATGGATGAACGTGCGGCAGCCCCCGATGGTGGGAAGAGATAAGCCGCATAGGCGTGTGAAACAATTACACATCAGCACACCCGGCCGTTTGTCAGCAGAAAAAAACCCGCAAGCGCCGCTGAATAATTATGGCTTGGACTATTGATCGGGACCACGGAACAGTTTCCAAATGCTTTTAATTTGCCAAACAGAGGGAAGTGAGCTGCAGCGAGGTCGCTTTCAATAACGGCAGTTCTCCCTCTGCTAATTAAGGGGAGAGCTTAACAAGGTGGAGGGGATTGTTTGAAAATCCTGCCAAGTAAAATCTATGGCCATTTGAAAGGTGGCGAATGGCCGATGAAGGGCTCGTCATAAGAAACGCTGAACACAGTTGCTCTGGGCTGGGCTTGGGTCCCGTAGGAGACCCCAGTTGGTCGGGGACCCACGACTCCCACTGGCTGGAGGGTTCACGCCATGCTCCTCCGAGAGAAGCAGGTCCACGGCTGATAGGAGGTCTGACCTCTGGCGTCAAGGACACTTGCCACCCTCCAGTGGCCTCAGTACTACACATTTAGTACTACATATTTAGTACTACATATTTAGTACTACACTTGGGTTTGCATCCTTGATGAGGAATGACAGTATTATCTAATTGGAACTGATGAGTGATTTTTAAAAAAACACATTATTATTAATGAAAGTCCAAAGTCCTGTTTTTTTTTCAGATTTCCTTAGTTTTGAACCCAGTGCCTTTTTTCTGTTCCAGGATCTATCCGAGATCCTACATTCCTTTCAGTCATCACATCTCCTAGGCTCCTCTTGGTTATGACAGTTTCTCAGCCCTCCTTTGTGTTTGATGACTTTGACAGGTGTGAGGAGTCGTGGGCAGGTGTATTGCAGGATCCTCCTTTGTTGGAAGGCGTCTGATGTTTTTCTCATGATGAGACAAAAAAGCATGAGATAAAGTTGGCCTGATCAAGGTGAGGAGGCAAAATCAATTCTGTACAGCAAATGTAGGCTAACTGCCCCCTTCTCTGACACCAGAGAGACACACACACGTAGACTTTGCATCTTCCGAAGTGTCTAGCCCTGGTCCTCTACAGCAATAATGCAATTTGCTGGATGGATGAACAGGATGATGGATGGAAAAACATGTTCTCACCTGCCACATCCCTACTGTCCTCATGTAACTTTATGTTAGTATTGTGCGAAATCTCTCAAAGGACATTCAACCCCTTTTTAATCACGCCACAGTAAAATTCATGTGGACAATATATGTCTTCACTCTTGTTTTAAGTGTGTACTTGAATTGGTCCCAGTGTTTTTCAGACCCCCAGTCCTAGTGAAATCTTAAGACTTGCACAGACTCGTCTCAGAGGTTGCAACAAACTAAGCCCACAAGTACAACATAGTTGTACCCACCAAGATCAGTTCTTGATCTTCAAAACTGTCGGATATTTTGTAAGATGACATGCTTATCATAAAAAGAATAAAAAATGAGTTGGAATTGTTTAGCCTAGAGAAAAAAAGACTATGGATGACTTCATTACTATCTTCTACGATTGTGGAAGAGTGAAAAGAGTCACTCAGACTTGAGTCACAGTCAAGCTCTGTGACCATGGGCAAGTTACTTGATCTCTCGGCGCTTCAGTTTCCTATCTGTAAAATGAACAAAATAATGCTTATCTGGCAGAGCCAGGGTGTGTTTACAGGGGGATACTGTATGTCATGTGCTTAGCACAGTTCCTGGCACGGATGGGTTATTCAAGAAAATTTAGTTTCTATCTCACCTGCTACATGATCTACATATAAAAATTAAAGCACTTCCTATTTTTATGAGTCTTTGCAGCTTAGAAAAAGCATTTTCTCACCATTTTAGGTGATAAAACCATTGTTGTCCTTGCCCTTCAAATGGTAAATAAAAGAAAATGGCTTTTAATTCAAGAAAGAGTGGTTTTGGTTGGAAAAAGCACATTTTTGGCCATGGAGATAATAAAACTCAGGGTAAGTTATCTGGGGGTACTGTGAACTCTGTCCTTTGGGAGTTTCCGAGCAGAGTGGGCAGTGTGGGACAGATAGCCTTGGCCCCCCACCACCCCCTAGCCATCAAGTCTTGACTGAGGGAAGCAACACACTGTAGTTCTGGGAGATGTGGGCGGTGTCAGACTCCGTTTATCCTAGAACACTCTAACCCCACCTTCTGCCTTTGGGAATGTTCCCAATTCTGCCTCCAGAACTCAGTTTCCTGGAACTAAACTTCGTGGGTGGAAGTAAATCTTAGGGTGTAACCCAATGTGCAAGAAATATATTATTTCTGTATACTTAAAAAAAAAAAATCAGTTTAAACCCACTTGTGAACTTCTCAGTCAGGCTGAGAACTTTCAGTCATTTAGGAGCCCCTCTCCAGGGTCATGCCAGGGTTTTGGGATCTCAACCTGGTACAAAAGCCCAGGAAAACTCCGGTCCCACTGGGACCTCCAGGTGCATTAGGGAGCCCTGTGCTGAACAGTCCAGGTCCTGACCTCCTACAGTGCCCCTGCCCCTAGGTGTCTGTCATCCCTTCTGAAGAATCAGCAGCCTGAGGACAGGACCTGAGTCCTTTATCACCACCTTAACAAACAGTCCTCGAGGACCCCCGCGAACGGTGCCCCTGTCACTGAGCACGCCTCCTGCGGGTTTGTCCGTCCTGACACCCGCGCGGTCTCATGGCAGTGGTGGCCGAGACTGCGCGTTTTCCCCACATCTGTTTCCTCCTTGACGGAACCTCCAGGTTTTGGGTGGGCGAATGGCCGCCTGAATAATAATGGTTCCCTGCTTTCCTGAGGGGCACCTGCGCTGTGGCTGGAGAGAGGACAGCTCTGAGCCCAGCCGGCTCTGCCCTTCCCGGTCCTCCCTCCCCCTGGCTGCAGCGCAGACCGGATGGGAAGCCGCCTTCACCGTGAGGGTGCGGGAGCACCCTAGGAGCAGGGGAACCACGGGAGGGAGGAGGCTGGGACCCCAACGCTGTGGGGCCTCCGCACGGACCCCAGACTGCTGGGGGCGAGAGGAGTAACTTCTGTTTTGCACTTTGTGAGAGAGGCTGAGCCTCATCCCCTTGAACCCCCTCAGTGTTGTACCCTCAGTGGTGCGGCCCAGTGCCTGGCAGGAGCAGGCCACCCTCTGAGTGGGGCCCTTCCGGTGCCCTCCCTCTCGGGGTTTCCATCCTGCCCCATGCAGCTCCCGGGGGAGGCCACCCAGAGGCCAGGAGTCACCCCAGCCTGAGTTGGCAGCTGTTTCCAGTTTAATGGGAGGACACCAACGATGATGTCTCTCTGCGAGGAGTGGGCCGGTCCTCCCTGGAGAAGTATGGAAGGTCCTGGCACTTCCATTCTTGCTGAGCTTGGAGGTCAAGGGGAACAGAAGTTTCAGAAAAGGGCAGGGAGGTGATGGACCTGCAGAAGATGCATTTGCTGCTCTGGAACAAGTCTGAATGTCAGTGAAAGGGGAGAAGACACCACCCGGGTCAGTTTCATGCTAGGACATGCCACTGAAAATGTCCCCTCTCCTTCCGCTGGGTTGGCTGGGTCAGGCCTGCCAGGACCCCTGGGAAGTGCTGGGAGCTCAGCCTCTAGGATTCTTACCAGCTCTCTCAGGTGTGGAATGGTCCATGGGCCCACTGCAGCCCAGGTGGCATGAACCGTGGCTCATTCTGTCTTCTCTCTCAGTGGGGGTTCCTTTGGGAAACTGAGGACTCTACTCCTTGGACCCTTGTCCCTCAGACTCCTGCCCTGTAGATCCCTGCTCCTCAGCCTCTGCCCAGACCATGTCAACGTCTGTTCCTCAAACCCCTGCTCCACGGATCCCTGCCCATTCCTTAGCAACATTGCATTAACTCATTCCTTGACTCTCCCTGGGGTTCTGGGTCCTTCTTCTGAACTTGGGTGTCTAGGATCAAGAAAGTACCATTACTCTAAACATTTTCAGTTTGTATTTTGGGGGATATGGGTGGCAAGCATCCATTTCTCATTCATGATGGTCAGTAGAGTCTTGGGGTTGAATTTCTTATTTTATCTACCATTTGTTGAGTGCTTACTGTGGGTCAGGTGCTTTGCTAAGCCCTCATAAGTGGATTCACTCACAGGGGATTCTCTCTGCAATCTTATAAGACTGGTGCTAATATGATCCCCATATTACAAATGAAGAAGCCAGGGCTTGGGGGGGGGGGCTCGGTAGCTCACTGTGGTAATCCAACTCACGAAAGATAAACCTCAGAGCCAGAGCCAGAGTAACACCCGGGGAAGCTGGCCCAGATGCCGGCTACTTCAGCTGTGTTCCTGGTATTCTAAAGCATATGGTCTGGGACGCAAATGCAAATTACCTTTAATGAGGGCAGAGAAGGGCAGGACCAGATGAGCTGTATCAAGAGTCAGACACCCTGGACGATAGTAAAGCCAGATACAGAGGCATGAGGGTCAAGAGGTCATGTTCCAAGATGACCAAGAACAGGGGAGACTAATGGAGCACAAGGTGGGTGGGACAGAATGGCGCAGGGTGTCGGCTGAGAATAAGGCAGAAGGCCAGGAGCTCCCTGCTATTGGCTGTTGGCCATCTGGGTCAGGGAGAGGCCTCCTGGCTTGCAGGTGTTGGTAGGGCCCTGGGATGGGGAGGGATAGGTCTGGTGTTAGCACCTCTCCCTCACAGTGAAATTAGCTGCTTGCTACAGCTCCTGTCCTTGCAAACCTGTCCTGGGAGAAGTAGGAGAAGGTCCTGGAAGGTATAGATATGGGACCTTCTCCTTCTATACACACACACACACACACATACACACACACACACACACACACAGATGAACATCTCCTCCAGCAAGGAGGGAGGGGGCCCCCCAGGCAGACCATGACTTCTCTGACATAGAGCTTTCCCTCTCCAACCTCATCTTTCTACAGTGCCTCCCAGCTGCAGGGCTGAACAGTGAGGAGCAGTCCTTGCCAAACCAGCCATCCTATGCCACAAACCTCCTCCATTTATTTTCAGATTTTATGTGCTTTAAAATAGCCTTTCTGCCCAAACCCAGCAGACCTGAAAAATGACTACCGGCTTGAAAAACCTGAAGGACACTGCCTTCTCTGACCAGACTCAGTGCTGGCCCCACTCCCCATGCTCTCCCACAATACATCTCTAGGAGCAGAGAGCCCCCCCCCCCAAACTTTTCCCAGTAACCCCCATTCCAGCAAACACTCCATAGGAAGCTGGTAGGAAGGAAGTGCCCTAATGGCCTGGCAGGAGAGAAAGCTCCATTTTCATCCTCCAGATGCTGAGATGGACCAGGGTACTCATGGGTCAGATTCACAATGAGTTTGGCTTCACATTGCAGTTTGGTGACAGGACAGGATGAGAATCAGGAGGGAGGCAGGATGGCAGCCTTGTGTCCATTTTCATGGCCTCTCTGCTCTGTTCCTTTTCCGCGCTGACCCCTCAGAAGCTTCAAGGGCCCTGGGAAGGCTGCTGGCAGGTGTTTGCCGCAGGGGAGGTGTCCCTGCCCATGATGCCACAAGCCAGGCTGACTGCTTCAGTGGGACATGGGACAACAAGCTGTGGAGAGGCTTCAGACACTGGGCTGTGCCTAGCTATATAAAATATGGTCTGCACCTTCAGGGAGAGGCCAGAAAATACAAGGTACTCTGGGTGCACACGGTAGGGGAACCTAAGACCTTTGGAAGTTGGGGAGGGCTCTCTGGAGGAAGTGACCTTGAGTCTGGGACTGGGAGGAAGACCAGGGGCGAGGACTCAGGTAGCAGCGTGATGACTGGGGAAAGCATGCTACATGCAGAGGGAAGAGCACATGCAGGCTTCCCAGAGGCAAGCCAGCGCCAGCGGTGAATGCGACAGCACAGTCTCTTCAGCGTGCGCAGAGTGGAAAATGCCAGGGTGTGGCGGGCACCCAGAGGCCGGGAAGTTCAGTGGGCCCGGAGGCTGGTGAGCCTGTAAGTGGGATTTAGAGAGTTTGGGTGCCACTGGGCAAGGTTTGTTTGGGTCACTGCTGTATCCCCTGCAGCTAGATGGGTGACTAGCACAGAGTAGATGCTCGTCTGTATTTGTGGCTCAGTAAATGATGAGCATGGAGAGATTTAAGCAGGGACAAGACCTGACGAGTTCCACATTTCAGAATCACCACCAGGTTGCAGCACAGAGAATGTATTTCAGGGCTGTGAGGCTGAGGCAGGGGGCGGGGAAATGGCAGGGGCCCCCACCACACGTGGCAGTGGCAGTGGAGACGATGGGATGATAAAATCCACAGGACTTGATGATAGGGCTGTGGGCGGTGGTGGGAACAAGGATGTCTAGAAGGGCATCAGGTGCAACATCCTCTGAGATGAGCTCCCCAGCAAGGTATGGACCACAGCCCTGATGCAGGGGCTGTGGCTTCCCGCGGCCATCCGTCAGAGCCTGGGCTGCCTTGCGCTGTTTGGTCCTCTCAGCTACAAAATGGAGGCACTGCTCTTGGCCTTGCAGGGAGAGCAAGTGAGCTGAGATTATGCAAAGCGCATAGCACAGAGCCTGACTCGCTGAGGAAGTGCAGTGTAAAGCCTCTGGTTCCCTTGAGCTGGCCTCTGAAGGACCGCGGGAGATGGGGTCAGGGGAGGACACCCAGGTGGTGGGACGGGAGAGCACAAGATGTCTGTAGGAAAGCACAAGGAGCCCTGAGTCATCCAGCTTGACTGAAGTGTGGGCAAGTGTACGAGAGCGGGAGCTCGCAATGGCAGGGGGAGAACAAGAGGGTCTGCGGTGCCCTCTGCACCCGCCCGCGGTGCTCCCGTGCATGCTGCCGCCTCCCACACATCGCCCAATCTCCACACCCCTGCGGGGATTTGCACACTGCGTGGACCTCACTCATCAGCCGTTGAAGGTTTGGGGCAGGGGAATGACTAGAGGGGCGCTATGCGTTCGGTGTGCGGTTCACACGGTAAGGGGAGCAGGGTCGCACTGGAGCCTAAGCAGCGTGTCCTCCTTGTCTAGGCAGCCGCCCTGGGACTCTCCACCACCTACAAAGACAGCCCAAGCTCACTTTCAAGTTCTGGTTCTGTGAAGCTCACTTGCGCTGCTGCCCTCCCTTGTATGCCCTTAGTCGGCCTCACACCACCTCGGAGCCCCAGTGTGTGGACACCTGGCTTCCTCTCCTTTCCTCCAGAGTACCTAGAATGACAAAAGGCAAAGACACTAAGAACCCAGGATCCCTGTCGCAGCAGAAGACCAGACCAAATCATACTGTTTCCTTGAGGGCTAATGCTTCATTTAAAAAAATTCCCACCAAGGGGCACCTGGATAGCTCAGTGGGCTGAAGCCTCTGCCTTCAGCTCAGGTCATGATTCCAGGGTCCTGGGATCGAGCCCATCTGGCTCTCTGCCCGGCAGGGAGCCTGCTTCCCCCTCTCTCTCCCTGCCTCTCTGCCTACTTGTGATCTCTATCTGTCAAATAAATAAATAAAATCTTTTAAAAAAATTTCACACCAAGTTTGCCTTCCGTTACATAACATTCATGCCTATTTTAATTTTAAAAATGCCTTTAATCTCTACTGATATAGCTTATCTTACCCAAATACTTAAGCAAAATGAACACCTTGGAAGATGCACCCAATGTATTCTGTGGCTTGGAGCTCGCCTTGACCCACAGCAGCGTGCTCCCGAGCTATGGGGTTATCCCACTGGGGAGGCTGCCTTATACTTTGGGGAGTCCTCGTGCCCAAGTGTTTTCTTTGGCTTGGGACGCCTCTCCTTTTAGTAGCATAAACACGGCCTTCATTTGAATTTCCATATACTTTGTGATATCCCCATCATCGTGCGTATCTCATCGTGTTAGGAAGTAGTTTTTGACGGTGGGTTTGCCAGCCCTGCCAGAGCTGTGATGGCAAAAGCAAAAGAAGGGGTTAATCCCGTTCACCACTTTGAGGCTAGTGCACGGACTGGCCACAGGGGGGCGCTCTGTAAAACCAGGAGGGAGCGGCCCTGCGGGTCTGTGAAGGGCCGGTGAAGTCGGATGCCCACAGCGCTAGGATTCCCAAGGACCACGGCCGCTCTTCTGCAGGGTCACAGGATGGCTTGAGTGAGGCGCCCCCGTCCACTTTCACTCGCGGCCCACGGCGTGTGTTCACACGAGGCAGCTGGGTCTTGCAATCCTAGTTAAACGTGCCTTTGCTGCCAGACAGCACCCAAAGCCAAACGCTCAGGGAGAGGAGGCATCTTTAAAGGGCAGGACCTTACTGAGTACCTTACTGAGATGCTGTCCCCATTCCAGGGGCCACCTGAGGCTTTCTGGCAGTTTCACAGCCTCCAGACCACCCCTGCTTGGAAGAGGCAGAGCAGTCAGTTTGCACCCCGCCATAATCTGCCCAGGGACCCCCTCTTCCTCCCCAGGTCTGGTCTCCTTTGCCCTTTTCTCAAAGGAGTTTCCCAGATCTGGGATCTCAAGGCCTTGGGAGAGCCCTGTCTTGGCTCCCCACACCGAAGAAGCCTGAGGCAGGCAGCTGCAGATGAAGTGCTTTTCATTCTGCCACCTCCTCAAGGTCTCGGTTTTGACCTTGACGGGATTTATTGACTCGGGTTATCCAAACATGGATTTCTAGACCACAGGATTTTTCTGAGTGGGCCACCCCTGCTCTTGCCTCTGACTATTTATAAAGCACCAGCTCGGGTTTCTGACAGCTCCCACCCAGGGGTGGGCGGGGCGGTTGTTTCTGTCCCTTCTATTTACCTGTCTGGGCAGCTGCAGGAGACAAGGAGCAGACTCTCTGCCTACAAGCAGGCCCCGGAGACTCAGGAGCACAGAAGAGCTGTTGTAGCTAGAGCCGATAACCTCTAGGAATTCTTACACAGGAAAGAAGAAATACGTCAATGTTTGCTTAAGAAATAAAGACCAAACTTCTCCGGAAGAACAAAATGTGATTTTCAGATTATCAAAGCTAGCTTCCGTAATCACAGAGGGAACTCAGTGCCTTGAAGCTGTTAACTGGGTGCCTGCTGGTCTCCTTGTTGGCGTCAGTCCTAGGTCACGTTCATTACTGATGCCCTCTTTCTTCTCCTCCCCGGCTGACCCCAGCCACTTGCCTCTGTCCTCATCTCTAGCCTTTCCCGTTGCATCCGCCACTATATTTATCACTCATATATGGATAAGGTGGGGACAATCACAGGAAACAATAAAGCCTCCTGCCAAGACATAGGCCATTTCTTGCTCTAGCCATTAAAATAGGCTTCTAACCCACTTCCCTGGCTCTAATTTTGTCCCTCTTCATCCTCCACATAGCTGCTGCTCCCGATATCTGTCTAAAATGTAAAACTGACACTACTCGATGCTGGCCACTCCAAGTGTCCTCATGGTCCCATGCAAGGTCTCCAAGATATAGCTCTACCTCTTCTTCCTGTGATTAAACCTATCACCAAAAAGTGCGGCATGACCAGCTCTTCCTCCATAAAACCAGGTTCCGAACACCTTATGGGCCTGTCTCAGTGCTTCCCTCCAAATGGGTCTTCCAAAAGAGCTAAGATCTAAGTCAGAAAGTAAGTAAAGGGTTGGGGGAGGGAAATGAGAAAATCTGTTAAGAAAGGCTGTGCAGTGGGATGCCTGGGTGGCTCAGTCAGTTAAGTGTCTTCCTTGGGCTCAGGTCATGATCAAAAGGATGCGCATAAGCTGATCACACTTATAGCAGGCAGCGCCCGGATAAAAAGACAGAACTTGACCAGCCCCCAGGACCGTTCCTCATAGTCACCATGCTTGTCAGGGTCACCATATTGGTTTCTGCTGCCCCACAGCAGTTTTGCCCATTTTTGAAATTTAAATGAAAGTAAACCTACATTTTGTGTTCAGCTTCTTTTGCTAAACATTATGTTGCTAAGACTCAACCATGTCCTGATAGTTATTCTCAGTGCTGTGTGATAGTCAATTGTGGAATATACTTCTTTTTTTTTAAAGATTTATTTTATTTATTTATTTTTTAAGGTTTTATTTATTTATTTGACAGAGATCACAAGAAGGCAGAGAGAGGGGGGGAGGGAGCAGGCTGTCTGCTGAGCTGAGAGCCCGATGTGGGGCTCGATCCCAGGACCCCGGGATCATGACCCGAGACTAAGGCAAAGTCTTTAACCCACTGAGCCACCCAGGCGCCCCAAGATTTATTTATTTTAGAACGATAGCATGAGCAGGGGAGAGGCAGAGAGAGAAAGGAAGAGAGAGAGAGAGAGAAATCCTTAAGCGGACTCCTCCTTGAGTGCAAAGCTCAATATGGGGCTTGATCCCAGGACCTTGAGATCATGACCAGAGTCAAAACCAAGAGTCGGATGCTTAACCACCTGAGCCACCCAGGCACCCCAAGCAGATATAATTCTTTACCTAGTCTACTGTTGATAGGCCCATGGGTCATTTTCAGTGTAGAGCTATTATAAAATGCTGTTCCGAGCATTCTAGTTCATGTCTTGTGGCGAACACAGGGATGCATTTAGCATGGGTATATACCCTTGAGTGAGGCTGCTGGGCCTTGGGAATTGGAGACGCCCAGCTCTGGCTGGTGCTAGCAACCAGTTTTCCGGTGCGTATGATTTGAACCAATTAATAGAGCATGAGACTTCTGGGAGTTCCACATCCCCTGGTGTGGTCAGTCTCTCTCATTTCGGCCATTCTAATAGGCCCGGGTGGCATCTCAGGTGATTTTAACTTGCATTTCCTTGAAATAGCTGATGCTGAGCACTGATGCACATGCTTTTTGGTCATTTAGATATTCTGCCCGTTTCTCCATGAGTTGTCTGTCTGTTTCTTATGGATTTATACAAGCTGTGTTTTTTTAAGTAGTCAGATATTCACCACTTTCTCCCTCTTAAATCCATACGGAGTGACTCAGTTTAGCGAGCCTTAATCGCATGCTATTGGCGTGACTGTGTTAGGTGCATGGGATCAAGGAGGGGTGAGGTCCAAAGCTCACTCTCGGTCCTCAAGTTTGAGGCCTTGGCTTCTTCCTCTCACTCCCCCCGACCGCCCCACGCACACCGAAGCTTGGCCTGGTGCATGGGAATTAGGCTGAATTTCTGAAGTTCAGTAGTTGACTCTTCTGCAGGTTTCCATGAAAGAAACAGGAGGAGAGGCTCAAATAGTTTGAGGCAGGTGAGGCATTACAGACTCTGTCTGATTTTGCAGATCCGCTAGGAGCCACACTGTAGACGGGTCTGGCTGTGGTCCCCCGTCTAAGGAATGGACAGAATAGTCAGGGGCAACACCTTATACTGATCTGCCTTACTTCATGCCTTCCAGTCATGGCCGGTACTTTGTGTGGTTTCCATATGTGAGCTTTCCACCTGCTTCAGAATTCCATTGCCATAGCTTAACTAACAGCTTCTATTTCTATAGACTCCTATAGAACACAGGCAGGTAACAGCCACAGGAGTCTCTAACTGCCAGACAGAAATTCTTTAATTCTTTATGGATCCTCTCAGGCCTTGTGTTGATCTCATTTTGTGACCTTATCTCATTCTGGGGGATAATGTGCCATAGCAATAATACCAATGAACAGTGTTCAGCAGGCCTGGGCCTTGACCAGCACGTGACCAAGTTGCTCTGTGACCTTAGGCAAGTTGCTTAATATCTCTGAGCCTTTTTCTCCCTCTGTTCATCTGCCAAATGGGTATCCTATTCTCTGCCATGCCTACCTTGCCAGGTTACTGGAAAATTAAAATAAGGTGATATATATGAGAAAGCATTTTGAAAAAATTTAAGTTCTGTATAAAGGTTAAGTACTACCTACCCCACACCATATTGTGCTCCAGCAGAACAATCCGTGTCTCAGGTCTTTTCTTAATCACCAATTTCCATTTTGCTTGTATGAATTGGTGTTCAGACCTGTGAGTCACCCTTGGCTTGGAGTTCTTCTGTGTAAAGGGTACCTCTTTGGTCTAGATAAACTCTTGTACCTTGGCATTTCAGCACACGGATACTTCCTCTGTGACCTTTTCCTTCCTTTGTTTCTTTCCAGGGTCTAGCAGACCTTTTGTCACCTGGACAGGATCCACGCAGGCAGCCTCCAAGCCACATCAAGGGATTTTAATTTCCTCATGGCTTTGTTAGCATTTCATGTTGTTACAGGTCAAAACACAAGGTTATTTACTAAGAATGAGAAATGTCACTAATATGAATTATGGGAGCCCCATGAATTTCCTCTAGGTATTCAGAATAGCACACAGTGTCCATTATCCTGGTGAGCTTAGCATGGGCCCTGACCTCCCCAGGCTCCTGAGCACAGTGGGCTTGACTGAGGTCCAATGGGAGGACAACCATCCTGGGGCTGGGAAATGCCAATGCACGTTAGGTTTGTTCAAGGAGCCTCTTCCTATCGGCTGCCATTTCGTTCAAGGAAATTCTGGAAGGTTCGTGATCTATTTCCTAGCCAAGAAGGGAGGGGAATGAAGATATTTATTCACTCATTTGAAAGTCATCTATTTGTCTTCTTACTCCTCTGACAGTGAGCTCCTGCTGTGCAGATACTAATGGGAGAGAATGTATGTAGTGGTTTATGTTTTATTTTCCCATCTGCTTCCTCTTTCTATCACCATAAATGTAGCAAAGAGCTGGGGTAGAGGAGGCCATGATAAGGGAGGGGAGCTCAAGTTCTAAAGGGAAGAAGATGCTTTCGGTCATTGTCAGAAATAGAACTTTTTTAAAGCCTCCCTTCTTCCAGCGTCTGTGGCAAGTTGTTTTTCTCTTTTTCTGTCTCTTCTTCTTCTGAGCACTGGAGTGCCTCTGGGATCTGTTCCAGGCCCCTTTCTCTTTTACCAAGAAGGTCTCAGCTACTTTCTCATGGCTGTAAATGCCTCCTACAGGCCACCCCTTCCACGGCCAATCCTGACCTCTTCTGAACTGCAGGCGAGTGTACTCACCAGCTCACGTGATATGTCCACTTGGAAGAAGCAAAAGCATGTCCAAATTTGCGTGCCAACAGGGGAGACGTCCACTTTCTTTCCACACCTGCGTCTCCTCCACATTTCCCCACCGTGGCAAAACTGGAAACCCAGGAGGCCATCTTGGCCCTCCCCTTCCGCTTGCCCCCACTCTCTCGACCCCCTGCACTCACCTCTGCAAGCTCTGCACATCTCACTCTCTTTCCAGAGCCCTGCAGTGGCCTCCTCATGAAGCCTCCCCTCTCTTTCTCCTGCTCCACGTCTCTGCGGGAAGAAACAGCCAGTGGGAGCTTTTAAAGAAGAGCATTAGTTGTGGGGCCTCTCTGTTCTGAAAGCCTGTGGGCCTCCCGGGCTGGGGCAGCTGCTCACAAGCCTCACGAAGCCAAGCCTGGCCCTCTGGCCCGCCTGGCCGCTCCCCTCCTTCCATGCCCCCTCACTCCACCTCAGCCCCGCGGTCCTCCCTCAGGTCTTCACTCAGGCACTGCCCTGGGCCTGGAATCTGCTCCCTTCCTATCTCAGACCAAAGGTCACTTCTCCAACACGCCTTGTTTACCTCCCTGTTTATTTATCTTCCTTGTTATTATCTTTGGAGCCCTTCCTATTTATAATTATTAATTTATTATGTGTGAATTGCTATAATGTCTGCCCCCTCTATAAGCCCCATGAAGACAGGGGTCATGCCCCCCACTTTTTTTGGCCTGTAGCAGGAACTCGATAAAAAACATTTGTTTAATAAATGTCCAAACTACACAAAACCAGCTATTTGAAGTACAAAACATACACATTATATGTATTCTTTGAGAGCATGTAGATTGTCATTGAAGAAACAAGTACTCCCCTTAGATCTGGGATGGCATGAAGGGCCTGTGTTTTAGAGGCTAGGCTCTGGCCTGTCACCAGCTGTGACTCTTCCTGGGGGGTAAGGAGTCCATATGGCAAACAAGACAGTCCCGTGCAGAGCTCCTGCCTTGACCAATGTGGCCAGGCTCAGCAAATAAAAATACATGATTCACAGTTAAATTTGAATTTCAGATAAATGATCACTCATTTTTTTTTTTTCAGTGTAAGTATGTCTCATGCAATATTTGAGACGTACTTACACTAAAACCAAATTTACTGTTTATCTGGAACTCAAGTTTGACTAGATGTCCTGTATTTTACTGGCAACCCTTGTCCTAGCTTCAAGACTAAGGGTCTGCAAACTATGGCCTATGGACCAAATCTGACTTATTGTTAATTTTCATGAATTAAGTTTTGTTGGAGCACTACTATCCCCATTCATTTGTGTATGCTCTGTGACTGCTTTTGAGAGACAGTCGCAAAACTGAATAGTTGCCAGAGACCGGATTGCCCATAAAGGCTAAAATAGGTCCTCTTTAACCCCTGAAAGTCAACCGACCTCTGTTCTAGATCATGCTGTGGGAACCCAGCATCTGACAAGCGCCTACTCAACACTCCTAAGCCTATTTCCAGAGCAAACAGAGGCCTGGTCTCTGAGGGTGAGGAGCAAAGGGTGTGGATGGAGTGTGTAGGATGGGGCTGACCCTCCACAGAGGGAGGCTGGAATCCGACCTTTCCTGAACCTCACTGCTCCTACCCCGAACTCTGAGGATCTCAGAATTCTAAATTTGCACCTGGCCTTCCATTTCATTAGAAAGATATGTTTTTAAAGAAAGGTGACATATTTTATTTACTTCATGCATGAGATTAATTTGACTTTTAAATAATGAAACACGTGGCCTGCAGACCTCCCATCACACCCTTGATCAGGCCTCCTCAAATGGCAAGACCTGTTTTTAAACAACCAAGGCACAGAAATGTCACCAATACTGCCATCTTGTGGTGAGGTCTACTATTACCATTTCCAAGGTGCCCAAGTTCCCTAGCGGTCATCCACAGGTTCAGGGGCTTAGCAGCTCTGCCTGGGACAACAATGTTCAAAATCATACCACTGAACCTTTGGGAGGTTCTAAAATGCTTTATGTGACACTAAAGAGATACTAAATTATATTCAGCATAGTTTTCTTCAAAATTAGCAATTTTGCGTGGTGCACAATGATTTCTCATATTTATACAGTGTTTTATAGTTTATAAAGTATGTTCATGCCATGCTTTGGGTCCCATGGAAAATGGAATCTCTCTCTCTTTTTTTTTTTTTTTAAGATTTTATTTATTTATTTGACAGAGAGAGACACAGCAAGAGAGAGAACACAAGCAGGGGGAGTGGGAGAGGGAGAAGCAGGCTTCCTGTTGACCAGGGAGCCCAATGCAGGCCTCAGTCCCAGGACCCCTGAGCTGAAGGCAGATGCCCAATGACTGAGCCACTCCTGAGGTGCTCCTGAGAATGGAAACTCTTAATGTTCATGGCTTGCCCCAGCCTGTCCAGCAAGTTAAGGGCTGGTCTCATCGTATTAGAAACATCTCACTCTTAACCAGAATGGGGGTTAGGCAGAAAATCAATTTCCTTAACATGAAAAGAACAGAGTGGTTACATTTTAGCAAACTGGAACCTTGGGGATGACTTTTCCTTAATGCTCCCAGGCAAAGATAAGGGAGAAGTGATTTCTGAAAAGGTATTCTAATCCTTCAATAGCAGAAATTTATGACAATTTTTTTATTATTATTCACAACAAAGAGTATTTAGCAAGAGTTGACTCTGACATTTCCATTATTTCTCAAACAGCATTGCACACTTCCTTTCCTGCTCTGCAAGCAGCAGGCCCTAGGACGTACCATAAAGATGTGGCCTTGAATCTGGGCCTGAGGGGTTAACCTTCACGGATGCCTGCAGCGCAGCAGAGCCCTGAGGGGATCTGAGATGCTTGGAGGACTTTTAATTCCAATCTGTCAGAGATTAACATCTTCTCCAGAGATGGCTGTGAAGACAGTTTTCTCCCAACAACCCAGTGGTGAGCTGGGGATTTTACTATGATTGGGACTGACACACACAGCTGAATTTCCATACAGCTGGAAAGACAGAGAAGAAATTCAGGGAACAAGACAAGGAGCTGGAAGCAACACTTTTGTTCAATTATACTTTTCTCAGAGATCAATAGATGCTTCAAAGAGGTCTACTGAGGGGGGTGTTTGTGTGGCTTTGACGAAACAGTTGTGCTTCTCGCCTCTGGGAGAGCCAATCTGAGCCACTCCAGAGATGCCTTTCCAACTTTTTGATCATGCATGATGTGATTTGTGGGAAAATAGTTTACTTTGCCTTTCATCATGAACTTCTGGGTTATGCAATGAGCTGGGGGACCACACTTATCAGATCCAGCCTTGCCTCCAGAGCCCCAGATTCATTCATTTATTCACGCATGCATTCGATAAATGTTTATTGAGTCCCATGTATGCTGCGGACATTCCTCTTGCTATTGAAATGGTAAGACTTGACCTTGGCCACGTGGCAGTCACAGGTTCAAGCTGCTGGGGATTCAGCTTGCAGCGGGGCCAGGAAAGGCTTTCCAGAAGAGATGCTTGAGTCAGGTTTTGAAGGACCAGGGCCAGTTAGACAATCGCAAAAGAAGGAAGGGAACCCAGGCTGGCTGACACCAAACCCACATTCTAAGCTGCAGGCCCCACGGCCTCCTGGGAATTATTCTGACAGAGGATGTCTCTCAAGAAGGGACTTCACCAAGAGAAGCTCTGTTCCTAGAGCCCCCACCCCTCGAACAGTACTAAGACTGTCGCTTACACAAATGGCAAAGGGAGGAGGATGGGGAGGCGAAACAGAAACTGGCTTGGGAAACCCAAGAGACCCCATCAGAGTCTGGCATTTCCTGCTGATCTTTGCCAGCAGGGGGCAGAGCAGAGCTCTTTGAGGAGGTAGACTATACCCTTTGGGGGAGAAGGGCCCTAAAGGTAAAGTGAGCCAAACCCCCTCCCCAGGAAGGAAGGTTACACCCCTTGTTATTGTCTTCACAGTGCTTATTAATTTCTGAAATGTTACTGTTCATCTGTTTACACAGTCACTTATTAGATTTCTCTCCCTTTCTAGGACATCTGCTTCATGAGCGAAGGCCTGGCCTGTCTTGTTCTCTGTTGTACTGCAAGTGCTATGGTAATGCCCAGTATGTGTTGATTTCTCAATAAATATTTAAAAAATAAGTTAATGAGTATGTGACTCTCTTCTGGGGCATTGAGAAATGGGCACTGTGGGAAAGCAGAGACCTACATTTTGCCTTTTGCTCCGGAAAGAGTATCTTGATGTGTGGTCTGTTCCAGCTTGCATGGTGTGTAGCTAGCAGCCTAGGGGGCCACAGGAGAGCTTCCTTGTTGATGAAATACACACCCTGTGTGTACTCCAGGCTGAGTGCTGCTGGGACCAAGTAAGCTGTCAATGCCTGGCCGTGAGGCCAAGGCCAAAGACCAGTGGGGGGAAGAGCAGACCAGGTGGTGAGCCTGCTCCTGCAGCAGCAGACAGATTGGAAGGCACAGCAGTAGCATGAGATGCCTAGCCCACAAAGGCCATGCTGACCCCACAGGAGCAGTCCGAGGTCCAAAATGGAGTAGAGTGATGAACAAGAAGGTGTGGAAGTCAGAGTGGGGCTGTGGGAAGAGCGGGGCCCATTCCTGGGGTTGTGGTCTGGGCCTGAGAAACCTCTGAAGGTCAACCTCTCCCTTGCAGGCATGTCCGTGTCTGACTCCGGAGGTAGCAGTCTGATTCTGACTCACTGTGATTCTGGGACTTGCTTCAAGCTTTAATCTATGTTCTCTCGCATTTAGGGGTTACCTAGATTTTTAAATAAAAATCTAAGAAAAGGATAAAAAAGCTAGTTCGATATGCCATTAAAACAATACTGGTCTAGCCAGTCAGTGATCCAAATTGGCCACTCTATACTTGGAGTGTGCTGGAAACCTGATGTGTTGAGAACAAAATGTTGATAGCTTTTTAAGGGGGTTTCAGAGAAGTAGGAAGGAGAACACAGACCACAGGTGCTGCCTTTTGAGAGTTAAGAAGTTTGGGTCACATCTGTGGCTTGCTGGGGGAAATGGTTTCAGTGACCAAGGACACAGAGTCAAAGTGGCAATTTTTATTATTTATTATTTTTCAAAATTTTATTTTATTTAAATTCAATTAATTAACATATAATGCATTATTCGTTTCAGAAGTAGAGGTCAGTGATTCATCAGTTGCATATAACACCCAGTGCTGATTACATCATGTGCCCTCCCCAATGTCCATCACCCAGTTACCCCATCACCCCAACTCCCCTCCCCTCCAGCAATCCTCAGTTTGTTTCTTGTGTTTAAGAGTCTCTTAGAGTTTGTCTCCCTCTCTGATTTCATCTTATTTTATTTTTCCCTCCCTTCCTCTGTTTTGCTATGCTCCTCTGTTTTGTTTCTTAAATTCCACATATGATAATTATCTTTCTCTGATTGACTTATTTCGCTTAGCTTAATACCGTCTAGTTCCATCCACATCATTGCAAATGACAAGATTTCATGTTCTTCATGGCTGTGTAATATTCCATTGTGTATACAAATTACATTTTCTTTATCCATTCATCTGTCGATAGGCATCTGGGCTCTTTCCATAGTTTGGCTATTGTGGACGTTGTTGTTATAAACTTTGGGATGCAGGTAAAGAGGCAATTTAAAAATTTTAAATTTTAAATGTACTCAGCCTCGGAGTGGTATTAGAGTACACGTCAGGGTCTCCCCCCACCTCCTGCGCTACATAATTAAAGGCCACATGTGTCTGTGACCATCCCAATGGGCCCAGGAATGAGGGTGTTCCCAGAATGGGAGATTTTTAGTTTTAAAACTGGGGAAGTTCCAGGGAAACCAGGCCAAGTTGGTCCCCCGTTACCTGCATGGCCAGGGACAGTTTATCTTTCTCTCTGCACAATACTACCGATCTTTATTTGTTCCCCAGCCCTTCAGCCTCCTTTCTCTTTTCATCTTATTCAAACCTTTGTCTCTGCTTCCCTGAGATAGCCCGATCTCTCCAGGTGTCTCAGGCACCAAGGTTTGACACCATCTGTGATGGCCACTGATGAATGAAATGCACCCACTGGGGGCTTCGTTACAGCGGAGGACCTTGTCCCTGTAGTATTCTGGGAATGGTCAGGTCAGGTCCGATGAGTCAAGAAAAGGCTGCTGTTATATGAGGAGAGGCGGGAGCTGGGAATGGAGTCTCTAAGTGTGTGGCGGTTAAGTCCAAACCATTGTTCATGTGTCAGGGTTCTGGAAAAGCAGGCTGTTCACTGAGACATGGGCAGGGCAGGGCAAACAGAATCCCCACAGAGGATGCTCGGGTTCTGCCAGATGTAACTGATGGGCCAGGGCTAGCCATCTGCTGACTAAGCACACAAATGAAACAGCAATGGGCACGTCTGTCTAGATAAATCTTCTCATTAAGATAAGCAAGCATTTAGGAAAGACATTTAAGGTGCCAGTTGCCAGAGAACATTTCTACCCTGTGCCACAGACGTCATATCCTAGAGGGGATGAAATCTATTTTACCTTCCATCCTGGATGACAGAATCTCTTTCAGCAAAGCCTTTGACCTTGCCTGTCAGGTAAAGGGGAGTAGCGGCTTTCCCCTTCTTCCACATCAGAAATAAGAGAGAGGGAGGTGTGTCGAGAAGATGTTGGGCAGATCCAGCTACCACTGGGCATCTGTTCTGGCCAGAAGTAGTACTTCTGTTCATGAATCTGCTATCATCCCTTAATGAGACCAGTAAAGCCGCAAAATGTAATTCAGCCGGGGTGGGGGTGGGGTGGGTTTTGAAATCTACTTTAGGGCTTCATTTAACAAATTACTCATGTTCAGAATACCTCCGTAGTTCTAAAAAGTACCTGAATGCCATAGATCAGCTTTTCCTGCCATATGAGAGTCCCTTCCCCTAAATTTCAAACTTACTATGTGAATGAAAAGGAGTTGGAGGTTTTCATAAATTATAGTCTTATATAGTCCATAAATCCTGGGTGAACATGCACACGCACACATGTACACACAGGCACACACACATACACACACACACACACACACACACACACACACACACACACACACACGTGCATACGCACTCTTACTTATAAGGAACTTCTAATTTAATGCTCCTAAATCAAAGCCGTCATGTTCGGTTGATCAAATTTCTGTAGGTGAAGCTAGTACTTTAAAGTTATATAGGTTTTTTTCTCTAATAACAGAAACATTGCTATGTTCATGGAAAATAACATAAAAAGAGAAATAATGAAGGGGACATCTGTCATCTGTTCTTTGCATCTGTCCTGTCTCTCCATAACATCCTGGAAAGACATTGCGACACTCACACAGCCCTGCCTGCTCTGCCTCAGGCGGGATCTGAATCTCCCACACCTCAGACAGTGATTGGTCCAGGGTGGAGCACCTGATCCAGGCAGAGCCAATCAGAGCCCAGTTTTGAGCACTGGGAGTAGGAGAGTTCTCCCTTTTCCTGGGATTCTTAAGGTTTCCTCTAGTTGTATTGCTGCTACTTCAGAGCCTGCGCAAAGATGAAGAAAACAAGCAAATACAGCTAAGGGATTGTAGCTGTTGAATAGTGATGCCCAAAAATGCAGGTGTATCTGGAACAACCTTTTTTTTTTTTTGAAGGTTTTATTTATTTGACACAGAGAGAGAGTGTGTGAGCACAAGCAGGGGGAGCAGCAGGCAGGCAAGTAGAGGCAGAGGGAAAAGCAGGCTCCTGAGCAAGGAGCCCATTGTGGAGCTGGATCCCAACACCCTGGGATCATGACCTGGGCTGAAAGCAGCTGCTTAACCAACTGAGCCACCCAGGCGCCCCCACCTGGAGCAACCTTACTTGGAAATAGAGTCATCGCAGATGTAGTCCACTAAGATGAGTCACACTGGATTAGAGTGGGCCTCAGTGACTGGTGTCCTTTCCAGAAGGAAAAAAAAGAAAGAAAAAAGAAAGAAAAAGAAAGAAAGAAAGAGAGAAAGAAAGAAAGAAAGAAAGAAAGAAAGGAAGGAAGAAAGAAAGAAAGAAAGAAAGAAAGAAAGAAAAGAAACGAAACCATGCAGAGACAAACCAAGGAGTATGACATGTGCCATTAGAAACAGAGATTGGAGTGATGCATCTCTGGGGCCAAGGACAGCTGGCAGGAACCAATAGCTGGGACAGACAAGGAAGCATCCTCCTCCAGAGCCTTCAGAGAGAGCATAGTTCTACTGGCACCTTGATTTTAGACTGCTGGCCTCTAGAACTATAAGAGAAAACATTTGGGTTTTGTGTGTTTTTTATTGTGTAACATATACATAATACAAAACTTGCCATTCTGTTCTTAAGTGACAGTATGTAGATTTACAACGTTGTGCAAAATGTCTGTTCTTTTAAGCCACCGAGTTTGTGGAACTTTATTAGAGTTGTCACAGGAAACAAATACAGAGATATATAGAGGAAAAGAGTCCTGATGATATTGTTTGAATCCCTGGATCCAGCCATGCCTGAATTCCCCTGGACTTACTGATTTGAGGCTGTAAATAGCACTTATCTGCTTCAGTTATTTTTTGAATGGGATTCTGTCACTTCAATTAGAGAAATCCTGATAAATAAAAATGTTTTTATCATTCCATAAATGAAGGTACTGACAATTCAAGAGGAGCTGCCTCATTGAGTTATTCTAGCCCTTTTGTTCATCCACTTAGTTCATGATTCCAGTTCCCTTATTATGTTAGTACCCATATCCAGTTGGGTATCAGCAAATAATAAAATATTTTGGAATATGAGCCAACTTTAAAGACAAAAATAGGCAACAGCTTGCAAAATTACAGCCAGATTAGAAGCCTCATTAAAATGCTAGGTAGGGGTCGGTAGAAGTGAGATGAGAATCAGAGAGTAAGGGAAGAGAGTGTGGTGTGTCTCAGAGAACTACCCAGAAAACTCCTCCGTACACACAGCTGTTCCAAGGCAGCTCTAGGTCTTCCTTCTAAGGGATGAAATTGATGATGCATGGCAAACAATTAATTTCTGCTAAATACCAGCTAGTTAATAAAAAATATTTTCAAGTCCAGGACAATCCCAAGAAGAATGTACTTATAAATGGCACTGATATTTAGCCAACCAACCATGTCCATTGTAACATTTGAATTTAATGGGACTGGTTGCTTTATATTAATTAACTGTGGATTGATTGCTGCCTGTATTTGTTGAGATTTCACACAGGTGATTATTGAATAATGGGAGAGCTGTTAAAACACGTGCCATGATTTCTCTTAGAGCTTGGTGATATTACACAGGAAATGAACAATTATGCTAAAGAAGAGTGAAATGGAGTAAAGAAAATAGGCTTTGGCTATACAGGGAGGCCTGGTCAAATCACTGCCTGGAGCTAAGTCACAGCACTGGTGGATGATGAGTGGCCAAAATGGGTATATCTTGTCTTCATGGACACTGAGGGCTCTCAGCTCTGGGTGGGACAGGTGAGACCAGAAATAGGGTAATGGCCAGTTATTGGGCCACCACCCAATAAGACTGTCATTCATCTTGTGAGCCAAGAATAGTGAATAGTTCCAGCCTCCTACCTCGGTCTGGTGGAACATGGTGTGAATACAGTCAAGGTCACAGACCCAAGATGGGATTTGGAAGAAGGAGTAGGTCCAAGACGAGGCTCCCCAACTGAAAAGCCGAGTGACTTTGGGCACACCGCTCATCTTCATTAATCCCCAGCTATAAAATGGGGATGGAAAATGGGTTCTCAAAAGGCCAAGATATTACAGTGTATATGGTAAGATTTGTGGAGCCCTAGAATGCTGTTCAGCTTGTTCTTGAGGGCCAGGTGGAGATGGCTCCAAGCCACAGACACAGACCACTGCCCGTCTAGGCCTGGCCTGCCTCCTGCACATTCAGTGCCTTCAAGCTGCCACTAGAGGGAAAGCCTTTAGCAGGGTCAACAGCAAATTAGGATTTGTCAAACTCTCCATTCTGGGGCGCCTGGGTGGCTCAGTGGGTTAAGCCGCTGCCTTCGGCTCGGGTCATGATCTCAGGGTCCTGGGATCGAGTCCCGCGCCGGGTTCTCTGCTCAGCAGGGAGCCTGCTTCCTCCTCTCTCTTTCTGCCTGCCTCTCTGCCTACTTGTAATCTCTCTCTGTCAAATAAATAAATAAATCTTAAAACAAACAAACAAACAAACAAAACTCTCCATTCTGAAGTTTCCTGTGTGATATGACCTCTTTTCATCACAACTTGGCTTCATCCACAAGGTTTGGTTCTGTCTTCCTCTGACTCCAAGCTGGGCCCTTCTGGTTTCTGATCCACCTTGTCCCTGACTTCAGGTTCCTGGCTCTCTCCTCAGAATGCCTGACACAGTCTTAATTCAGTTCTGTTCCTTGGATGAGGACCAAGTCCAATGCTCAGTCCCCCACTGATAACTCAGATAGGCCCTGGGTTCTGTTTCTGCCAAGTCTCATCCAAAGCTTGGACAGACCAGAGCACATGGGAAGGCTCAGCCTGAACTCCTCCCTGCTGCTGGAGAGGGAGCTCCACGTTGGTCCCTTGCTGAGAGTGATCCAAAAGACTTCAGAAGAGCCGGTGATGGTGGGGAAAGGGACTGCAACATGGCGGGGGGTGGGGGCGTAAGTGGGAGGCTTGCAGGGTCCTGCAGAGCCACATGACTGCCCACGCCTCCAGATCTGAGTAACCTGCAGGATTGCACATGTGGGAGGATAACCCACATTTCCTGACCCAGATTCTGTAGCCAAGAGTATCTGTTCACATGGCCAATTAAAGGCTCGGAAAATGACATCCATCTTCACACAGTGGTGGGTGTTTGTCTGAGCCCCACACCAGGGTCTCAGCTTTCTGAGTCAGGTCACGTTGCCTGTGTCCTCATCTCCTCCCCAATCCCTGGGACTCTGCTCCTCCACCTCTGGGGAAATGTGAATTTTCATCAGACAGGAAGGCTTGAGTCGTCAACTGTGAAATTGCTCCCTAAACACCTCCAATTCCTAGTCATAGGCAGTATTTAATTTACTTTTAATATTACATATTTTTTTTAAGTGCCACAAAGCTAAAACTCAGCTAAAGAAGGGTTTATGTCAACCCTCATTTGGAATGTATTTTTGAAAAATTACCTTGAAAATCTGAGCTGTTCTTTTCCAGACAGCTGCAGGGTCCCTTGTTTGATGCTGAGCGGTTTGCTATAAATTAAAGTAACATCATATCCCACTTTTAGGTGATTCTTTAGTTATTTGATGTTTGTATTCACTTGTGGATTTTAAGATCCTTACAAAGAAGGGGAAGAGAACTCCTTTTAGGAACACCTGTGAGCTGGCTGTGGCTCTTGGTTAATCCTAATCACAACCCACAAGGGGGTTTTATTGTCCCCATTTCCAGGTAAGTGAGGTTCATAAAGCTGAATAATTTCCCCTGGTCACAGAGTGACCCAGACTCAACCCAGTGCTGTTTGACTCTTGCCTTTATTTCTTTGGCTTGAGCCTTCATGCCTAAAACACATTGTTGCTTCCTAAATGTTGGCGAAATAATTAATAGCAAGATTATCCCGTTCGTGGCCAGTTCTGGGCAGCAGCCCATAAATACCCCCGTTCACAGAGCCTTGAGGAGCAGGACTCTGTAGGTGAGGCTGGTTTGCCACAACCTCCCCAAAACAGGAAAAACTGGGCTCCTAATGGGGACTCTGGGGTACAGCAGAATCCCAAACCCCTTGGTAAATCCTCAAGGAAAGAATCAATGATTTTCCATTCAACTGACCATCTTCGAAATCTCTAGCGATTATGGATCCTGTGTAGTACTTGGGGAATTCTCTTTTCACTGAATTAAAAGAAAAAGCACCCTGTGATCAGGAGTTATGTTTGATCATTGAACTTGATCTTTGCCTGTTTCTTACTCGGAAGCTTTGCAGGAGCTGTTACTTGGGTAAAGGGGGGCCAGAGGCCTCATCTGAATCTTGATGAAATTAACAAGCCCCATGAGGGGCGGTGAGATTGAATCAGGGCCAAGGTGAGGCTTAGGACCCAGTCCGGGCTATACTCTGGGCCATGATTTCCTGTCAGGTATCTGCTAAGGCTAGATTTGCTAATACTGTGTAGTTTTAATTAATGTTTGTGTTTGTACAATGTGTCAGCAGTGAACAAAATGTTCTCTTGACACTGATACTCCCTCAAAAGTATATATTATAAGCAAAATACATGGATTAATCCATTGTTTGAATTCATACATCTTCATTGGTTTAGACGTGGGACACTGTGCTAGAGGCTGAGCTGGAGAGAGAAGTGTAGTGGATAGTCTACTCCCACAGGTGGCCCAGAGTACCAGTGGGAGATAAGATGTGGTCTCCATGAACAAACACCAGACTGGCAAATGCCCATATCTGCACACCAACACTCACACCCTCAACATCACTATAGTTCATTGACCATTGTTTTGGAGAAAATGGGGGCAGGAAGTGGAGGAAAAGGCAGCTGGGACAAATGGAAAAGGCTTAGGGAAGCTGGGACTGTCTGGTTCCAACCTTCACTCTTTCTCTCCTGGGGCTGCTGCCCCATCCTCAACCCATGTCCCCGACTGCACCTGCACTGGAGTCATCTCAGCCTTTCTCTGCCCAAAGGCCCCCTCATCAACAGAATGAAGTCCAAGTCCCATAGTGTGCCTTGAAGGCTCTCTGTGATTGTCCCTTACCCATGGTAGCTAATCTCAGTGCCCCAGTCTCTTAGGAACCCACCTTCCCATCACTCTGGCTCCAAAGGTAGCACAGCAGATCTGGGCTGAAACTCCTACCTTTGAATCTCACCCCCAGGCGAGTGACAAATCTCTTCCCCCTTGAAGCCTTCACGCCCACCACCAGAGAGAGAACCCTCTCCTCTGTACCCACTACTTGTCATGCTGTGCTATCATCATCAAGCTGCCTTCTTGGGGGGTAAGCTTCTTGAAGACAGGGCCTGGCCATTGTTTTATTTCCAGTGCTTATTCCAGAGCCCAACCCACAGCAAGTGCTCAGTAAGTGGTTGCTGAGTTGAATATGATGGTTTAAAAATAGGATTTGTAGGCTAGCTTAGGCAACGGCAGCATTTGTAACTTTTCCCCTTATGAACAGAGATTATTCCATTGAACTTTTAGAACTCATTTAAAAGTTGTAAAAGTGAAAAAAGTACATGAATAGGATGGATGACTGCCCTGAAACTTCAGAGAAAAGGTAAATTACTGTGACCAAAGTTTCTCAGAAAGGGCTTTGTAAGGCAATGGGAATTTATTTACCATTTATTGAGTGCCTGTTGTGTACCGGGCCTTGTGTCAGGTGTTTTGTTTAAAATATGAATTTTTAAAAATGGCTCCTGAAGAAGACTCCACAGCTGGAGGACCAAAGAGATAGCACAGAGACAGGTTGTTAAAGTGCAATGTGATAAGTATTCCAATAGCCGCTGTTTAAGTTTGGAGAGTTGACATAAAATATGGAAAAACCATTGGATTTGAGGAGTTGTACCTCCTGTTTAGGACAAATTCAACCTACTCTGGTTAAAAATTCTTTCCTTTGGTTCCTTGGGATTAGTGATTATTTCAACTCCTGGATGATATTCACTAACTGGGGCCACCGTTATCATTCATCTGTTTCATTTTAATATTCATTTGTTCTGTGCATGCTGCCATGAAGGAGAATCCAACCAGCCTCCATGCAGGAATATCTAGAACATCTCAGGTTCCTCCAGGCTCTCAGGGACAGGTGCACAAGCTCGGACGATGCCAAGAACTCACCCAGAGAAGACGGAACAAGAAAGGTCATTGAGTCCATCTGTTTCCATTTGGTGTTGTTTCTTCCCCACTTACTGCCTGCAACACACTAATACGATGAATCCACTCTCCCATCCCAAACTTCTTTATCTATTTTCTGAATCTAGGCTAAAGAATTCAAACTTAACCCTGTTAGTGTGGAAAGTCCCAGAAATTTTTTGAGCAAGGATCTGACATGATAAAAAAATGGTCTTCTGGGAAGAGAATCTGCTATTGGTGCATAGTTGGGAAACTCTTATAAAAGAGTCTAGTTGATCACAGAGGTGAGAAACTAGGCTAAAGTCATGGTAGCTGGGGTAGAGATGGTATTCATTCTTGGTCTGTATTAAATCCTTGACTAGTAACCCTCGGACTGCCTTTTGGACATTACAAATTAGACTGGGATCTCTTTAAGTTAGTTACCTCTCCTGTTATAATTGGTCATTTATTTGTCTCTATCACTAGAACATAAGTCCTCTAAGGCCAACCACTGGTCTATCTTGTTTATTACTGGCTTCCCAGAACCTAATATTAATACCATAGATCTTCAGGACATATTTGTTGGTGGATCCCTGACTATATAGGATTGTGAAGAGAGTCCTGGAAAATGTCCCTTTTGGAAATCACAACTAAACTGAAAGAGAGACCTAAATTTACAGATGCTCAAAGCCCATCAAGCCCCCATTTTCATCAGCAAGCTTTAAGCTAGGCTCTCATTAAGCTGAAAAGCAGACAAGTCAGGCAAATTTGGCTTTTGCTGTTTGAATTTTCTCTTCAGTGATTTTAGCCTCATGGCCCTTTGTAGATCACAAAGTTTGACAACTCGTCTCCTTGCCTGTTTTGGATGTTAATTATATCTTTGTTTCTAATGACTTCACGGTTCCCATGAGGGCATTTGCCAGAGCTCTGGCAAGGGGTCCAAGGAACAGGCTGGCGAGCAGTGTGATTGCCACACTGCATTCTCTACTTGGACCCTCAAACAGTTGGCCAGTTTCCCAAACATCCAAAGTCTCCTTGCGAAAAAAAAAGAAAGAAAAGAAGAAAAACACTTGACCCATGTTGGCATTATAGCTCAGTCCCTAAGAAAGCAGCCATTTTTTAAATATTAGAGTCATCCATTAATTTTTCTTAAGACTCCACTTCAAGACTTGCCACCCCGAGGCTACAGAAGTGAATGTTGGAGGAATCATGTGTGGCACGATAATACCAGTCAACTGTTGGATCCCTGCTCTGGGCCAGCTGCTTTGCAAGCGTTCTACCTCCTCAATCATGAAAACAACACTCGGAGTTTAGGTATTATTATTATTATTATTATTATTGTTACCCTCCTTTTACGTGTGAGAAAACGGAGGCTCAAAAAGATTAAATAATTTGTCTAACAGTGTCCCAGCTTGTAAGAGATGACTCTGGGATTTGAATTTAAGTAGTTGACTCCAAGAAACCCCTCCCTCTTGGCATATCTGGAAGGAGCCCCAGGGCCACATATTTAATTGGTCAAAATGTACAAACTTCCCTGGCTGAGGTTCATTTCTACCTAATTAACTACTGGAAACACCCACCTTAAGAAGCCGTCTCATTATTCAAACCTTCACTTACAGGCAGAGAAGGACTCTTTCCTGCACCTCCGGGCTGGGCTGCTGGGCACCCTCTGAAAAGAGCCTGGTAGGGGGCAGAAGCACTGTCTCCTCCACAGTAGCAACTGGCCCAGAGGGGAAGCTCCTGGGTGTGGGCCTCAATCAAAGCACTGCTCACCTGGGCCCTGGGTTTCAGAAGCTCGAATTTTAGCTGTTAAGGGCCAGTTTTAATCTGCTACATGCTCTCTGCCTTATCCATGGAATTGACAGGTCACTGCCCAGCAAAAAGCCTTCAGTGGCTCCCTACCGCCCATCAAAATGCCCATATCTTTTTTTTTTTTTTTTAAAGAATGCAATATAACACACACCAGAAATTTCATGAAACATGTATGTCTAGATTATAAAATAATTACAAAGCAACCATCCATGTCAACCCGTGCCATCAAGCCATAGAGTGTTGGGTCTAAGAGACAATTATGAACATCTGCGGACGTCACAGAAAGAAATCATTAGGCTTTATGACCCTCGTGGTGCAAGTGCCCAACTCCACTGAAAAAGAGTCTTCCCATCAGTACTGAACCCAAATCTGAGCAAGATCTATACTGAATTGCCAGTTTATACAAAATACAAGGGGCAGAGGAACAAGAAATGTTCTAGAGAGGCCGTCAGCAAAACCCAGACTTAGGGAAACTCTGGAGGACAAGTGGTGTAGTTCCTTCAACACAAAGGTACAAGGGGAAAGGAGAGGAGGAAAGTACTTACAGGACGTGTCAACCTCGTTCGTGCCTGGTTTGAGCAAGACAGCCATAAAACACGTTATGAGACAATTGGGGGCTGATTGCAGACTGGATGACATGAAGGAAATTGTTTTAAGTATAATTGCATTGTGCTTATATTAAACTAAAGAGTCTTTATTTATTGAAGTGTGTTTCTAGGGAATGTTATGCTTTCTGAGATTCGAGTGGAAATGATCCCATAAAGGTTATAGTGGGGAAGTGGGTGGGGATTTCTGTGAGGCCATGTGCGGAGGTTTGAGGCTGGGTGAGGTACCCATGGGAGAGTCTGTTATACTATTCTCTCCACTTTTGTATGTTTGAAAACATCAATTAAAAAAAAGAAGTTCTCTAAGGTGCAATTCAATGCCTCACAAACCAAAGGTAATCTTTCTCCCTGCAGTTCATTCCCAGGCTCTTTGTTCTGGAAACACTGCACAGCTTCTCCACATTTGTGTTTCTCTGCGCCCTTCCATTTCCTCCTTCCCCACTGCTTGTCAGTACCTTGGGGACAAAATCTTTGTCCTTGTGTTCCCTCCTGGTGCCCAGCAAAGTGCCTGGCTGGCAGGAATTCAATAAGCATTTACTGAATTAAATCGAAAAAGACTCCAGAATGCAACAGAAAGATTTTTTTTTTAAAGAATTTATTTATTTATTTGACACAGAGAGAGATCACAAGTAGGCAGAGAGGCAGGCAGAGAGAGAGAGGAAGAAGCAGGCTCCCCGCTGAGCAGAGAGCCTGATGCAAGACTCGATCCCAGGACCCTGGGATCATGACCTGAGCCGGAGGCAGTGGCTTAACCCACTGAGCAACCCAGGCGCCCCAATAGAAAGATCTTTAACAAAACCCCCAGCTGCCTACACCTCAGTAACGCGCTTGCCCTCCACCCCACCTCAGGCAGCTGATGGCCCCGGAAGCCCTTCCCGGGTGGAGGGGTGCGCCTCCCCGCGGGACAGCAGAGTCCTCAGTGAGGTTGCCTTCCATCTTCGTCCTCTCTGGCTTTTCTCTCTGCCTGCCGGAAACCAGTGAGAAAGTCCTTAGTGTTTGAGGAAGATTGGGGCGTGTTAATGCCTACCAATAAGCATTAACGCTCTAGGAGATTGGAGATAATTGTGACCGAACAAATTATCCTAGAACAATGCTGAGTGCTAGCAATTGCCTGGGACCATCTTTAGCTTCCTGCCTAGAGCGCCGGAGCAGAGGGGCTGCTCTGCGGGCATCGGGCATCGCTGCATTCCAGGAATCCCATCCTCTGTCACCATTGCTTGGTCACCATCATTTCTTTCCCTTTTCATTATGATTATCAGTTACCATCATTGGCCACTCTTTCTCAGTGTCATTATATGCCATTATATTTAGAACAGCTGAGTATTTTACAGTTAAAACAGGCATTTCTAGGGGAAAAAACCATCCCAGAATCACAGTGAAACAGGCACTGAATTAAGTTAGAAGTTGGTGTTTTTAATTTTTTTAAGTTTTTTTTTAAAGATTTTATTTATTTGACACAGAGAGAGAGACAGTGAAAGAGGGAACACAAGCAAGGAGCCCCATGTGGGGCTCAATCCCAGGACCCTGGGATCATGACCTGAGCCAAAGGCAGACACTTAATGACTGAACCACCCAGGAATCCATGTTTTTAATATTTTTTTATTTTTTATATACTTTTTAATTTTTTTAATTGTTAAAAAGATTTTATTTATTTATTTGACACACAGAGAGAGAGAGAGAGAGAGAGAGAGAGATCACAGGTAGGCAGAGAGGCAGGCAGAGAGAGAGGGAGAAACAGGCTCCCTGCTGAGCAGAGATCCAGCCCCATGCGGGCCTCGATCCCAGGACCCTGAGATCATGATCAGAGCCGAAGGCAGAGGCTTTAACCCACTGAGCCACTTAGGTGTCCCTAATTTTAATATTTTTAAAAGATTTATATGTTGTTTTGGCAAGAGAACACAAGTTAATGGGGGGAGGGGCAGAGAGGGAGAGAGAGAATCCTGAGTAGACTCCCTATCCCCTCAGAGTGACAGCCCAAGCAGAAATCAGGGGTCAGAAGCTCAGCCAACTGAGCTACTCAGGTGCCCCAGAAGCTGGTGTTTTTAAAAAGTCAACCAGCAATTTGGGAACAGCGTCATAGAAAGCACACGTCTGTCTGTTGGAGGGGCCACCACATTTCATCACTGTATTTGAAAAGAGGGTGCAACAGTTGAAAATGGTACTGAAAAGAGACATGGAAAATAGAGGACTGGTTCCTCACCCGAGGATTACAAGGGTAGTTTCTGCTGGAGAAAGACGAGACCCAATTAGGAAGCCTGGTTTCTAACCATGGTCTGTGCTTCTCCATCAACTCAGAAGATTAAAGAAAAAGAAGAAATAGGCCTCATCAAGAGAGATTTCAATTAGAATAAAACTGTGCCCATGATCACAAGCCAGAACAGGCTTTCAAAAGAGGTAATTGAGTCCATTGGCTCATATCTTTAGCAGCAGAACGATTCCGTTTCTCCTACATGATCGAAGAACAGGTGCACTCAGGGACATTCGGCTAAACCGGAAGCCTTCCAACTCTGACTCCCACCGTTCCCGAATGCTGTCTCTTGCCTCGAGTTCTGCATCAGGCACTGGGGCACTCTCGGCCTCCCTCCTCCACCTCCCGCAGGAAGGCACATGGACTTGTTCACATAGGAGCAGGTGTGAATTAGGAGCATGAGCTGGGTTCACAGATATTGGCCCAAATCTGAGGCTGTGACTGCCAGCTCCAGCAGAGAGACAGAGCAATTGGCTCACAGGGTCTGGAGCTCATGGCTTTATTCTTCCAGCATTGAAGGGGTCACGAGCAATTTCACTTTTCACATTTCAAGTGTCACTATACTCAGGGTTACTCAAGGCAGGTCCACAGCCCCTCTCTCTCCACCCGGTTTACATAAAGAATCTGGGGTTGAAAATGGCCTTATAAATGACCCTTTTATTTTGCAGAGAAACAAAGGGGCTTGGAGAATCGACCAGCACAAGGTCACACGCTGGCCGGCTTCTGTCACTGACCACGTGCCTCCATCTCCTCTGTCACAGTAGACACGGGATGGAGGATCTATTCTTAGGAAGAGGGGCACTCAGCTCAGTTCTAGCCACAGCCAAAAGATGGCTGAGTTTGCAAGATGCAAGGTTATTCTTTTTTTCCCATCCCCTGGGCTTCACTTAAAAGAGTCAAAGACTGGCACTGTTTGGAGTGAAGGACAGAGATCTGATATCTGGGAAAGCCACATGGCAACTTTTTCCTTACCCATCAATCCTTCCATTTAACATTCACCTACAAGGACCCAGCATGCGATGAGCACCGTCCTCATAAGTGCGATAGACAAAGATAGTAACTAGATCTCTGGTCTCAGGTAGCTCACGAACAGGAGGGTCATAGGGTCATGTGATGGAAACACGTAGACACCTAGGGAAATGGGCCATGGACCAGACCTCACTCTGTGCCTGGGACCACTAGCAAGTCAGAGCCTGAAACCAACCACCTGGGCACAGCTCCCAGCCAAGTGCAGCCATTCTGGACCATGAATATTGCATCTGTTCCTACCTCTTTTGTTAGTTCTTTTTCTCCTTCTCAGAATTTTAAGACTGGAATGAACATTGGAGACCATCAAGCCCAACAACTATCTTCATTACACAGATGAGTAAACCAAGCAAAGGTGGCAGAAGTGCTAAATGAATGCCCTGTGTCAGGACAGGACTTGGGCTCCCCACAAGGAGCAGTCCAGTCTCCCTAGGCATGGCCCATGAGGTGAGCTGCTTCTTTCCCAGTCCTTCCTGGTTCAATGTCAGGAGCCAAGCGCCAATGCAAAGCTGATTTTCAGGCAGAAACCTGCTAAATGTGGACACACTGAATTATTCATATCTGGGCTCATAAATAATGTACTGGGTGTTAATATCAGATGTACAAATGCATCCATAACCCAAGGGGTGATTAGTCACTGTTAGATCTTGCCCAGTGGTAACAGATTACCTGGCCTCGTGTCCTTGACTAGCTCCTCTTCTTGGGGATGGCTCCCTGGCAGAGCACTGTGCCCTTCCCATCTCTATTAGTCTGTTATGAAATAGCAGATGTCTGGGCCAGGAATCAGGACTACAGAGCCGTGGAGGACTTTCAGTCCCTAGCTCTAAACACTGGCTGCTCTAGTTAGCATCCAGCAGAGCTGTGTGAGGCCTCCCATGCACCAAGGCAGGAAACAACTGCTTGACACTAAGACTGTCCTTGATCCACTCCCTTGATCCACTCCCTGGATGCTCAGACCCCTTCCTCTGCCTCACAGTTGTAGAGAATCTACCCAGATGGTCTCCCTGTAGTTTGACAATTTATAGCAAACTGTGAAGTATTCTCTTCCGCCATCTTTTGTACACATTTTAACTACTGTGTAAAGACAATCAAGGAAAGTGTGGGTCCTTACCTGAAGGTTAGGCATCAAATTGCATTAGGGGTGATTTGGGGAGATGGTCATCTCTACAAGACTGTCCCAGGACTAACTTCCTTCAAGGGAAGACACCAGAATGGAAGAGAGTGGTCCAAGAGATGGCAAAAGTAACCTAGGTTTCAACTTGGTCCAAGCCAGGAGAAGAGAAAGGGGGAAGAAGTAGTTACTGTCTCTGAAGTAAAAGAGAGAGAGAGACAGACAGACAGACAGAAGGAGGAGGAGTCACACTCAGCCTTGAGGTCTTTCTGTGTCACATTAATGAACACCGGACTGGTCACCAAAGCTCTTGCAGGTCCCTGTAGCCCAGACCAAACACAGTACAAGGGTCTGGTTTCTCACTTTCGTCTCTAGGCTCAAAGTCAGATCTCAATCCTCAAAGTTTTACCCCTAGAGACAAGAAACAATGGTGCTCTTCTCCATTGGAAATGGAGTGAGGGAGTCCTTGCGCTCCCCCTAGGGGCGAGAATGAGCATTAAGCCTGTAGAGGAGACAGTGGGGGTTAACTAGGGTTCTGCCCACCTTTGGGATTTTGTCCCTGGGGCTTGGTCATGGGGCCAGGAGCTCCCTCACTGATTAGGATCCCCTGATGGCCTCTGGTTCCACAGAGACCCACTGTTGGGAAAAAGGGCCTCTTCACCAGGCATCCAGCTAAGCGATGGCTCTGGGTGTCAGGGGGCTCAGCTGGCAAACTGGCGCACGTCTGTGGCAACCTCAGCAGCACCCACCCTTAACAGCGGTGTGAAAACAACGGCATTATGGCGTTATTACAAGGGGGCACTGACATGTTGATGCAAAAGCTCATTGCCGACAAGACCGAGAATGAAAATGGCTCAGAAGGGAATGGGGAAGTGTCCAGGGAGTCATAACTGTTTTAGACTATCAGAGTTTCCACAGCAGATAACTGCTGTGATTTCATCAGCCCAAACCCCATTAACCCCTGCGGAACTGTCTATTCCCGAGCCTGGGCAGTAGGCAATGCTTCCAGCCGTCTTCTGCACGCCCGTTCCAGCAGTGAGCAGGAGGGTTGCCACGGGGCTGAGGTGAGAAACGCTCAGGAAGGTGCACTTCATGCGGCCACAGAATCTGATAGGTGAGGCTCCTGTCATCGGCTGGTACCCACTAGAGACCCCGTCCCAAGGACCGGGGTGGGGGAGGAGTCAGCCCGACTGCCTGGTGTCACCTAGTCTGGGTAAGTGGTGATAAAGCAAGAGGGCTTTGGATGGATGGAGGCTAGGACAGAGTCCTGGGAAACTGCCCCTTCCATGGCCCCTGCTGCTTAAGGGGCCTGCAGTCTACCAAGTGTCTCTGCTCCCTTCCTCTTAGGAGGAAAGCAGCAGGCCCAGAAGAGGCCACTAGCCTAAGTGCAGCCTCTAGCTAGCCTGCTCAGACTGAAGCCCAGCAGGGAAAAGGCCCACAGCCCATCCGAGTCCCTCCTCGTGTTACCTCAGACTACAAAAAGTCAGAGCCTGGGGGTGCCTGGGTGGCTCAGTGGTTTAAGCCTCTGCCTTCGGCTCGGGTCATGATCTCAGGGTCCTGGGATCGAGCCCCACATCGGGCTCTCTGCTCAGCGGGGAGCCTGCTTCCCCCTCTCTCTCTGCCTGCCTCTCTGTCTACTTGTGATCTTTGTCTATCAAATAAATAAAAATCTTTATAAAAAAAAAAAAAGTCAGAGCCTGGGCTGTAGGCAGGTAGAGCCAAGGTCATGAGGTTGGAAAAGGCCATGATGGGCCAATGCAGGGCAGAGTGCAGAGGGAGCAGAAACCATGAGCTCACAGAGGGGGAAGCTAGAGAGAGGGAAAAAGCCCAAAACAACAGAGCAGAGAGACGCTGGGAAGAGTGGGGCAGCCACGGTGGGAAGAGGAGAGAGCCGCTGCTCCCTGCACCTCACCTGCCTTGGATCCCATCTCACCGACATGCATCCAGCTTCTCTCCAGGTGAAACTTGGCCATGACCATGCCCACCGCGCCTTTGCTTCAGGTGATAGGCACAAACCTTTGTTTCCAACAACTGAAAAGGTTTCTAGGGAAGAAAGTGGCCTAGGGAGGAAAGAACCACTTTTCACATAGAGCTATAAAAAACCACATGCAAACAACAAGATGTAGCCCCTGGTAGTGATCCCAGAGAAGCTGAAGCGGTGGAGAGCTGGGTCCAGAAGATGCAGGGAGGGCCCAGGACAACATTCCAAACAATGTGTGGTGATTGCCCACATCCCCCACCCCCACCTCCAGTCCATTACAAACTGATTTTCCAATTCATAAAATGCAGTAACAATGTGGCGGCAAAAAGTGGATTGTTATAAAAACTAGTCCGTTCCCTCAGGAACCTCACACCGCTGGTCCCACGTGCACAGATTCAACTAATTCTGGTCGGAGGGATTGTCACAGTAGAGCCAAGGGGGCTAGGGCTTATCGTTTCTGGCTGCCGCCTACGGCCAGTTGCCCAACAGAGTTGGCACCCAGAGGTGGCTCTCACTGGGGGTGGTGTTGACTCCTGCCCCTGCCAGAGATGCCCCCAAAAGGAACTGTCTCTCCCTAAGGCCAGAGGCACCGCCGTTGACAAACAGTGGTTTGTGCTTGGAGATCAGGGCCAATGCCATCCTCCAGGAGGCGCCGCAGCAACCCCCTGACAGCCTGTCTCCAGCATCTCTGCCCAAGGGCACTAGGGACCCAGGACCCAGGATAGGGCTGAGGGGAGGGTGTTGGAGAGGGGAGCGGAGTCCTAGGCTCTGGGCCAAGTGGAGACAGAGGCACCTGGGGACAGATAATGTAACCTCTGACAAACTGCAGTGGCTTAAGAATTGTCAGCTCAGACAGAACTGCCTACATCCATTTAATTAGATTTTAATTTCTCTTTACACATTTGGTTTTCAAAGATTCTAAGAAGTAATTATTTCCAGTATCAATTGGCAAGGAGGCACAATCCTCAACTTAGAATAAGCAGCTTATGGAGGCCTGTCTCATCCCAGTTCAAACACCAGGGCCCTGCCGAAAGATGCGGGGGGCTGCCCCACAGAGGTCTCCCACTGGGCAGACACAGACACCTGGCAGGGAGAGAGGGGGAGGGGGCCTTGTGGGAGGAGGAGGAGAGCTCCTCTGTTGCTTCAGAGTCTGGGGATAGTGAAAGGGGGGCCAGGAAGTCCAGCAGCCTGGGGCATGATGGCGCTTGGGCCAGTGAGCGGGGAGATCGAAGCAGCAGGGCCTTGTCCTTTGGCGTTGGTCTGTGCCTGCACGAAAAGTAAGATCTTCCCTGCTCTGAATGACCTTTTGGAAGACAGTCTGTCACCTTCTACTGGAACCTTTGCAAAGTGTCTCCCATTAGAGGACATGTCCTTCAGGTACCTTACTTGGGACCCCAAACACAGGAGAGACCTCCCCAACCAACATGAGAGTCAGCTCCGGTCTGACTCAGTGAAGAAACAGGAGACAAAGAAACGTAATGGAGATTAAGCTCCATTAAATTGCTGAGTGGGTAATCTCACAATTCAGCTCTATTATTATTTAGATGTTATTATTTATTAGTCCTAGCTCCATTTATTATTGCTGAGTGTGTAACCTCACAATTGCAAGTGTGGCCATCATTGTAAATAAGCTTTTTCGAGATTCACTTTAAGGGACAATATGGCAAGGGGTTGGTGGTTTGTAAATAGCCAAGAATATGCTCACAGGCAGGAATACCATGTGCAATGTCTAAAAACTGCTCAGAACATAGTGCAGATCAATCAGAATGAGGCCAGGGGAAAGCGTCACCAACCAGCAGACGGCCAGCCCTCCCACAACACACACAGACGGCCGATGGCCCTGATGTTATGCAAATGTATTTTTTGTGACATGGGATAAAATTTCCAGGAACCACATGATACCAGCAGGTGATATGCGGTAGGGACCTGTGCCGGGATGTAAGATAAGAGTGTGCTAGATGCATGTGACTAGTCAAACTGGTATGATCTTGTGGAAGATGAGAAGGGAAAGAGCAGTGTTTCTATATTGATTGGCTACTCTGTGTCATGCATGAAATTAAATGTATATGTGTGACCCAAGAATTAACTATGAGTAGATATTTAGATTATATTACTCATATTTCTAAAATCTCATCAATCCATGTTTGTCAAAACTCAGTGGGATTCCTTTCATCTGTGTATTTGGGTCTTTTCTTATATGTTGGCACATATGGTGTTGAACCACCCAAAGGCCAAGACAAAATGAATGCACTTTATGTGGACGCCCAAACCAGCCCAGATCTAAAGCATTAGAACCCACCGGAGGAGCTTTTTCATTTATAGACACTTTCAGGTTCCACTCTGGAACAAGGAAACCAGAAGTTCTGGGGGTGAGGCTTGGCTTCTGGTACTTTGGAAAGCTCCAGTACTGATTCTGGTGTGTTCTAAAGGGATATTTCACGTATCTGCAATCAATTCCTTTTGGAGGGAGGCATTCAGTGAAGGCCAGTGGTTAAAAGGAAGGGATATGGATGAATTCAAATCCTGGCCTTTTCACTACCTAGCTGGGTGATCTGGCAAAATTACCTTACTTTTCTGTGCCTCCGGTTTCTCATATGTAAAATGAATATTTAAAAAAGAGGGCCATCAGTGAGCAGTTGTTATGAAGTTAAATGAGCTAATATATAAATAGGGCAGAGAACAGTGCCTGGCACTAAATGGGAGCTCAGCCCCTTCTGGCCTATATGACCACCAGGGCAAGGAGAGCTTCCTACCGTCCACCTGCCCTCCCCACCATGGCATCTGGGCATTCCACCCTACTGTGGATCGTCATTCAGCATGGCACTTTCTAAGTAGAGGAGACGGTGAATGGGAAACTGGAGTGGATGTGGAGAACTGGAGAACTAGGGGTATGGATGTCATATGGCACTCCTCACAGCCCTGGCTAGTGAGTGGAATGAGGGGGGCTGGATGGCATCTGGGGGAAAGAGAGCAGCTAGGGCAGCCACCTTAACATTGCATCTTTGTCTTGTCCCCACACTTAGACTATGTCCTACCCATCATGTCCTACCCAACACTGTGTGTTGACACAGTGAGGCTCGTGGCTTCAGAGTGTCTAAGCCCCACACCCTTCACTACTTCCTGAGTGGCCATTTCTGCTGTCGTCCATTCTTTGGTCGGGGTGATGGCACCATTTCCATGATTAGAGGAGTTTATGCAGCAGCCCCATGCTTGAGGAAGTGACCCTTCAAAGCTCTTGGTATGAATCATTGCTCCCAGGAGACTCCAGGGACACTGGTTTGCATGTGGTGGTGGCTTACTAGAATCATGCAGGTCAAAAGATGGGTGTATCCTGGGGGCTCAGCTCACTATAGCACAGTGAGAGGCAGGCCAGATAATGTTGTGGTTGGAATCAGGCATTAGGAAGCCAGTCTGCTTGGGTCTAGCTCCATCACTAATTAGCTATGATCTTGGTTGGGTAAGATGCCTAAGCATTTTGTGCTCAGTTTTCTCATCAGAAAAAGGGGTTTTGTGAGGACTAAATGAATTAATATGGAACATTTAGAACCATGTCTGGCACATAGTAAATGACACATGAATATTGATTGCTATTTTTATAATTTTAATGCTTTGAAGATGTCGGTCTCTTATTGGATACACATTTGGTTTTTAATTCCGTTTTCCTTTTCTTTCAGATCCCACTAAATCTCTCAGAACAAGACACTGTGGCATCTCTAATCCCTGTCAAGTCATTTTTCTGTGTTTTAATGAAGAGCTTTTGGAAATATCATTGTGTGTCACTCCTAGAGCGTTACCAAGTCAATAAAGTTGGAATGAAACCCACACCATCCATTTCTGGTGCATTCTTCATATTTCCGAGGACTTAATCCACCATGATGGGTAGGACATAGTCCAGGTGTGGGGACAAGACAAAGATGCAAATGGGACAAATACAATCAAGAGAGGTATAAACCATGGGTAATGGGGACTAAAGAGAGAAAGGATCCCACCTGGTGGAAGGGCTGTGTTAAGGGAGTGATGGTCAAGACAACCCTTGGAGAATGATGGGTAAGATTTTATCAGGTGGGGCTAGAGGAGTGGAAAAGAAAGCAATCCAGACTTATTAGGTAGAGGGAATAGCATATGCAGAAATCTGAAGATGGAGAAGTACCAGAAGTCAACTAATTTGATTGATGTGTAAGGTGCAGTGGGGAAGAGTTGGAAGATAAGGTAGATCAGGGCTTTGTCATAAAAGACCTTTGATGTAAGGGTGAGTAATTTATATTTAATTTGTCAGTCAGTGGGGAGACATTGAGGGTTTGGTTAAAAAATGTTTAATCACAGCTGTGCTTGAGAAAAAGGAATTATTCTCATAAGATGACTCAGAAGGGAGAGAGGCGAGAGATAGAGAGATTGGAGAGGAGGTTGCCAGACTCTTTCAGATGAGAATTAATGTGGGTTTAAACAAGGGTGGTTATGGAGGAACAAGATAATGGCAGAATCCAAGGGACTTGATAGCGGATTGATTGTTATGGGAAAAGGAACAATCAAAGAGAAGCCAAGGTCACCTGCCTGGGGAAATAGAAGACTGATGGAGCAATTAACCAAAATAGTAAACCAAGTGGGGGAACGGTCTGGAGAGGCTGGTGAATTAGGGTTGAGGTGCTAGATAGAGAGGTAGATAAATGGAGGACAGGAAATTAAGACTTAATAGTTCCCTCGTCCCATAGCTGTGCTGCTTTCTCCTGTATCTGTAGCATCTTACTCTATACTTAACACTGAGTAGGTGCTTAATAAGTGAATGATCCCAATTGGAGAGTGATCCCCACAAGAGCACTAGCTGAAACCTTGAGAGTCTTAGCATAGAAAGAGCAAAATTCAAAGGGAAAACTACCAAGAAGATGCATATACATCTAGGGTGAAGCATCTAGGGACACCAGGGAGGGAGGAGGGCAGAGCAGAGCCGTGAAGTGAAGGAGTAAGATAATGATGGGTTAAGGCAATCAAGATCAGGGGGAGTTTTGAGACAGAGAAGAGGTAAGTGGAACAGGCTGAGAATGCGAGAGGAGAACAGTACTTGGTTTCAAGCAGCCATGATAAAGGAGCACAAGGTGTGGGGCTTAAAACAGAGATTTATTCTGTCCCAGGTCAGGAAGCTAGAAGTCCAAAATCAAGGTATTAGCAAGACCATGTGTCCTCTGAAGCTCTAGGAAAGGATTCTCCCCTGCATCTCCCTAGCGTCTGCTGGCCCCAGGCGTTCCGGGGCTGGTACAGCATAACTTAAATCTCTTCAAATGTCTTCTCCCTCCGTGTTTCTGTATCTTCACATGTTTCCTTAAAAGGAAGCAGTCAAATTGGGTGAAAAGCCCACCTTACCCCAGTATGACCTCATCTTAACTATTGATGTCTGCATGTTAGGTCTCATTCTGAGGTACTGGAGCTGATGACTTCTTTATGTCTTTTACAAGGACATAATTCAACCCAGAGCAAGGACGGAGAGAGACTATTGGGTTTGGCAGTAGGAGGTGGCTGGCAGGGTTTGTGAGGATGCTATTTGGCCCCCAAAGTGGGGAAAGAGACCAGATGGCACTGAGTAAAGGTGGGTGGGGGGGGCGGGTGGAGGGAAGGAGAACAGCATGACAATAAATGGAAAGTGAGATGGAGGCATGGGGGGGCATCTGTCCAGGTCTCTTCTATGTGTGATCTTTCCTTTTCTCCAGGTAGAGAGAATGGCCATGTGCTCCACAAAAGGTTTTGCTTTCACCCCACCAACATTCACTCCATGATTCAATGAGCAGCGAGCATGTTGGTCTTGACATCAGAGTTTCTTTACTCTTAATTTTAGTGGCCTAAATTGGTTCCATTTTGGTTCAAGCAACTTCTTTTCTTGTCTAATCAGATCACCGGGTTGTTTACATGGGTTTGTGTCATCAGGGTTCCTTTCTCACTGGAGCCCAGTCCCTGAAATGGGGACAAGAGTATCTGCTGACTTCGTCCCACTTTCAGGTGACATGGGAACTGGAGGGGTAAGGCCTTGTGAGAACATAACAACCAGAATGTACCAGGGCATGGGTTAAACACAAATGATTAACAAGTATGAGTCTGAAGATCTCCTAATGAACTTAAGGTTAGCAATTGAAAATGATGACCCACTCCAGACAGCAATGAGGCCAGACTGATCACATTCTCCTCTCCAGAGCTCCAGGAACTTTTTATATCCACCCAGTTCTCTGCAAATCCAGACACTATCTCAGCTTCACCCACTGTCTTGAGTCCAAGAAATCTGGCAGCCAGATTTCTTGGACTGGACTAGGAAACTGGACTAGGAAACTCTACTGGACTAGGAAACTCCACACACTGCTCATTTTAGTCCATAAACACCCAAATTTGGCTTCTTGACAATCTTTAATTGCATGCTTGGTATGTTATTAAGAACTAGCTCATATCCATACATAATAATGTGCCTGGTACAGTAACTGACAAAGAGCTTGGTCAGCAAATGCTTCTTATTCATATTATCAAACTTACAGGAGTTCAGGAGGGCTGGTTGGGAAATAAAATTGTGCAGTCAGCTCTAAGATGAACTCAGAGCCTCCTCTGACCACTATGATTTTCTTATAGGACTAAACTAGTTTTTTTGTGGCTGCTGTATTCCTCTATTCTTCTTAATAGACTTCTGATAAGCCCATCCCATAAGTTAGACATGGCTTAACCTTAGGCTTTGGACCCAACTGGGCCTTCAATAGATTAAGGATCTTCCACATGATGGAGACAGGGATAGGGCAGGGGGCAATGGAGAAAGGAGAGTGCTGGAGTCTCCTGCTTCCGCAAACACTATTTAATGAGCCAGCACATGAGAATTTCCCCCCTGCTTTATAAAAGTGGCTTCCTCAAGAGAGGCTACACATAGAATCTTTTAGATGAGTTGGGTGTTGCCTACTGAGACATTTATTTTTCTAAATAGCCAGTAAGGCAAAGTGGAGGTTATCCCCTGAAAACGTTCCCCAGTGGCACTTTGGAAAACACAGAAATGGATGAACTCTTGGACAAAGAGAAACTGAATTGCTACCTGGAAACCATTCCATTTTTCTTCCTTTCCTCTACATATCTCCTGGGCCCTTTAATGCTTTGTAAAGCCAAATTTCTTCAAATTATGAAGGTAGTAACCTGCAAGATTTATTCCAAGACTTAGAAGGGGGACTCCTGCATAATCTATGACCAAGCTGTGGTAGCCCTAGGCTGCAGGTGAGTCTGCTCCAGCCCTCTCTTCTTTCTCCTGCAAAATAGACTCATTTTGCAAGGAGGAGCCCTAAGAAATTCACCAGGTGTCATATCACACTCAGAATCTGTGGAACAAACCAAGATTCTTCAGCTTAGTTGGGAGCATGGAGGAATAGAGGAATACAACTTAACTGTTGAGTTTGGGTGAGTTGACCAGGCAGAAGACCAGTAGTAGGCACATGACGGTTGGGTGCAAATGACCTCTATGCCTTCAGCTTTGTTTAGTCTGCAACTAGTATCTGTTTTGCTGCATCAGAAAGAGCAAATTAAGCAACTTGTTTTTCTGCATTCTTTTGGCCCAGTGTACTAGGTAAAGTAGAATATGAGAATCATGAAATGAGGTTCCATTTTTAATGCTTATGTTCTCCGGTAGCTACACATAGGATCCTCTTCCCACCCCCTTTTAGGTCTCATACAAACTATCAGAGCATTTCCTATTGCACTGTCAGAGTTGATTTTGTCCTGTTGATAAGCTTTGGGGAGCCATTCACATGCTAGTGTATTTGTGAGCTCTGAGCCCATTTTTGGAAGATGGCAACTCCTTCTTAGAGGTATTGTCTTTGGAAAATCTCTGTCAGAGTAGCTGGGCCATATATGATGGGAGCCTATGACCCTGATGTAGAGTCTTAAACCCACTACAGCAGAGATATGCTATCCCACATTGCCATGCCCTTTTGAGTTGGATGGAGATGAATAGTCAATTGGCTGTGAGTGGAAGTGTTATATATCACATATTTATAAGCAAGCTAGGGCCTGACCCTCAGTTTTCTCTTATGCTTGCTGCAAAGGCCTTAGAGGTCGTGTCTTCTGGATGGTACAACTACTAAACGATAGAGCCTCTAGCAGCCTGAATCTTTGGGAAATAACTTCCCTTGGGAGTCCTAAGAACAACAGTAGATTTTGCATAAATGAGAAATAAACTTTAAGTTTTAACCACTAAGCTTCTCAGTTTATTTGTTACTGCAACATAGCCTAGACTATCCTGACTAACATATCCACTAAGGGTTTAGAGTTTACAGAACCTTAGATGTTGGTCTAAACTCACCAATTTGTAGACAAGAAAACAAAAGCCTGGAAAAATTAGGTGACTTATATAAAATCGCAGAGATAGAGTGACAAAGTTAAAACTGGAACTTCCAGTTTGTTTCTCTCCACTATCACAGAGCATCTTTTGTGCTGATTTGTATACAGCTCGAATCTAATATCTTCAACCTCACTTTTCAGTTAACCACAAAGTCTTGATTAACTGAAAAATAGACACTAGTGGGCCAAATACTTATGTCTTGTGTGTGTGTGTGTGTGTGTTTAACCAAAATCACTATTTCACCAATGATCTTAGCTGTCTTGCCCTAATTTCAGAGAAAATAAGATAGTGCCATTAGAATCTATATGCATGTAATTTCCTTGTAATGTATAGCCTGATGAAAACCATGGGGTTGGGTCTTTAAGACATCTGGGAAGCTTGGACTCTGAATATATCTCACTAGCTCCTTTTCTTCATTAGTCAGCATTCCATTCCTGGTGTGTGTGGTATCTGAACGTGTGTGTGTGTGTGTGTGTGTGTGTGTGTGTGTGTGTGTGTGTTGTATGTATAGAGTCATTGCTTAACTAGAGTCCTAATGTATGGTAGCAAAAATCAGATCTGAAGGGGAAATACCAGTTCAAATCAGACTATATACAAAGCAAATAATCAAATCATGAACATGTAAAATAAAAATTGGAGGCAGTGAGAGAACGAGATGGGAGACCAAAAACTCAGGGAGAAAGGGTCAGAACAAGTGAGATGAATGGAGTTTGGAGTTTTCCTAGAACTATGGTCAATGTTCCCAGCTCACATTTTATGTGCTTGTAGCCTATAAAGGCATTTCAAATTCATGGAAGTGGCCCAGCTGATAGACTCTGACCAACAAGCTGAGATTAGAAATACTGACTTGACTTCTCACTGTCTCCATCTTTATCCCACCAACAGCTGTATCAACCTCTAGCCTCGACCTTCTCTTGGTCAACTTGGCCCAGCTTTTCTGAAATTGTTTTGTTGTTGTCATTTTGGCCTGAATACATCATTACCAGATATCACCACAGATGATGAGAGTACACTCCTAGATCTATTCTTTGTTACCCGCAGACTTAGGTGGACACCTACTGAAACCTTGGTTCAGATGTGGAGACTGACAATAGTTCCTGCACACACCAAGAGAGTATGAAAAGGTTTGGATTACGTTTGAGGAGGGCAGGGCAGGCCATTCAGGCAGGGGTGGAGTTGGGGGAGGGAGATACCCAAGAAAATAGACAAAGCATTCAGCACAGAAATTTTTTTGTGGTTGGGAGCTGGGCCAGAGTGAGAGTTCTGCACAGGCACTGACTTGCTCAGTGTGAATCCCTCGCCCTCACCAAGAGAGGGAGCACCCAGGCTTTCTTATCTGCTGTGGCACAAGAGGAAGAGCAGGGGTGAGGCTTAAAAGCTGTCAGCAGTCAGAATTTAACAACTGGAGTCAGACTCCTCATTCCTTTGCTGTAACAAGCATTTCTCCATTGGTATGAGATAGCAGCCCAGCTTCTGCCTGGTATAAAGTTTGACTCATATTTCTTAGTTTCCCTTCCCAGTGCCCCCATGCTCCCCAGCAAGTCTCGCCCCCATCTGGTCTTCTTCCCAAGTTCAGCTCTGGCCTTATCCTTCTCCCCTGCACCACCCCAGTCTGGATCTTGCCCTACCTTCACTCCTAATGCTTTGCCAGCCTGGCTTCCTATGTGCTCATCTTACTCCGGGGACAGTAGTTAACTGGAGGAAAGTCCTTCCTGGTCATTGCAGATAGTATTGATTAAGGAAGCAAGATTTTATTTTTTGAGGATTAGAAAAAAGAAACCCAGAAAATAGAAAAGTAGAAAAAGAATGAGGAATGCCAAGGAGAAAGTAAGTGACTCTATGAACGGAGACAGAATGAAACTGCTTCTTCTTGATCTAATGGCTCTGGGTGATTATCTGCTGTACCAGGAGAATTCTGTTTCCCTTAGGCCATTCTATCTGGTGTCCTCATGCACAAGGCCTGCAGGAAGATGGTGGAGTACAAGCCAGTGGATGTCAATTTCTGACGAAATCTTCAGAAGTCTTATCCCTATGACTCAGATTTGGTTGCTTGTGGAAGCTGGTCGATGGCTAGGAGTTTTTGCTCCTAGCAGAAATAAGCTTACAAAGCTCTCCCCTGTGTGGCTTTAATTGGTCTTCTCTTTTGTGAAGAGACATTATTTTGTGAAGACATTATTCTGCCTTCTTTGTAAATACTTCTCTTTTCTCTAGAGCAGAGAAATGGCCTCAGCCTTATAATGGATTTTACATGCAGAGAAGAGAAAGAAAATGATTTTGCAAGACTCTTCTGTTAGCTTGCAACACAAAGAAATATCCACCTCAAGCATCTTAAGAGCTAAATTTGGCTGCTTCATCAAATGGAGGAGAGATGAAGGGAAAGAAGTTGGGGGAGATGCTCAAGTCATTTGGTCCCTAGCTGACTTTCTCATTTTAAGACCTTCTCTTTTTCTTCATACTTATCCTTTTCCTGTGGCTACTTCTACTTCTGTGGGATTTCCTATTTTTTTTTTTTTCATGTACTCTTTAGTTGCTCAGCTGAGTTCACCTGTTTTCAGATCTTATGTTCTTATTTGGATTCTGATAAACTGGTAAGGAAAGTTTAGGAAATAACCACCCCTCCCAAAACCATTAACATGATTACAAAATGTCATGGTGCCCTTAGAAGACAAACACACATGCACATAATTATTTAAAAACTTGACTCTGGCTGAAAATATCTCTTCGGGCATCAGGCGATAGCTACAAGGATAGCAGGCATGAGCAAGATAGGTAGTCTTAGAAGTCAGAGGGGGTTTGGCATTAAAATGGTATTAAAGATGGAGTTTTGGCCAGAGGACACAGGAATACTTGAAGCCTGCCCACATTAATTATTTCTCCCTGCAGGTGAGGTGTGCAAGGGAAATATAAGCATAGGACAATGGCTGGCCAAGCAGACACTTCATGACAGCTGGGGCTATTACTCTAGGACCTAGGGCCAAACTTGAGGGAACTGGATTAAGTCCTGGGGTACCTCATTTGTCCTAGGCTAGAGAATTAAGTGACCTTGCTATTTAACCTCAAACCACATTCATCAGCACCAGTGAAAATGGAACCAGAGAAAGAGCAAGGAAAAGTCAAATCAATGCCCAGGAGTCCAGTCAATCAGATCCATGGTTCCTCTTCAGGGAGTGAAGAAGAGATGTTGAAAGTAGCCCCTGCTGCCTTCATCAGGAAGACCAGGAAAGAATCATCTTGAAGGCTTGATATCTCTAATAGGAAAAAATTTGTCACCTTTTTTTTTTTTTTAAGAGAGGGAGAGAGGTGGGGGAGGGCCGAGAGGGAGAGAGAGAGTCACAAGCCATCTCTATGCCTAGTGTGGAGCCAGACATGGGGCTCGATCTCACAACCCTGAGATCATGACCAGATCCAAAATCAAGAGTTGGATGCTTAACCAACTAAGCCACCCAGGTGCCCCTGTCACTCTTTATAGCAAAGCCCTCACCCCTTTTTGTCCCTCTCTGCTCCCTCCCTCAATCTAAATCTAAAGTTGGGCTTCACATCTAATATCTAACCCAAGCCCTCTCACCTTTTAGAGTAATTCGCTACCTTCATTTCTTCCAGACCCTCCCTTCATTTCAGAGAGTGTTTTCTTTAAGAAACCTCCCCAGATCTACCAGGAAAGTATCTGTTTTCTCCTTCTTCCCACATTTACACATTCCTTCAGGATCTGCATACGGGGAGCCACATTCACTACTGGCCCCTCTCACTTTCTGTTTCATACAGTAACTCCCTAACTCTGTACACGGGGAGGAACAGCAGTTTTTACTGTTTTCTGCAATCCTCTCTGTATTACTCATGTATTAGTCATTTGTCACAATGCTTATTTTTCACCCCTGGACATATCCACTGCAAGCCCTTACATTGTCTTCATTCTAGGATCCAGAATGAAGGAGCACCCCCTAGTAGAGTCTTGTGGCAAAGGCAAAGGAATCATGCAGTGGTTCTTGAAACTTCTGCTTGGATGTAGCACGTAGCATGTTTCAAGTGCTTACGTTCCATTGGATAAAAAAGTCCTATGGCCGCTCCCTGTGTGAATGGGCTGGGAAACTATAATCCTTTTACTGGGACAGAAGAATAATTAATTGGGAACAGTGATACTGCCTGTCTCAGTTCTTGACTAGGGTTGAGTGTCAGATGCCTTTGAATGACAACCTTCTGGTAAACCCAGTAATTGGCACCAACACAACACTGGTTATTTTTCATTGGAAACTTTGTTTAAAGCTCACCTTTAATAACTAAAGATATGTATTTTATTAGGAGATTCTCTCAAATATATGATATGTTCCCCAGTCCTCTTAAACAAGTGCTCCTACACATAATGCAACTTTTCCTCAAAGATTTGGGGTTGTAATTATGACTGTCAACTTGGACTTTGTTACAAAGTAATGACACTCCTTGAGACTGCTAAGTAGAGGGCTACGCACCTCTGCTTAAAGAGTGCCAGGCCACTCTGCTTTTGGAACTCAAGGCTCCATCTTAGTCTCTTCCCATGACACTAGGTTCTCGGCTGTCATATCTTGATAACAAGAGAAATCTCCCTCTAGCCCTTGTTACTCAGTAACATCAACATCACCAGGGAACTTACTAGTAATTCAGAATCAGGGCCCTCTCAATCAGACTCTGCTTCTTAGTAACCACCCCAGGTGCTCCATATGCACATTGACATTGGGGAAGCATCCCAGGGGTTCTCAGTCTCGGCTGTATATCGGTATCTCCTGGGGAGCATTATAGACACTGATGTCAGGGCCCCGGCCACAGTGCTTGGATGTAATAGGTCTGGGGTGTGGTGAGGGCCCTGGAGGGTTAGGAACTCCCCAGATTCTAAGGTGTATCCAGGGCTGAGAACCACTGTTTTCTGGAAGACTTTCTCCTGGTTGCCTGAATCTACTGGTTCAGCGATCAGAGAATCAAATGTCTTCACCTTCATGCAGCTGCATTACTGAACACTATTAGCACCAACAAGGGCTAGAGGAGCCTGGCCTTGCAGAAATAGTAATAGCCCAATTATTAAGGAGCCTGTAGGGGCCAGGAACATTATCTCTAATCCTTACAACATACTGTCACCCTGATTTAAATTTAAAAGAAACGGAGCCTCAAAAAATGTGAGCAACTTTCCAAAAATCACACAAATGGTAGATGTTGGATTTGAATTAATCTGTTTTCAAAGCCAGAAACTTTTTATCCCAAATCCAGGGAATCTTTGCTCCCAACCTGTATGTGCTATTATGGGGTAGACCTTGGAACATCTGCTTTGGCTGCTCAGAGGACCTTGTCGCTGCCTTCCAAAGTCTGGGTGGGGGTCTGGTTGGACAAGTTCACCAGGTGAGAGGTCACACCCTCAGATAAGTGACTGTATATGACTTCTATAGTGTCCTTAAAGTGTGTCATTTCACAGAGGGGTAAACTGATCACCATGAGGACAGCGACATGTTTCTAACAAAGAACTTAGGAGAAACTCATCAGTGCAGAGGAAGCCCAGGAGAGGGAGGAATCGTGCCTGGATGAAGCATGCTTCTCCACTGTCAACTTCTTAATAGTAGTGGGGAGCCAAGTATGCTGGGAACATTATCTCATGGGATTTTCACCACAATCTTATTGAGTGTGATATTAATTTTGCCCATTTTATACATGTGTAAACGGAGGCTGAAGGTAAATTTACCCACTATTAGACAGCTAATAGCAGAGCTGGCATGGAAATCCAGATTCAGAGCCTGTGCTAGTTCATCTACATTTCATGACTTCTTAATTTCTTAAGTGTAGCATTCTGCCAGCTGTGTCCCATCTGGGTCACTACCTGCTGTGCGCCAGGTTTGGGACAAATTGCTCAACAACACTTGATGTGGATAAGGGATAGTTTTTTGTAGGAAAGGGAAGAGTTTCAGGTACACAGCAGAAGAGAACGAACAGGCTTCTGTCAGTCATCAAGCCACCAGAGATGCATTGGTGCCAGGGCCCCTCGCTCCTCTGCTGTTCCTGCCTTTTGACAGATCAAGAGTGAGAATTGACCTTGTTAATTAGAAAGCAGAAAGACAGTGCCATGCCAGGCAGTTTGGGGTTGGATCACGGCTGTTTCAGATGTTCTGTTTGAATCCAGCTGCTCAGGACTAGAAAACTTGGGGTTCCCGGGATATCAGAGACCCCCTTCTGAGGCAGAGAAGCCCTTAGAGCTGTGGGAAGCTGAGCTTAGGGTCAGGCCCACACCTGGGGAGAAGCAACACCCACCCCAGCATAGTTAACTCATTGTCTGGGTTACCTAGAAGGAGCTCCCAGCACCAATTTTGGAGAGGACACCTGTGAAAATCCCCAACCTGGGTCATGAATAGTGATGTGGGCAGGCAGCACTGGATCTATCCTACAATCAGAGGCAGATTGTCCTCAAGGCAGAGGACATGGCTCTGAAGCATAGAGAGTGTTCTGCCCCTTCTCATTTGGAGCCTCCCACTTCAGCCATCTATCTGGATGTCTGGTGGTGGTGGCAAGGAGCAAGTCAGGCAAAAAGCAAGCTGATCTCACACTAAAGAGCTTGAGGGGGGATGTCACATTTGCTGGGGGTAGAAGGGGAGGGTTAAAACTGGTAAAATCTTTAAACATTACTATCTCGTATTTTTGCTCCCTCTAAATTTCAGTGCCAGTGACAAACCACGAGAGACTCGACTCCAGGAAACAAACTGAGGGTTACAGAAGGGAGGTGGGTGGGGGGATGGGGTAACCGGGTGATGGACATTAAGAAGGGCACATGGTGTATTGAGCACTGGGTGTTATACATAACTAATGAATCATTGAACACTACATCAAAAACTAATCATGTGCTATACGTTGGCCAATTGAATTTAAATTTTAAAAATTCTGTTTAAAAAAAAAAATACAACAAAAAGAATAGGTGTGCTCCTCTGTGGGGCGCAAGTGTATCTCAAATAATTCTGACTCCAGCTCTTGTCCTCTAAGCCACACTGCCACAGACTTATCTTTCTAAAACACATCTATTTGCATTACTCCTTTGCTTAAAATCTATGACTCCATCCCCATTCCCTGCAAGATAAAGTCTAAATCCCTTAATATGATGCATGATGCTTTTTCATATGCTGAGTCCTAGACCAGGTTTTCATGTCAGTCTCCGGGATGAGTCGCCTTTCACTGCGCCAGGCTGGCCCTGAGCTCTCAGAGCAGTCATTCAACCTCTGTTCTTTTCTGCATCATGATTTTTTATTTAAATGTGTTACCTCTATTGGTCATAAGCTTTTGAGCGCATGGACTGTGCTAGATACATAGGTGGTATTTGATTAAGCTTCAGTGATTGGCGGAGTCTATATCACACCCCAAGTTCCAAAGACACGAGGAATTTTTTCCTTTTTTGTTTTGTTTTCTGAGATCGTCAGTGCGTGCTGAGGCAGTCCCTAATGCTTCACTTGCTACTTTCCCTTTTTTTTTTTTTTATCTCCCTACCCTTTTCTTCAGCTACTAAACACTCCTCTCACCTCTCACCATGCCTCTCTTACTTTCCGAACGCTAGACAACATTTTTCTTCCTAGAGAGAATGTCAGGAAGACAAAGCGGGGCCCATCCCTGGGGAAGAGGTGGTTCCGCCTCATCCATCTGCTCATTTTCAGCCAAACCTAAATATAAACCATGCTGTCAAGGAGGAGGCTGGAAACCACTCGTGTGGAGTTGTAGCCAGAGATAACGCCGTAGAGCGAGGAGTAAGAGACATGGGGGTCAAGCCCAGAGGTCCCAAGGCCAGGCCTGAGTATGAGGGTTGCTCCTGAGGTTGAGCATCTAAGAGGAGAAGAGAAGGCCTCTATGAGGTCACTGAGTGACACACCTGGCAATGGGTGGGGGAGCTGGTTGCCATGAGGGAACATACCGTGAACCTGTTCCAGCCCAGGCACAGAATATGTAGTCCAGGGATAAGAAGGAGGTATTTCTGGGTTGGGTTGGGTTGATGAATGGTGGGGAGCTGGCTGCAACTGTTCATGATGTAAGGACTCCATTTTTAGCACGTGTGACTCTTTGGGTTGCTTGAGACAAAACAAAACAAGACTCAAGCCCCATAATCTTGTAGAATCCTAGGAAGGATGTGAAGGGCATGGTACTGGCCATACAAGGGAGCTGGGGTATGGGAGTTTCCCATCTGGCTGCAGAAAGGACCCTCTGTGAACGAGGCTCACAGAAAAGTAAATTTCTCTTGAGTTCAGCCGCCGTCAGATCCAGCCTCCATGTTGTGTGACAAGGAATGGGGAATCTTATCAGGAAAGATGGGTATGTGTCAGCCTGGTACTGAGACCCTCCTTCTGTTCTCAGGGATGTTCAGTAGGCAGGTCCCCTAGTGAGATCATGGCCATCTTCAAAGGAACACAGTAGAACCTGGGCTTGGGGTGCCTGGGTGGTCGAATTTGTTAAGCGTCCAACTCTTGATCTCAGCTTGGGTCTTGATCTCAGGGCCGTGAGTTCAAGCCCCATGTATAAGTTCAAGCTCTATACTGGTCATGGAACCTACTTAAACAACAGCAACAACTAAAGAAGAAGAATTTGGGCTTTACCAGATACTCTGGCTTGTGGGTTCTTCTCGAATATCTAGTGCTGTTGGGTTAGCTCATTAATACCTAGAATTCATAGACTTGGAATATCAACTAGGGAAAGACCACTGTTCTACCACAAGCAGTATGCAGCTTGTCACTAGTAATTAAGAGATAAGGGAATTAAAGGCTTCAAAGGTCAATAATCTTGCTTAATTCTCAGACCTCAAAAGCTTAAGTGGGGAGTCTAGAATCCCCCACTCCCCCACTCAATTATGAATGAAGCTATCTTAAGTATAATTGGTACACATTTTCTAAGTGGATAGCTGTAAAAAACCCACTCCACTCTGGACCCTAGAATCCCAGCTCAACCTCCCTCAGTGTCCTTGAGCCTCAAAGCCTCCAGGGCACAGTCAGGTTTCAGTCCAATTCACCCGGGCAGTGTTAGCTCGCAAAGCAGCCAGACAGAGACCTTCATGGGCTTTTCCCAAGTCCTTTCCTCTTGCCGGAAGTTGTTCTTACTGAGACCCAGCTCTGTTCAGGAGCTTGGTACTGCCCTATTTCCATGGCTGCCCTAGGCTTCCTTACAGAGTTTTCTCCAGAGGTTCTGTTTCGGTTATCTATTGTTGTATAACAAATCATCCCCAAACATAGTGGCTCAAAACAACTATTTCTTATTTGTCCTAGTTCTGCGATCAGTAACTCAGGTTGGGTTGGGTGGGCAGTTCTTTTGTGGGAATTGTCTGGGCTCACACATGTCACTGCGGTCCTTTGGCAACTCTATGAGGACTCATGAGGGTAAATTCCCCTTATTCACATGTCTTGAGATTCAGTGCTGATTACTGGCCTGGTCTTGTCTCTGTATGGTTACTTGCCATATCTTAAATGGCAGCAAAAGCATTCCAACACGGGGAAGCTGGAAGCTTCAAGACCTCCTGGGACTGAGCCTTTGGAATTAACCCATCATTTCTGACATATTCTTAGGTCAAAGCAAGTTACAATACCAGCCCAGATTTCAGAGATGGGAAAATACACTCTAGCTCTTACAGAGAAGAGCTGCAAAATACCATGCCCTTGTTTTCCAAATTCCCATAGCTCCCCACTGTACTTAGCATGAAGTTCAAATTTCCTCTCGTTTATGGCCCTGCATAACGTAGGCCCTGCCTCTCTTTCTAAATTGATCTAAAACCCACCTCTCCTTGACTCGCTACAAACAGTTCTCCCTTTAGGGCTTTCATATGTGCTGTTTCCTCTGCCTGGGTTGCTCTTGTCTCAGATCTTTGTGAGACTGAATTCTCTTTTAAGTCTAAATGTCAGCTCCTCAAGGAGACCTTCCCTGAGTACGTCTCCCAGTTCCTTCCTACCACATTACCCTGTCTTATCCTCATGTAGCCATTAGCACTATCAGAAACCAGTCATTCATTCCTGATCTTCTCACTAAAATTTAAACACCATGAGAGTATAGACGTTGATTCTCGGGTTCACTTTTGTATCCCCAGTGCCTAGAACAGTGCCTGTTGGCGTGTAGGTGCTTAATGTTTGTTGAAGAAATTAACTATGTGGTGAAAATCTGTATCAGCTTAGAAGATAGGACAAAAGAGGGAAAAGAAGAATCTCCATTCTCAAAGTTGAGATTTAAAAAAAAAAAAAAAAAGTGAGTTCTTTTCCTGTAATTAGCATACATTGCCACCAAGTGGCAGTAGATGTCTTAAGCATCTGGGGCAATTTACTGGTCAATGTTTTTCTTTAGATTCAAATGATGTTTGCCCAGGTCCAAACTAACAGATTAATAGTAACTTATTTTCTAAGACTTTTTAATTTCATTTTAAAGATTGATTTTTTATTATTTGAGAGAGAGAGAGAAAGCACGAGAGAGCATAGGGGAGGGGCAGGGAGAGGGAGAGAGAGAATCCCAAGCAAACTCCCTACCCAGCACAGAGCCCCATGGGGCTCAAGCCCATAACCCTGAAATCACCACCTGAGCTAAAATCAATCGGATGCTTAGCTGACTGGGCCACACAGGAACCCCTTAATAAACTTTTTTAAATTGCTGACTTAAAACAATAGACAATAAAGCTATTTATCCTTAGAGAACAAACATTTTTCTTAGAGAAGCACCTTTTTGCTCTATTTCATTAGTTACCAATTATCATTAAATAGAACTCTTCTCCCATAGCCACATCCTGATTATTATGTTCCTTTTACTTTATTACAAATTCTACCTTACAGTCATTGTGCCTCAGGGCCGACATGTGGAGCTGGACCTTCAGGCTAGATTTATATTGCAAAGTTTTATGGCTTCTCTCAGCGACTAGCTCTATCCTCATTTAAAGCCTGCTGATGGCTTCGTTCCCCACGTGTTTCAACTCCCTTTTTCTCAACCCTAGCTCTTTTATTTCTCTTCCCTGTATCAGAATTAGGAAGCGAGAAAAATACACCTGTTCCTTTATCTTGAACACATGATTCTGCCCCAGGTTCTTCCTAATACAAAGAAAGTAATTTCCACTTGTCCTTAAATAAGAGTCAAATATCTCCCTCTATTCAGTTTTCTCATTGGGAGTTCTTTAAACTAGTGATTATGTACAATAGGACTTATCTTAGCGAAGCCATTGCAATGGTTCCACAAGAGGCAGTTTATACGAAGTGTTTCTGTGATAAGAGTTCCTCTGAAACTCTTTTTCTATAGAAAGAGATAGCACTCTTAAACAGAAAAATGAAGCAACATTTAGACAAAGCTCCTGATTGGGCATTTAAGCTCCTCAGAAGAGCGGCGGTCCCATAGGGCGGATGGACCTCGTGAGTCAGCAGCCGGGTTCTGCTGTGAGTCACCTTAACATCTCTGGGACCATGTCCTCTCCTCAGCTCACACTCCTTCACTAGGCATGCTAGGGGTACAGTAAATGCTTCCTGAGCTCTGTACAGGAATGACCCGGACCCAGGCATTCTGCAGCACAGCTGCCTAATCCAACCTGAAGAGTGACTTTTTTCTTCTTTCTGCAGCCATGGCCCACTCAGACTTTTGCATATTGCTAACAAAATCTGATCACCCTAAGGCTAAATGTGTTTTAGAATATATATGCAATCAACAGTCATTAAGACAATATTTGTGTGCAACAAATGTTCATTGAATGAATGAAGGAAAATGACCAGGGTTCATAGTGTTAATTTATATTAGCGTCTTCTGATATTTTCGTATTGCATGCTCCATTAGTTAAAAAGTAAACAATCCTCAAAATGTATATTATGTTATAATAAGTTATTCAAATGTACTATTGTACCAATGTTTTCTGTACATAAAAATATATACAAAATATAAACTTTAAAAAGGGTAAGATTAAAAAGTAATGCTTTTAAGTAATGATCTTATTACTGGTAAATTTTTATTCTCACTAAAGTCTTTTACATATCGTTAATATTTTTTATGAGAACAACACAGTTGAATATGCTGCTTTATGTTTTAAAATCTTGGTTTAGGACTTTGTGATAAAATCATTCAATGGTCTAGTTCTGAGTTTGGTTGGTTTTCTCACTTGGATTTAATTGCTGTCCCAGTGAAAAAAGATACTTTGTAGCTTCAAATGGAAGCCTTGCACCATCAACCTCTCTTATCAAATCATGGTACTCATTACTCAGTAGGCTCACCAATTATGCAAATGTTTTGGTGGAAAGTCTGTGGAAAGGAAATTCACCTTTCTCTGTTCTCTGATCTCAACCTGATTTTCTTACAAAGAATTGGAAAGGGCACTGATGGAATACAGCTATGTTTTCATATTTTTATAAAATATGTTGATGGTTGACTGTGTGATTGATTTTTTTTTAAAGCTAGAAAATCCGGTTTCTTAGTGTGAAGAGATGAAAGATTTCATAAGGTGGTGCCTATGTCGTGTTCAACAACATCACATAATGATGATAACTATGCTTTCTCCATAGAACCAGCTGCTTCTGAAGGGCAGTTTCTATTTTTTTTTTAAGGATTTTTAAAAAATTTATTTGAGACAAAGAGCCAGCACAAGTGGGGTGGGGGGGTGTTGGCAGAGGGAGAGAGGGAGAAGCAGACTCTTGTCTGAGCAGGGAGTAGACTCTGGGCTTGAACCTAGGACCCTGAGATTATGACTCGAGCTGAAGGCAGACATTTAACCAACTGATCCACCAGTGTCCCCTAAAAAGCAGTTACTTTCTCAGTCATTGTTAAATTGTCACTTTTACCCTGAAGAGCAGATTAGGTGTATGTGTATATTATGTATGTATTTATTCTATCGGTTAGGCTGAAATCTAGTAGTTATTTGTCATTTATTTAAGAGTCTCATGCTCTACCAACTGAGCTAGCCGGGCGCCTTATTTGTCATTTATTTAAAAGGGAAAATATTTGGATGAAATTGTCAATCCCCAGCACATCCTCCTGAATGACCACTCTTAAGGACTTTGCCGGAAGATAACCAGCAAACTTCTCGATGGTGCACATGGATTGCACGATCACTCCACCTGTCATTACAAAATAAATATTTTACTATATTGTAGAGGATCATATTTTTGTAAAATTAATCCCAAACCTAACATTCTCTATTTCTTTATGGTCTCACCAGTCAAACCGTGGTTCGTTAACCAATAGCATCAGCATCAGCTGAGAGCATGTTAAAAATGGGGAATTTTGGGTGCCTGGGTGGCTCAGTCAGTGAAACGTCTGCCTTCGGCTCAGGTCATGATCCCAGGGTCCTGGGATTGAGCCCCACATCCAGCTCCCTGCTCAGTGGAGAGTCTGCTTCTCCCTTTCCCTCTGCCTGCTGCTCCCCTGCTTGTGCTCTCTTTCTCTCTGGATCAAATAAAGAAATAAAATCTGAAGGAAAGAAAGAGAAAGAAAGAAAGAGAGGGAGGGAGGGAGGAAGAAAGAAAGAAAAAGAATCTCAAGACAAGCCAGAATAACTCAATCAAAATCCGCATTTTAACAAGACATCAGGTGACCCACACATATACTCAGGTTCGAAAGTCCTGCCCTATGAAATTGTGGCTTCCATTTCTTGGTTATAATACCTTGTTTAGGAAAAATCAATTTAAAAATTTCACACATGGGGCAAATCCATAGCCTGACTGGTGAATCTTTTCTTCCTCCAAATCAAAATTCTTTTTTCTACCACTCCTTTGGTGGTAACACTCACTAAGTTTTCAAGAAGTCATTTTCTGTGGACAATTACATCTTCCTAAGCATCTCTTTCCGTTAGTACCTCTCTCTCTCAAGCACAACACACGATAGTTCTTACACAGTTATTATTGAAAAAGAACCTAGTAATACCCTTAACTCAGACATGTGTACTTTCACCCCAAGCATAACAAACCTCCTACTCAGTATAATTTGTTCCATACACATTTCTTCGAACCTTCAACCATGTTTCTTAAGCATCTGTTAACATTTGCTGGGGAAGGAATCCATTCTAGTTTGTGGCCGTATTCTCTTCCACATCTGTTTCAGTCATTTTTACCACAGACGGAAGAAGACAGAAGATGTGTGATATTTTGCTTCTAAGAAATCTTTAAAGCTGCTCCTTTACTGCTGCACACGGATGTTAAAAAAAAATACTGGATTGGGTGTCACCCAACCTAAAATATTTGCCAAGGCTATTGTAGAAGTCTGTGTCTGCACGCTGAATGCTTAACTCTGGGGCATTCTACTACTACTCCTGGTGCCTTCCTACTCACATGGGGCGTACGGCCAGGTACAACACACACCTAGGGCAAATTAACGATAATTCATGATAGTGGATGTACATATGTATTTTAAAGACTCATCGAGTCCATGTTTCTCATTTGACTGCTTTCACATCAGAAGTGATCAGATCGGGTGCCTGGGTGACTCAGTGGGTTAAGCCGCTGCCTTCAGCTCAGGTCATGATCTCAGGATCCTGGGATGGAGACCTGCATCAGGCTCTCTGCTCAGCAGGGAGCCTGCTTCCCTCTCTCTCTCTCTGCCTGCCTCTCTGTCTACTTGTGATCTCTCTCTGTCAAATAAATAAATAAAATCTTAAAAAAAAAAAAAAAGAAGTGATCAGATCCCCACTATTGTGCCTTACATGGTGGCGGACCCAGAGCCCCTTCACGTGCAGGGCTAATGGTCACCTGGGCCACTTCCACACTGTGTGTGCAAATCTTTTACCAGTTATTTCTCTGCAGGAAACGTTTAAAGCTGAGTGAAAGGAGAGGGCATGCCACGTGTAGACCCCTGATTTATATCAGTGTAAGACTCAAGGGGGACAACCGTGTACGTCTTGGCTAATTGTGTGTAAAATCCACAGCAGCACACTTCAGTCCCGCTTCGAAAGCAGAGGGAGGTATTTGTAGAATGGATCTGCCTGGACATCGAAAGGAGGAAGAAGGGCAGGTGATGGTCTGTTGGGTTGGCTGAAGTGGATGGGGACAGCTGCCTCATCCCAGACTTGCCTTCCTGCCCCCTGAGCTACCCCTTTGGTTTGGCCCCGGGGGATCTGACTTTGTGGATCTAGGAGATCATTTCTTGGCCATGCAGGTATAATATGGATGTAACACACAGCGGTCTTGTTCTCCCTTTGGCAAACACTCCTGTCTCCCCACATACACTCTTACCCTCTCTCACAGTTCAATAGTCCTTTCTTGTAAACAAGATTTGGAGAGAATATTTTTTATTTTACCCAAAAGCTGATTCTACCTACTCCGTTGAGGCGGCAGAGGGCTGTTCCCCTATCTACAATAGCAATAAAGCCGACTTTGCTGTCCTTAAGTTTTATATGGTAGTGCTGACCCTCTCACGAAGGATTCTCCTCCAGAAGGCTTTACTTATTAACCAAAGCTGAGTGTTAACCTTTGCAGACATAAATAATACAGCAGCACCTTGGCCTGAACGGAAGAGGGAATGGCTAAGCCTTTAATTTGTCTTTTTTCCCTTGGATACTTGTGAGCTTCTTTTTCTTATGTTTGACAAAATGTCAAAACAGTATTTCTCTTTGTGTTAAGAAATTCTTCATCCAGCCCTGAACCGGTGCTCTCTGCCATTTAACTCTGCAATGTGTGTGGTGGGGTGGGGGTGGGGGTGCATGTGGGGCTCGAGACCAGGCTCAGACACATGATGTACTCTGGCCAGAGGGATGTTAGCAGATGTGACAGACAGGCTGCGCATGTGCACGGGCATGGCGCTTGCTCCCTTGCACCCCTGCGATCACCTGGGGAAAGACAAGCTGTGCCAGCCCGGGGTCCCAGGATGGAGCTGAGGGTCAGGTGGAGCAGAGCCCAGGCATGCCCGTCGCTCCAGTTACCACAGACTCATCCCAATGGGCTGATAATGCTGAGAATCAGACAAGTGAGTCCGGCCAAGATCAGTGAGTGAAGCCGCTTAGCTCACCCCAACTTGATTCCAGAAGTAGACACCTACTGGAGAAGAAGACCCCTGGGTTTCCACGGCTGTTGGTTCACTGGCTCTGGTCTACCCTCTTGCCCAAAGCCTGCTCCCCATGCTTTGCCACGACACTCTGGACCCACGCAAGCCCCCTCATCAGGGGCCCCTCCCTAATCATCATCCCCGACTCCTACTTCACAAACCTCTTCCTTATTGGCTCTCTCTCATCAGCATGGGAATCATCTCAGGTCTCTCCTGTCATTTGGCCCTATGTCTTATCACCCTCTTCCACTCACCAGCTCATCTCCTCCGCAGGTACAGTCTTGAAGGAGAAGCTTAGCCCTGCTTCCAGGCTCCATTCCCACTTCCCATTCTCTCTGTGGTTGCTCTCCTGTCCTATCACGGAAACGGCTCCTACCCAGGCCTTTAGCGATGCTCTAGTTGTTGAATCATGGACCCCTGCCCTCCTCCCCTCCTGTACCCTTCTCTCCCTCCCCCTACTCCTCTTCCCCCTGCTGCCTATCCTTCCTTCTTTCCCCACCCCTTCCTACTCCTTCGGCCCCCTCCTCCCCCTCTTTTCTCTTCTCCTCCCCACCCCTTCCCCACATACTCCCTCTGGCATCGTGCTTTCCTAGGTCGACTTCTCTGCTGCCCCTCCAGCTGTCTTGTGGGCTTCTCATCCTTATTCCGGCCTGCTTGGTTCCCTCTCTCCTCAGACCTCTCCTCTCTACCCTGTCCTTAGAATCATCTCATCCCATTCTCATTCTCTCTGATACCAACAATAGGTTGGGGACTCCCCAATTTTTTAAGTCCTGCCAATTCCCTGTACTGAGCTCCAGAGACATAGGTCGAAGGGTCTGCTGGATATGCCAGAGATAAATGTGAGATCTCTAAAATGTAATGCACTCTTGTCCCCCTTACACTTCCTCTCTCCCCCGTGTCCACCATGTCAGCCAGCAGTACTACCCCACCCACCCAGTAACAGAAGCATTAGCTGCAGCTTCTCTCCTGCTTCCTTTTCCCACACTCACCTCATTCTCAAGTCCTGTTAATTCTACCTTCCTAACACATCTTCAGTCTGTTCTCTGCTCTCTATCCCATGTCAGCTACCTTAGTTCAGGCCATTTTTAATCCTTTGACTTGATTACTTTTCCAGGCTCCTAACTTGCCTCTTAGTCTTCACCTTTCCTGGTCCTAAGCCATTCCCATACTGCTACTGACACCATCCTTCCGAAATGAATATTTGGTCCCCTCATTCCCCTACTGAGAAGCTTTTAATGATTTACCATTGCCAGGAACCACGGAAGGCTCATTGTGATGGGGATCCTGGTTAACCTCTTGGCATTCCCTTCCTCAAACCAGTGGAAACCACCGACAACTACTCACAGCTGCTCAAGGACAACCTGCTTTCTCCCTCTTGCAGCTTTTGTACTTCTAGCTCTGCCTGCTTGGGACATCCCAGGTCAAATAGAAGCACCCCTGTATCCCTCACATGCATGGGCACATCACCCCCTGCCTTTTCTAGCACTTACCCCCTCTGCTTGCCCTCAGTGGCCTCCTCCCTGGTCTATCATCCGTATGCAAGTCCTTGAAGTAGGGACTGTGTCTCATTCATCCCCATATTCCCAGAACCCACCTCATCTGGGAACATGGTAGGCACTCGGTCCGTGTTGATTGACTGATTTGCGTGAGGAAATAAATGATTAAATTAACACAGATATGAGCCACAGACCTTTCACCTTGTATACCGGAGCGGGAAGACCTTTTAATTCCTCTCACCTATCATCTACAAATGGGTTTCATCCTTATTCTATTGGTGATATCTTCAGGTCCTATAAAAATTCTTTTACTAGCTATCTCGGAGCACTATGCCCCTCAAGCTTTCCCTGTCTCTAATGGTTGCCATATGGGGACATGAGACACTAATGCTCACTTCAATAAGCCGAAGTTATTGTTAAAACAAACTGAACTACCTTTAGCTCACCTCCCATTCTAAAGGGCCCACTAAAATTGATTCTGTGAAATAGGCTTTTAAAAATATCCTCCTTAAGGAGAAAATATAAACAGGGGAAGGCTGTTGGCTCAGCAAACACAGGCCTCTTTGGGGGCACAGCTTGTTTCCCTTGAGCGCACAGGAGGAGGTGGTAACACCAAGGGCCCAGCGCCCTCTGTGCCTGTTCTCATCCACACTGGTGGACCCAGGCTTCTCAAGGGTCCTGAGGACAAGAGGATACCAGATTCAGCTCTGACTCACTTAAGGAATGACCCAACTATGACCTGCTCACAACTCATATGTCTGTGGGTAGATGGAGTACAGAAGCCTGGAAGCACAAAATTTCTTGTTCATTGTGTCATGGGTTCTCCATATTGATAAACCAGACTTATCACAATTCTGCATCTAAAAACGTTTCTTAGGGGCGCCTGGGTGGTGAAGTGGGTTAAAGCGTCTGCCTTCGGCTCAGGTCATAATTCCAGGATCCTGGGATCAAGCCCCGAATTGGACTCTCTTCTCAGTGGGGAGCCTGCTTCCCTTCCTCTCTCTCTGCCTGCCTCTCTGCCTACTTGTGATCTCTGTCTGTCAAATAAATAAATAAAATCTTAAAAAAAAAAAGAAAACATTTTTAAAAAATAAAAACTGAAAACGTTTCTTAGGACTTCATGAAATCTGTGCATTCGACCAATTTATACCCACACACACACACACACATTTTATAATATTTGTTGTCTAAGCCCTCTGTTTACTATCTTCTAAGACTGTAAGCTGTAAATAGATCCAGACAGCATTTTCTGGCAGTATGATCCATTTGGGGTCATATTGTAAATCAAGTGTCCTGGAATCACCATCAGGAATGTACTTCAAGACTAGAACTCAGTGGGGTGCCGGGGTGGCTCAGTCAGTTAAGTGTCTGCCTTTGGCTCAGGTCACGATCCCAGGGTCCTGGGATAGAGTTCTGCTTTGGGCTCCCTGTTCAGTGGGAAGCCTGCTTCTCTCTCTCCTACTCTCTCTGCTTGTGTTCCCTGTATCACTGTGTCTCTGTCAAATAAATAAATAAAATCTTAAAATTTAAAAAAAAAAAGACTGGAGTTTCAAAATGGGGAAGAAAGTTTTGACTCTCTAACTCCTGCTGGTAGACATCCTTGGCAGTGGTCACTTGGCTAGGTGGTTTCCTGAAACTCTGATGGCTTGTGTCCAGGGTGAACTGTGTTTTCAGAATCCTGAAAACACACCCCAGACAGAGAGTAAAGAAGGACAGGTTGAGGAAATGCATCAAGGAGAGCTGGAGGAGCAGTGGAAGCTCAGAGCAAAGAGCCCCAGGTAAGGTACGAGGAGGAGAACCCGTGAGAGCTCTGAGTGGGACCGGGAGCTGTCAACTGCCTTTGGGGGTGCTGAGATATATGTATATGTCATGTCAATTCTATTTTGAGTCAAAAGGTGTGGAAGAACATATGTAGTAGAGAGCACTGTTAAGATGAGAAACTACAGGGTATAGCAGAGGAGCAGAAATGAGTTTCAGAGAATCAGGCTATCCAAGGGTCAACCACAGTGTCCCCACCTTGGGCCTAGCAGGCACATTCCCTGCCCCAACTGACACAAGGTGTGTTGTCATAACCCATGCCAGACCTTCTGGTTTTGGACAAAAGTAGAGTTCGGTGTGTGCAAAGTTCTGAATGAATGTTTTCTCTCCAGCCACGAAAATCATAAGAACATAGAGAATGGCTCCCAGGGGCTTCAAAAGATAGTAGAGTGTCTCAACCTTCATGACTATCCAACCCCATCAGGTTAAAGATGTATATTAGTTTATTAATAGATTGCAAGCATGCATTACTATACTAATATAATATGCACATGATAAACTATATACAAAAAATAGAAATTAAGCAATATATGAGATAAACGTACAGACCTTTTAACACCATACTTTCTTCCCACGTGATAGCAGATTGCCGTTTGTGCCTCCTGTTGTGGGGAGGGTGGGTCCCCGCCAACAGTGAAGAGCTTATGAAAGGAAGATCAAGAGAGTGAGAAGCCGGCAAGTTCTTCACAGAGGGGATGTATGTGTTGATGAGGACTTCCATTTCTGGAAATATAATGGACTAGAAATCCCGACAGCCTTTCCATTCCAAAATAATAAGCAAGCAAACAACAACAATTTAAAAAATTGAATAACAATTTAAAAAATTCAGAACCCTTGGGGTAGTGGATAAAGACCCAGGATGTAAAAACAAAGTGGCGAAGGAGGTAGCAACTGCCCTCAAGGGTTCGTTGCCCCCCGTCATCCATTCCAGTGTCTTGAGTTTGTCACCATGCTGGGGATGCAGGGAGTTGGAATGACAGGGATTCCCCACACATTACACTCTCAGCAAAAGAATTTAAGGAGGGGTGTGTGGGGGGTAGGGTATTGCTCTTCCCAAGGACACAAACAAGGAAACTCGTCTGAAGTTGCCTTGGCCCTAGGAAGAAGAACAATCTCTCCCCAATAAATATCCCATTTTCCCTATTTCCATACAGGGTTGGAGCTGGAATTCACACTATCTTTACAGACCAAAAAGTACGGACATTAGTTATTGGGAAGTTAGTTCAGAGCAGCCCAATGTTGAAAGCATCCCTGGCAGATGGAAGAAACAAATGTAAATTCTTTCTGGGGGAGCACACTTCAGCCCCAGTCCCCTGTGATTCCCATAGATACAGGCCTGAGAGATGGAAGCATGGAGGAGAGAGAAGGTCAACCACAGACCCAAGCAGAGTGCGTATAAAATGGGAAGAGCCAATATTGGAAGAGTGAAGGCTGAGGACTTTCCAGAGATGGAAACATAGTAAAACCCAAGCAGGCTAATAAAGAAAAAAAAAAAATCCAAAACTCTGACACACTGTAGTAAAACAGCTTTCATACCAAAGTCAAAGAACAGATCTTAAAAGCAGGCAGAAAGGAAACTTAGATCATAGGAACAGCAAGTGACAGCCACAAGCCTCCTCCACAGCAACATGGAAGCCGGAAGTAGAGGGATCCCAGACCCAAAAGGCTGAGAATCAAAAATGCTATACACTGTGAAAGTGTCTTCTGAGAATACAGGAAAGCATTTTCCAGACCAATGTCCAGAGAGTTTGCCACCAACAGAACCTCCCTCGATAATCTCTTACTTTTGAGAGATCCCTCCTCATTCTCTGAGAGCAGTTCTCTCTGTGCTGGACCCGAGACAGGCAGGAGCAGTTTCTACAGGAGACCACTGTCCCCTCCCTCCCTCTCGCCTCACACTTCCTCTCAAGGCCCAGGCCCCATGTGTCCAGAGCTACTGGGAAGGGTTGGGTGTATCTCTTCTCTCTCCACTCTTACCACCTTGTTGACAGGACCTGAAGGAGCCCCTGACAAGTTGTTCTTTTCCTTTCCACGATTGGGCTGTCTACACCAGAGGTTAGAAATCAGCTCCTGCCCAAAGGTCAGCCAGTCTGACATGAGGCACTTCCTGGGCCCCACAAGTCAAGGCCAGAAGGGCCCACTCAGTTGACCCAAGGAAGAGAAGGCTCATGACCTTTGGTTTCCAGTCGCCTGCACTTGTCCCCACCTACAGGAGTGCAGTGTGCTTGTCCCGGGCAGTATGCGGGTGACGCCAGCTGCACTGTCAGGGCAAGTGAGAGGAACGCAGCGGAGAAAACACCAGGAGGCATAATTAAAACGGAGCACTAATAACTCTGCCCATCAAAAAGCCCCTTTCCTCTTGGCTCTAAGCGCAGTTCATTAAGCAGAGCTGCCAGCTGGAAAGGGGCAGGCAGAGCACGTGCCAGGGTGGGCCTTCCTCGTTTTTGAGGCCCAGCACAAAGACCTGCTCCCTGAACCCCTCCAGGCCCAGCCAGCGAGACAGCTGGTGGACTCCGCGTGCCACTTTGAGCCCCTCATGATGCCCATGTGTCCAGAGCTCCTGGGAAGGGTTGGGTGTATCTCTTCTCTCTCCACTCTTACCACCTTGTTGATAGGACCTGAAGGAGCCCCTGACAAGTTGTTCTGCAATGAATTCACTCCACAGTGGAGCCCTTCAGGGTCTCAGGAGCTGGCAGAGCTAGGACTGGTTGTTCTCGGAGAACCTGACCATCCTGCACCGCAGCTCTAATCGCAGGATAGAGGAAGGGTCCTGGAGGAGGTTCATGCGTGAGCCGGGGAGGCAGGCAAAGTCCAAGTGTCTGAATAATTGTATGACTTCCAAATAATACCAACATTCCACTGTTCTTCCCAGAGAAGGAAAGCTCAGGCATCATTCCTGCTTCATCCGCTGCTTAGAATGAACTTGGTGAGACAGAGGTTACTGGGATTCTGACTTCACAGATGGAAGATGCTGAGGGGAAAGTGAAGAGGCCAGCACCCTGTGGCTGGGAAGCTCAGAGCCCTAGTCCTCTCTACCCAAAGCCCACGCTTTCTCCAATTAAGCCGGTGCTCCAAGCCAGAGATGTTATGGGAGGACAGAAGACATTGTATTAATACTTACTGAGCTCCGTCCTCTGGGCTAGGAACCCTCACAGGGTTATATGTGTGTTAACTCATTTAATCCTGACAGGGAGTAGGGGGGAGGCACTATTTTTACTATTCTACAAAATTGGAAGACTAAGGCCCAGAGAGGTTAAGTTTCTCAAGCAAGGTGCTAGAGCTGGTAATGTGGCTGGGATCAAGCCCTCCAGAGCCTTGGCTCTTAATCCCTCTTGTGAGTGCCATATTCTTGCATCCTTCTTTTCTCCTTCTTATGGCTCTTGTCTTCCCCTTCTGTCCCTAAATAAGGCTCTGGGTAGGTACTGAAATGATAGATCAATATAAAGAAAATGTTCATTTTTTTTTTTTTTTCATCACCAGTGCTGCTGCCTAGTAGCTTCTCAACCTGGAGTGTGTCTTTGGCTGGTTTTTTTGAGGGAGGGGTCAGCATTATTAAGGCATCTGCCTCTTAAACCCAGTCCCTCTTGAAGCCAATGGCACAAGGGATTCTAGGCACTGTATCGCCTGACTAGCCAGGACTGAGCCCTGGGCTTGGCAGCCTTAGCCACCGCTCCATTTCTGTGACCTAACCCAGGGCCCCATGTCCCAGGGCTGGCGTCCACACACACACACACCCAGGTGCTGAGGCCATGCTGGCTTCCCCACAGCCTAAATCAGGTACTGTTCCGGAAAGGTTAGCACAGCAGGCCTGCTCTCCTCACTACGCCTCCCCAGAAAGCAGGTGTGCAAGAGGGCAAGCCAGCCTATGAGGGGGGGCTGCCCCCCTGGTGTTATGCATAAGGTTTATTAAGCTGCAGAGCCTCAGAGCTTCATCTGTGACTGGCCAGTCCTCAGCAGCCTGCCTTTGTCATTCGTGTCACCAACCGTGTTTCACTGCCGCAGCTTTATTAGAATGTGGTGACACCTGCAAATGCTCCTTTGTTTGGGCCATTGACTGGACCATATGCCGGAGTCTCTGCCGATAGAGCTATCGTGTATTAATTAGTGCTGCTTTGGCTTCTGCAGACACTGCCAAACCAGTCATGGGGAGAAAAGGTTACCTTCAGGGACAAATATAGAGAGGAATGGACAGATCCAGGTTTTCTGGCCCTGAAATTTGTACAACTGTGAGGGCCTTCTTTAAGGAAAATAATACAACATTATGGATATGAAATTTCTGGGCCCTTACAAGGGTCTATGTGAGTTGGACGGGGGTGCCGATAATTAACCTTCATCAGCTTGATGGTAAGATAATCTCCTGTATCAGGTGAAGGCTGGAAGCAAGCCTGCCACATCTGTTGTTGCCATATGGGTAGACCTCTACCGTGGCGAGTCTGGAGGGTCTATCGCTGAAAATTGGTCTTCCTCTTTAGCGGTCAGCAAAGGAGAAGAATGCAGGAGGAAGAAAAAGACACAACTCCCAACATGACTTCAATGGTCCCCCCTAACAGAACACAAGGCAAAGGGACAGAGAGAGTGGAGAGAACCGAAATTTTCAGAGAGTGACACAATCACTCACTGGACTCCCAAAACTCATCAAGAAATGCTTTGACACTAGTTTGGAAACCGGTGTGGAGAGAGGGGCTGAAGTAATGAACTAAAGTGTCTTTCACTCATCCCACTAACCAGTCTTGCTGTTGTTGGTAGATAGAATCATCACTATGTTGGGTATCTTCTATTGTTCCCAACCTGTTGCCCCTTCCACTGCTTCCATACACATCTGCCTGTCTCTACTTTGCTGTTTGCCCCAAAGCTACCTCTGTATGGGGCATCACCCAGTCTTCCTTGCCCTCTAGCCCACAGTTGGTCTTGGCCATTGGGAAGCACCAGCGGGAGATCAGAAGGTGAGAGGAGAAACAAAGACTGAGGTCTTTCTTCCCTGTTCCTCCCAATTTCAGTGCCACTGTTCTGGGAGGGGCTGAGCCACCATGGCTCCATGATCACAGTTCTTTTTTTTTTTAAAGATTTTATGTATTTATTTGACAGAGAGAAATCACAAGTAGATGGAGAGACAGGCAGAGAGAGAGAGGGAAGCAGGCTCCTTGCTGAGCAGAGAGCTCGATGCGGGACTCGATCCCAGGACCCCGAGATCATGACCTGAGCCGAAGGCAGCGGCTTAACCCACTGAGCCACCCAGGCGCCCCCATGATCACAGTTCTAATGGGCTCTGGTCAGAGGCCTAGAGGTGGCCACGACTTCCCACTCTTAGTATCTAGGTGCCCAGCATACAAAGGACTGTCAGCCTGTCCTATAAGGCTTCTTACGAAAGAAAGTCATGATCAGAGGGAGGAAAAAGAGAGGGACACACAGAAACAGGGAAACAGGTAGAGAGTAAGAGAAAGAGAGAAACATACTTGAAATGACTAAATGAGAGCTCTCTTCCTTTGCTAAACCCAGCACAGCCATTCTCAGTCAGGATCTCTGAAAGACCTTAGAAACAGAGCCTAATGTAAAAGGTTGAAGATTTGTAAAAGCAGCAGGGGACTCTTATGTGGAAATGAAGGGGAAGAAGATCACACATGGTCTTGAAAGGAGATCTGTTGTTTTGAAGTTGGAGGTTGTGCTAAGGGTGGCCCTTCAGCAGAAACATTTCTCTCAAGTCTTTAGAAATTGATGAAGAGTAAATAACAAAGCAAAGCCTCCATTTTTCCTTTGGCTGCTGGTGGGTCAGAACCATCTGGGCTAGAAGAGCCTGCTGGAGAGCTGAGATCTTGACCCGTGTAACCCCAATTAGTCATGGAGCTCGAAAACATTCCTAAACTCCAGTGAGTCCATTTCCTTCTCTGTAAGATGGAACTGATGATGTCTACTTCCCCAGGCACATTTCATGAATGGAAGCTTGAACAAACATCACACTGGACAGACATGCAAAGCACCACATCAGGGCTGGCTCCTTTTATAAACAGATGACACTTGGCCGAAGAACAGAGGTTTTTTTTTTTTTTAAAGATTTTATTTATTTATTTGACAGAGACCTAGCAAGAGAGGGAACACAAACAGGGGAAGCAGCAGAGGAAGCAGGCTTCCTGCTGAATAGGGAGCCCAATGTGGGGCTCGATCCTAGGACCCTGGGATCATGACCTGAGCTGAAGGCAGACACTTAATGACTGAGCCAGCCAGGCATTCCCAGAGATGGTTTTAAGTAAGTATTACAACCATATAGGTTTTCCAACATGTTGGAAAGAATCCCAGCAAGAAACAGAATTCAGTGAGGAAACTCTAACAAAAAGCCTTCTTCCTAGGGTTTGGGCAGGGTTAAGAGAGACAGCAAGGCATGCTGAAGCACCCAGAAACTATCAAGAGTGGGAGGCCATTATTACCTGGAGGCTTGTGACCAGAACCCAGCGAGAGCTAAAGCCATGGAGGAAGGGTCACTCAGAGTTACTTTGAACAAGGAACTCAGCCCCACTTTAAAAACAGAGGGTAGGAGCTGAAAGTGCCAGCATAAATCTCTTGGTTGTTTTCCCTGAAGCCTATTTTGGAAGTAGGTGAGGGTTTCTATTATAAATCAATGAACCTAATGGGTAAACATTTTTACTGATGTAACAGGATTTGTTAACTTTTGTTCCAGGATAAATTGTCTAGGACTCTTTAAAGAACAAACATTCTGGCTTATTAAAGAATAAACACTCACTTAGAGGGGTTTCTGACTTGCCTTTGTTTTGGAAAGTTAAACATGTCCATGACTAGATAAATATACTTGGCAAGAAGCCTTGGCCCACAGATTTTCCACCGACCACTGGCTCTTCTCTTTGGTGGCAGGGCCATCAGCCCACTGCCCACTCGCCCATTATCTGATATCAACTTCAGCTCTTGAGGAAGGAGGCCCAGTGGTCCAACTGGCATTTCAGCGTTGCTGATTCAGCTAAGAGGTTGGCCAGAATCTTGCCATTCTCCTATATAGAAGCTTCCTCTTAGCCGTTTCACAGTTCCTCTCTCACTGCCCCAGCTGCTGCCCAGGGAAAGGCTCAACCTCTGTACCTTGTCCAGGAAAATTAATGCAGGACAGAGCCCTTCACATTGGCCAGAGGGTCCCTAGGGCCTGTCTGTGCACCGAGATTTTTCCACAATAAGAAATTGATTCCCAAGAGCTGCAACTAAAAAATAACTTGCTATTGATTACTTTCCTGCATCAAGGAAGAGCCAAAAGACATCAAAATCTTATGATCAAGAGAAGCCAAATGAGCAGATACCCTTTGCTCTGGGTCATTAGTTTCTTCCACCCTGCTAGGGATTCTGTAAATCACCCAAAACACACAAAGGAAAAACAAAGTGAGGGCGAGGCAGTGAAACTGACCACAGAAGGACCACTCGACCCAGCATACTCCTGATCTGACAGCGTCTTTACAGCTCCATGCCTTGAGCGGGATGCCTGACCAAAAATCTTCCCCCAGGCTAAAAGTCTCTACCTGCTGAGAAGTCAGATGATGAAAACAAATGGGAAAATAATTGAGCCAGGGCTCCATTTGAGTCGCAAAATTTCAGGGACGAGTTCCCTCAGCCCAGCTCAATATGAAGAATATAACTTTATTGCCCAGCATCTTTTACTCTAGACCTGAAAATGCTTTTCAGAGCAAATTCACTTGTGATTTGGACAATTTAAGACTTTCAGGCTGAGGAGACTCTAATGTCTTTAGGTGAGATTTGAAATGAACTAGAAATCCAACGAGGCACAGATAGGGTCCTCCTGAGGAGGATCTGAATGAATCCTGCTGCCTCAGCTTCAGGACCTCCTGCGCTGGAGCCTACCTTAACTATCCATTTGGTTTTCCATTCTCTGCTATGGCTTGGCCTCTCTTCCCTCTGGCTCCACCTGTCTTCCCTCAAGCTTAGACTACACCTGTCTGAACTGCCCTCTGGCCTCCCGGTTCAGGTCACTCAGACTCCAGGAAACTTCGGGTTAGTTCAGGAACTGCCCTACTGAGTCTTTCTCAGGGAACAGAAAGCCAAGCCATTTGTTGCAAAAATGAGGGGATGGAAACTAGGAATAGGGACAGGGTAGAGCGACTGAGGGGAGTGGTAAAGGATTACATTGGTCATTACGGAACCAGACCAAAAAGCTCCAGATGCCAAGAGGTTGGCATCCATAATGCAGTAAGGATGGCCCCATGATAGGCTTCCCAGGCACCACTAAGTAGCAGAACTTGAGGAAGTGGGTGGCTGGATTTCCAGAGTGGGATCATCAGAGCGCTCATTGCCAAGGGAAGGGTGACACTCAGTAGGCACAGGAGGGTAGTGGGAAGAGTGTTAGTGGAGTGACTATCACTGAAAAACAACAGTAGAAAAGGAGGGATCCCCAGAGCCCCAAGGAACTGGGAGGCCCAGCAGAGTCAGAGAACTGTGTTTGGTTGAGACTGCTGACATGTGTGAGAGAAATAGAGAAACGGCCAAGAGTGAAAATTCCAAATTTCAGACAACATGAAGGGAGAGGGAGAGGGAGTGGGAGTGGGGTGGCATGGTTCAAGGTGTGGTCATGGTGGTTGGTGGACAAAGGGAGTGAGGGGTCTGGACTGGGCTGATAGATGACAGGTCCTTACGGACCTTGAGGTCAATGAGCCTAATGGCAGGAAACAGATCGTGCCAGAGGACACGGAACTGGTGAATAGCAGGGCTGTGACTGGAGCTCGGGCCTCTGGGCTACCATCTTTGTGTGTTCCATGTTAATAAACACTGCCCGCCTTTCCTGCTAACTATTGTGCTAGTAGCATCTCACACCAAAGAAAGCTTCGGGAAGCCTCACTTAGATCTGGAATTCTAGGTGTCATGATGGCAGCCCCTTTCCTGTCCAGGAAAACCCTGGGATGTGTCTATGAGGCTGAGAATCCTGACTCCTAGCTTACCTCCTCACCTTGCGTTATGTCCTTCAAAGTATACACCTAGTGGTTAGCCTAGAAAAAATGATGAAATGGATTTCTTTCTTTTAAAAATGAGGTTCTTGGGGCGCCTGGGTGGCTCAGTGGGTTAAGCTGCTGCCTTCGGCTCAGGTCATGATCTCAGGGTCCTGGGATAGAGCCCTGCATCGGGCTCTCTGCTCAGCGGGGAGCCTGCTTTCTCCTCTCTCTCTCTCTGCCTGCTTGTCATCTCTCTCTGTCAAATAAATAAATAAAATCTTAAATAAAAATAAAAATGAGGTTCTTGATTCTTGTCTTCTGGTGAGCTCTTAGTTCCTGAATGACCCTGTGTGTCAGTGGGAGATGTCACGAATGCCAGCCTGCGAGCAACTTGGAAACAGCACCTCAGCATTCATTTGAGTTCCAACTTAGCATTTCTGGAATCCAATCATGGTGCTAGTTTTTGGTGCATGTTCAAAAGTCAGTACCACTACCAAAAACAAAATCAAAAGAATTGGAACAATGGTGTGTGTGTGTGTGTGTTTAATGAAGATTTCCTCTTAAAAACAAAAACTGAGCTACTAAGAAATACCTATAAGCTGGGAGACAGGGACACTGTGATCCCCTGTAAGTCACACTACCTCCCTGGGCTTTCTCATCTGTTGTAGTATCTGAGGTCTCTTCCAGCTTTAAACATCTATATGAATCGACCTAAATAATTAAATAGCTTTTATAGACCCCCAAAGAGAAAGAAAACGTCTAGTTTAGTTGCTGTTGTATTTTTTTTTTTAGAGCCGCCAATAGAAACCCTGCACCAGTGTTGTTCCTGCTCACTCCATCTTTTCCTTTTCTTTCATTACATCTCTCATCTCAGCAGAGAGTTTATCTTCACTCTATTTCCCAAATCTCCCATATTATCCTCATGGTGTCTGTGTGACTCTATTCACTGTATTGAAATTTGGAATACTGTTTTCTTGAAAGATAATACCCAAAGCCAAATTCTTATACAAGATTGTCGCTTCGGTTTGAAGAGCAGAAATGAGTTGGCAGCAAAGATAAGGCTCTCCCTTCACGTTAATACCAAAGAATTCTGAAATCTTTAAGAAGCCCAATTATTGACTGCATACTTCACCGACAATGCCAAAATAGATACATTATGCTTTACAGTAAAGAAATATCACCTTTAGCAAAAGGCAGGGACACAGGTTCCATTTAATCATCATTTACACAAGAACTTGGAGTCCCAGCATGACTTATCCCTTATCACTTCAAATATTACGTCATCTATTCCCAGCTCAGTTCAATTCCCTTGTGTTGGATGCCTTCCTTTCCTGAAATTGATCTTTGTTAATACCAGGCATAATGTGCTCTTCATTTCTTAAAGGAAACCGATGGACTCTTGCCATGACAGGGGATAACTGGAAATCTATATACTCCGGACACCAATTCCCCATCAATACACTGAAATGTCTTTTCTTTAAAAATAACCGCCCTGCATGAATGTGATCACTTTCCCAAATTAGTGTAATTGATGCACCCTGAGACCTTAATGATTCAGAAAGTGCATACTCGAGGGATATTTAAGCAGCTATTTTGTAAGGAGATAAAATATGGGCCAGTTCACCGAAGACACATTCCTTGAGTTTAGGTAATACTTAGAGCTTGGCGGAGAACTGGACCGTGTGTCAGGAAGCCTGATGTTACATGACAAAGAGGGCAAATGGCATTGGACCTGCAATATTTCGTCCTTTTCCAGGCCTTCAACAGAAGACTGTGCGTTTGAGGACACGTCAGTTATTACAGCCGGGATTATTAAACCAGGTATTACCCAAACCGAGATGAATCTCAGTTTTCTATCCTGAAAAACTGAAATGATAATAATTTTTATTTCTTGGGGATTGTTTGCGGATTTGAATCTAAACGAAGTGCCAAAGCATGCTGGGGTCTATAAAATAGCTCTGAGGGTCCCTGGAACTTCTTCCTGCATCCCTCCCTGTCTCTCTCCAGTGCAGCACGCTGCCCATGGAGGCTATTCTGGGAATGTTGAATAAATGAATATATGAATGAGTAAGTGGCCTCCGCCAACACCCTACCAGCAGGCTCCAGCTGCTTGTCAGCTGGAAGGAACTGGCTGCATTCCTTCCAGATAAAAGGTAGCAAGTATACCTCACTCGGCATTTCTAAGCCATTGGCAGACATAAATAATCACAGCATTCTCCCCAAATGTGGTCTTCAGACAATTTCTCAAGACAATGTTCCAGGCAGCCATTACCAATTGTTCAGAGGTGATCCTGGAGATAATATCCATCTGAAATCTCTGAGGCTCTCCAGATCAGTGTCGGGGCACCCGAGGCTCCCCTGGAGCTGACGTTAGAATCACTGATTCGTCACAGCTCCTGCCCTAGACTGTGAAGGCTGCCCCCAGCACCAGCCAGCTGCCCGGTGCATGGGCAAGGTGGGAAACCAAAGTCTGTTCAAGGGAAGACCATGCTCTCTGCCGAAGGGTCCTGCAGAGGTACTGACTGGTTTTATTTTCTCCTAGCAGTCCTCGATGCTGCCCACCCCACTTTCCTTCTCAAGGGAGGCAGCCCTTTGTTGATAACCTGAAGTCTCTGGGCTTCCTGCTCTTGGCCCAGAAATCCCTCAGAAGTAACCTGGTTTAATAACAAGCCCCATTCTTGTTCTTTACCTGTGTGTCTATCACCCTTCTCCATTGCTTCTGACCTCATCTGGCCCCGATCCTTGCCTGAGACCTTGCTTCTTGCTGCTCAAACCCTCATCTGAATCTCCAAAGTTCTGATGTCTGCTTGTCTCCTTCCAGTCGTTGGATACTTGTCCGCAGTCCTGATGACCCTGGGCAAGTGTCAGGAACATGATGCTGGATGCTTCTCAAGGCTGTCAGCCGCTGCTAAAGAAAGATCCCACACTCATGACCTGCTTTTCTTGCCAGCCTCCTTCAACCCATTACCTAATTTAATTTTCAAAACAAAGGCAGGAGGTTGAAACAACACCATTATAACCTATATGGGACTAGAGATTTAGAGTTGATAAATAATGTGTCTATGGTCACAGAGCTGGTGAGTGGCAGAGCTGGATTCAAGATCTGGCACTGCCCATTGACTACACTGCCTCCTGAATTAATGCATGCATGGCAGGCTTTCGGTAGGGGGGTTCACACTACAGGGAAGTTACCCCCTTCCACTCTTCTCTCCCCACCATCTCTAGTCTCAGCGCTGCTCATCAGAACAACCCATACCACATGACTCATGGGAGGGGAAGGAGAAATAACAGTCTTTCTGGGTACAAGAAACCCAATACTGTGATTTGTGGCGTGGGGCCTGATAATTAACTAAATAGCATCTTTTACAATGAGACAATCTCACTAGTTTTTATTGCCACATTAAAATGTGAATCTTAAGCAAAACAAGAATATAAATCTTATTGGAAGATGTTGAGGTTTAAAACAATATATACTCAATTCAGTTCTCAATAGAGAACAGTCTTTATTGAAGGCTATAAACATTTCTGCATGCCAGAGGGGAAATATGACCATAAAACTAGTTTCTATTTAGTGATCTGGTAAGTGAATAGAATGTTTGTCTAGGTCCCAGCAGGATTCTTGGGGGCCGTCATTAAAGCCCCCAGGCAGCCATTTCCACCTCTGGCTCCCTTCACAGTACCCCACATCACATTCTGTGGATCAATGTCACCAAGTGCAATGTTGCTCCCTGTGGGTGATCATGGTATTTGGGGGAGGATATCTTCCTTTTGGGGGACGATTTTGGGCAATGCAGGACATTCATATCTTTGGGAATAGAGTCCTTCCCATTCCCAAAACGACTTCAATGCATTCCCTAAAGAACCCATAGGTGTGGCACTCCTCTCCCGTCTGTGTGAGCAAACCAGAACAGAAGTGAGCAAACCAACAGTAAGTATTCACTTCTCCAAGCCCCGGTTGTTTCCTCTGTACACGGAAGAGAGTGTCATCTGCTTCTGACTTACTCCAAGATGTGTGACTGTTCAGAACAAGAGAACAAGAGAAAGTGGTCAGAGGAGGAAGAATAGAAAGGAGTTTAATGTTTCCATTTTATTGAAGGTAAAATCTCAACTCTTACACAAATATGAAATGAACATGTCACTATTAATGAGGGAACTAGTAAGATGTTACCACTAGTTCAGAGGAGGATTCAAAATCACACACATACAATAGAAAGCTGAAAATAAATACAGATACCAAACTAGTCAATACCTAGAAGGCAACAAACACCTGCCTCTCTGTTGGATACAATTTGCATTTCTATGCGCAAGAATCACTTGTATGGCTCTCAGGATAACACATCCTGGTAGAGCTGCAACATAGTTTATAGACAGGGAAAGACTAACCACAAGGGTGTTAGAGGGAGGGCCACCCAGCAATCAATTTTGCTTGTTTCCAAAGTGTTTCACAGCTGATATGACCATAGCTACATCTCTCCTGCAATTCTCTCCAATCTCTCTTCCTTCTCTACACCCTGGCTATACAGTCCTCTTTTACTCCATCAAACAGAACAAACTCATTCTTATTTTGGAAACTTTGCACTTTTGTTTCTTCCTCTTGAAAATCCCTTCCTTCAGATTTTTTCATGGTGGCTTCCTTCGCAACATTCTGTTTCAGCTCAAATGTCATGTCTTCGACAGAACTTTCCACCTCTGGCTCCCTTCACAGTACCCCACGTCACCCGTTCTTAATTTATTTTGTTTTTTTTTTTTTTGTTGTTGTTTTTTTTAAGATTTTATTTATTTATTTGACAGAGAGAAATCACAAGTACACTGAGAGGCAGGCAGAGAGAGAGAGAGAGAAGGAAGCAGGCTCCCTGCTGAGCAGAGAGCCCGATGCGGGACTCGATCCCAGGACCCCGAGATCATGACCTGAGCCGAAGGCAGCGGCTTAACCCACTGAGCCACCCAGGCGCCCAATTTATTTTGTTTTTGTGCCTACAATGTGGCTCTTCCCTCGACAATGTAATCTCTGAGGGCAGGGACTCTCAGACCTGTGCACTGCTGTCCCCAGTCCTTGGGTTCTGGGGGTACTCCAGAAATAGCAGCAGGTCCCCTAGTTGTTTAGGCAGCCAAGCCCTTCTCTCTTGTGACTGAGTGGCACAAGTGTGACTCTTATATTTGGTCTCTTAACTGGGACAAGAAGATGCCCTTGATGGGTCCAGTATGAATTGTAATTGCTAAGGTCCCCAAAGGAAGGGCATTTTGGGAAATGACAGTTTGTGCAGATACCTCTACAGCCAACTCCTGATATCTCAAAACTCTGTTCATTCTCTCGGCACACAGCCCATGCCAGGGAAAGTGGGTTAAGGAAGTAACCCTGAATTGACCAAACTTAACCGAGTTGGTAAGACTGTGTTTTGTGCTACTCTGTGGAATGGAACACAGGTAGAGAAATTTAAAAATGAGGTTTTAGACACTTGGGATATATGGTCTGAAATTATTTTCCTTGTTATATAAACAAGTCTCCAGGCTAACCATAAAATTTTTGTTAGGTCCTGAGTATTTCATATCAACGTGTGTAAAAAGCTCCCAGGGTCAGAGGAGGAGAAGGTTGAAAGTTTTGCCTTTGCTAATGTACCCAGCTTCTCTATCATCATGAACTGAATAGTCTGTGTCTTACTGTGTTTGTTGGCTTTGCCCATGTAGTGAGGACCAAGATGGGAAGGAGGTAGGAGGTGGGAAGAAAAGAGGGTATCTCTAATTTGTGTCATTGTCACAGGAACTCTGAGGACATCTATTCATGCTTTCCGCACAGACCTGAGTGTCTGCACGTATCAGGCCCTACTCTAGGAGCTTGGGACAGCGTGAATAAAACAGGTAGTCAAGTCTGTTCTTGAGAATCTTGGATCCTGGTAGGGGAAGAGAATAATAAATAAATAATAGATAAGTAAGTTCCACGGCAGGTTAAAAGGAGATAAGTGCTTAGGAAAAAAACAGATCACTATGGAAAGGATCTGGATTGGGTGGCGAAGGGCAGGACAGGTTGAGGGATTAAACACTGTTGTCTGGAGAGACTCCATTGGAGCAAATTTGAAAGCAAAAAAGGACCGGAGCATCAGCTCAAAGGAGCAAGCAGAGCAAGGATCTTGGAGAGTCGGGATCATGGTCTGTTGAAGGGCAAGGTCAGGTGAGCCCAGAGCCAGGGAGGATGGAGGGAGGGGTAGGATAACTGCTTTAGCCTCAAATGCCCTCTGGCCCAGCATGGGGGCAGAGGGGGGGCCTTCTTCCCAAATCACCTGACAAACAAACAAACAAAAAACCAAAAATCAAAAAACTACCGGACGGAAATAACCATAAACTGAAAGGGTCAAGTGAACATTTGGGAGTTCATAAAGGGGTGTGACAGTTTAGGGGGTTTAGGGGCTTGGTCAAAAATTCAGAGCCATGGCCTCTCTGCTGGAGGGGGGGTGGGCGGAGGGCAGCCAGAGCAGAGAAGTAGAACAGAGATAATGGCGGTGAGTTATGAGACTCACTTGGGGTGAGGCTGCCCTCAGCGGGGGTCACTCGCCTTCTAACCAGGAGGGAATTAGCCCAGCCCCAGATTCCATCTTGCAGCTTGTTCTATAGAGAACAGATACTCTGCTGAGAAGTCTAGCCTCATGCAATTTGGCCAGACCTATTTTGGAGGTCGTGTGACCCTTGCCAGTGTGGGAGAAGGAAACAGGAGAGGAAACGGGAGGGACTGATGAATGTGGATGCAGCAGGCCCAGCTGCTGACATGTGCAGAGGAGAGGAGCGGGGGGCATATGCTGAAGGCAAGCTCCAATAATCCTCCACTTGACTCCTCTCAGAAAGCTGGCGTGAGCTGTACTTGAAATTATTTATTCAGACCCATCAGCTCTGTTTGAGAAGCCTGACTAATGTTTGCAGACAAGTGTGGAGAGTCAAGGAAGCCACAAATCAAATGTTGTCACGGCTTGCACTTGCCTAGCCCAAACACTGCCACCCCTGACCCCAGGCGCAGGGTCCCTGAATGGACTCCCTCCTCCTCCTTTGCGTCATGGTGAAAGAGAGAAAAGGGCCTATTCTCAGAGACCCAGGCAACTCTCGGACTATCCAAAGGGCAGGTTTGTATGCTATTAACACCTGTACTTCCCAGGTAAGGAAAATGTGTCATTTTTAGAAGCACCCCAAATGGAAGTTAGAGTGAAGAATGGTAGCACTTTGATGTAGTCCCTACTGGGTATGGGGAGCGCTCATGACGTAGGCAGTCGGGTCATTACCCATGTTCCACTGGGCAGGACATGTGACCTCCCAGCTTCCACATTCTCCTTAGTAAAATAAGAGAATGAGATCAGATGGAGACAGTTCTTTTCTTCTCTCTTCTTTTGCCTTCCGTCCTTCCTTTCTTCCTTTCTCTCTCTCTTTTCCACTTTCTCTCTCATTTGCTTTTGAAGTACTGAACAGTTTTCTCAAATGAAGAAAATAATTTCACAGGTATTGCTTTTGCTTGGTTCTTGTTCCTAGCTTTTTAGGGCGAAATGATCATTGACAGAGTAATTTATGGACAATCTGTGGTACATACAGAGGTTAGCAAATGTCCTTCAAGAGCCAGAGAGTAAATATTTTAGGCTTTGTGGGCCATTTGAGCAAAAGCAGCAATTGACAATAGGTAGACCCATGGGCATTACAATAGGTAAACCCATGGGCATGCGTTCCAATAAAACTTTATTTCAAAAAATAGGTGACAGGCTGGATTTTGCCCAAGGGCTACTGTTTGCCACCCCCTCCCCACCGCCACCCCGGGTAGCTCTGCCAGCAATCTCCTTCACTTTGAACCTTGTTGGAAAACTGCAGAGTTAAACTGAGTGAGGGAGGGATGGAGATAAAGGAACTAGATCACCTCATTTTCCTGCCCCGAACCCAGTAGCATCCCTCTTACAACGCGGTATAAGGAATAGTTTGCATTTGGAAATAAATTGCTCCACATTCATGAAGAGAAAAGAAGTGAGAGACAAAAACCCCAACCTGCTGTTGACTTCTGATGAGGAAATTGGCAACCACTCCCCTCTGCCCCACCCAGCCAGTGACAAGCCCAGAGCTGGGTCCTGGAGTCTAGAGGGTCCTGCCACCTTCTTCTACCACAGCTGAGTCCCCTACACTAGCCCGTAGAATGTCACTCTCTGCTTGCATAGTACTGCTTGTATCAATAGCTTCCAAAAAGTCCCAGGGTAAGGTTGTTAATTATATAACTAATCTGCCTATGTGAGGATAGAGATTCCAATAAAACTCTCAGGTCTTCACTGTTTTATAGTAATAGGGAAAACCTCCTAGGTTAATGGCCAGTCCTTTTTTTTCTGTGTACCATTTCTCCCTACCTCCAGGAATCATATCCTGTATGATATGTGCCCAAAGAAGGCCCCAAACCCCCTTTTCCTGCCTCAGGACCTTTGCACATGCTGTTACCTAGGCCTAGATGTCTCTTCTTCCAAATCTTTCCCTGATTAATTCCTAGTTATCTTTCAGGTCTCAATTTTATATATCATTTCCTGAGATTTACCTCTCCCTGCCCTCCAATATAAATTGTGCTCCTTCATTATTCTTAGTATCCTATTCTCATCCTTTATCACATTTATCATGTTATTATATAGTTATTTTTTGTCTTTTGGTTTAATACCCATCTTCTCCAAAAGAATTTAGGGGGAGAAGATGAGGGCCATAACTATTTTGTATAACACTGCATCCCCAACATCTCACACCATGCAGTAAATTGGCACTTAGTTCACAGTTGTTGAGTGAATGCCCCATCATTTACTACTGTTGTAAAAGTAAGACTGACATCTCTCCAGTGGGCTGGAGTCCAAGCCCTCTCTCTACTCTGCAACTTGGACTGAGGTCCTGTTATGCACTGGAAGTCTGTGTTCCTTCAAACTTCATATGTTGAAATCCTAACTGCCAAAGTGATTGTATTTGTAGGTAGGCCTTTGGGAGGTGATTTGTGGGTGGAGCTTCCTGAATGGGATTAGTGCCCTTAAGGAGGTCTCAGAGAGCCCCCCTGCCCCTTTCTACTTTGGGAGGACACAGTGAGAAGTCAGCAGTCTGCAACCAGGAAAAGGGTCCTCACCAGAACCTGACTGAGCTGGAACTCTGATCTTGAACCCCAGCCTCTGCAATTGTAGGACATAAAATCTGTTGTTCATAAGCCAGCTAGTTTATGGGTTTTGTTAGAGCAGCCAAGCTGACTAAGGCAGTTTCTTAATAATCACACAAAGAACCACGCACAGGATGGGTGTAAGGGATGCACCCTGGACACCTGCACCAGCCAGGAAAAAAGAGGTGGAGAAAGGAAGCTGGATGAAAAGTCATCAGAGAACCAAGTTCTTGTTTCCACAATGTTAAAGGAAGCTTTAGAACCCTACCCAGGTGGACCCATGTCATATCTTCTACCTCTTGTGAGTTTTCTTCTCCCTTGGGGAGAACTACCTACTCCTGGACATTTCCCAGACTTATGGTGACCCTACTGCTGTCTCTACTCTATCCCCCACCCCCAACACACCCAGGAACTTAGTCTACACTTAACCATGGCCACATAAAGTCTCTTCCCTGAGAATGCCCGCTGGAAACAGAGAGAGATTCAGTCTCTCCCACAGGTCAGCTGAGTGACCATGATCTATGGAAAGCAGAAGAGATTTGTCTGCAGCTAAAGAAGAATCAACCAGTTGTAAAGGGAGAGCCTGAGTGGAGACATGGAGAGAGAGCCCTGGTGGATTCCAGTCCCTGATTCCAGTCCTTTCCTGAAGTCCTGTAAATCTGCCCTCTGGTGATTTGAGAAACTCACCTTTTTTATTCTTTAAAGATTCATTTTTCATTTTTTGTTTTTGTTTTAGAGAGGTGGGGCGAGATGTGCAGAGGGACAGGAAGAGAGGGAACCCCCCAAACAGACCCCCAGCTGAGCATGGAGCCTGATGTGGGGCTCGACCTCACATGAGATCAAAACCTGAGCCAAAATCAAGATTTGGATGCTTAACTGAATGAGCCACCTAGATGCCCGAGAGAAACTGGCCTTTTTGATTAGACAAATTACACATGAAAAAGGAATTCTGGGGTGCCTGGGTGGCTCAGTGGGTTAAGCCGCTGCCTTCGGCTCAGGTCGTGATCTCAGGGTCCTGGGATCGAGTCCCACATCGGGCTCTCTGCTTGGCGGGGAGCCTGCTTCCTCCTCTCTCTCTCTGCTTGCCTCTCTGCCTACTTGTGATCTCTCTCTGTCAAATAAATAAATAAAATCTTAAAAAAAAAAAAAGGAATTCTGGATAAATATTATGACTTCACACAGTTTATCCTGTTTAGTCCTCCTAACGATGTAGCAGACGAAGAATTGTTATCTCCATTTTGCGGATGTTGTTTGGTTACATGAAAATTAGTCCTCGGCTTGAAATTCTATCATAACTATATCATCTGACACAAATTAACTTCTTTCGGCCTCAGTCATTCTCAAGATGCAATTTTAGACTGGTGTGAAGGGTCTAGCAAGCAGTTAAGCAAGAGTCCTGTGTGTAATTTATGAAATCAATGGCCCTGACCTAGAATATTTTGAAAGGGTAGGAGTTATCAATAAGCATGGCCTCAGTCTCCTCATTCCTAAGTGCCTAAATTGGATTTACATAATATCTAAGATACTTCTAGTTCTAACAGTCAACAGATTATTTTTTGGCTCCAATCACCAAGAGGTTCACTCTTAATCATGAAAGAGCTGCAAATGGCTAATAAATTTGGTGGCACATTTGGACAACACAGTTATAGACCCTGTATCTGTAGTAATTCTTTTTTGGCTCTGAAAACCTTTGAAATTTTTCCCTTTTATTATGACTGCATGGATCATTACTTGGCAAAGAAATTTTCCCCTAATATTGATCTATGAACATAAAGAATTATGTGCCAGGATGAAAGGATATAAAAATAAAATCTATTAACTTATTGAGAATAAAATTCAGGACTGAATTTTCATAAAAAAATTAACCAACAAACGCAACTAGCAAAACTGGATGAGCTGAGAAAATACAAGCTTAATTGACTTACCCTGTGTCAGTGGTTTTCCAGTTCTGGGCCTCCAAGCTTTTCTTAAAATTGTTCAATGGGGAAAACTGATCCTCTTTTTTTCCTTGTCAGTGGTTGGCTCACTGAGAGTTGCAACCTTGATTGACATCTTCCTCATTCTAGCAAGGCTCCTCATGGGCACACTCACTAGCATTCCTTGGGTGAATGAAATACTAGAAAACCAAGAATCTGAAACCTCACTAAAATAGAGGAGAAACACAAAAACAGAGCCTACTAGCATTGGATCTGAGTTCCTAAATGGAAAACCCATTAAAATAGATTCTGAGGATGATGGCTTACCAGTTACAGTGAAACCACTTTCCCAAACTGTCACAAAACTTGGAAGTAAGTGATAGTCAGAAACCACCTAGGATTTTCACACATACAATTTTGTGAAAATCCAGATCTATTCATAGAATAGTTCCTGGCATATATCAGGCATTCAGTACACGATTTTTAAATGAATAACTTAGTTTTACGTTATGTGCATCTATCAAAGTTTTTAAGTGTATATACACATAAGATGTTTATATTTCAGGACACAGAAAAGGACAAAATATTTTGTTTTGTTTTTTAAAGATTTTATTTATCTACTTGACAGGCAGGGATCACAAGTAGGCAGAGAGGCAGGCAGAGAGAGAGGAGGAAGCAGGCTTGACCCGAGCTGAAGGCAGAGGCTTTAACACACTGAGCCACCGAGGCGCCCTCAAAATGTTTCTTTTTTTTTTTTTTTGTATTAGCTGTCTGTTTAATTCTTTACCTTATTTTGAATTTCTACACTTTGCTGAGCCATTCCAAAGTATCTTTTGTATTTCCTTCTGAGGATCATCTTCTGACCTTTAAGACCTCATCTCCTGATGCTTAGATGAGAATGAGGAAAGCATGATTAACTGGGCCACATCCTTCGCCTACCTGAGACATATAACTATCATATGCCTCCCCTTGCCACACACACACACGGATATGGATACAGATAGATGATGTACAGACATGATCTACAGATTACAGGTGTAATATATAGATCAATGATATATGGATACAGATGGACATAGATACACAGGGATCTATGTCAATAGGGATGAGCAAGGTATAAATGGAAATAAAGATATATACTTCAATTTTACCTGCCTCGTAGAGCACAATAAAAATCCCAAATTCACCTCTTTCCCTGCTCCAAGCAGCACACGGTGCTATGGACTCCTCTCTCTCTACCAAAGCTGTTCCTCTCCATTAGATCCTGGGGTCGTTGGCCTTCATTAGCTTGCCGCAGCCTCTCATTTGATTTGCATTGCCGGCTCCCCATATAGGTAATGATTCTAATTTAGAAAATCTCCAGAGGTCACAGCAAAGAAGTTGGGCCAGAAAGAAAGATGGACAGAAATGACAGGGAGGTGCCCTCCCTCAGCCTCACTCTGTACCCTCTAGAGAGAGGACAGCCGCAGGCTGCTTGGGACTGTGGAGCTTAAGAGTTATGCTGGTGTTTCTTCAGTCCATGGGTGCTTGTAGTTCATGCCACAGAAAACCTGACAAAGGGAAGACAAAACCTTAGCCTGAAATCACCCAAGGCTTTTAAAAGGCACCAGGTTCTCTTGTGTCCTGTTTTCTTTTCTATACTATACAACAGTAACAGCAACTCCCCACTTCCTTTCTTGTCTCAGGGCCTTTGCACATGATGTCCCTTGGGCCTGGATCTCCCTTCCCTCAGTTGGTCCCTGATACATTCCCACTTATCTTCAATTTGCATACAGTTTCCTAAAAAATACCTTCCTTGGCCCTCCAATCTAAATTTAGCTCCCTCTTCTACTCTTTTTTTAGTATCTGAGTCTCCTCCTTCACCACACTTATATTCAGTGTTATAGATGTATTCACTGTCTTTGCTTTAATGTCTGTCTTCCCCAAAGGAACTCAAAGGGATACTATGAACTGAATGTTTGTGTCTCTCCACCCCAAATTCTTGTGTTGAAGCCCTAATCCCCAGTGTGATGGCATTTAGAAGTGGGATTTGGGGGAGATAGTTAGTTTCAGAAGAGTCATAGGGATGGAGCCTCCATGATGACATTGGTTCCCTAGGAGGACACGAGGAGAGCAGTGTTCGCACTCTGCCATGTGAGGACATAGCAAAAAGTTGGCTGTCTACAAGTAAGAAGTCTCCCACCATAACCCTACCACCTTAGTGTTCTGATCTGGACTTCCAGCCTCCAGAACTGTGAGAAGTAAATGTTCACTGTTCCAACAATCCAGCCTGTGGTATTTTTGTTACAGCAGTCCGAGCCTACCTAGATGGGGGAGAAAATGCCGTGAGTTGGCACTTACTTCCTATTTGCTGACTGAAGGACCATTATTTGTTGCTGTTGATAAAGAAGAGGCTGGCATCTTTCCCATGGGTCAGAGTCTGAGAAAACTCTTCCCCTGTGACCTGGGTCGAGACTCTTACTGACCACACACAGGGCTGCTCATAGGACATAAGAGATGTGCTTTGGGCACTCGCACAAGGTCCTTGTTTCTCAAATGTTAAAGGACGCTTTAGAACTCTAAGCCTATGTGGGCTTGTGCACCTTACATCTCATGGGGGGTTTCCTTTTCCCTTGAGAACTATGAACTCCCTGACACTCCCTGACTACATCTACTCCACTGCTAAGCCCAGATGCCCCTCTGGCTTTGGCTTGAGTTTCTAGTTCATCATTTTCTCTCTCAGTCAGGCACCACCCAACCACGTGCCTGAACCAGAGGTGTTCAGTCTCACAGTCAATAATGCCAACGCATTGTATTAGTTTCCTATGGCTACTGCAGCAAATCACTGCAAATGAATCACAAATTTATGATCTTACAGTTCTGAAGGTCAGATATCTGAAACAAGTCTCACTGGGCTAAAATCACTATGTTGGAAGAGCTGTGTTCTTTTCTGGAAGCTCTCAGGGTGAATCCCATTCCTTGCCTCTTCCCCTTTACGGAGGCTTCCTGCATTCCTGGGCTCATGCCCCCTTCCTTCATTTCTGCTCATTCTTCCATAGTCACGTGTCCATCTCATGCTCTTCTTGTATTCCCCCCCCTTCCACTCTTACAGATTCTTGTGATGATATGGAGGTCCACTCAGATACTCCAGGATAATCTCCCCATCTCAGGACCTTACATAAATCACATCTGTAAAGTCAGTTTTGCCATGTAAAGTAAAACACACACAGGTTCCAAGGCTGGACACGTGAACTGATTTGTGGGGACTGCATTATTCTCTCTCTTGCTCTGGTAAATTATTCCCAGGACAAGTCTCAAAACACAGGTGAAGATGTTGTAGCTCCACAACTCCCGGTTCCTCTGAGGACTCAGGGAACACAACAAGAAAGCCGAGAGGACTGACTGGAACATGGATTAATAAACAAAAGTAGTGGCAGACTCCTCATGCCAGTGAGTACTGTTCTCTAGCGTATCAGCCGCTGCAGTCAATAAAAGCCAGCTGTGACAACATCGTAGGCCTGAAGAAAACTATGTTAAATAATAGACTGGAGTGATGGGAAGTCTCTGATATTTGCTAACAACAAATTTGGGGTTGTCTGGGGTAAATTTCAAAGCTATTTGTGTGTATTTCAGCTGCAAATTATGCAATAACTGCAGATGAGCGGCTTAAGCAATTTAATTATTTAATTATTTCTGTAACAGAAAACTCAGAGGTAGGTGGCTCCAACATGGGGGCAGCAGCTGAGGGTCGGCAGAGATGCAGACTCTCTCATCTTTCTGCTCTGGCTTCCTCAGGAGATCAGCCATATCTCCCCTTGTGATGGCAAGATGGAGGCCACAGTTCCAAGACTCTTGTCCTTACAGAACAATATTCCAAGCACATGGGTGAGCGTGCAGAAGAGGACCCCCTTTCTCTTCCTTTTGCTCTCTATTTCATCCGACATGAAAACTTTCCCATGAGTAGCCAGTAGACTTCACCTCAGATCTCACTGGCCAGTCAGGTCACATGCCCATTCATAAGCTATTCCCTAGCAGAGAGGAATGGGATACCATAACTGACCTAGACTAATCAGGAGTCATCCCTCTGGGGATGAGCACATTGCCCCTCTGCTAAAACAGAAGAAGGGGACTAGCTCTCGGATTGGCAACCAATGGTGTGTGTCTCAAAAATGTCAGACGCTGTTTATTTTTCAGTGTGCTAATACATAAATAGGTAGATTTCCATTTGGTACAAAGCAAGCTTTTTCTTTAGGTCTGAGATGCTTATCAGACTAATCTTCTCATCAATTGGACCAGAACAATTATGGTTCTAATATACAGAGTTACTCCAAACTTATCTAATTTTGTGTTAAAAATAAACAAAGACATTAAAATTTGTATTCAGAAATAGATTCTGATGCGGTAATCATCCATTACAAGTTTGTTTTTTGGGTTTTTTTTTTTTTTTGAGAGAGAGTGAGAGTGAGAGCATGAGCGGAGTGGAGGGGTAGAGGCAGAGGGAGAAGCAAGCTCCCCACTGAGCAGGGAGCCCAACACAGAGCTTGATCTCAGGACCCCAGGATCATGACCTGAGCCCAAGGCAGAGAATAGCCAACTGAGCCACCCAGGCATCCCCATTATAAGCAGTTTATTGCATATGTATGATTATCTCTGGCATAGTAGCTAAGGAGTAGGGAACAAAGGGGAGGATGATGTGTTTTGTTATGTTGAAGTTCAGACAAATTTTGGACAGAAATGTAATACAATGTGACAGGACCACAGCAATTGGTGGTGTGAGAAGAGAGAGAGAATAGAGTCACACCATGAATTTACACTCTCTTTCCAGGACCATGAGGAGTTACATAAGCAGATGTGCCTATCAGAAATCTAGCTGCAGGGTAGAAAATGGGTTAGAGTGGGCCAGTGGTGGATTACGTTATTGGCTCCGCTGCTTACTGCTCTTCCCATACTCATGCCTGCATTCACGCCCTTGCCATGACCTCATAGTGAGCAGCGGGTGCTTCTCCAACTTTTCACTTTGGGTCAGGCCATGTGACTTGTTTTGGCCAATGGCATGTGGGCCCAGGCCTTAAGGGGCCTTGGGTGTTTCCCACTGCCCTTTTGTACCTCTACCTTTGCCTTGCAAAGAATGTGCCCTGGCCAGTTCATTGGGCCCAGGAGGATGAGAGGAGACAAGTGCAGCAGACCCACTCCAGCTGCTGCAGCCTAAAGCATTGCTTGCTCAGCTGCCCCACACACTCACAAGAGAGAATTTAACATTTTTGTTTTTGTTTTTATGGGATATTGAGATTTTTCAATATGCAGCATTACTGTGACAACTGCTAACTAAGAGGGCTACACTACAAATGGAGTGGTGTTTAAGAGACTCTTGTAGCTATAAGGAGAAGGCTTATGGTCACCTGAACAAAGATGATGCCAATAAGGATGGAGAAAAACAGAGCCAAAAGATATAAGAGAACAGATTTGCTATGACTTGGTAGATAAAAAGAGGAGTTACTTATGAAAGTCGTCTAGGGTTCTTCCTTGGGTAATTATTGACTGACATGGGGAACACAGAGGGGAGATGGTATGTTGAGTTATGTTGAATTTGAGGCAACTGTGAGGTGTCCCAAGGGAGAGATCCAGTAGACATGGGTCTAGAGCTTGGGAAAGGTCTCACCTGGGCCATAAGTGAACATACAGGTGATCACCGAAGACATAGGTCTGGACAGAGACTCTTAGGGAGAAAGTAAAGAGCAAAAATGTGGAAGATAGAATTCTGAGGAACCTGCATTCAAGGACAAAAGAACAAGAGTCTTCAAAGAAGACCAAGGAAAAGGACTCAAAGAGGAGAAACACCCAGTGACAGTAGTGTCTGGGAGCAAAGAGTCAGAGGGCTCTAAAAAAGAAAGTGTTGTCTATTATGCAGAAAACTGGCGAGCAAAGAGGCAAAGAATAATAAGGAACCACCAAGAATCTACATAATTTACAAAGAAAGGAAAGAGATTTTTGGCCAAGAAATTTCAGACATTCCCATGGTAGATGAGTCAACAAAGCCTTAACCCCAACGTCAGAGATTCACTGAGATGTTCAGAAAGCGAGCAAAAGCAAGATTTGGTGCATTTTGCATCATTGTCCTTTCCTGGTCCCTCTGGGTGAGTGGGGCTCTGGAGCAGAACTTTGCTTTTCCTGCAGCAGGTCAAGTGACCCATGCCACTCCTCCCAGAGGCCTTGGCAGCCCTCACCAGTCCACAAGAAGCCTAGTCTGATAGGCTCCAGGGCTGCCTGCTGCCCCTCTGACTCATTTCCCATTGATTGAAGTGAATTTTCTGAATGCCTTGGAGGCCTCACATCCACCAAGTCTGCCTTCTGCCATCAGGACCCAAAGCGGTTCCTTCTTTTAATAGCATAGTGGGCTCTGTCCCTTTGTGTTCTGGAGTCTAAGCTCTACAGACCTTCTGTGGGCTGAAATATCAACACCCCTCTGAGGGAGGGTGGAGGGGTGCGTTGGAGAAGAGGTGAGAGCGTGCGCATGCTGAGGAGTGCAAGGTTTTCACAGAACCTACACAAACGCCACGGCCACAGTGCCCAGGACAGGATTTGCAGGGGCTCTCAAACAATCACCGCATTTATGACCTCAGTGATTGCTCAGGCTGGGGAACGCCAGACATTTGAAGTCTGTTTTCTTCTTCAATTGGAACTGACATTTCCCCATGATTGGATTACTTTGAAATCGAGGAATAGCAGCTCGAATAGTTCATAAATTTATTTCTGTTCTACCTTGTAGCATTTATTTCAAAGACTGATCAGCCAAAGAATATGGGTTTTCTGCTTTATATTTCCTGCTTTATTGCAGTCACCTTTTAAGACAGGGGGGTGTGGTTATGAGGGTGGGGGAGGCTGGCAGGCCATGGGTAAGCATGGGACTGAGGAGGAGAGAAGCTTCCTGTTGCTCTCAGGGACTCCATCTGTTGCCTATGCCAACCAGCCCCCTGGAGGAAGGGTCTGGAAAAAGATATCAAGCATCCTGGGGGAGAAAGGTGTTGAGGGGAATGGGTTAAAAGGTCCCAGAGACCGCACCTCCCCATTATCTCCCACCTCCACTGGCAGCAGCCATCTTGGAGGGCAGGTATGGAAATGGCCATTGGTCAGAGGGTTCTGGAGTGGCATTCTGGGATTTTGGGGAGCCTGAAGGTTTTAAGTCCTTGTGTGCATATGTTGGAGGGATACGAGAGAAGGACTTACTAGTTATATAATTGTTTACCTATGGTTGGCAGACCTTGGGTGAGGGCCTGCTCACCCAACATTGAATTGTCCCTGTCCTCCAGAAGCTCCCAGCCATGTGGGGTCCCTGAGCTGAGAGCCAGAACAGGGTGGGCCCACGGTGCCACAAAGGCGAGAGTGCTGGGAAGAGTTTCCTGGGGGAAGCAGAGGCTTCTGCTTGGAGGGCCCCTTCGCTGTGAGACCACTGCCTTCTAAGTTATTAGATCCCGGTTGCGGAATAGGAAAGAAGGCAGGGCTGCAGGGCCAAAGCCCATTCTGAGATTAGTTGTGTATTTGATGTTTTAGTCGGGTGGGAGAGTCCTTCTGGGTTGATCTCCTGGCTCTGTCATTTGCTAGCTCTGTGGCTATGCCCTTGTTGTGTCTCTGTTTCTTTCTTTGTAATAACTGCATAAAAGTGACTTGCCTCATAGGGTTGCTGAAGGGACTGAAAGAGAAAACCCAGGTAACATTTGAGGATGGTGCTTGCCCACCTGGAGCTCTCGGGAAGTGCTAGCTTTCCATGGGGTGGGACATGATGTTATGTGTGAGTTTCAGAGGGGACAGGGAAGGCAGGGAACATCAGGGGGCTGCACCGTAATTCCTCGGGCTCCATTTACACAGGTGGCTGACCCCATCAGCATCAGCCCGAGAATTAACTCACAACTATTTTAAATGGAAAAGAGAGAGCAAAGATTTTCTTCATTGATCATATGCCTTATTTGGGGTTGAAGCACCAGCCATAATCCTCGTTCATTTCCTCATGAAATAGATGACAAGGAGCACAGTCTATTTCTTCTAATGGGGAGAGCAAAACCTCAAAATTGGTCAAATAACTCATCCCAAATCCCACACTGAGGTTATCGAAGAGTAGGGGCCTGAACTCTGATCCTCTAAACCACCAGCCCAGACCTTCTAATAAATCACAATGCTCCCTGTCATCTACTCCCCGGCCAGATCTGCCCTCCACTGTTACGGAGCTGCTCACACAAGGTGGAAGGATTTCATCGGTCAAATCATGCTCAGAAACAGAAAATGTTGCCTCAGGCATTTTCTTGGATGTTTGATTTTAATATTAAAGCTAGTTCTGACCATAAGGAGTAAATACCAATTGACAGCCTCTCAGGTTTCTCAGACAGCAGAGAATGGGGGCTGAGAAGCAAGCCTGCATTAAAGGGTCAGCAGAAGGGGATGGGGGGTACCAACTGACTTTTCTTGGGGTGAGTGGGAACTTGACTTTGCAGTCCAACTCTGCTCCGCTGTTCACCCAAAGGAAGACGGTGGCTGGCAATTACAGAAAATCAGTAGCTAGAATTATTAATAATAGCAAAAGAAGCTGTTTGCACAGCAAGTAATTTGCAGTAATGTTTTGTAATTGATAGTCATTTCTATTATTTAAACACTAATTAATTCATGGACTCAGTAATGTATTGACTTTACTTACAGTGTTATGGCAGCCCTCCTCACTTAAAATCATTCATCATCATTTTCTTTAGGTCATTAAAATGCACTGTTTGTTTGCTCTATTTGGGAATGTTTATAGGGCTGCACCTTCTGAGAGAGCTTTATGGGCAGTTTATATAAAAATGACCATTCATAAGCTCTGGTTCTTCTAAAGAAGGTCTTCCTAAAGAAGGTGGGCCTGATGTTTTCCTTACCAGTAGGAATCTCAGAACATCCCTTGGTAATTGGTCTGGAAGTCTCCTGTGGTTGGCTCCCTTGTAAAAGGGAAGTCTCCTGTAGTTGGTTCTGTTGTAAAAGGGAAGTCTCCTGTGGCTGGTCCATCTGTAAAATGAGAAGGGGGAAATCTGTGAAAGCAGCCACCATCTTCAGCAATGACCTGGCGGGTCTGGCTTCTCTGCGGACAAGTTTCCCAGGCAAGTCCCTTCCCCTCCCCAGGCCTACAGGCCTCCTCTCTGAGCTGCAAAATGAGGGAGAAGGAAGTGGTCATCGTAACAAGTGCTTGAATCTCTAAGTTTGACTCTGCTAAGAGTATCAGTTAATGTGCTTTCTTGCAGGTATATTAAAGGTTTTGACTGCTGGAACCCAGGGAAAAACACTGGGGCAGATGAACAGGCCTGTGTTACTAGAGGATTCAGTGTGGACAGACATGAGCTGCCTGTTCCTATTTAGTATCTCGGCGTCTTCCTGAAGGCCGAAATTTACTATGTGACTCCTATTCCTTTAAACCATGGGCTGCACATAAAATAAAATCTACTTAATCTCAACTATGGTTCTCGGCTGATGTTTTGTAGAAGAGATTCCAAAATATGTTTCCAAGTTTATTTACAAGATGGGAGTCTTTACACCCCATTTATTGGACATATTAATTTTGCTCTTGTTTTTGTTTTTATCTCAGAAAGACAGAAGAAGGCATTTATAAACATCCAGGCCTCACCTCACAAGGTCAGAGCTGAAAGGCGCAGTTAGGAAAAAAATCAACTCTAGAATGCAAATATGATGTATCCTTACTGCTGGCCTGTGGTGGTGAAAATCAGTTGGTTTCAGCCACCTCCAGAGATCAAGATCATGGATTAGCATTCTTGTGATTGCATTAGCTTTGTTCTGTTCCATGGTTTCATACTGTAGTCCTAACTCGACTCGGCTCTTAACAAATATGGGTTAGTGGTTGTAAGAAGCATTTGCTCCAAACTGAAGATTGGTGCTGGGTTTTGGTTACCTATGGATGGAACTTCTCTATCTTGGACTTACCAACATTTGAGCACCTTCCTGAATCACACCTGGAAAGGTTAAAACTCTTGTCATGAGAAGTCTTGCCTGCCTGGTTGAATCCTGCCTTTCAGATGGCATCCTCCATCTCAACAGCAATCTTACCTCTCTACTAAGCAGATCTACTATCAGGCCTAACCCTTCCCCAACACTTCTTTGCCCAGCCTTGAGTAAGCTATCATGAGCCTTGCCAACTGATTCTGAGATGCAATGATGCAACCATGGACAAGACCTCTTGGGATTTTACATGACATTTGAAAGAGGTCAAACAAGTAGACATGATTACATTTTAAGTAAGGAAATTGTCAGAGAACCAATGGGTTGCCCAAGAAATTAACTTTGGACTTTCACTTTGCTGGAATTCACTAAGAAATAATGTGGGTGAAAGCAACTAAGCTTGCTTTTTTAATAAAATAAAAATAGTGAGGAGGGACATGTCCTAGACTTTAAAATATACTTTTAAGTTGAAATAAATGAAATAAAAAAATACATAAGCATTTTGGTATAATTACAAAAATAGACATACTAAGAAGATATAGCCTACATATAGACCTTGATATTTATATCTGATCTATACTAAAGGAGAAACTAGAAATTCAACAAATGGATTTGGAGAAATTTGATGTTTGAGGAGGCAAATAATTAATTTAACTATTCCTCTCATAGTATTTTCTAGAATAATTTCAAATGAGTGAGATGGGGGCACCTGGGTGGCTCAGTCAGTTAACTGTCTGCCTTTGGCTCAGGTCATGATCCCAGGGACCTGAGAGCAAGCCAGCATCATCAGGCTTCCCGTTCAGCAGGGAGCCCGCTTCTCCTTCTCACTCTGCGGCTCCCCCTGCTTGTGCTCACTTGCTCTCTCTTTGTGTCAAATAAATTAAAAAAATCTTTGAAATAGATGAGAGAAGTATATATATACACACTGAAACTTAAAATATCATAAGAAATTGTAAAAAGGTTTTTATGTAACATCTAAAGGGCAAAGGACTTTTTACACATAAAAATAACAGTGGAAGATCAAACAGATTTTACTAAAAATGTAAAACATCTGTATGTATGTAAAAAAAAATTAATGTCAATATTCAAAGACCAACTATGAAAAATGGTTATCAAATGAGGGATTCTGAGAAGAAAGCAATGACAATGACCTGGTTTTTAAACCTCCCAGAATTCCCACACAAACACAGATGGTGCAGCTAGACAGCAAAAAATTAAGCAGCCATGGACAACATTTACAACAAGTTTAAGTGACAAGTTATCCCCCCCAACCCCAAAACACAAGTAGGCAGGACAAACCACCAATAGTGTCAAGATTTGCCCAGTATTAGCAAGTAAATCAGAGGAAGCTGAAGGAGGAAGGGGGAATCTGACAGAAGTCCAGTAGACCAGCTTGAGGACAGCACTTGAATTTGAATTGCTCAATCCAATAGCGGTGAGTGCAACGGGGTTGGGATGAGATCTCGAGGGGGCCCTAGAACAGTCTTTCCACTGCCAACCCTTGAAAGTGACCAGTCAGAACTCTTCTCTGGGAGATTTCTCTGTAATTATATAGGTTGTGGCAATTTTTGTACTATTATTCTGAGGCTGTTTGTGTGTGAGAGATGAGATAAAGCAAACGAGTAATTATGGAATATTCTATCACGCCCTGCATCCTTGAGAACCAGGATTTGGGACGGGAGAAAAGGAGATAGCGATGTACCACAGATGAGGTTAAGCAAGTAAAAATCTAAGTCTTGAAACAGAATTGGAATTGTCAGTATGAACTCATGAGGTGTGTGCATGTAGAACATGACATATGTGCTCCGAAGAATTACCGCCGTACGAAAAACCACTCGATGAAAACCACAAGGCTTATGGCAAAAAAAAAAGGAATAGGGGTACAACCCTCCAAAACTTCAGCAGTGACAATTTTTTAAAAAGGACTGACATTAGCATAATTCTATACATGTTAAATGGGTAAGAAATACATAAATAATGACAATAAATATGGTACTTTGCCTTGGAAAGGACCCGAAGATCGCTTGCGAAATTGGGCAGTGGAAAGGTGTGGCTTGTTATTGTAAAATGGTGAAAGGACACTTACTGGACATTGGGTAGAAAGTTGGAAAACCTGCTGTGGGCGGCTGGCTCATTATCCTCTGCTGGGCATTGGCGCTGAACACCAGACTTAAAAGATCTTTTGTAGCCTTAAATTCTGGGTCATGCTTTCCTGCCTTTGAGACGGAGGCCCTCTGAGACATGCAGAAATGATACCTGTCTCATCACCATCGATAATGTTACCCGGAGCATAGCTTCTTCGGTTAGCTTCTGTGTCATTGCTGGAATTTCTTTTGCTGCTTTCTCATCTGCACCTGACAGCCGAAAACTCTCGAAACTGTAGATATTTGAAACCACCAAACCAGCCACTCACACTTGGCAGAAAAAGGTGCTACTTGGGCTGGATTTGGCAGTTTGGATTTAAGATCTTTGTAGATAGATGTGCTTCCTCTTCAGTTGTTGGAAAGATGATTCCTGAGATTTTTTCCACTGTTTTGTGTATTCTTAAGCAGCTTGGATCGGCTGGGTGCAGTTTTCTGCCTTCACCTCTTTTTTTCTCCTGTATATGAAATCACCCATAGCCAAACACAAAATCTGTATTAGGCTCAAACCATTCCTTAATATACCAATTGTGTTTGAACAAGCTTACATTTTCAGAACAAGCATTATAGAACTGTCTATAGATTCCCCTTCCCCCTCTTAACTCGTTAGGTCTGTCCACTGAAAGGACTAAAAACAATGACTGATATTGTAGCAAATTAGCAATGAGAACCCCCAGCATCATATCCCACTAAAAAGAATCAGGGCTTTTTGGGGGAAGGGCTGGTTTCAGGTCTGGGGCAGAGGAAGATGAGCCTTGTCACCCCAGATAGCAGGGAAGGTATCAGAGACTTAACGGGGCCGTGCTCACAGCACTTGGGAACCAACCGTAGAAGCTCCCACGGCCAAAGATGGCACAATTTATATTTAGTAGGATAAATAATTGTATTAATGTATTTAAATCTATCAAATATGTTTAAAGCCATAGATTCCCAATGATATCTGAAAAAACTTAATTGATCACTATTGAAGGATGAGAAGCATTTATTCAATAGCTTGAAAACTGATACATAAAGACAAAGAATCGATCACTTGCTTTGTCTTTCCTTTGTGAATTACAGCACCGGATAACCAAATTGTAGATGAGAGGAAACATCTCTTTGTGGAAGTATGCCAACAATAAATGACAAAGAAATGATGAAACATCACCATTTTGCCACCCCAGTGAATGAGTGGATCTAGGCATTAACCATCAACAGCTGCCAACATCACATAAAGGCGACGTGCAGATACTATGTGCCCCCCGATGAAAAACGCACCACATCTATAATCTCGCCAAAGAGATCAAACTTAAGCCTAATCAAGCCTTTGGATCCTGCTACTAATTTGCTGGAAATACAGTGCTCGTTGGAACATACTGAACTCTTCCTTGAATATGCAATCAGCAAAATCCAGACTGTGGGAAACTTGACAGGTTAAAAGGCTCAGGTTCTCAAACAGAAAATTTATAAAAATAAGAGAGCGTCTGGGCGGAATTTGCAGGTTAAAATGATCTTAAAGACATGGCAGTTTTAGAAGCTGGCAAGGCTTCCATGGTAGTGTTTTAAAGAATATATATATATATATATTTTTTTTTTAAGATTTTATTTATTTATTCGACAGAGATCACAAGTAGGCAGAGAGGCAGGCAGAGAGAGAGAGAGAGAGAGAGAGAGAGGAGGAAGCAGGCTCCCTGCTAAGCAGAGAGCCCGATGTGGGGCTCGATCCCAGGACTCTAGGATCATGACCTGAGCCGAAGGCAGAGGCTTTAAACCACTGAGCCACCCAGGTGCCCCCCTAAAGGATACATTTTTTAGCGAGAGGGCGATCAGAAAAAACACAAGAGTGTGGTTGCTGCAAGAATCGGGAGAATCAGTAATTAAGCTACAAGAAGTAACAAACCGTATTCCCTGTGCAACTGGGTGTGTGGACTCAGGTTTGTGCTCAGGTTCTGCCTTCTTGGCTCTGCCTTCCCTCATGGGCCTGGTCTCAGGATCCTGTGTGGGTTTTGCCTCTCCAGCTGGATTGGATTGGCACCCCGGCGGGAGCAGCCTGGGGGCTGCGCACGACTGGGCTTGAATGGTCCTCTCCACGCGGAGCCCTCGCCATCCTCCTGTGGGCTGAGGCAGTTCCCTGGGTGGGGGAAATCAGAGCCGCTATGCGATCCCGGATCTCCTCTCTAAGACTGCAAACTCAGCGCTTGCTTTTCTCCTTCATCCATCCAGGAAAACAGCAAACACAAAGGCTGGACCTGTCTGAGTCGTCCTCCCTACCGTCCCTGCAAGAGCCTGTGAGTCCCACTTGGGGGTTTCAGGACAAGCCAATTAGATCACTACTGTTAATCAGAGTAATGAAGGGAGAAGGAACTTGAGGGAAGGGAAGGCGGGAAGGGACGGGAGGCAGAGGCAGTCATGGAAGACCGCAAGCACTGCCCCCTCCCCGCTCTGATGTTTTATTCAGGCTATTTGCAAACGAGCCTGTGGAAACAGCATTAACAATAAATGAGGCGCAGGATGCTGTGGAGAGGAGGGAGGGAGGTTGGAGCGGCTCTGCTCTGAGCCGCCCTCGGGGCTCAGGGGCACCCTGTCTTACCCACCAATGTGGGCCCTTCTTGCTTCTCACCTGGTGGGCCCTGCTCACCCACCTGCACTCAGGCCTTCTGAAGGCGCTCATATCCCATTCAGCAAATAGTATGAAGATGTTTCTAGCACGCAAGAGCCAACCCAAAAGATAAAGCCAATACAGCAAGTGCCTGAGGACAGGAAGCCTTTCCTCTCAGCCCCAACACTGAAGTTGTCACACCTCAAGGATCTGTTAGGTGGTTGTCCCACTTGATTAAAGTGGCTAATATTTGATTTGTGCTCGACAATTAATGAAGCACTTAGGCATGCATTGTCAAGAGTGTCTCATAATAACCTTGTTATGGTAGTGGTTTGACTCGTTGTATAAATAAGGAAACCAAGCAAGGCTACTCAGGGCCCAGAAGCCCTCACTTTAAAGAATTCAGGTGTCTGGGGCACCTGGGTGACTCAGTCGTTGAGCATCTGCCTTTGGCTCAGGTCATGATTCCAGGGTCCTGGGATCGAGCCCGGCATCGGGCTCCCTGTTTGGTGGGAAGCCTGCTTCTCCCTCTCCCACTCCCTCTGCTTGTGTTCCCTCTCTTGCTGTCTCTCTCTCTGTCAAATAAATAAAAATCTAAAAGAAAAAAAGAATCCAGGTGTCTCCGTCATTCTTTCCCTCTGGAAAAGTACCATCAGCTCAGATCCCCCCACCCACTAATTTACCTGGACTTGTGTAATTCTTTCCTTCCATCCAACAAATAGGAACTGATGTCTCTGAGGGCCAGACTCGGAGCTGGGCGGAGAACAGGAAGTCCCAACAGCTAAACAGTCCCTCTGTTTTATTCTATAGGCTATCAGCCTGCTCATTTCCCTCTCATTATGGATTCTGATTCTGACTAGTCCTTCCTGTTAAAAAAATAACAATACCTGTCATTCATTATGCACTCACTAGCAGCCCAGCAAGGGATGAAAATGGTTTACAAATGCTATTTCATTTAAATAACAAAGCCCAGAGCTCTTGCTTTTAAAGGATACCCTGGAACACCCAGTTCTTTTACAAAGGGGAAAATTTTACTTTTCCACACTGACTCCCTACACTTTGTACAGCTTCAGTGAGACTGGACTCCCAGTAGAGAGACTCTGTCCACCTGTCTGAGCTGGCAGCATGATTCTGCCCTTGTGGACATACCCCATCACACTCTGCTTTGCTTTATTGCAGTTCGTGGTCGCTGTGTGTTTTACAGATTCAAAGTTGGTGGCAGTCCTGAGTAAAGCAAGCTTATCAGCACCATTTCCAACAGCATTTGTTACTTTGTGTCTCTGTGTCACATTTTGGTAATGCTCACAGCATTTCAGAGTTTTCCTCATTCTATTTGTTACATGCATACTTATATTTGTTCAGTAAAAATGACTTGCTGAAAGTTCAGATGATGCTTAGTGTTTTTAAGCAATAAAATATTTTTAAATTAAGGGATGCCTGGGTGGCTCAGTCAGTTAAGCACCTGCCTTCGGCTCAGGTCACGGTCCTGGGGTTCCTAGAGTCCTCCATCCAGCTTTTGCTCAGTGGGGAGCCTGCTTCTATCTCTGCCTGTTGCTCCCTCTGTCTCTCTCTGACAAATAGGCAAAATATTAAATTTTTTTTCATTAAGGCATACACATTCTTTTTTGGTCACTATTATAGCAGATATTTAGCAGACTATAGTATAATGTAAACATAACTTTCATTTGCACTGGGAAAACAAAAAATTTATTTAATTTTTAATTAGCCTAATTGCAATATTCACTTTGTAGTGGCAGCGTGGGAACTGAACCCACACTATCTCGCAAGTATGCCTGTATATCTCTTACGCTGTATTTCCTCTTCCCCCCTGTCAACACTCTGGGGAAGGGTCTTTTCAGCAAAGAGGGATAAAGGAAGTCCAGGTTTGCTTCTGAAGCTGAGATAAACACTCCCTGGCATGCAGATATTGGATTCCTGTTGGCTACCCCAGTGAGACCTTGGAAACTTAGGTGAGAATGACCCTCCCTGGCACCGCCTTCTTTCTAAGTACATGATCCTCACCACACCAGCATGGGTACCAAGCTCTATCCCAACCTACTTGATCAGAGTCTATGCTTCAACAATCACATAATGAGGATACGCAGAGAAATCAGAGCGTGTGGGGAGGCAGCGCAGCATAGCGTGGCCATTCTCAAGGTGGGGTCTCCACAGACCAGCAGCATCAACCTCACCTGGAAACTTGATAGAAATGCAGGTTCTCGGGTTCCACCATGACCAACTGAATCAGAAATGTTGGAGGCGGGGCCCAGCCATCCGTGTTTCCTAAGCCTTCCAAGTGACCATGGTGCACACTGGTTTAGACAATTACCTCTCCGAGCCCTGGCTCCCTTCCTCCTCATACACATCATTTCTTAGGCTACAGTCTTGGCTGGTGCTTGGGGGTTAGAAGGAAGATCTTGTGTGCTTGGTTTTCCCTTTTCCATTTTATTACCCTGGGGAGGATTTTGAAAACTCCAAATTCTGAACAAAACCTTTTCTGCTTGTAATTTAATCCATCATTTGCATTGCCAATAATGTGGGAGGAAAGAAGTTCCAAGATAACAACTGGCTTTTAAGTGCTTTATTGTATGTGCTCAGAAGCAGGCTCAGGACTGGCTGGCCCATGTTCCCCGCCCAAGAATAAGCAAGGGCTTGGAGCTACAAGGTTGAGGGGCTCTTATGGTCACAAGCTGGGTGTGTGTGCAGGCATGGACACGCCAACAATAGCACAAGACAGAGCCAGATTTTGGGAGCGTCTCTACAGACAGAAGAGACAAGAGGATATGAATATCCCCCAAGTCAGAGAATTGCTGGCTGTCAGAAAACAATCTAGTCTACCCCCTGACTCTGGAATCAGTGCCATGTCTACCTCTCTCCAGATCCCAGACCTCCATTTCTTCCATCTGGGAAGGTGCTGGCACCACTAGCTGATATTAAAGAAAGAGCATGATAGCATCCATTAATTTTTTCTGCAAATCTTTTTCTTTTTCTTTCTTTCTTTCTTTCTTTCTTTCTTTTTTTTTTTTTTTTTGAGATTGTCCTATATGCTAGGTACACAAAGACAGACTCTACTCCCCATCTCACATGGTATACAATCTAGTGGAAGAAACAGGCATCAATCTCTCAACTAAGTGTATAATTACAGCCCATGAACAGGACATGGGAGTGTGCAACAGCGACTGGCCTTGTCCATGGGTGGGGTTGGTTGGTTGAGTCAGGGTCTAAAGGAGTCTACTAGGCAAAAGTAGGTGTTGGGAAAATCAGAGGCAAAGGCACAGGGCATGAGCCGAAATGGAACACGACAGGTCTGAGGCTCAAAAAGAAGACCCAAGAAAAGGACCCAGATCATGGCTAAGGGAGGCATGGCATCAGATGATACAGGAGGGTTGGGTAGGGACCAGGCTGTGCAGGCTTATAAAGCTTTGGGTCTTTATTCCAAAAGTGAGGGGAAGCCTTTGAAGTGTTTCAAGCAGAAGGGTATCAGGGATAGGATCATAGTTGTAACTCTCACTCTGGCTGGGCCATGGAGAGGGCATGGAGATGGCAGGAGAATATGCCAGTTGTGAAGCGAGTGGAGTGGTCCAGGGGGTCCTGACCAAGTGCTGGGGGTGGAGGTGGGAGAAGAATGCAGAGTGGGGAGACTTAGATGAAATCCACCCTCCTTGGGCATGGCAATACATGGGCCAGAGGAGGAAAAAGCATCAAGGGCGTCTCCTAGGTCACTAGACAAGGGCTGTGTTTTGGGTGAGGGCTGGATTGGGAATTCGGTAGAGTGGATCAGCTACAGGGGCAGAAGTGGTGTGCCCAGAAAGGACAAGCGATCTAACTGGAACAGTCTGCAGTGGATAAGCCTCACTAAGTGTTTAATTAAAGTCGGTGTCCAGTCCGCTGTCAGTATCCGTGGTGATCTCAGGTGTTGATTAGGTTCCCTTCCTCGTAATGGAATCTCTGGGCTTTGTTCCCTCATGTCTTAGCCAGCGGGTGCAAGGAGAGGGGAAGGGATGGGGTGGGGATCAGGTCATGTGGATCTGGGGGAGAGATGGGCACTAAATGCCCCCACCTACCTGGATTCCCTTTTTATGGTGACTGCATAGCTTATAGAACAGCAATCCTCTCCCTGAAGGGCAGGGCTGCCTAGAAATGCAATAATTTACATTGCCAGCAACTTTCTACAAGCATCCCCCAATGAATTAGTCAAACCATCAAGGCATCCAAATTGGTTCCTGTGATCCTTTCATCTTCCAGGTTGCTTGCCTTTAAAGTTTAAGATGGAATTAAAGAGTATTTACAGCAGTGAGAGTTTTCTATGAGCCTGGAGGAAGGGGTCTTCAATAAATATACACTAGAGAATTACAGAAAATGAACCCCTCTATTGGGGTATAGTAGGCAAGCCTGTAATGACTTGTGCTGTGTCTTGGAAAGGTGTGTGTCTTGGAAAGGCAGCAGCCACCACTGGGCTTGGAGACTGCGAGTGTGGCAAAGGTGTGTTTTATTGTCAAAACAACAATAAAATTTTAATTATACATTTGATCTGCTTCAGGGTGAAGACTCCAGATAGATTTAGATTTCTGCAATAGTCAGGGTTGGGGCAGGGATCAAACAGTGCACTCAGAGAGACGATTGAAGAGAAGTTAATGAAGGTATAAAGGAGGCCAACACAGGGTAGTGAAGCACCCAGACTATCTGGAAAGCTCTCACACCCCAAGGCATGAAAGGGGAAGAAGAGAGCGTGGTTAGTCCTTCGTATAGCTGTAGGATTACCCTGAATCTGCAAAGAAATGAAGCTGCTGCCAGCTGCAGCCTGGCAGGGAGGGAGCCTGGGGAATAAATATGCAAACTTCTCTTCCTGCAAGTACTTCTCATCAGTCTATGCAAACCAGAAACCAATGAACAAGGGACTGTGACTCCTCCCACACAGGCAACCTTCCTGGACATAAAGCAGGACAGGGAGAGGTAGAGAGTGGATGAGCAGGAACAACAGGGAGAACCCAGCCCATGAGCTGAGAGGCTGAGTCAGATTTGTAAATTCATGTGGATCCACAGATTTACGAAAATCTTTGCGTCTCACTGCCAAAGCGCTTCCAGGTTCATGATGGTACAGTTAATCCTACATTGATAGTATGAAACACACAAACAACAGAACACCTGCTAGCCCAGGATATGCCTGGGGTGAAATGGGGTGGGAACTAAACTGAACAGCGCTGTCTGTTGTTTCCTCAGTTTCCCCTCTGAAGGAGCCAGGGCTTGCATTATTGATGGAATCAAAAAGGGGAAGTTTGGGCATTGCATGTTCCATCCTGCCTCATGTTTCAGTAAATAACAATTCCTCTGTAAAACTTGAGCTTTCATCTCAAGTGTGTGGACCAGACTTAAGCAGACATCAAAGCTTGCCTTAGAGAAAACCCTCTGTGATCCCGGCTAACTTTGATCTGTTCTTTCCCTAGGTGTGGTCATAACACACAGAGTACACCAGGACACTCTCCCCTTGGCCCTGTTTTATTTCCCGCTGTGTAGCACACTCACAACAGACTTTGCTCCTGGTCTTTTCCCCGACTAGACATACTTTCTTTTCACTGGCACTTGGTAATTTTAGAACAGTTAAAATGTTCCCTTTGGTCAGTCAGGGAACCCAGGAGGGCCCCAATACAGGGAGGCAGACCGGCTCAGACACTGCCCTCTACTGGAAACTGTTACGATTGCTCAAGTCTTCTGTGAGGGTTGAGTTAGCCAGTTCTGAACCATCAGGGCCTGAGCCTCCTGTCTGGGCTGTGGCTACACCTGCCACATAGATAATGTGTTACTTACCTAGAAGACGCCTCTCAGTAACAACCTAGATGCAAGGAAACATTTTAAAATGATGCAGGAAGATTTTTTTCAAGACTTGGTATAGAAAAGGATTTCTAAACAAGGCACAAAAACACATAAAAGACTACAAATTTGACTACATCAAAAACCAGAACTTCTGTATGACAGAAGACACCATAAATAAAGCTAAAGAACAAAAGGAGAAAATACTTGTGACAAAGGAGCAGTATCTAGAATACATAAAGAACTTCTACAGATCAAATAAAAGCCAAAAAATAATCCAGTAGAAAAATACTCTAGATATAAAATTCTAATTCATGGAAATATAAATGCAAAATATAACTATAAAATTTTTATGAGATAAAAAATGTAAAATATAAATTAAGAGAAATATAAATGGCCCCCAAATGGGTGACCAAAATACTCCATTTTATTGGTAATCAGAAAAATGGAAATTCAAACATGAGGGAATTATTTTTTTTACCTACTAAATTGGAAAAGGTGAAAGAGGAAAAAAAATTCCATGCTGTATAGGTGGGATTCTAAACAGGTATGATCACTTTGCAGAGCAATTTGACAGTATCTGTTAAAGTGAAAAACGTTCATGTACTATAAGTCAGTGATTTGGCTTCTCCATATCTCCCCCAGAAGAACTATTATCCATGTGCTCAAAAGGCAGACCCAGGGATGTTTGTGGCACCTTTGTTTGCAAGAGCAACAAATTGGAGATAACAAATGGCCATCAAAATGGGATTGGCTAAATTAGGCGTAGGTCATCTACACCATACACACATATCTGTATAGCAGTTTTTAAAAAATGTTCTATATGTGCTGACATGAAAAGATCTTCAAGACCTACTCTGGTGTGTACAAAAACCAAGCTATAATATGACACATAATGTAATAGCTTAGGATAAACACACACATGCACATTAAATAATATTATATATTTTTCTGTGGGCATTCGTTGCATGGTAAAATGTGTAGAAGATGACACATCAAACTGATGGTGAGAGTTTCCCCTGGGGTGGAGATGAGGGCTGGAGATGGTGTGTGAAGGAGACATCAGCCTTTTCTGGAATGTTTACTTTTTTAAAAAGAGAATATATTCCTGTATTACTTATAAAATTAAAATTAATAAAATCTATTCTTGTATTAAAAAGAAGGAAACTTTCCTTAATCTTCATTTAGAAAGCTCCTGGAAGGGCCAGGGAATCTTTGAGCTATAAGCAAAATGGTGCCTTGGGTGATTTGTCAAGAAACCTGCTAAGTGGAGGTCACTGTGGTTGTCATGGAGATGGCTGTCTTCACAGCAAACCATCTTGTGCTCCGTCTCCCAGTTAGAGTCATGCTTTTAAATCTTGGCTTACAAACTCAAGAGTAACAGTGCAGTCCCTAACACTTACGGAGGGCGTCTGACATTAAAATGTAATATCTTATTTAATCCTTTATTTTCTCCCTCTCTCTTTGTCCAGATGAGTTTATATTCTTTTAGAGATGTAAAAAAGCCTGTCCCAAGTCTGTTGACCAATACGTGGTAGAGTTTGTTCTAAACCCAGGGGCCATACTTCCGACCATTTAACTGTGTTACGAATTCACAAACTTCTTTGTAGTTTTGTTAACTTCAGAACATCAACTTCCTGTCAGGAGCTTTCCTGGGTTTCTCTGCCCCACAGGTCATGCCTACCTGACACACTGCTCTGTGACAATGACAGCTGATTCATTCTGGGAGAAAAATCTACCACAGGATGAGGAATTATTCAAGCCAGTGCAACCAAGAAGCTCAAAGACGGAAACACATGAAAGGAATTTCTGAGGGATTAGGAAAAAAAAATCATTAATAATATAAGACTACTGCAAATATTTTTAAAGTTGATTTTAGGAACAAACCCAATCAATAATAGCAAAGGTTAAAGTCTGACAATAATGTAAGCCTTGCAAGATTCTCCCATCTTCTAAATTCTGGAAATTAAAAAAAAAAAAAAAGATTTATTTATCTATATTAGAGGGCGGAGGGGCAGAGGGAGAGGGAAGGAGAGAATCCTCAAGCGGACTCCACACTGACCATGGAAACCAATGATGATTTGATGACGAGGGCCTCAATCTCACAACCCTGAGATCATGACCTGAGCCGAAATCACAAGTTGGATGCTTAACCAACTAAGCCACACAAGTGCCCCTGGAAATTTTTTTGTATCAGAATGAAGCAATTTCCAGTGATACAGGCCTGCTCTCATAGCTGAGCCATTCCTGTCAGGCAAGAACACAACTGAGCAACATTAGGGATTGCAGAGGTATGTCTCTGGGCAGAGGTGCCCCCAAGAGAGCTCTTGGGGGTCCCCTTTGGAGAGGAGGCAGCTTTTTGCTATGGAGAAAAAGGCTCTTGAGAGATGTTTTGGGAGTAGCTTATGGGTGGAGGGGGCAACAGGTTTATAAACTAGAGCTGTGATTCCTCATCTTCCAATTAAAAAAAATTAATAAAATAAATTAATCTGTATTTGGTTTCTTTCTTGAGAACAGGTGTGTGTATGAATAATACATAGATGGGCAGGCCACACATGGATCTGAAGGCCCAGAAGTCTGAAAGCAAATGAGACCCAGACTGTGAAGATTGCACAGTAGATTTTAAGTAGCATCACGTAGGCAAGAAAAAACCTGGGAGAGCACAAAACACACTCTGGAAATAATAAGCACATCTAAGCCCCTGGCTATGTACGCAAACACATCTCCTCTCAGATAATGGTAATTGCAAGTCACCGGGCTCCCATTTGAGGAGGGGGGAGATCAATCAAGGAACACAATCTAAAAAAAAGATTGAAACATGAGGGTTTTAATGAACGATGTTTCAGGGCAGAGAATTAAGGATATTTAAATCTTCCTATCTGGGTTAGAACTGCAGCTCCTTAAACTCAGCAGGGATGAACATAAGAGAGCAATGGTTAGGGCAGCAGACACAGGATGGAGTGAGAGGCGGCAGAACTCCCGGGACCAATCCAACATCTCACTCCTGGTCTCCAACAGCTTTCCTTGGACAGGTCTGCCCGCCAAGGCCAAGATGTGTTGTTTTCATTTGTTAAACATGAGATAATGCCATGGCATCATCATATGGATTAGGGAGATTAAACGCCAGAAAAGCCTTGTGATGTAGGATTCCTAACCAGCAGGGTTTCAGCCTAGAGCTCTCTTGGGGAAACAGAAAGATGTTCAAAAATGTGCCCCAGGCCGGCCTCAAGAGCATGAGGAAGGATCTCCTATGGCTTGATTTTGTCCTTCAAAGACCTACAGTGTTCCAGATAAAAAGGAAGCCTTGGGCGCCTGGGTCGCTCAGTGGGTTAAGCCTCTGCCTTTGGCTCAGGTCATGATCTCAGGGTCCTGGGATTGAGTCCCGCATCGGGCGCTCTGTTTGGTGGGGAGCCTGATTTCCCCTCTCTGCCTGCCTCTCTGCCTACTTGTGATTTCTCTATCTGTCAAATAAGTAAATAAAATCTTTAAAAAAAAACAAAAAAAAGGAAGCCTTGAGCATCACTGAGATTCATCTCTCCAGTATGGAAGTACTGCTGACCAAGGAGGGGTGGTTTGAAATCTCAACAGCTTGAATGTGCAAGCCTGCATAGGCACGTGCATGCACGTGCACACACACGCACAGACACACACAGACAGACAGACAGACACACACACACACACACACACACACACACACACACACACACACCCGTGCTTCTTATCAGCTCTGTTGAGCAAAGCATTTTCATAGGTAAAGGATTTGGGTGTTTACCTTGTCCAAATCCCTTCAGGTATTGTCTCAAGATAGGACAAGTCCCTTTAACCTTGCCCCATCTCCTGTCTACCCCCAGCCCTTAAGTAAAATGGCCCGCATTTATGAGCAGAAGATATTTGGAGCTGTGGCAGGAAGCAGATTAATATGGAACTGAAAACAGACAGATCCCTTAAAAGTCTGCCCACAGTGCAGAATTGGAAATAGATGAACCTCTTTCCCATTACAGCAACAATACCACAAGGCAGGATTTGTTTGCAAGAGAATAAATTGGCAAACAAGCTGGGACTAGAAAGCAGGTGGCTCCCACCTCCCTCTGCAGCCTGAGCAGGGCTGAAGACCAAGGGAAGCCCAAGGCAGTGGCAGGCTCCCAGGGGAGGGGAAAAAAGAGGCTGGACAGACGACCACACCCCATTATCTCTCTCCTGACGGCTTGGCCTTACAGATGGAACCCCCAATCCAGTCACTCATGGTTGAGCCAGTAGGGTTGGGTTGGGTCGGCAAGTAGCTTGCCCTTTGTTCTCACCCTGATGGGATCATTTGTCATGGTGACAGAGGCATAGTGGTGGAGGGATAAAGGGCAGACTGCCATACACAGTCGTATACATATGACTTGATACTCTGGTTCCATTGTGCAGGAGCTGTGTGACCTTTGACAAGGCAGAATACGGCGTGCCGGGCAGATGGGTGAGAGTAGTAGGTAGGAGCCCCAGAAAGAGCTTCAGAGCCTTGGATGCCAAGGTAGGGGTGACCCTTCATTCTGGGGGCACATACCATGGGTCCTTGCTGGGAAACCCTCCTTCTGGCTCCCCAGCCCCAGCCTGACGGTCTTTGCCCTGGGGCCTGTGAGTCACTCTCTAACACCTCTCTCCTGACACTTCTCCCAGCCCTCCCACACACCCATTTAGCACTGCCCCAGGCATGCCACCCAGTCACGGTCACACAGGCCTTTAATAGCAAGTGAAACAGTAGCAGGTGTCAGAGCTGAGAGAGGAAAAAAAAAATCGCAATCCCCACTGGAGGGCAAAGATCATTTTCTGCATTTCCATTTAAAGGGAGAAGTGAAAAGCATGAAATCACATGCCAACAGGGAGAAAGAGTTTAAACCAGAATAACCTTGACAGGAGCAGGCACCAGCAGCTTCCAGGTCACAGTTCCCAAAACAGAACTCCTGGGGAGAAATGGGACATGCATGCAGGGAAATATAGGTAGAAGTCACCCAGGCTTCCAACCTAAGCGCCAGCCCTCCACCTGCTGGCCTGCCTGACCTTTCCACTTGGCCATGCCTGAGGCTCTTAGGCTCACCCTGCTCCAAACTCAGCTTGCCATCTGCCTTCCCAATTTGTTCCTCTTAGGGGTCCCTCATCACATAATGACTCCTACCCAAATCAGAAGTCTGAGAGTCTCCCAGAACTGCTCTCTCCTATAACCCCCACCCTCCTGCACCAGCCACTCAGCACCTGAGCCCAGCTAGTTCTGCCCCAGCCTCCTCCATGTCCATGGCCTTTGTCTGGACATATCATCTGCAGCAGCCTCCTGCCAACCCCCAAGCCAACTCTTTCTCCAATTCAGCCTCTGTTTTGTTCCCAATATGTACCCCCATCTTGAAATGCAAATCTAATGGTGGAACTTCCCTTCCTAAATTCCTTGAGTAGTTTCCCTCCACTATCAGGATCAATTCTAAGCTCAGGCTAGTGAACATGGCTTTCCAAGCTTTGCCCCTGTCTAGTGGTCCAACTTCATCCACTCATTTACTCACCCATCCCTGACCCCATTCTCAACTCGAGCTCAGTGTGTTGGGCTCTTTTACACATCCATGGCTTAGGAATGCCTGTCTTTGCCTTGCTTCCTGGATGAAGTCTTGCTTGTCCCTCCAGGCCTGTGCACATGTCTCCCCTTGGGCCCTTCCTTCCATCACCTCATGCGTGTCCTCTGTCACACCAGTGCCGCTCAGCCACCTTTTGGCCTCCCTCACTGGTTCCTCAGAGCAGGGACTCTGTATTGTTCATCTTTGGATCCTTAGGCCCAGGACAGAACCTGACACAAAAGTCTAAACAAATGCCCATGGAGAGTGTGAGTCTGTGAATGGTCCCTCCTTGTAGAGGGGAAGACTTTGGAGCGAGACTATGAACATATGAGGCGAAAGAGGAAAGAGGCTCTTCCTCATCAAGGGCCTGGAACCCTGCCTGGGACAAGTCCTGGGCCTCCAGGGCAAAGGGGCAAACCAAATGCAGACACCGAAGTCCCTCAGAATAACAGATGAAGTATAAAAATATTACTATCTGTCCCCATGCTGTCACAGGAGAGAAATTATTGCCACTCCTGGGATCAGAAGAAGGCTGATCTTGCATTTTGTGCTATTCTGCAGGAGGGTCCAAATGTGGATGCAGGGCCACCAGGCTTCAGGATCTGTACCAGCCAGGATATAAGGACATGAGAGACACCACTGCTTCTCCAGGGAGCCCTACACCCACAGGAAGCTGAGAGTTGATCTCACTCACTTTTTTTTTTTTTTTTTTTCATTTGACAGACAGAGATCACAAGCAGGCAGAGAGGCAGGCAGAGAGAGAGGAGAAAGCAGGCTCTCCTCGGAGCAGAGAGCCCAACGCGGGGCTTGATTCCAGGACCTTGGGATCATGACCTGAGAGCCGAACGAAGGCAGAGGTTTTAACCCACTGAGCCACCCAGGTGCCCCTCACTCACTTTTTTAAAAAATTGAGAAAAAATTCATATAACATCAAATTCACCATTTAACTATTTTTAAGGTATACAATTTCATGGCTTTTCTTACATTCACAATGTCATGTAACTATCACCACTGTCTACGTCCAGGACATGTTCATCAGCCCCAAGGAAACGTGTACCCAATAAGTAGTCACTCCCCCTATGCCCCTCTTCCCAAACCCTGGCAGCAGCTGATCTACTTACAGTCTCCAGATTTTCCTCTTAAGATTATTTCATAGGAATGAAATCATGGAGCACCTGGGTGGCTTAGTCAGTTAAGTGCCTGATTCCTGATGATTCCTGATACTCAGCATAGGTCTTGACCTCAGGGTCATGAGTCTGAGCCTCACATTGGGCTCCATGCATGGAGCCTTCCTAAAAACAAAAAAAAAAAAGGAAAGAAAGAAGAAGAAATGAAATCACATAACAAGTGGTCTTTTGTGTCTGGCTTCATTCACTCCATATGATCCTTTCAAGGCCATTCACATTATGGTGCGTGTCTGTATTGCCTTCCTGTTTTATGACTGCCGTACTCTGGTCCTGCATTTTTCTATCCATTCATCAGTTGATGGCTATTAGGTTGTTCCCACTTTTTGGCAATGATGAATATTTGGCTGCTTTGAAATTTGTGTACAAGTCTTTGTGTGAACATATGGTTTCATTTCTCTTGGGTATATAGCTAGGAGTGAAATTGCCTCATCAAATGTTTAACATTTTTTGAGGAACTGCCAATATGCTTTCCTCAGCAACTGCACCAAATTTTACATTCCCACCAGTGATGTATAAGAGTTCCAATTCACTCACTTTCTAAAATCTTCGCTGGCTTCTAATTCCTCAGATTGGGACCTTCCTTACCGACCTTGCAAGAAATACAACCAACTGAATAGTAACAGAGTCAAAATCTCAAATCTGAAATGGGGAAACAGGCTCCAGCTGAATGTGAGCTGACGCCTGACACCTCCAGTCACACACCCTCCAATACGGGCTCCCTGTGGCTGTCACCGAGGCAGGGCTCCTGTGACACCTAGAATTGCAGGGACATCGGAAAACGCCCCTGTCCTCGAGGTCTATCGGGTAAGAATGTGCAAGCTTCGCCTTCCGAATCAGATAAGGAAGAAAAGGTGAGTCTAGACCTCACTGGAAGCAGGAAGGAGAGGAATTGGGCCAGATTCCAGGGGACCATTTTATTAACCAGAAGTTAGAGCTTCCTTCTGCAGAAGCCAGAAGACTCTGGGCCAGGGCAGGTGGGTCAGCAGCTGGGCATGGAGTGGTGGGCTTCGGGGCAGGTGAGGAGCAGCTGCGGCCCCATTTGAGATCAGGTGATTCACAGAGGTCCAGGGAGGTGGTTCGGCACAGCCCCCAGGCACAGGCCTGAGGAGTGGGGCCAGGCCTCTGTGTGACAGAGAAACACCAGGTGGGGTCCCGGCAGGTCCCAGAGTCTGGGCCACAGGATGGCTGCTCCACGTTTCCTGCTGGGCTCACCTCTCCTGGGCTGTTGTCCCTTACCCCCCTGCATCCCAGCAGTAAAAACAATGCTTACCTCTTGATCCCCGGACATGGACACTGCTTGACCCCTTGCCATCACTTACATCATTTGCTCCCTGAAAATTTACATCCCCACCCCATCTCTAGAAAACTCCTATGTATGCTTCAGGTCTCAGCTCAAGCCTGTGGCTTCTAGGACACTCCCCCGCATACACAGGCTCCATGAGTTCTGAGGGCCACAGAGCCTCCTTCCCCTACATCCTTTGCCCTGTGGCACTGTATCACCAGGCTCTCTTCCTGTCCTGATTCATGGCCGTCTCCCAGAAGTGGTGAGCAACGTCAGGGCAGGGACAGACACTTGGCCCATTTGTATGCCCAGTCCAGTGCCCTAGGCAATGACAGGCCATTTTGCGATAAGTCTGCTCCTGGGGAACTGAACACGAAATGACCAGAATTGGTGACAGAGAACCAGGCTAGGGGTTCAGGGCAGGAACAGTCACTGGCTGAGGTGATGACGCCCAACCCAGGGTTGGACAAACTATGGCCCACAGGCCAAATCCAATCCACTTCCTGTTTCAGTATGACCTAAGAGTAAAGATTGGATATCACATTTTTTAATAAAGATCTTATTTATTTATTTATTTGAGAGAAAGAATGTGTGTGCATGCAAGACTGGGGGGTGGGGAAGGGGCTCCCGCTGAGGAGACCAATGTAGGCAGAGCTCAGGACCCTGGGATCATGATCTGAGCAGAAGGCAACGCTTAACCAACTGAGCCACCCAGGTCCCCTGGATTTTGCATTTTTAAAAGCCTGAAAAATCAAAAGAAGAATAATGTTTCATGATGTGAAAATTATATCAAATTCAAACTGGAGTACATAAATAAGATTTTTTTTAAAAGATTTTATTTATTTATTTGACAGGCAGAGATTATAAGTAGACTGAGAGGTTAGGCAGAGAGAGAGAAGGAGGAAGCAGGCTCCCTATTGAGCAGAGAGCCCGACGCGGGGCTCGATCCCAGGACCCTGGGATCATGACCTGAGCCGAAGGCAGAGGCTTTAACCCACTGAGCCACCCAGGTGCCCCCATAAATAAGATCTTTAATTTTCCTAAGAGTTTATGGGAATTTGTCTTCTTATTATATGAGTACCTACATAATAGTCTTATTTATTTATTTATTTATTTATTTATTTATTTATTTATTTGACAGAGAGAGAATATGAGAGAAAGCGCACAAGCCAGGGGAGACGAAGAGGGAGAAGCAGGCTTCCCACCGAACAAGGAGCCCAATTCGGGGCTCAATCCCAGGACCCTGGGATCATGACCTGAGCCGAAAGCAGACGCTTAATGACTGAGCCACCTAGGCACTCCACCTGTAATAAATTTTGCTTCTTGGTCCATAAAGATTAAACTATTTAATATGTGGCCTTTTACAGAAATGGTTTGCTGACCTCTGCTCCAAATGGTTAGCCAAGGACCCTTTAATCCTAACATCCATCCTTGTCCCCACAACCCACCCAAGACCAAGCCTGCCAAATCCCCTTCTGTGAATGGTAGCATTCTCTGTGGAGAAGGATTCCATCCCTCCCCATGCTTAACTCCATGCCCTTACCCACACGTACTCTTATTCTGTTATCATCAAAAGGCTTTGGAAAATACACAGCAATTCTAGCTCACAAAAATATTCACAACCCTCCCTGTGATAGTGACAAATGTGGGGTGGTCCTAACAGCTCATGTTTACTGAGCACCTACTACATGCCAGGCACTGCATTCGACATTTTAAAGAACCTGAACTCTACCCACTAGATAAAGGCCAGTAACACCCCTCCTTCAGCTGTGACCACCAAAAATGTCTCCAGACACTGCCAAGTGCCCTTCAGGGGTGAGAGTGAGGACAAACTGTCCTCAGTTGAGAAAAATTATTGTGAATGTTTTACATATAAACTCACAAAAACTCTATGAAATAGGTCTTGTTATTATCTTCATTTTAGGGATAAGTAATCGATGGTACAGAAAGGCTAAGTAACTTCTCCAGAGTCACACAGCTGGTAAGTGATAGAGTGGGAATTAAACCCATTTAGTCTAGCTCTTGTATCCATGCTCTTACTACTGTCGATTTTATCAAGTCTCAGAACCCACTGAGCTGACCCCACCTAGAAAACTGTAGGGCCCACCCCTTTTGCCCTGGTAACATAGACTCAGAATGGAGGGCCTCCTTGCCTTGACCACAGGGAGCATCAGCAAGATAAGCCAGAGACTGGGAGAGGGAAAGGGGCTAGAAAAAAGGAAGTAAAGAGAAGGTTAGGCGAACACAAATCTCCCAGGCATCCGTAGAGGCTGACTCTGTGTGGCCTGAGAAAGGACAAGTTCTGTTTTGTACCACACTCTGGGGTACACTATGGGTGTTCACGACCAGCTGGGAGAAATTTCTTCCCCGTCTCTCTCCTCTTTTCCTCTCTTCTTCCTATTCTCCCTGCCTTGCTCCTTCTTCCTCTTTTCCTCCCTCTCTTCCTTGCTTTCTCTTCCTTCCTTTAATGCTGGTAATGGCTGTGCACCTGCTTTTCCAGATATTATGAGATGTAACTTGAGATAAAGAGCAGATAAGTAGATTGAGGCTCTGAGCTTAATGAGGTAACACGCAGACCCTCACTTGAGGGACCTACTAGAACAGCTGGGATTTTCTATCAATTACAATTGCTATGGGCTGCAGGTAAGAGAAACTAGACTTAGAGTGGCTTCACTAAAAGGGGGATAATTATTCTCTTTCCCAGAAGGGTCAGATGTAAGCCCTCCAGGAGTTCTGGACGGTTTTACGATGCTGTTGACATTCCAGGCTCCCTCTTTCAGCTTCTCCATCCTTGAGAATATGGCTCTCATCCTTTTGCTTACGAGAAGGCTCCTGTACATGTGGGCATTATAAGCAGGGGGAGGGGACAAGACGGAGGAACCATGAGTGCCAGCCTGGTCTGTCCTTTCGGCTTACATCTCATTGGTCAGACTGTGTCACAAGTCCACTCTACATGCCAGAAAGTCCGTGGAGGTGTTTATTTGCAATTGGGCATATCATCATCCTGCAAAAAATACTGGGGTTCAGTGAGTAAGGAAGTAGGGGAGAATGGGTATCAAGGAGGCAGCTAGCAGTATATGCCACAGATTCCAAAGGCAGCATTCATTCCAGTAAAGAATGCTGTTTCCTGAGAGCCAGCGGTCTGGGAAGGAAATACAAACTCTGGGGTTGGTGGCTAACCTTAAATCCTGGCTCCCTTACTGTCCGTGTGACCTTGGGCCAATTACTTTATCTTTTCATATCTCCTTTTCCTCATCCATAAAATTCACGGGGTGGGGGATCCCACTCAATTCACAGTATTGTCATGGGGATAAAATCAGTTAGCACATGCAAAATGCTTAGAATAGTCTCCGGTGCATAATAAGTTCTCGATAAATACTAGCTATTTTTAGTTGTTATTGTTTACTGAATATCTACTATATGCCAAATGCATTAAATTATCTTCTCTAATCCTCACAACAAATGCCCGAGGGGAGTCAGTGTCCACCCACATAGTATGCGTTCAGGAGGGGTTCCAGGCCCCAGTACTGTCATCTTGCCATTTCATGGAAGATTTGTAATCCTGGAAAATTTCTTTAATGAAAACATCTCTAAGAATGGTCTCCGTGCTCTTTTCAGCAAGAAGCTTAGCAGCTGACACCAGGCCAGAGATCAGTAGCATTAGCCCCTCAGGATGTCATAGAAAGTCTTTCCCTGGCACTTCTGAGAAGGGCTTGCCCTGGGTTTAGTTCCAAGTTCTGAGGCAAGATTTAATCTAATTTCTCTTCTTTTTTGCTTGATCTGCAGATTGACTCGCCCATCCCAGACACTTAAAGATATGTGATAATGGAGCTCTGGGAATCAAGCAGGCACTGACGTCCTCAGAGCTTCTGTGGTCAATTAGGACAGGGAAGCATCTATAGAAATGCTGGAATAGAGAAGTGTGGGGGGAGAGGGGAGGCCAAGGGTCACAGATTTCATCAGTTGGCCCCTGGGTAAGGTCAGGCTAGGCCAGAGAACTCTCAAGTTCTTGCTCCACACCCTGACATTAGGGAGATCCCGGGCTCTGACAGAAGGCCAGCCAGCAGGAGAGAAGGCATCCATTCTGCAGTGAAGGTGAAAACAGACATGACCCCCATCCTGCAGCCCCCAAATCAACCATCACATTGGGGCTGACTCCTTCAAGTTCAGTGTAAATAAAATCGTATGTTCCTGGAAGTACTCTGAAAAATTTAAAGACTTCTATCTTCTTAGAATAAACTCTACTTCTAGGAATATTTTCTACAGAGATAATGTGCAGAAGGATTTTGCACTGAGGCACTGTTTATAATAGTGACAAAATTGGGATCAGCCAAAGCATCTATGAGTAAGGGACTAGTTAATTTGTGGAATATATATTTAAAAAAAATGTATGTCAGAATTTATTAACTTGAAAAGTTATTGCTGATACGTAGTTAAGTAGGAAAAAGCATGTTATGAGACATCATGGAAGGTAATACCATATATATGAAAATAAAAAATATATGTATATGTTCATATACATGTATGTATTTAGAAAAATATTACCAAAAAAGCAAGAACATGGAGCAAAACAAAGACAGCAGTCTTTGAAAAAATTTTGCCAAAATGTTAACATTGTTTATCTGTATAAAAGAGTTCCTACAGAACCAGATTTCTCACTGTTGGAGTGGAAATTTACAGACAGGCGAGGGGAGGAGGCTAGAATAATCCATATGGTAATAGATTGGAGTTTGAGGCATCAGTATGAACTCATGTTTAGCTTAATATAGGCACAGATGGTGGCACATAGAATATTTATAGATATGTGTATACACACAGGTTAATATACGTACACATGGTTCTTTGTTCTATCAGCTGTAGGGACTAGGAGAAATGACATCCAGTAGCAGCAGAGAACTCACCTCATGCCCAGATATTTATTTATTTATCTGAGAGAAGGAGAGAGAGAGAGAGAGAGAGAGAGAGAGCAAGAGCTGGGGAGGAGAAGAGGGAGGCAAGCCGACTCCATACTCAGCACAGAGCCCAGTGCGGGGCTCTATCCCATGACCCTGAGATCATGACCTGAGCCCAAATCAAGAGTCAGACACCCAGCTGACCGAGCCACTCAGGTGTGCCTCAGATCTTTATTTCTAATACCATTCTCCAATAAAAGGAACAAAGGTTTTCCTTGAAGAAATGGCTGATTCTAGGAATAGGGTGTGAAATATACAAGATGAGCCTAGAGCATCTTCTAATGTGATACAGTAAGAAGGAACTAAAAATAAATTAAAATAAAGTAACCCACATTGATGGGTATGTCAAAGGAGCACAGAATTCCCAATGGCCAATACTGGGAGTATAGTTTGAGCAACAAAATGAATAAAGCAATACTGTATTATAATCTAAATATTAAATACCTATGAGCCCAAGCTAATATAAATAAATTATTGAATGAATTAATAAATGGTGGGGAAAGGAGACAAAACAATTATCTTATGCAGAAGAATCCCAAATAATTTATGTAGATGCTCTGCCTGAGAGAGGGAGGGCATAACTTCTCACTCAGGAAGTGTGGCTATGCACAGTGGCCTTCTCATGAATAAGACAGCCAGGAAAGAGGAAAAAGAATAGCTTCAGAGTAGAGAAGCCTGACAAGCTCATCTCAGTCTGGTGGTCAAGGTCAACAGTAACAATCATGAATCACATTAAGTAGTATGTAACCTTAATATGATGTGATAAAAAGGCACTTTGCCATCATGATCTTACTCCTCAAACTTCAAAACCCCAGCCTCATCATGAGAAAAACATCAGACAGATTCTAGGAGAGGGACATTCTCCAAAATGTCTGACCAATACCCCTCAAAAAATGCCAAGGTCCTCAAAAATAAGGAGAAGCTGACAAATGGTCACAGCCAAGAGGAGCCCAAGGAGACAGGTAAATCTAAAACTGCTTAAAAAAAATTTTTTTTTTCTCTTTTTAACGTTCCCACAGAATGATTTTTCCCTAAACAAAAGAATCAAAGTGAATTTTGATCTCAACCTTTAACAATGCAGAAAAGCTTTAAGGGCTTTGAAAATGAAGCTTTTCTTTAAAGGTGTTCCAATACCCTGGATCAAATTCTTACAAGGGGCTTAAGGTCGAAGTTCTTGAGCTTTCTCCAGGAAATTGAAAGATTTTCCCAAATATATTAGTGGCAGGCACCACCCTCATAAGGGGAGAGCCTGAAGAAGGTGGAGGCTTCCTTTCCTGGCCTCTCCATGTCCTCCACATCGCACATGTGTATCTCAGTACACCCTTTGTGAGGTGGCAAAACCCACCAGTTCCAGCGACACTTGTGACACTCTCATCAGCCATCTCCATGGTTGACCACAATTGTCCACAGAACAGACCCAGAGGAGCTTCTCAGAGAGGCCGCAGAGTCTCTGGGTAGAAGTGCATGGGGAGTGGCCAAGTCCTAGCAGTCACATGGCTTCAGGTCCCTGACTCCTGGGGGACCATCTGACACTTTGCCATGAGCACAACTTGAGGACAGACTGGTTTATGAGCTACCCCAAAGATTCCCCCAGCCCCTATTTTAAGTCAGAAAGGAACTCCTGAATCAAGCTGAAAGGGGCAGGCCATTGAATTGTTGTATTTCTTCACATTGGTTTTGTACGTATGCAACTCGACGAAGCAGAATTAGAGCAAATTGCCTTCCTGATGACCCAGGAAATATGCTACAAAAATATTTCTTCTGAATAGTCAGAAAAGTCTCTGAAGTTAGCACTAGGATTTAGTCAGAGAATGACATCTCTGAAAACTGGAAATGACAAAAATCAATATGCAATGAATGGGATTAGTCCCCCCTAGTTTTATTCATCTACTATAATTCCTCCACCTCAGAGATGCCTGGCAGACATATCATAGATAAGACTGCAGTGCTCCCAGACCCAGTTAAGGACCCCAGGAGTGTTCTGCACTGCCACCGGAGACTAGTCAATGGACTTTCGCTTATTGAGATAAGCTGTAATTTTGAAAATTGTAACATGCTAATGACAAATGCAAAGGAAAGCTCTCCTTGGAATCTAAAGATAGGGGATAAATAGAAAAGTCCTGGTCAGGGTTTTAAAAATAATTCTACAGGAAGAAAAGGCACAGCATGGGGAATAGAGTCAATGATACCATAACTGTTAGATGGTGACAGATGGCAGCGACACTTGTGGGGAATGCAGCATAACATATAGGGATGTTGAATCAGTATGTTGTACATTGGAAAGTAATGTAACACTGTGTGTCAACCATACTCAAATAGAACACTTTTTAAAAACAGAAATGAGTCTAACCAAGAGTGACCAATTTATGGTTTTTGGTTACTAGAAAAGTATCTTTTCCTGGGACAACTGGGATAACTCTTTAGGTTCTAGTGGAGCTGGTCCTGTGAGACTAGGTAACCGTTCCTTCACTTTCAGTTTTGCAAGAAACTTTAGGATCTCCAGGAAAGACACTGGGAAGGAGGTGATCCAGGTAAGTGTACATGAGTGTCCAGTTAGTAGGAGTCCTGTGTTAATGTGTCTCTAAGTCAGTGTCTCATGGGTCTGGAAAGTGTCCCTCCATACTCCAGAGCTAGCACAAACCTGCATACACTGGGCCGAGGGAGTTCCCCCATCACAAGGCTAAGGACGCAGATGCTGGACTAAAATGTCCTACTAGCGGCTCCTTCATGCAGCCTGTGTAGGCTGTCAGCTGGCCTCATTAAAAAAAAAATAATATCCTATGTCTTAAATTCTGTAAGACTACCTATTTGCTTACAGAGCCATCTTCCTTGAGGACTGTCTAATGTTACCGTCAGTGAAGATGGATGGGTCTGACTTACCCAGATCTTTCTCTAATTGTTGATTTTTCAAATTCATCCAAGAGCAAGAGGGTTGGGTTCTTTCTTAAATGCACTGAACCACTGGATGTCCCCTACCCAGCAGTTGGGTATCAGTGAAGAAACCATGACAAGTCATATCTGGAACTACAAAGCCCGAAGCCTGTACAAGGGTCCTTTGCTCATGCTGGGCACACAGAATTTACCATCCATTTGTACCGCCACCAACTTCCATGGCCTGAAAAACACTACTTCGTGGACTCCACAATTTTCCAGTTACCATTTAAAAAGCAATACTCACAAGAGGGGAAATTGTGCTAGTTGCCTAGATACAGAGCATAGGCGACAGCGTACTTAAAGAAGTTTTATCCATGGGTTACAGAAAACATATGTTTTAAAATATTTGCCTGTATGCGAATAGAAACAATCTTATTCCCCACTGTATGCTCTTAAAAAACAAAACAAAAACCAAAATCTTAATTCTGCTTTCTGAGACAACAACCATCACTTCTCCTTCCCTGCTTTGCCCTCTCCTTTCTGTCAAATGTCTTTTATCACAAAGAAATTGCAAGGCTCCAGGTCATACTCCGCTTTCCCCTTGGTGTCTGCAGGCCTCCTTGGGGCACACACACCCCGTTATGATTACAAACATTTGCCAGATCAAAATGTCTTCTACAAGCCCCTCTGTAAAAGAATATTAAAATCAAGGCTCGTGCTGTTATGAGTTTCTGGAACAACAGTCCTCAAGGCAACAGCTGCTCTTATTGTTGTAACAGCAACTCTCTCGGCAGCACTGAGATGGGCTTTTACGACTTCCCTGGAGGGAACCCACTAAAGTTCAAAAGTGGCTCCCCCCAATTCCTGCCCTCTGTGTGATCCAGAAGACACTTTGCCAGCCACCAGCAGCTGAGGCGAGGTGCCGCCCACGAGCCCCTCCTCCTATGAACTACACAAGAAGGAAATGAAAAAGAGAGCATGAGAGAGAGCTCTCCAAGAGCCTGGACGGCATTCCTCTGTGTCTATCGGCCCTACTCTGAGGCAGCTGTTTCCTTCAGGCATGACTTCCCCTCTGGAGTTTCCAGAAGGCCTGAGGTGAGGAGTCAGCCCTTCGCACCCAAGATACTCCTGAGTTTTAACCTCCAGAGGAAGAAGGCAAAGATCCTCTTTGCTGAACAGACTCCAGAAGAGAACAAAAATGGCGCTTGTTGGCAAGGAGCCCGACCTGACAGGTCTCTGGTTTGTTTGCGAAAGAGACAGCAGCAGCTCTCTCAGGGGGAAGAACAGAGAGGGAAGGGGACTCCTGTAGCTGGACAACCTCAGACATCAAAACCAAATCCGAGTATTTGGGGCAGTGCCACTTCAGGCCCACGCTTTCCCGTTCAGTTCTGGGTGGACAGACAAGCCTGGCTCTCTTCTTGAATGAGCACAAGGCTATTTTCTCCCCTGCTTCTGTCATCCTTGGAAGCCCAGCAGATAAGCCATTTAATAGGGTACAATAATCATATTAGGTATCATTTATGTTTTATATACATTATATTATTAAATCCTTACAATAAACCAATGAAATGAACATTATTATATTCATTTTATATATGAATAACCTAAAAAATATTAGGGGATAAAAAACTTACTTGAGAATATGCAGCAAGTGAATGACTGAAGGGGGATTTGAACCAGCTCCAAAGCACATGCTCTTTGTCAGGCCGCCTTCCCCCTCCACCTTCCATGCCCTCCCTGCCTAGGATGGCTGCACCTCAAGCCTCAGACAAGTGACCTGGAGTGTGCCAAGCCCTCAGAAGAAAGTGACCTCCACAACACTCCTCGATGTCCCTCATCTGAATACTCACCCTATCTGCTGAAATTAAAACCTGCATTGGTCTGTCACATGAACTGTTCTTTGTAAATGCCAGCCTTTCAGGGTTGCAAGGCTCCCAAAGAGGCACCTGACCTTCACGTACATCTCAGGAGTTCTGCAGGTCATGGTGTTGGCCCAAATGTTTTTTGCATGAGGAGCAGATGGACCTGCTCAGAGAAATGGTATAAAACATCGGGGGGACTTCCACTAAAGCCTGGATATTGAAAGCATGTATGGATCTTTGCTTCCCATGGAACTATCTCAAAAATGACAGTACAAAAATAAATGTAAAGGAGGGGCAGCTGGCTGGCTCAGTGGGTATAGCCTGAGACTCTTGATCTCAGGGTCGTGAGCTTGAGCCCCACCCTGGGTATAGAGATTACTTAAAAATAAAATCTTAAAAAAAAAAAAAAGAAAGAAATGTAAAAGAAGAAATCATGTGGACAATAAGAATGGATGACAAGGGCGCCTGGGTGGCTCAGTGGGTTAAGCCGCTACCTTCGGCTCAGGTCATGATCTCAGGGTCCTGGGATCGAGTCCCGCATCGAGCTCTCTGCTCAGCGGGGAGCCTGCTTCCCTCTCTCTCTCTGCCTGCCTCTCTGCCTACTTGTGATCTCTCTCTGTCAAATAAATAAATAAAATCTTAAAAAAAAAAAAAAAGAATGGATGACAAGATGACAAGAAACATGGCAAGGAAAGTGACTGGTTGAATGAAACCTGCAGATCGGAGAAAGTTGGAACCCAGCTGCCTTCAGACGAAGGCCAATGACAAGCAAGCAGATGTGTGGCATGGAGCCCCTACAAGGCTTGGCTTTGAAGGCACCAGGTACCTCTAAAGGCAGGGATGGAGAGTGGGTCTGGAAACAACCTGATGGACAAAAGCCTTCACTAGGAGCATCTATGCATCTATCCTTTCCCACACCCATGGAGCAAAATGGCCGACTTTCCTCCACTTTCCATGGGAGACAAGAGACATATTCCCTGGAAAAACTGTACAGTTTCTCCAGAAACAGAAATGTTCCCAGACATGGAGACACCAAGTTCAATAAAGGGTAAAATACTAAATGGATGAATGTCTACATACGGGGCAGTGGGGCTCCAAGCCCTATGTCCACCACTCTCCAGAGGCTGGCAGACAGGCGCTTGGGAGAAAATGAACAACAGCAGCTCAAGACTTAACTGTGATGGCATTTCAGGGGTGCCTAACAGAAAGGCACAGGCTCTGATTTACTTATTTTACTAAAAATATTTAAGTTTTTCTCTTTGAAATATCTTGACTTATCAAATTGCAAATACGGTGCATAGAGTTACAAGTCTCTTTGCTCACCCTTCCCAAATGGTAATGTTTTACCTAAGTATAATATAAAGATCAAAATCAGAAAATGAACATCGATACAATACTGTTAATTAATGTAGAGGCCCTTATCAAGCCTCACTAACTTTTCTTCTCTGATCTGGGCTCTAACCCAGGGCCATGCATTACACTTAGATGTCTTGTGTCTGAGACTCCTCCTACCATTTAGGACAAATGATTATTATTTCTTGGCTTTGAATGACTTTGACATTTTGAAGAGGACTGGTCAGTTACCTTCTAGAAAGTTCATTCTAAGTGGATCATAATAGGAAACACATGATATCAGTATATCTCATTACTGGCTATGTCAACTTTGATCATTTGCTTAGGGTGGTGTCTGCTTGGCTTCTCCACTCTATTGTTACTTTTCTAATTAATAACTATGGGTGGGGAACAAACTATCCTGTTTCCCAAATATATTTTGACCTGCTAATTTTTATCATCCACTGATGCTCTTGCCCGTAACAATGATTACTCTGGTGTTTGCCAAATGGTGATTTTTCAAAAATTTTTATCATTCCTTCTATATTTTTAATTAAAATTCTATAGTTAGAGCTGATCTTCTCCCCAAATAATTTATTTATCTACTAAAGTGTTTATTTATATCAGTATAGATTCATGGATATTTATCTTATTCTATTCTTTTTTCTTTAATTGAAGTGTAGTTGCCACATGAGGTTACATGAATTTCAGGTGTGCAACATAGTGATTCAACAAGTTTATATGTTATGCTATGCTCACTGCAAGTGTAGCTACCATCTTCTATCTTATCTTATTCTACTCTTACCATCTATTTTGTTCTTCCAATTGTCCCACATTTGTACAGTGAAAGCTTTTTTCAGTTGGCTCCTCCCTACTTTCAATACGTCCCTACCATTTTTTGAGTACTTTCTTAGTTGTTGTTGTTTTTAAAATTTATTTGTTTCTTTTAGAGAGTGAGAGAGTGTGAGCAGGGGGAAGGACAGAGGGAGAGAGAGGGAGAAGAGCAGACTTTCTGCTGAACATGGAGCCTGATGGGGGTCTTGACCTCATGACCCTGAGATCATTACATGAGCTGAAACCAAGAGCTGGATGCTTAACTGACTGAGCCACCCAGGCAACCCAAGTACTTTCTGACTTTCTGAAACCACAAGATATTCCAGGCTCATCCTGTACTTTTCCTAACCTAGCCTGGAATGACCTAGTTCTCCAAGGAGCATTAGTTGTTTTTACTAGAGAATGATATCTCAAAACCAGGGCAGCCCCTAGATGTACTTGTTGCTTTTGGGGTGCATCTCTTCTAGACCCTGTCAGCAGACAGAGCTAGAAAATAAATGTATAGACACACATGCAAGCACATACACCTATATCCTATAGTTGTTTTAAAAATAGAGATTCAAATTTTAGTTTAAGATTGACATATACTAAAATCTGCTTCCAAGAGGAAGAATGGAGAAGCACAACACAACTCTCCAGTGCTCTCAGTTCACGAAGTTGTAAATGTTCTTTCATATTCCTTCACATGGAACAAATATGCAAAAATATATTAGTACCTTGAGCAAGCTGCCAAGGGTTTCTTCCTAATAAGTATTTCTCTTTATAGTTTCTACTTATACTATTTATATGGTTTACAGAATGTTTACATAGGTTCAAAATTCCTTCCCATAAAGTACTTATTAATTACAAAGGCAAAGTCAGCTTTGCAGAGAAGCCTAGAAGACACCTCCTTCATCAAATGATCAAAGAAAACATCACCAGTTATAAGACAAGTTAAAACCCTGCATTGGATACAGTAAGAAGCATGTAGTGCCCCTTCTGGGATATTCTTACCAAAGATGCATGACTGGAGTCTAATCAAGAGGAGACATCAGACAAATCCAAGTTGAGGAAAAGTCCACCAAGTAACTGACCTTTAATCTTCAAAAGTCTCAAGGTCACAAAGGAAACAATGAGAAATTGTTCTAGATTAAGAGACTAAAGAGAAACAAATAAATGTAACATATGAATCAGAACTGGATCTTTTTGCTATAAAGGGTGTCCTAAAGGAAACTGGAAAAACATGACTGGGGTTTGAAAATTAGATGGTGAGGGGCACCTGGGTGGTTCAGTGGGTTAAGCCTCTGCCTGAGGCTCGGGTCATGATCTCAGGGTCCTGGGATCAAGCCCCACATCAGGTTCTCTGCTCAGCGAGGAGCCTGCTTCCCTCTCATTCTCTGCCTGCCTCTCTGCCTACTTGTGATCTCTCTCTGTCAAATAAATAAATAAAATCTTAAAAAAAAAAATTAGATGGTAGTAATGTAGCAGCATTAGTTTTTCTGAGTTTGATGTTGTATTGTGGTTGTATGGGAGAATGACCTTATGTAGGAAACACCACTAAAGCATTTGGACATCATGGAATTATGTTCACAGTTTGCTTTCAAGTGGCTTAGGAAAAAAAGTTTTTTCTGCTATATCCTGAACTTTTTAAAAAAAGATTTTATTTATTTGAGAAGGGAGAGAGTGCATGTGCAAGCAGGGAGAGGGGCAGAGGGAGAGGGAGAAGCAGACTCCCCACTGAGCAGGGAGCCCCATGTGTGGGGCTTGGGGCTCGATCCCAGGATGCTGGGATCATGACCTGAGCCGAAGGCAGACAGTTAACTGACTGAGCCACCCGGGTGCCCCATCTGCAACTTTTATATAAGCTTGGGTTTGTTTTACATTTTTAAAAAATTAGTTAACAAACCGAGAGAGAAAAATCATGGGAGAAACATTTGTGAAAAAATTAGATGTTTAATCCAGGAAATTCAACATCCAAATACTAGAGCTTGAGAAAGACAAACAGGGTAAACAGAGGGGGACAAAGTTATCAAAGAAGTGTAATAGAAGCAAATGTCTGAGGCATTTTTCCTACGGGAAACCGTTCCTCAGATTAAAGGCCCCACCAAGCACTCAGCACAATAAGTGGAAAAAGCAAGGCGTATCATCATGAGAGTTTAGACATAAAAGAAGATGCAAAGAACTTCTGGGGGGAAAAAAGTCACATACTCTTTATAAGACCATTTTTGAAAACTAGATCATTTCTCTTTGCCAAGCCTCAAACCAGTAAAATTCTTTTTATAAGACAGTGACTGAAATGTTCAGAACTAGAAGAGACACACATAAGTCAAAAAGGGGCTTTTCAACAAAATCCTGCAATTTTCTACTCAAGAAAATGTTAAATTATAATCAGAAAATACTCAAACGATTTTCTCAGTTCTTTCTTTTAATGAGATTGCTTCTTGAATGGTGTCAAACGTCAGAGCAGGGGTTTGAGACCCACCTGCCACTTGTCCTGGGAAGGCTGAATGAAAGAGGATAAGGCTGTCCTCCGAAGGATGTAAGAGGAAACAGCAGATAAAAGTCCAAGGATAAGGTGTGTGGACACTCGTTGCTCACTGCTTCTCTCCTGGAGGTGAACAGCCTCATTCTGTTCTACCCAAAGCTGTCTAACAGGGATGCCATCCAATTACAACTTGTTCTTTGCACAAAACACCCAACATAGGTGGCAGCCCTGGGCATTTGGCCTGAGCTGGTCCTTCACTGGCGAGCTGGCCTGGGAGCAGGTCAGGTGACCCTGCTGGCTTCTTCCCCAAGACTTTATATCCCGATTGAAGCCTCAGATTCTGGCTGCTGTGCTGGTGAGAAGCATGAGACACACACAGGAAAAGAGGGTATTTCTCTCATAGGCCTTGGACAGCTGGTCCAAACCTGTTCATATTTTCCTCTTGTCTTCTGCCCTGCTGTTATCCCTGCTGCTGTACACGAGTAGGGGGCCTGCCTTCCAAACAAGAGGCAGTCCCAGGCCCACAGTGTCTGGAAAGAAAGTCAGAGGAGCTTTCTCTGAAGTTGATCCAATGAAGAAGAGGAAGATGACAGCAGGAAGAAGGGAGCCCAAAAGTGTCACCAAGGAAAATATTGCAAAAGAAAGATAATCTCCCAGAAAACAGAACTTGTAATTTCTTTCCTTTCCCCCCACCCCAGATCCTACCCATTTCTCTTTAAGCCAAATCAGTGGCCCTCAAACCAGTCAAACCGAGGTACTGGGCTGGTAGTCGAGATTCTGCCTTCCCTAGAAGCTGGAATGGGACCCCACAGCCACAGAGAGCCAACTATGCATTGGTGGCAGCAGGAGGACCTAAATGGTGCCAGGTAGAACCCAGAAGCCACCAGGAACTGTGTCAGGGAAGAGAGAAACTTGGGGTCTCTCTGTCTGAGAACTCGTTGTCAAACATGGTTTCTGTTATCATTCTAATGACACTTTTGAATGTCCTTCCTAACATTAGTGTAGCCCGGGAAAGCTCGGTTACAGTGTAGAAGGCTCCAGATACATCAGACCCATCAGAATGGAAGGAAGCCTTTGAGTCACAGCCCCTGTAGCTCCCCGGGGCCACGGGAAGTGCACAAGATTTGTCAAACTGTGTCTTTCCCTTTGGACAGCTCCAGGGTCTTCTCTTCATCAATGTGACAGAACATCCATTAAATTTATCTGTACACCCAGAGAATTCAGACCCAGCATTCATGAAGCCTCTGCTCTTTCTAGCTGCCCTCAAGCAATCAGCATCATTGAAAAGAAATCCTTCCTGACTCCAGCAAGTACATTTTGAAAATTTCTACCCATCTTCAGTTATTCTTACTGCTCTCCTTCTTGCCCTGTGACTTGACCAGGAGCCACCTTGAAGGCCCACACCCCCAGATAACCCACCAGCCACCAGGAATACATTCAGTTTTTGTTTTGACCTAATTTCACTCCAAATTTGAGAGCCCTTTGGTATCTTGGGAAATTTTCAGTCACTTATCAGGAGTCTCAGATGTAGGTTCCCATTGCAGAGAAATTATAGTTTCTCTAGTTACAATAAAACCCTTCCAAATGGCCAGCATCTAATTAGGCACTAATTAGAGTGAATTCTCACCTACCAGCTATAGGAATCAGTCAGATCCCCTTCCTTCTCTGTGGCTATGAGCTAAGGAGCCAGACTACCTGTTCAAATCTTGTTCCCTTGGGCAAACTCGCTATGCCTCAGTTTCCACATCTGTAAAAGGAAAGTAATAATGGTTCCTAATTCATGATTTTATTGTGAGGAGTAAATGAGCCCATATATGCTGGACACTTAGCACAGCGTGTGGTACCATTAAGTACTTGATAAATAATAGCTGCCGTTGTTATTATTATTCCATAACTTTGGTCCAATTTGATAAAAAGTCTTCCTCTCAAAGTGCCGTCACAGCATTTATATCATCCCTAAAAACAATAACAAATATCACATTATCCCCCACACCAGAACGACAGATTGCCTTCTAATATGGGTACTTCATAGGGAAGTTACTCTGATAAACCACTGCCCCCCTGCTTACTGGTCCTTATGAGCCCAAAGAAGCCTTCGAGTCAACAGGAACATTCAGAAACAAAGAAATTTTTTCCTTTCGCTGGACCAGCTTCTCCAATTCTGACTCCTCTCTGACATCTCCATCTGAGCTCAGCCTCCAAGGAAATAAGCTTCGTCTGACCTGGCGGAGACTGATGGCAAGAGTCAGCCCTGATGTGCAGGAAGAATGGACTGGGGCGTTAGTGGTGGATCCTGGTGGATCCCTCCCAAGAAGACCCCATCCAGTCCGGTCTAAGCTCCCCTTGGTGCTGCTCTTAAAGAGACAGCTGGTCCCAAAGGGGCTTCTGATTTAGTGTTATATTCTTTGTGGCACTGGTTTCTAGGGGTTTGCGAGCACATGGTGAGAAGCAGAGTTGGGCCTTATTCTCAAAGAAAGGATTAATTTGAGATCTAGTTTTTGCACTGGTTTGAGACAGGGATTGTTTCCCTATCCTGCCAAACCGGGATAAGGGAGATAAAGAAAACGACGCTCTAAGAAAGCTAATCTTCCATTTCTGAGAGAGGTGGGCTGGAAGAGATCGATCTGAAGACAGGGAGATGGTCCAGGAGGGAGACAAACAGGCCTGGGCCAGGTGGTGCCAGCCATACACATGTGAAGGCAAGAATAGATATGTCTCAGTGCACTCAGCTTGCTATAATGACATATCACAGACTGGGTGGCTTATAAACAATGAATGTTTATTGGGGACAGTTCTGGGGGCTAGAAATCCAAGGTCAGGATGCCAGCCAGGTCAGGTTCTAGTGAGGGTCCTCTTCCAGGTCACAGACCTCTCACTGTATCTTGTGTGGCACAGGGGCTTGGAAGCCCTGTGGGATCTCTTTTATAAGAGCACTGACCTCAGCCATGAGGACTAAATCCTAATGACCTAAGTACCTCCAAAAGTCCTCGCCTGCTAATATCATCGTCTTTGGGGTTAGGATTTCATCATATGATTTTTGTGGGACACAAACATTCAGACCAAAGCAAGATGAAAGGTGGTTCCAAGGAAGAGCTATTTGAACCACTGGGTGGCCAGTTGAATATGGGGAAGGGGAAAAGGACCAGTTAAGAAAATCTAGGTTTGGGACACCTGGGTGGCTCAGTTGGGCATCTGCCTATGGCTCAGGCCATGATCCCAGGCCCACATTGGCTCCTTGCTCAGCGGGGAAGTCTGCATCTCCATCTGCCTCTCTCCTTGCTCATGCTCTCTCTCTTGCTCAGTCTCTGGCCCTCAAATAAATAAATAAAATCTTTAAAAAGAGAAGAAAAGGAGAATGAGGAGGAGGAGAAGAAGGATGAGAAAGAGGAGGAGGAGGAGGAGGAGGAGAAGAAGAAAACAACTCTAGGTTTAAGTCTGAGTGTTAAAAGACTCTAACTAGGATGAGTGTCGGGTGACGTGGGAGCTGAATGATTAGCTGGTGTTTGGTGACGTCCTCCTGTAAAGATTCAGGCAGCTCCAAACTGGGGGTAAAGAAAGCAGTCAGGGGTAGGAGCCAAGATTTCAGAGTAACACATATCCATCATGAAGCTGTGAGAATAGGTGTCTTCTCAAAGGGAAAAGACATAAGGAGAAAAGAACAAGAAGTTGCCATCTAACACTGAGGAAGCCTCTCTTATCAGGGCAGAAGGGGGAATGAGGACTAGAAGTAGATGGAAAAGGAGAAGTCCAAGAAGGAAAAGTGTTAGTTAGGGTTTTTCAGGGAAACAGAACCAACAGGATGTGTACCTTATAGAAAGAAATTTATTTTAAGGGATGGGCTCACATGATTATGGAGGGTGACAAGTCTGAAATATGCAAAGTCACCTGGCAGTCTAGGGTCCTGGGGAAGAGCTATGTTGCAGTTCAAGTTCAAAGGCCATCTGCTGGCACAATTCCTTCTTGCTCAGGGACTCTTAGTCTCAGAGTCCTTCAACGGATTAGGCAAGGCCCACTTAAATTGGGTGTGTGGGGTGTAATCTGCTTCACTCAAAGTCCACCAGTTTAAACATTAATCTAATTCACAAAATAACCTTATAGAAATATCCAGAATAATGTCTGACCAAATATCTGGGCACTGAGGCCCTGCCAGTTGACACATAGAATTAATGATCCCAGAAGATGAGAACATAAGTTCGGAAGATGAAGACATAAGTCCAAGGATAGGATTTTAAGATTGATAATGATGGCTGAACATGAGGACTACCTGAGAAGCCTAAGATTACAAAGGAAACGTCCTTTGGATTCTGCATCTGTGGTTCGTTGCTAACCACCTTTCTCCTCCTTTTAGGTGTATGATAATGGTTAAGAGCATGGCTTTGTGTTAAAAACAAAAAACAAAAAACAAAAAACAACTCTGGGAGCCCATGCCAATTCAGCCATTACTTTCTGTTACCCCAGCACAAATCACTCTCCCTCTTGGGGCCTCAGTGTTCCCATCTCTAAAATAAGGATAATTGTATCTATTTCTTCAGATTACTTTGAGCATTAAATGAAATCGTATTTTTTAGTATCTCCTACATACTAAGTATTTGATAAAAAGTAGTTCATAATCCTTAAATTAAATTAATTAGATTCTTACTAGATTAATAGGATCATTATCTTGATCATTATTGCTTTCATCTATCCCATATTCTGAGGACATAGTTTAGAGTACAAGGATTAAAGAGGAATACATTTAGGATGAAAGGAGTCATTAAAGATGGAAGGAGGAGTAAGGAAAGATGTGTGTGTGCACTGGCTTGCAGACCTGGCTTTCTACCCTGCAACACAATCCTGAGACTTGGACACTTCTAATTCATTCCCTCCCCTTTACAAGCAAGGAAACATTTTCCACACTAATGCACCTCTCTCTGTCTTCTCCCAACCCTTAGTTCAGTAGTAGTCAGAACTAGAAAGCAGAACTTTTCCTACCACTCTGTGCCTTTGTCACCAAATCAGTTCCAAATTCCCATGGGTTAGCCCTTGATTTTGATGCTGCATTTCCTAAAAAACTTCCAGAGAGAATGAGGGTCATAGTGGACCACATCCCTCCCTTCCCCCAGCAGTGCTGAGGCATATGAGGAGTGAGCAGGTGTGACATTCACACCACACAAGGCAGGCATGAATTCTGACTCTTATATTTTACTCAGGGTTCCCTGACAGTCAAAACTATCTTTCATTTCTTCTTCCAGCCCAGTGAAACAGGGGTTAATGACTTTGTCCAAAGAAACAAAACAAAAGACTCAAATCCAATTAAAAAGATCTCAGAAACAAGTCAGGCATAAAGAGTGTTCCAGAAACTCTACAATTGAATTTTTTTCATTGACAAATGATCCTGCCATCATTGTAGATAGGGTAACATATCTAATTCCTATAATTCTATATCCGTAACCGAAGCCTGCAGGAGATGCTTTGATGGAAAGAAAGATCAATGGCACTGAAAGGAACATATTCCACTTCATTCCCTCTCTTTGAATTCAATTTCTCACCAGGTACTCTGATAGCTTCCCTCTTCCACCCCTGCCTGAAGCCAATTCTCATTTATCCAACCCTAATGAAGAACGTGAAGCTGGCGGATTCATCAAACATCTAACCTAGTGAAGACCTCAGCCCTCTCCCCCAAGCAATCCTCTTCCTCTTGGCGATTTTGTCTGATGTTCTCCATCCAGAAGAGAAAAAAACAAAACCAAAACAAAACAAAAACAAAACTGGAAAATGACCAGAAAGAGAAGAGGATTGAATGGCTTAGGGAGCTTGCATACAAGAGAATCTGCTTCCATATTATGAAGCATCAATCACACTTGCATTATCCTTAAATTAGACCAAACTGACTCTTTTCAGAAAGCACCAGCATCCAGATCACTCACTTGGAGGCATATCTGTGGCCTGCTCTATGACACACAAAGCTACACATTGTCAGTATACAAGAAGGCATTATCCTATAAGTGACAGTCCTCTGTGTGTTATCTTAGACAAGTAATTTAATTTCCCTGTGACTTAGTTTTCTCCTCCATAAACAGGTAGAGGAACATACATGACCTCAAAGGATGCGATGAGAATTAAACGAGTTATTATGTATAAAGCACTATTTTAGAGATGTCACCAAAGGAGCACAGAAGACCTGAGACTAATAATTCCACCAGGACCTTCACAAAGAAAATGATGCTTGGGTTTGGCCTTGAAAAAATATGGAGCAGGGGTGTAAGGAGAATGGAAAAGTGGAGAAGCTAGCATAAAAATGGCACAGAAGTGAACATACCCAGGAATTGTTGGCTAACGGGAGGCTGGAGTGGGAGAGAACGGGGAGGGGAGGCTTCTGGATCCCTGGGCCTCCTCTCCTGGCTCTGATGGTCATGTGTGTGCAGGGAGGAGGATGTCCAGGTGATCTGGAGAGCTTCTACTGCAGGGAGCAAGCGGTCCTTGCCTAGGTACAAAAGGAGTGGTCCTGGGAGAGAAGGGGGGCATCTCCGATCTGCGCCCATCAGTGCGCTCAGCATCTGTTCTCATTACTTCCCCATGGTAGGAGGCAGGAAGGACGAAGGGATGTCTGGCCTGGGATGGAATGGCTTCCCAGTTAAATTTAAATAGAGCGAATCCTTGGCAAGTTTCTGAGTGGAGCTTCAGTTCTAGAATTTTCCCTCCTGAGCACCACCTTCATAAGCAGCCCCTATGCACAGGCTCCCTTCTGCCCCTGACTCCCCAGAGCCCCCCCCCCCCAACACTCTGAAAAGGAGCAGCCCAGGTGAGGCAGACCTGGGAGAACATGTGTGGAGGAAAAACATCAGCAGTCACAGCCTTAGTCCCCTGAGAGGGGGATCAGACTGTCAGGGGACAGAGAGAGGCCGAGAGCATGGAGAAAGCCCGGGACAGACACAGAGAGGGAGGAGGAGGGATGGACAGAGACAGAGTCAGAAACCACAAAGGGAAGGAGGGTCTGAAGGCATGGAACACCTTTGCTGCCTTGGCCCTTGCTTTGCAAAGGTATAACCTGAGTAGATGTGCATGTGGTCCTCTCCCCACCATCACTGTCAGTGGCCCCCTGTGGAATCGGTGCTCTTGTCTCATGACCCCAGACTCTGCGGGATCAGAGGCCCTGGGTCCCAAGGAAGGCATGCAGCTGGAGTTCTACTAGCTGTAGCTGCCATCTGTTCATATGAGGCTTCTCATGCCAGTGGACAAGCAGGCAAAGAAAGGGCATTGGTGGGGTAACTGGACCAGATGACTCACTCTACAGTGAGCGGCAGGAAGGAGTATGTCTGGAACCTAGAAGAGCCCCTGAGGTGTGTCTTGGGGCTTTCTGTACCCAGTAAGGACTATACAGGGGCCCTTTGTACAATCACAGTCTGGAAAGGCCCAGAGCCCTTGGAGAGGAAGGTCCGAGCCATCCCACCAGGCTAGCAGCCTTGACCAACTGAAGTGTTCCCTGAGGTAGGGAAACAGAAGGTGTGGTATGGGAAGTGGCCTGTGAGATCATAAACCATGGTATGTTCCACTCACCCTACTGTCCGAAGTCTTTGGTGGAGATAATGTTTGGCAACAGCTTGAAGTCCTTGTGACAAATAGGGCTTAACACAGGCATCACTAGATCGGCGCAGGACAAGGGAGGACTAGTCCTTGAGTCTTGCTGCACTTCTTCCTGGCCCATATCCCATCCTGCCATTGCCATGGTAACCAGCTTTGCACAGGGATAAGCTGAGAGCTTCGTGCCTCAGCTGTGCTGTGCCCTCAGGCTTCTTGGACACGACAGCGTGGAGCCCAGCCTGGATCTGCAAGGAACCTGATGACTCACAGGGCGATTGTGAAGTACTTGATGGACATCCCTTCCTTCTGTCACTACATAGACAATTCTGGGCATGGGGGTGCTGAGCCCCAGTGGCCTGCAGGCATGACTCAGGCAAGAACACCCCCTCATGTGGCCTTCCCACCTTCTCCTTTGCAAACTTTCCAGTCTCCATCCCCATACCCCAGGCACCATTTCCCCAATTAGGCTGCCCATGCTCAAGGTTTGGCTCTGCCCTTCTCTGGGGATAGCAGGCTAAGACACACACTTGGGGGAGGCTGAGGAGGAGGTATAGAGAGCCACAAAGAGGAATATGCAGGTAAGCAGAGCTTGCAAAAATCACAAAGGAGAAAGGTCAGAGGAGAGACGCTTCATTTTCTCAGACCAACCAAATCCTAGGACAGTTTCTGGCACAGAGAGGCAGCATGGAGTTTGAAGTGGGAAGGGGAGGTCAGTGAGGAATGTGAGCTCTCACATGTGACCTCTCACACCCCTACCTTGTCCTCCCAACCCCCACCGTCCAGATCACAGCCATATCTCAGAGCATCCCTGCCACAGAAAGGACCTTGTGGGGCAGAGCCAAGGACCCCTCCAGGGTAAAAAATCCTCCTCAAGGAGGCAGTCTGAAAGGCCAGGGCACAGAGGTGGATGGACTGAGCCACCAACTTCAGGGAGAACTGAAATCCAAGCTTGGGAGGCCAGGCCAGCTTTAAGGCAGGAGCAGAGTCATAAATAAGAGACCAAGTCAGGGATTGTGAGCCAGGAAAAAGTGGGAGTAGAATGGGAACAGGAAGGAAAAATACCTGTGTCCTGCCAGGGATAACTGTCCCTAACTGTGAATCTCCTTTGCCTGTATATGGCTCCCTGAAGGGAACAGAGAAGAGTGGCTCAGGGTCAGTTGACACGAAGGAAAAGCAGTCACTCCTGCCTGGGTGGTAAGGACAGATAACAGCTCAGTGCACTGCACCAAAGGTATTTACGCTTTAACACAGTATCCCTTGAAGAACATTTATCCAAGCAATATTTATGGAGCTCCCGCTACGTGCTGCATGCCGATATAAGCACAGCAGTGAACAGATTTAACTGAACATGGTCTTGTAGGGGTGACAGGATGACTGAGTGCAAATAAATGACTCTGAGAGAATTCTAAGCAGAGGTAGGGACATGGAGAGCTTTCCTGGTGCCCCTCAAACCATACCCCACCAACCACTGTTTAGCTACTGGTTTATACTGGCCCAACTTTCAGCCCTGTAAATAGGAAAGAATCCAGCAGCATCACTGAAACATCACAGTGAAAAGTGAAGTGTCTCAGAAACAGCCCAAAGAGAGGCGTGGTCCTGAGGAAGGATGACAGAAGTAGGGTGAGACTGAAATAGGCCCACCCATGAGCTCACGAAGAGTAGATGTGTTGTTCGAAGTCCACGGACCCACTCAAGAAGCCTGCACCTGGCCCTTCCTTGCAGATGAAGGGGAGTTTCTTGACGCGGATGAGTCAGGATTCACAGACAAGGAGACTATGGTGTGTCTCACCCACTCTGGTTCAGCTCCTTTCCTACATCATGAGTCTTCATCCATGACAGGAATAGATGGGAGGGAATGGGGAGAAGTAGATGCAGCCTCAGGGTCTCCCCCTCTGAGGCACCAAACCCCATCCCTTCCTTGGTATGGGTCAGCCCCTCCCCTCCCTACATCTGCTTGGCTCTGGCATTGACACCAGCCCTGCATATTTGCCTCCATCGCTCCTAAGTCACAAACGGCATAGCTGCTTAGGGTGTTCTGTGCCTGCCCTGCTCTTAGGGTTGGATTCACTTGCTGCCCTGAGCCTGTGTCCCAGGGACAAGGACCAGGTGCCTCTTCTGAGCTGTGGCCTTTCCCCAGCCTCCTTTATGTTTACCTGCTCCTTAGTTTCGCTAGTTCCTAGTTGTTCTGCTGGAAACAGAGCCCTTACATGAGCCCAAGCTCCCTCAGCTGCATGAGGAAACCATACCTGTTCCCTGATTCTCAGTACCTCCGCTGCCACCTGACATCCTCCTCCAAAGAGAGGAAGACTTGGAAGAACAATGGTGCCACTGCAGACCCCAAGTTCCATCCCAGGTAACTGGCTCCTTCTGATGCCACACCTCATTCCTCAAAATCACTCTGAGTGACCTGAGTGGCAAGGCTGGTTCAGATGCTCTCATTTCAGTGACCTATTCCTGACCCTTCCCCCCTATCTGCCAGCTCACTCCCAGCCTGACTCATGGCTGAGCAGCAGGGATTTAGATAGCCAATGACAATTCTGACCAGGAACTAAATATATTTATTTGTATATTATATATATATATAATATGAGATGTAGATATAAGCAAGTGAAACCTTTCTCTAATGTAAAGATTCCAGGCTTTGTAATGGTTTTAAATTGCCCCATTTTCTATAGCAAAATTACACACACACACACACACATACACACACACACACACACCCCATATCTTAAATATAAGTTGACAGGGTGTGAAACTGCATCTCATTTACTATATAATGAAACACCTTAATGATACTCTCAGAAATAATACCTTTTCTCTGAACCATTTTTATTTTTAGTATTTAATGTTTGTTATCACCACAGTTTTCACCTGTTTTTCAGAAATACTCCATTTCCTTCTTGTGAAACTAAACCCAAAGAGCAGGGATTCCTTCTTAAGTATTTTGAGATTTCTTTAGAAATGCATAACTCCACAGAATTAAGCTTACAGACCTACAAGATGTTGAAAAGGTGTCACATCAGTAAGGATATCTTGTGGGCTAATTTTAAATTAGCACTGTGGGGGGGGGCATGTCATACCCTCGGAAGTCTTTTCTGGTTGTCTGAAACCAAACAAGTTATAAAGGCAAAGTCAATAACAGAGCAAATGACCAATAAGCTATTTTTACGTCAATCAGGACTTGTTTTTCAGTTGAAGTGACCAAAATACAACTCAAAATAACTTGAGCGAGAAAAACATGGGGTGAGTGGAAAGTTGCAGAGAGTGGCTCCAACACAGCCATGTTCAGGAACTCAAAGGGAAGGAATCGGACCTATATCCCTGTTGGGGCTACTTCTTTCAGTGGATAGCCTCATTCTCTCTGACTGAAGGAAGATCTTAGTTGCAGAAAATTCTAACCATCATCTCAGCACAACCAGAAAATCCCAGAGAAGAATTCTGAGTGGTCCTGCTTCAGTCACATGTCCACCCATGTTCACTAACTGTGGCCTGAGGACGAGGCACTGACTGGCCAGACTCTGGTCACATGTCCACACCCAAGACTTAGCAGAGCAGAGTGCCAAGAGTAACAGTTCCCTCAGAATCATGTAGTATAGAAAAATGGGCATTTCCATAAGGAAAGGGAATACCAGGGTGAAAGGGAAACCAAGCAGACAAAACAATAGATACCTACCTCAAAATTGAATGCACTGGTTTTCTTTTACACTTAACCTCTTAACAGTTTCTCCTGGTCCCAGGAGAAAGAGGATTTATCTCTCTTCATATGTACACACAGAAGAATGAAGAGAGACCCAGAGAAGGCTCTACAATCTACCAGTCAGCATTACACAGAGAAATCTGTTTCCAGAGAATGAGCCAATTCAAGTCAGAGGTGATGACTTCAAGCAGGAAAGCTCATATCATCCATGATCATTCTGGGTAAGTGGAGGAAACATTAGTCAACACTGTGAAACCACAGCAGAGTCAGGCAGGGCTCAGGGTGAGAGCTGCCATTACTGCCCAGTCTGACCAATCCAGTGCCGACACCTGTCTCTCACAGCCCAGCATGACCATATCTACCTGCCTCCACTAGGCACTGTGAGCCAAGCACAGACTGTAGCTCCCTTGGCCATCTTCTTCCCATCATCTGTTAACCAGGATTTAACTGCTCTTATAGATTCTGCTTTTTTGTTTTTCTTTCACCAGTCTATGGGAACTTAAATCTCATAATCTGGCTCATGCCCTACTCAAGTAGCTCCATGCTTCTAGCTCCTTCAGCTCCCCAAGTCCAATCCCCAAGACAGACCGAGCTTAATCACCCTTTCTGGTCTTATCTCCACTATTTTCATCATAAATACGTCTTTCAAAGAACTATACTTTAAATTACTGTTCTTCAACTAGGTTTTTGCATCTCAGCCTCTGGGCTTTTGCCTGGGTTATTCTCATTCCTCGGTGGTTATTTTCTTCATCAAAATTCCAGTCATCCTTCAAATGTTACCTCAAAAACAACGTTCCTCACAGAGACACCTACCGCGACCTCAGTGGGAAATGATTGCCATCACTAGTATTAGAATTTGATGCTGGAATCAAGCGATTTTAAATAGCTTTCAAGTATGAGACTCCTCTACTTGTCTCTCTGATATTCTGTCACCACTTTTTGAAAGCGATTTCATTCAATTCCAGCCAGAAAAATTAAAACATGTTCTGGGTCTAAAGAAAGTATTGCTTTTTGGATTTTTCTAAGAATTTGGGATGGAGAGAGGATGGTGATTGTGCCATGCAAAATATAAGCCCTCGTCTCATGAGCTCCGGGAAGCAGATTTATGAGAATCTATGACTCTCAAAACAACACACAAAATGTGAGAATCTGAGACTTCACGGGTTACTCATTTGAAATTTGGAGATTTTGCTACCAGACTCCATGAACTATAGTACCTACTGACAAATACATTCATTAGTTTAGCCTACAAAAAGACATAAGCTGTGTTCCAAGGAAATTCAGTACACAAATAAGTTCCTAGAAATTATAAGTCTTCTAATAGAGCACACTAGCAGTCAGAGCTTATGAAACATGTAAACAGCTTCTAAAATATTCTTTTCCATTATAAAATTATTGCCTGAATGTAACATAGATACGTTTTGAAATTGTCTCTACACAAGAATTTTCTACTTGTTAATATTCTGTTCTTTATCACAGCAAGCCGTTTCAGAGATTTCCCTGTTGGCCACTATAGATTTAGAGATAGCTTTTAAAAATATGTTTCAAAAAACAGCAATTCCTCCCTGCAATCAGACTTCTAAAAGGCGTCCCTGCCCTGTTTTCACCCTGGCACCTACTGCAGTCTGGCTGCTGGTCTCATCACCGAAATGCCTCTCACCAAGTTTAGAAACACCACCTGCTAGCAAACCTAACGAGAGACCTTGGGGTCCTCTGTTATTTGACTTGGCCGTGGCGTTGACATTAGGGGCTAATTTCTTGCTCTTGAAATGTATCCCCTGGAGCTTGGTCTTTGCTTCTCCTTCCTCGACATTCTCCTGAGGAACCTCAGCTGCTAATGGTTTCAGTCCCCCAGTGCTCCTCTTCACCTCAACACCTACCTCCCTCATCCTCCCCCAGTTTCCCCATCTTGGGATGGGCACCACCTCATCTACCCGTTGTTGGGAACCGTTCAAGAATCCTCTTCTCTCAGCCCTTCCATCCGATCAGGCACAGATTCTTACTAATTTTGCCTCCCCGAATCTCTTCGTAGGTTGCTTCTCTCCTTGTCTTTGCTGGTGCTGGTGCTCAGCTCTCTCGAACTTGCCAGTGCCTGGTGGCCTTCTGGCTGGTCTCTCTGTTTCTTTTTCTATCCTCCTCATCTATCCTCCCACTGCTGCCAGGGTGATCTGAGAACAGCATTGTGTTATCCCTGTACAGAATCACTCAATGACATTAAGTTCCCTATAGGACAGATCCCAAACCTCATCATGTCACACAAATGGGTCCTTGCTTCCCTGTCCTGTCTCCTCTCCAGCCTCTCCCCATCGTGCTCTATGGCCATGACACTGCAAACCACAACTGGTCCTGCAAATATGCCTCTTTGCTCTAGCATATGTTGTCTTTTCTGCCTGGAATGTCTTCATTTTGCTGGCCTTCCTGGCAATCTCATGCTCCCTCTTCAAGTCTTGACTGAATGCTACCTTCTTGGAAACATTTCTGACCCTGTGAGCAGTCCTAGGTTCTCTTTCACCTTTGTATTCACTGTACTCAATATACAATGACACTAATTTTCATTCAATAAGCACTGAGTAATCAATAAAAAAATCAATAACTAATCTTTATTGAGCACCTACAATGTATGAGACATCTTTCAAGCACTTTTACAATTTAAATAATCACAACTCTATGAGGTAGGTACATTGATCATTATTCCTATTTTAGCACAAGGGCACTGAAGGGCATTGATTAAATAGCTTGCTCAAGCTCACACAGGTAGTGACGATGCCAAGATTTGAAGCCTGAAGCCTGTGTTCAAAAAGCTTTCCACTCTCCAGCCTTCATTACAACAATCACATTCTTATATGGCAACCCTTCCTTGGCATGGTCATGTTTCCCAACAATGCTTTTATTATCTTTGTTTTCCCAGGACCTACACTAGGCCAGGCATGCTGGACAACTTGATACATGTCTGCTAAAGAAATGTATGAATGAGTAAGTGAATGAATGAATAAGAGAGACAAGTGTCCACAATACCCCTTACAGGCATATCTAATTAGTGCCTCCCAAGTCTCCGATCTGTTCTTTCCTCCACATGAGTGGTGAATTCTGGTGATTGCTGGTGAATCCTGCAAAACCTGACAGTCCATTCAGGGCAAACAGCCTTTAATGAATAGCACGAGGCAAAAATCATTCATCAAGCACTACCTGCACAAGAACCAGCTGTGGAGAGTTCTGCTGAAATATGTCCCAGCCACTGCCACTCAAATGAACCAAAGACTGACCCCACGGGCCGCAGGCAGCCGCAGACATACCCTCCAGGGACAAAAGTGAACTGAACTGAAAGACTCACAGCCTGGCCTTTTGATCCAGTATTTCGTTGCTTTCTCTTTTACAATTTTTGTTTTGTTTTTAACCCTGGGGAAGGATGGAGAAACGAGGTTGTCCAGGGAAGAGCCATCTCATTCCCCAAGTCCTATTTTTCCTTCCAAAACAGTTGTTGGCTTTGCTGATTCTACTTCAGATTCTTTCCATAGGAGCTCCATACCTATTATCCGTATCTGCTTCCTTCCTGCCTTGCAGAGAACCCGAAAGCACTGAGTTCACTGGGCTTGATCCTTTCTCTACTCTAAAGGGTTTTCAAGTGGACTACAGTACCAAGCATGTGAAATCATGTGACTAAATGGTCACACACCCAGACTCCAGAGCCCAGCAACAAATCTCAATGCCACCACTTAACTAATTCTAATTCTGTGTATAAGATTTTTAGACACCTGATGCCCTAGTTCAAAAATCTGTAAAGTAGAGATGGTTTTAGTACACATTTCATAGGGTTATTGAGGGATTAGAACAATAGGATAAATATAAAATGCTTAGAAAATTGCCTGACACATAATAAGCGTTCAATAAATTCTTTTATGATTACCATTAGTAAGTGCTAAGTAAGTACATTAGTAAGCAATTTTAAGATTACCATTAGTAATGTATCTAGTGTTTGAGGAGATATAAAAATAATGAAGAGTCCACAAGAGTTCATTTTTGTCCCCACAAGGAGGGGCAGGGACAAGAACAAGAGTTCATGAACAAAAAAGAAGACAAAACATAAAAGCGGGAAGCTTCCCAAGGCTAAGGAAGCCAATGACATTCTGGCCAAGAGGAATAGCATGGTTTTTTCAGCAGCATAGCCCATGCTTAGAGTACAACTCTTTTCAAGGGAACTCAGAAAACTTGGGAGTCATTTCTCGCTCATCTTTGACAAAGTTATATTTGTGTCTACTGCCGTTTCTTAAGTTTGGCACTGTTGACATTTTGGCAGGATAATTCTTTGTTGTAGGAGCTGTCCTATACATTGTAGAATGCGTAAAGTCATCCCTGACCTCCACCCACTAGATGCCAGGAGCACTTTACCCAGCAGCATAACAGCTATAAATATCTCTGGGTAATGGCAAATGTCACCTGGGGGGACAAAATCACCCCAATTGAGAACCACTGGTCTATCAGGATTTCAGTAACAATACCTAATAGGAGTTTGCTATAACAAAAAGTCCCCATTTCACTACCCTGGACAGGAGAGGAGACCTTGGTCTTATCATTTCATCCCACCCAGGCTACCTTTCTGATGGTAGAATTAAGTAATGGGAAATAGCCTCTCAGGGTTGTGGTAGGGATCGGGATTAACCAGATTTTGTAAACCCAGTTTAACCACAAACCATCATTCCCACATAAAAAATATATATGTTTTAAACACCCAAAGGACCATTGCTTCACTGTGATTGTGCCTCTGTGTGGATAAGTAAATTCAAATTGAAACATTGCCACATTAGAATCTAAGGTTATAAACCCAGATGATTCTGAAATTAATTCATAGTCACTTAGGACCTCCTCAACTGTAGACATGAGGCCGTGCCTTCTAGAGACCTATAGGTGGATTAGGGCAGCTTTTACCTCAAGGAGCTTTGGTCAGCAGGTATGTTTTCTGTTCTAGTATCACCCATGTCTGGGACTGCACAAATCAGCCCTTTATGTTCACAAAATAAATACATAAATAAACAAATAAATATTTAGTTGCAAGGTCCTATCTAGTAATACTGCCCTGTGTGGCTATCTGGCATTGAAATTTCATGGAGACTCTAACTTATACCTTAAAAATCTCTCAGAGGACAGAAAATGAATATTCATGGAGTCTTCATCATGTGCCAGACTCTGCTCAGGTTCATTCAGACTGTGAGGAAAGTATTATTATCCTGAATATCATAAAAAGTAGAGTCATTTCCCCAGTGTCAAAGGTAAGTGGCAAAACTGGGATTTGAACCAACCACATTGGTTTTAATCCAAAGCTTTTGCTACCATACCATGCAAATGGAGGTATATTTGGAAATGACACTATAGATAGTAGGACATTGTATGCATTACTCAGACCATCTATCCCATGGATGTGGATGTCAAAGAAGACATTCTGCTCTCCTGTATAAATGCGTCATTTTGAAAATGCTAGGTAAATGGCTATCACAGTGACCTGCAATCCCTCTGTTAAAGAATATCATCTAGGTGAGCCAGTAGAATATGGATACAGAGTACAAAGGAGGGGACTCCTAGCCAAAAGAAGCAATAGCAATGGATGTGCCAGTCTGTAGTGTCTTGGATCCCAGCTGTCCCCACAGCCTTACAGGATATGAGGAATAGATCATCTCTCTGAAGCCAGCTCTGTGGGAATTAACCAGCTGAGAACAGACCAGTAGAACCAATACAGAGGCACGGAGTGGAAGACATGTTGTCCATAAGGCCAGATCCATAAGAGTCATTCTTATGGTCATCCTTGACAAGTAAGTAACAACAGTGTTATGATTTTCCAACACTGTAATTTCCATTACAATACATGAATATTCTTGGGGACCAGAGAAAGGCAGATTGATAACTTCGTTTAGACAAATCAACTGGGTTCCACTGACAGATTCATGAATCATCCAGGAGACAAACAAGGGTATCGAGGAACACTGAGTCTTCTCTCCTGGTGATTTTTACAAGCCTCATCAGTTTCTGTCTAAAAAAAACCCCAAAAAACAAAAAAATGAAAAAACTGCCATGAAACTAAACCACTTCCCCTTGAGTTCAAAGTTCTAGAATTCATGAAGTTGAATCTTATCTAGAGTTCTGACACCTTGGCCAGCAAAACTTTGCCGTTGCACATTTGATTTCATTGGCATGAGTAAAGGAAAACTATACCTACACAAATGTGGGCTGTAGCCATGACACTTAGAAAAAAAGCCATATAGACAAATGTCAGTGTCCATAAAATCAGTGTCCTAGAAAGAACAAGACTTAAGTGGTCTAGATGTCCTTGTCAAAAGGTCTTAGCCTCACACCATTATCCACTTGAGCAAACATTCCTTGATCCCATATGGACTGAATGAGTTGGAACTGGCTGAGTTAGGTTATCCCACAACCTCCCACCCATATATCCATTTGTATAAAGGATATATTCTATGATTTGCAGAAAGGGTGAAAAGTTCCTAGGGTGAAGTCTCAAATTCTGGAGTTTAGTTATAAACAACACAGCTGATGAACTAGACAATAATGAGGCTTAGTACAGTGGTAAGAAGGGGGTATAAAATGTCCAAGGTCATCTTGTTTTCCACAGTGGTTGGACCAGTTTACATTCCACCAAAGATCTTATTCATATGATCTAGATTCCATTTCTCAGTATATACCCAAAGGAAATGAAAACAGGATTTTGAAAAGATATAATCACTCCCATATTTATTGTAGCATTAGGCACAATAGCCAAGATATGAAAACAACCTAAACATCCATCAGTAGATGAGTGGATTAAAAGGATGTGTTACATACACACAATGGAATATTTTCAGCCATGAGAAAGGAGGGTATCTTACCATTTGCAACAACATGGACAGACCTTGAGCACATTATGAGATAATATCAGATAAGTCAGACAGAGAAATATTTTACCAGTTTTATGTGAAGTATAAAAAATCAAACTCAGAAAAAAAAAAAGAGAGTAAAATGGTGGTTACCAGGAAATGGGGTGGGGAAATAAGATTAATGTTGTTTAAGGGTGTAAACTTGCAATCAGCAGTAAGTAAGCCATGGAGATCTAATGCACAATACAATGAACACAGACAACAATATGGTACTATAATTACATAATATGATAAATATTGCTGTAACAGAAATCATATTAAAATATAGAAATGTATCAAATAACATGTTGTACATCTTAAATTTACACAATGTTATATGTCAAATTTACTCAACAAATAAAGCCTTTTCTACCTATAGCAAAAAAAAAAAAAAAAAAAAAGACACCCAGGTACTATACAGTGTGTGTGCATGTGTGTGTTTATGCACATGTGTGTGTGTGTGTGTGTGTGTGTGTGTCCTCCCTCTCTATACTCTGCTGCCACAATACTGAAGTTAGCAGTTAGTGAGTTTCTAGTGCCCACATAGGCAGATACCTGGAGACATTGGTCCTTCTCTGCCCCTTGCCATTTCCTTGCCATTTGGTGGAGAGCGGGGAACTAGTAAGACCCAACTGAAAGGAGGCAATAATGGGAGTGTTGAGAGCTAACTCAGCATAAGGGAAGAAGAACTGTGCAATGATGAGCTAAACCCAATGCTGGGGCCTGATGTCAGAAGAGGTTAGAGATTCTCGGTGATGTACAACAACTTACATGAGAATCTGTCCTGTATCATGTGCCTGTCTTGTGAGAAAGAGGTTGTGCAAGCAACCTTTCTCTGGGGACTTCGCATAACTAAGAAGAAATATTTCTTTAGAACAAGGATAAAAGATACTTGGCCCTGAGTCCTGTAGAACTGTCAGAGTTTGAGTGTGTGATTTTTTTAAGTTCATCTAGCTCTGATAGCTATTAATAAACAGGACTCCCATCTGTACAAATATAAGAATCACCTCTGGGTCTCTAAACTTATTTGGAGAAAATAAATCTGGAAAAGACTGATATTCCAGCAGCAAACAGAGGGACTCAGAGTCCTGGAGATTTGGATCTTATTGAAACTACATCTGTATTCTCAAGATGACAAAGCCAAAGATACCTGGAGTATACATGCTTACCAATCTCGCCCACCACAAAAATTTTCTGTCTGTAAGGCATTGATTTCTCGTGTCTTTGTTGATCTCTTTTTCCTATCTGAAGCCAGTTCCTCTGCATGTAACTACTTGTGATTGGACCTCAAATTCTTCACTTACCCACAGATTTTGCTCCAAAAACTCTTCCTTCTCTTGCATCATCAGGTTTTTTTATTTCTCCCACTGAGTCATTACCATGAGCACACAATCATGCTATTGTTTCTCTCCCCTTCCAAACAAACAAACATTCTTATAATCCTACTTTCCCCAGGAGCTCTGGCCCCATTTTTTTGCTCTCCTTTGAATCAGACTCCTCAAAAGTGTTATGTATTCTGGTCAAACACTTTCCTCCATTGTCTCAAATACTCTAATCAGGTTCTTGCTCCCCAAATTGCTCTTATTAAGGCTACTGGTTACCTACACATTCCCAAATCTAATGATTTTTAGTTCTCATCTAACTTGATGGACTTGTCATGCCTTCTCCTGGATTCACTGTTCACTAGTTTCCTGAAAGGAACATTCTCTGTTTCTTTCTCCTCCTACCCTGGTGGTTCCACTTGTACCTTCCTTTGCTCTTCTTTCTTTTCTCCCCAACATTTTAAATTTTTTATTTTATAAACATATATTTTTATCCCCAGGGGTACAGGTCTGTGAATCAAGATGGGATGGGGAGGGAGACAAACCATAAGTGACTCTTAATCTCTCCCCAACATTTTAATGTTGGAATCAGCCTTTTGTCTAGGACACTTATTCCATTGATGATCTGAACCAGTTTCATCTATTTCAGTCCCATCTATTCCCTGGTGACTCCCAAGCTTATGTCTTCAACACAGACCTTTCTTCTTACCTCTAGACCCATATGTCCAACTCCAGGGGCCAGCTGGACATATGACTTTTCACTAGACATATCCAAATCTTAACCCCTGATCTGCAGCCCCAAAGTTGTTTCATGCACGTTCTTTCCTATTTCAGTTGATGCCAACTCTGTTTTTCCAGTTATCCCACCCCTAAACCTTGAGTTCATTATTGACTCAGGGTTTTCTTCACACTCTCCATGTAAAATGTGTCTGAAAATCATATATTTCAAAACATATCTGGAATTTGACAGCTCCTTACAACTTCTATTTGTACCACCATTCTCTCTCTTCTGGATGACTATTACAACCCCTTAACAGTTCTCCCTGATTCCATCTGTGGCCTCTCCCAGTCTATTTTCAACATAGTAATCAGAGTAATTCTTTTAAAAATTGAGAAAATTGCTTTATATTTGAAAATCTGTCAATGTAATTTATTAGTTTAACAGAATGAGAAAAACCACAGGATCTTTTCAATAGACGCCAAAAAATCATATGATAAAATCCAAAACCAGTTCTTGATCTTAAAAAAAGTTTAAGAAAAACTAGGAATAGAAAGAAACTTCATTAAAATATCTACAAAAACAAGATTATCTTCAAGAAACACCATACTCAATGGTGTTATATTGAAATCTTTCTCCCCTAAAGTCTGGAACAATATAAGGATTCTCTACTTCCATCATTTCTTCTCAACACGGTGCCAGAGGTCCTAGCCAATGCAGTGAGGCAAGAATGAGATATACAGTGTTTAATGATAAGAAAGGAATAAGTAAAACTCTTTGATCCACAGATGACATAACAGTATATTAAAATTCCAAAAGAATCTATAAACTGTTAGAATTAAAAAGTGAATTGGCAAGATTTCATTCTTTTTTATGGATGAATAACTTCCTATTATATATATATACATATGCTTAAGTATAAAGAACAAACTGGAAGGATTTACTAGATGGGAGGTGGGTGATGAGATGGGTGAAATAGGTAAAGAGGATTAAGAGTACACTTATCTTCATGAACAATGAGTAATATAGAATTGTTGAATTGCTATATTGTACACCTAAAACTAATATAACATGGTTAACTTTGCTGGAATTAAAATAAAATAAGATAAAAAATAGTCAAATTCATAGAAAAAGAAAAAAGAAAAAAGTGAATTGAACAAGGTCACTAGATACAAAGTGAACATATAAAAAATATAGTTCTATATACTTGCAAAAAAAATTGTACAATTAAATGAAAAAATGCCATTTGCAATAGCATCAAAATGATAAAATACCTAATAAAAATATAACAAAAAATGTGCAAGACCTCACACTAAAAACCACTAGATATGGCTGAGAGAAATCAGAGATCTAAATTAAGAGATAAATATTACATGTATATTAATGGAAGGAGTCAATGTTGTTAAGATGTCAATTTTTGCCAAATTGATCAAATTTTACCAAATTGAATTGATCAGTTCATTCCCAATCAAAATTACAGCAAGATTGTCTTCTGGAAAATGAAAAGGTCATTCTAAAATTTATGAAAATGCAAAGAACACAGAATAACCAAGATAATGTTGGAGAAGGATAACCAAGTTGGAAAACTGCACACTATTTGATTTCAAAATACAGCAATAAGGGGCAGTGTGGTGTGGGTGTAAATGCTGACAAATATATCAGTAGAAAATAGATCAGGATAAACACACACACCTATGTGGCAGTTGCTTGATTATAAACAAACAAACTTCTACCTCCCACCCTACACATAAAATTATTCAAAGTAGATCACATACTTAAAGTGGAAGCCAGAACCATAATGTAAAAGGAAAAACATGATGAATTATATTTCAGTAAAATTAAGAATGATCAAATCTCATCATGAAGAAAGTTAACAGGAAATCTATAGACTAGAAGGTGATACTGATAATACAAATACCAACAAAGATCCTGTGTTCTTCCAATAAATTGGATTTGTTCTTCTACAAATCCAATAAGTAAGGATTTGTAGAAATAATAAGAAAACCGCTTTTTAAGTGAGCAAAAATTCAAAAAGATACTTTGTTCCAAAAGGACAAGTGTATGAAAAATGTGCTCAATAATATAACTCATTAGGAAATTGGAAATTCCCATACCCACCACAATGGTTAAACTTTTAAAACTGACAGTGCAAGTATTGGTGAGGATCTGGAGCAACTGGAACTCTTTTATACATTACAGGACACAGTGAGATCACTTCAACCATATTGGAAACATCTGCTAAAGTTAAATATTTGCCTACTCCATGAATTGCACTCCTGAATACAATACTCTTAGGTGTATATCCAACAGAAATAAGTTCATGTGTCCACAAAAAGCACACACAAGAATGTTCACAGTAGCCAAAAATTAAAAACATACCAAATGTGAACAGGAGAATTGATAAACTGTGGTATGTCCATATAAAGAAATATCATATATCAATTAAAAATAACAACCGTCTCTCTAAAAACAAACAAACAAAAAAACAACCTTCTACTACACACAATCACATCAATGAATATTGTAAATTTTTAAAATGGTAAGCTAAAAAAGCTGGACACGACAGACTACATATTGTATGATTCTTTCTATAGGAAAGCAAAACAAATCTGTGATAATGGAAGTCAGAATAGTGGCTACCCTAAATGGTGGTAGTGGGGTTATGGATTTGGAAGATGACAAGGGAATCTGAGTGGTAGAAATATTTTATACCTAGATCTGGATGGTGGCTACAAGGGTGTATATATACATGAAAATAATCATGCAGCTATGTCTTACTATAAATTATTCCTCAAAAGTACATTACGTAACTGAAATATTTACTAATTAAATGATATTATATCTGGATTGAGAGAGGAGGGGAAGTGAATGGGGTATATAAAAGATTGACAACTGGTTAAATGATATTATATTTGGGTTGAGAGAGGAGGGGAAGTGTACGGGATTATATAAAAGATTGACAAATTGATAATTTAAAAATTGGGTGATGGGCCATAGGGTCTGCTTTTATTTAACATTTCCATAATGAAAAGTTTAAAGCAAACAAAAATATGTCAAATCATGTCTTCTCTCTCCTTATAATCTTGCCTTGACTTCTGTCTTATTCAGAGAAAAATGCCAGTGTTTTTGTAACAGCTATAAGGCCCAGTATGCTGTGTCCTTAGAGCCTCTGCTTCTACTGTGTCCTCACACACCCATCCCAGTGACACTGACATTCTCTCTCCTCAGGGCCTTTGCTTAGACTGTGCTCTCTGCTTAGACTGCTTATTCTCTGCACATCTACAACTCCTTCAGTCTTGGCTCCAATGTCATCTCAGATCATACTGACCACCATATTTGAAGTTGCAACCCACTTCCTTGGTTTTCTTGACTTTCTTTACTCTGACATATTTTCCCCCTTTCCCTTCATAGAACTAATGCCTTTCTAACACACTGCATAATTTATTTAGAGAATTTTTGTTTAATACCTATCTTCCTCTCTATCCTAAAATGTAAGCTCCTCAAAAACAAGTAGATTTGCCTCTTTTGCTCACCAAACTATCCCAAGCATTTAAAGTAGTAAAAAGTCCCAAAAGAGTACCTGGAACATAATATATGCTCAATAAATATATGTTTAATGAATTAATGAAGAATTCTGTCTTGACTTCCATGCACCTTGATTACAGAAAAAGAATGTGCCACCATAATTGCTTCTGGACCATGTATAAGCTGTGTTTTTGTTAAAATGGCATTTGTCAGTCTTTGGTGGTATAATGAATGTTAAACAGTGTGCCTGTTTTCTCACCATCCTATTTATCTTAACAAGGAAGACCTTCAGAGCCCTGAAGGGGGATGTTAAGGGCCCGTCCCGGTCAGTTTGGGCTACTGTAACAAAATAGCACAGACTGAGTGGCCTGTAAACAATTTATTTCTCACAATTCTAGAGGCTGGAAGTCCAAGACGAGGGTGTCATCATGGTCAACTGAAGTCCTCTTCTGGGTCACAGACTTTCTGTTGTATTCTCACATGGTGGTAGGAGCAAGGGATCTCTCTGGGGTCTCTTTATAAGGACACTAAATCTATTTATGAGGATCCATCCTAATGACCCAATCACCTCCCAAAGCCCCATCTTCTACTACCATCATCTTGAGCGGTAGAATTTCAACATGTGAATTTAGGGGGAGCATATTCCAAGCACAGCTGAGCCTGACTAACCTAGTTTCCTCAGCTCCAGTCAGTTTGCCTGATAGTGAACTCAGGATACAGGAGAAGCCATACCATTTGGGAGACCTGTGGCAAATCTGACCAGTCATCTTTCATCTCTCAAGAATTTGGACCATGAAACAAGAAACTGGTCAGTGTAGTAGATACCTGCACAGGCAGAGAGTAAGGCATTTGAGGAACAACAGAGCAACCTCTGTCTTGACTCTACTCCCACTTCTGGTCCCTGTCTCCACATAGCCCAGCAGGACTCTCTCTCCTGGCCTCAGATATCCTGTTGAATTCTTAAAATAAACCCTCTTCACTCAAGTTTCAGTGGCTTTTTGTTCATGGAAAAGGGATCCTCAGACCAGGGCACCCAAACCCTGATATGCCTTGTCCTTGGGTATTCAAAGAGCATCAGTGCATTCTAGAATACCAATGTGATCAATATAGACTCCTGGGCTGAATTCTCAGAAATATGGGCTCACATGCAAATGGTAGGAGATAAGGACTAATAACAAGTGTTTTTAACATCTCCCTAGAATATTCTAATTTGCAAATCAGTTCGAGAAATCACTATAGGCTACCATTTCCAGATACAGACATTTCTACCATGTACATGTAGCTCTTTTTACCATTTTGGACAAAATTTGCACTGTAAATGCAGTAAGAAAGGTTTTATTACACATACCTACACTATCTCCTATCCTCATTTAAGATATACTAAGGCACAAAAACCAACCCCAGTAACCCTTAGGTTTCCCTGAGAAGAAAGCTCCCTTCTTTAGCAGCATTACCTTGGTCTGTATGTGCAAGTTTATAGAAATGAAAAAGAATGAAGTGCCTCACTCAGTAAGCGGCCAACCCTGTTCTTGTTTCCTGGAGGTCGCTGAGTCCTACATCAGGGTCACACTGACAGAGGGGTGGACAGGGCAGGACACAGTAAATTTTATGATCTGTAATAACAGTCCAAGTGATGCAGTGGAGATAAAAGCCCTAATCAAATTTCATGCTTCAGGGCGTGAGCTGATTACTGCCAGGCAGAGAAGGGATTTATTCCCAGCAGTTCTGACAGGTGCATGGGGCCAGGTGCGCTCTCTGAGGCTTCAGACACTACTGACCACTTCCAAAATGGAGAACCCATGAGTCAGGCAGCCTGATGCCCAATGGCTGGGTTTCTGGGGCTTCACAGATCAGACAGTAGGATGTCGTAAGAGAAACTTCACAAGCAAAATATTTGCAGAGAAAAAAGGACAGAAAGAGCTACAGTATGGCATGAACCTGGGGAAGCCCTGGAGTCCAGAACATGTGTACTAGGTTCCAGTCCAACCTAAAAAGAAAGGAGAATCCTAATGACCTCTCTCTTTTTAATTTGGTGTCTTCTGTAAGAATCAGTCTCACCCTCTGTGCAATCAGGATAATAACAGTACTACCTCTTGAGATGATTATAAAGATGAAAGTGGACAAGACTGGATTATGGGATATGATTACAGGTGGTACCCCAAAACTAGTAAGCTGACAACCTCGGAGACATCATAGCGCAGGCCCTTGACTGCCAGACAGTAATTCTTATGCCCAAGAGCTCTTAAGTTAAGATCTTAAGATCTTTGGTTCTGGATCAAAAGCATACAGAGAGACTAAAAGTCTAAAATGTTTTTGGTAAAGCCAGAGAAACTGTAAACCTAGTAATCAACTGCTAATGCAATTTTCAGGCCCCAGAACTTGCACCAACAGAAAGTAGGCTGCCCATACTGTTTGACTTCCAAAACCTTTGTGTTCATCTAGAATATGGTCTTGGAGGACAACCAACTGGGAAGATCCTTCCAGGAGCAGACCCTGGCACTGAGTGGGAACCCAACCACTTGGGATAACAGTCATAATTCTATCCTGTCCCAGGACTTTTGCAGCTCAGAGGAAGCTCTCGGTTGAAACTGAGAAAACACTAAGCTGTACCTCCAAGTGTACCCCTCAAGTCCACTCCAGGATGCTAGGTCTCAATCCAGTCCCCCTACAGGTAGGCTGGTCCCTCTCTCCTCTTCCTAAGTCCCACTCTTTCTTCAGATCTTAGATAAAATCTGCTCACCTCTACCCAGAGCCTTCTTTAACCAACCATGTCATAGAACTTTCCTTCTTTCAGAATTCCTTATAAATCTTTCTACCAAGCATCAGAATTATGCATAGCAATAATATCTATCCTAAACAAACAAAGGTAATATATACCAGAGGAAAGAGCTCTGGCTTTGATCACAGGCTCTGGTTCTACCTCCGTTAACTGAGTGAGCCGTGGAAAGTTCCTTACCTTCTCTGACCCAGGGTTCTCATTTGTCAAATGCAGATAATCATACTTCATAGGGTAATTTCAAAGAGTAAAATGATATACATATAAATTACCTGGCCTACAGTAGGCATTTAGTACTTGTATCACTTACTTGATCACTTCCTTGTATTAATATAAGTAATTATTATCTGTACCATTTATTTTTTCATGTTTTTTTAATACATATAACTAAAATAGAAGCTATTTAAGGATAGAATTGAGTCTTGCACATTTTCGTGTTCTTGATAGGTTGATGCCCACAATTAGTGTCATGAAATATCTATTACTAAGGACTAAAGTGACTTTTGAGTTTAGGCCCTTTTGTTTCCCTTTGGTGTTTCTAAACTACTAGCCTACAGAGATGGAGGCTAATTTTGGGTCCCTAGCAGATGTGGTGTCCTTTTTCTAACAGTTCTGGAAGCAGATGATCAGTGGAACAACTGAAAATACCAGTTGAGAATGTGGACCTAAACAACCAGATATTGAGAATCTAGGGATAGAGTCCATGTGGTAAGATAAAAAATGTGCTAAAAATAGATATATGGAATAGAAATCTTGCTATTTCCCAATGGAAATGAGAGGACAGTGGGTGAAAGTTCCCGAAAAAGGAATCTGGGCAATAGGTTCAAGAATCAAAGACCCGTAAAAGGACTTTACAACAGAATTGGGTCTTCCTACTCAGGCTCCAAGTTTTTATATGTTGTCTGTAGAGAAGGCATCAATTCTGGCCTGATGCTAGGTCTAGCAGGAACCCAGAGGCACCTAACTGAGATATGTTCCCAAAGCTCCCTCCAGGCAGATGATGACACACATTCTCTCTTTAAGACTAAACAAGAAAAAGTTTTTTTCAAAGAATATAGTCTGATTTATTTTTTATCTTCTCCAAGAGTAACCATGTTCTCTTTATACATTCCTAAAAGAGGCAGAGAAAAGTATTGAGCTTCCAAAACATAAACACAGAAGAAAGGGACTGCTGCTAGTGGGTGGTGTCTAGAAATCCAGGCAACTTGATTGTTCCACATTTGCATTCCAGAAAAAAAAAAAAATACAACCACCTCCCATTCACCATCAATATCCACATGATCTTTGGGCATTCCCTTCTTGCTCTCAGTGGTTTAATGATCTTCCTTGAAAGACTTCTGGGTGTACCAGGGGAAAACATTCCTTTCCAGGCCAAGCCCAGCTGTCCCATGTCTGGGGTGGTCTCCCTGATTTACCATTGGAGCTCCTCACAATTCCCCTCCTCAACATCCTCCTCTGCCATAGGCATTGCACCACCATCAGCCTTGGAAAAGCTTCATAACTCAGGATGACAATATAGAGACCATTAAGCCTACATACATCAGCAAAACTGCCTCACTGCTGTCTGTGCTGCAGGTTATAAAGATATGTCACAACACACATGGGCCCCTCGAGCCCTGGACTTGATGGGCTGTGCTCAGAAGGCCACTTCTAAGACCAAAGCCATTTTTCACTCAAGGACTCTGTCCAAGGGGGGGCTCCAAATGCTGCACAGTAATGTTGATGCTGATAGCTCTGGGGTATTACCCATGCATGGCCCATTGCTCAGATCTCAAAACTGGTGATCAGATCAAGATATATACTCATTCATACACATACACTGAAACATGAGTATCAATTCCTTTTACTCCTGACTGGGGGAAAACCAAGAGCCTACAGTGTAAGAATCCACTCAATCAGGTTAATGAATGAAACAATCAGGTAGAAAGTCAAGATCCCCAAATCAAGTCTAATACTCCCCCAAATTTCCATAACCAGTAAAACATCTGGAGCTTCATGGAGAAGAGATTTTTCTCTTTAGTACCCATAAAGTATGAGCTCTATTAAAACTACTGACTTTCAATAGTCCTGGGCCAAGAAGCTAGCTTCTGAGACTCCTTAGCATCCTCTTCTCAGCCCCAGGTCCCAACTTGACCTCCAGGCAGATTAGCAAAAGTTGATGGGTGACAATGTCAAAAACCTAGTGATGATTTAAAAGCAAGTGACAAAGTCAAGAGCACACATATCAAAATTCACAAATGTATATGACATTTGCCAAGATATCTGTCCATTTTCTATGACACTATGACCAGAGGCTACAAGATGGTACAATCTTGTCTCTTGTCCCTCTCTAGGGGCTTGATGATGACATCTTACTTGTAAAATGTTATATAGCTTGTATAAACTAAACTTGAAGATCTTAATTTAACATACACTGGCATTTATTTAGAATTAGGGCTCCCCTTCATTTTCATATTAGATCCCTACCAGTTTGAGCTTCTCATGGCCCTGTCCATCCAAATCAATACTGTCCAGTGCAACTTTGACAATGATGTAAATGTTTGGTCCAATAAAGAAGACACTAGCCACACGTGGCTATTTCACTAGCCACGTGTAGCTACTAAGCACCAGGGTGCAAAAACTCAAACTATGGCCAATTTCCAGCTACCAGTCTGTAGTTTATGAATACACAGGCAGGGAAGACTTTGCACAATCAGCTTCCTGAGGTGGTTCATGCCAGCTCCAGCACACTCTGGGGTGGGGGGACCACCAGTGAGCCAGGGACTACTGGGAAGTGGCTTACATAGGGAATGGAGGGTATTCCCCACAGTGCAAGACTTGTGGGTGAGAGATCCCCAGTGATGACTGTGTCTGCAGAATCCGGGAGAATGAGTTTGACTACTTTCCATACAGAGAGCAAACATCACCCAGTCAAGGTAGAGCTTGCCTTTCCTCTTACATCTCTTCCCTCGCCTCTGCCCCTTCACCCTTTCCAGATATAAAACAGCAGCTGGGGAGTCTGTGAGCTTAAATTTAAAACAGAATGATATCTCTTGGCCCTAAAGAGACTGCCTCAATGCCACCAAAATCCAGCCTGTGACCAGGGGAGAGTGTCATAACTTTCACATCCAAGTCAACGACCGTCTCTCTTGAAAACCCCTTTGTTCATTCAGTGTCTTTGCATGAAGATTTCCTTCCAGATTTCCTGTGGTGAAACAAATGAGCAAAAGGAGAATGTAGGCATCTTCCTGCTATAACATGAGATAAACATGAATAGACATCCATTGTTTTCCATCAGACATCCATTGTTTTCCATGAGTCACAGATGCTTACTCTAGAAGTTTTTCCTTGTTTGCCAGCTAGGTCCATTTAGGGTATGCCTGTTGTTTGGTGAAAATTCTGTGCAGGACCAATTGTCAAGTTGAGAGCCCAGGAAGAATAGCAAGATTTGCTAATATTTGGTGAGTACCCCAAGGTGCCACTTTGGAGAGAATGGCACGGTTGGGTCTAAAATAAAGAGCCTTTCTCTCCCTCCCTGAAGGACAGAGGTCATGGAAGGAGTCACACAGAACACTGCTGCTTCGTCTTCTACATTCATGAACCCTCTACTTTCTCCCTCTAGCTTCCTGGTGTGAAGCAGAAGCTCAGATGATTCCTCACCCCTTCTGGGTCTTGGGACTACTTAAGAATTGCCAAAGTACTGGGATCCCCAGAATAAGGCACATTCTCCGAAGCCTGCCTATGACTCTCAGGGGGCTTATGGACAACACTCACCCCTCACCCAGAGTCAGAGGACCCAGATTCTGGGGATTTGAGGCTCGGAAGCTCTGTTTGAAGGCTGGTGCTCTGGTACTTTTGCCCTCCGAGAGCACCACTGCAAATGATCCTTCCCTCTTCCCCCCAGCCCCTTCCCACTTTCTCCAGCTGGCCGGGCCACAGCTCAAGATCGCTTGCCAGTTGAACTGGCACCATGAACGGTTCAGCAGTGGTTTCCCTGGTCTAGAGGAAACAGCCAAATTCCTTTAAGCAAATCATGTCTTTGTTATTGATTTTCTCCACTTGAAGGCTTGAGAATCCCTGATTAAATCATAAACTGCTGCATCAGCCATGCACTGTTTCAGTCTCTTGAACCAAACTTCAGTTTCTTTGGGGCCTTCAACTCAAATGCAGTAAGTTCTGGATCTATATCCATCATTCTTTGACTCATTTAAACTCTAATATTTATTGAGTATATTTCAAGAGCCAGACACTATTTGAGGCAGGGGGTAGTATAGTGAACAAAACCAATCTTATCTTAATTCACCCTCTTCAAAAATGGCAATTCTAACTATTGTTGCTTTCAAAACAATGGTAATAATTATTATAACAACTACGCAAGCCACAGTCTCTGTTCTAAATATTTTATATGCATCACCTCATTATTTCTCAGAAAACTTGGTGACATAGGTGTTATCATAATCCCCTGGTAATTTGCTTAAGCTAAGGAGAGGCAGAAACAAGATGTAACATCAGGCACTAAACTACATTTAGATTGGTTGTGGTTACAAAACTAAGTTAGATCATGCACCATTACTGAAATGTGAACAGACATCTCACCTAAAATTAGTCTGCAATGTGCATATATTTAAGTAGACCTGGGGTTACCTGTGGCTGCCAAGGGTACTGAAGTCAGCATGGATATAATCAGAGGATACCGACAACTTTGCTAACCATAGATGGTTTGGCCACCCTAGAAAAAAGTAGGATGTGCATGACAGGGAACACAGGGCAAAGGATGACTAGAGTTGAATCGGCAGCCAAAGGACAAACCAGCCAAAAGTTATTTTTAAAAAGTCATCTTAAAAAAAAAAAAAAAAAACATGATGGGGGTGTCTGGGTGGCTCAGTTGTTAAGCAACTGCTTTCAGCTCAGGTTATGAGCGCAGGGTCTTGGGATCGAGCCCCGCATTTGGGCTCAGTAGAGAGCCTGCATCTCCCTCACCTACTCCCCCTGCTTGTGTATGCTCTTTGTCAAACCAATAAAATCTTTTAAAAATGATAAATAAATAAATAAATAAAATTTTAAAACCATGATGGACAGAAGAAATTATTATAATCCTAAGGGAATACTGGTGAAAGTACAGAGTCAGTACTAAAAGGGCATACTCGTCTGAAGGATATATTTTTATTTATTTTTTATTTATTTATTTATTTTTTTAAGATTTTATTTATTTATTTGACAGACAGAGATCACAAGTAGGCAGAGAGGTGGGCAGAGAGAGAGAGGAGGAAGCAGGCTCTCTGCTGAGCAGAGAGCCCGATGCGGGACTCGATCCCAGGACCCTGAGATCATGACCTGAGCCGAAGGCAGCGGCTTAACCCACTGAGCCACCCAGGCGCCCCTGAAGGATATATTTTTAAATAGCAGTTTCCTATATCCATGGCTTCTAAAGATCCCAGTTAATGCTAAAAGACATTCAAATGAAATTTGAGGTTGGGACTCTAGGGAGAGCAGTAGTCCCTATGCAGGGTGAGGCCATATTTTGCAGTGTCTGATGGCTATACAACTTGGGCGACCGTAAATAAAAACTGCTAAATACCAAATTAGGTCCAGAGCCTTGGAAGGGACCCTAAAGCTTTGGCACATTAGCATCATGGCAAATCCATCTCGGCCCAAGTGATTATGAGAAAAATGCCACCTTAGTATTTGGATCACAGTGACTAAGGGAAGATTAAAAGTCCAATTTGGAGCACTGTGCGATCAGAGAATAATTACTTGAAGATGCTTGATAAGAAGATGCAATATAATGACGGAGGTGGTATGAAGGGAGGCTTTTGGCAATGCAAACCACTGAAAGAGACAACCGATATAAATCTGAGTTACATACCATTCTTTGCCTATCAACATTGCTAACTTAAAAAAACCCATACTGTTAAATCAGCCTCTAGCTAGCACATATAGCACCTATGTACAATATACAAGAAGACCCCCACATAGGCAGACAAGGACAAGTCCTCTTTGGTCAGGCAGAGCCCCTGTAGGTGAATGGTATAACAATCATTGGAGCTTTGGGGCTAGGTAAAAAGCATTACCGGCTATGTGGTGCCCCACTTGCAGAGTGCCAGGCTCGGCAAGAGAAATACAATCTGGATTTCAGCCCTAATTCATCCTCTTAGCTGGGCATCTTTGTGCAGTGTTCCAACTGCACAGCCAAACATGGCGGTCCTGATTCTAGAAATGTACTGATTTAAAACATATGCCTAGGGGCACCTGGGTGGCTCAGTGGGTTAAAGCCTCTGCCTTTGGCTCAGGTCATGATCCCATGGTCCTGGGATCGAGCCCCACATCGGGCTCTCTGCTAGGCAGGGAGCCTGCTTCCCTTCCTCTCTCTCTGCCTCTCTCTCTGCCTACTTGTGATCTCTCTCTGTCGAATAAATAAATAAAATCTTTAAAAAAATAAATAAAACATATGCCTAAAGAACTTAAAATGTGTATTTCTCTGGCTCAGGAATGTTCACTCTTTGGAATTTGTCTTAAGAAAATTATCAGTAAAAAGGACAAAGGTTTATGTAAAATAAAGCATGTAGATGTAATATTTGTGTAGCAAAAAGTTAAAAACAACCTGTATATCTAATAAATAGAAAACTGGTTAATTAACTAGTGATTCTAATGTACAAGAGAATACTCACTACCCATTAAATGACTTTTTTTTTTTAAAGACTTTATTTATTTATTTGACAGACAGAGATCACAAGTAGGCAGAGAGATAGGCAGAGAGAGAGAAGGAAGCAGGCTCCCTGCTGAGCAGAGAGCCCAATGTGGGGCTCGATCCCAGGACCCTGAGATCACGACTTGAGCTGAAGGCAGAGGCTTAGACCACTGAGCCACCCAGGCACCCCTAAATGACTTTTCAATGATAGTAGGAAATATTCATGACATAATTCTAAATTAAAAAGCAAGAAGGGAGGGCGACTGGGTGGCTCGGTGGGTTAAAGCCTCTGCCTTTGGCTCAGGTCATGATCCCAAGGTCCTGGGATAGGGACATCAGGATATCTGCTCAGCAGGGAGCCTGCTTCTTCCTCTCTCTCTCTCTGCCTGCTTCTCTGCCTATTTGTGATCTCTGTTTGTCAAATAAATAAAACTTTAAAAAAAAAAAAGCAAGAAGGGAGGGGCAGGTCCATGGCTCAGTCCATTAAATCTGCCTTCAGCCCAGGTCATGATCCCAGGGTCCTGGGACTGAGTCACACGTCAGGCTCCTGCTCAGGGGTAACCTGCTTCTCCCTCTTCCTTTGCTCCTCCCCAGTGTTCTCTCTAGCTTGTGCAATCTCTCTCTCAAGTAAATAAATAAAATCTTAAAAAAGAAAAAGGCAAGAAAGGAAATTATGCAGATTAAAAAAAAAAAAAATGTGTCTCTTAAAAAGACTAGAAATGTTTCCAAACATTAAAAGTGATTGTCTATGGGTAGTGGGAATACAGGGGATTTTTACTTTCTTCTTTATGTTTTTCTAATTAAAAGACTTTTTTACATTGTAAATATCATCATAACCCTCAAGGCAAACACACATTTTTAAACAGTACCCAGATTTGTAGGGCAGAGACAAAGTGGGTGGGGGGAGTACATGTCACCTTGACCTTACGAGTCTATTGTCTGCACCTCATTGATTTCCACTTCTCATTGAGTCCCTGCCCTTGGTTGCCTGGCCACCCTTGGCTTCATTGTCTCCTTTGACTTACAGGGGTGGGGGTGGGGAGGGTAGGTCACTGAAGGAACATGATGTCTCCCTATGACTGTCACATTTCAAAGCTCTAGGAGTGCCTCTGTGTGCTTGAGCACTATGACACAATAGCTTTGAGTCATTAAAGACACTTGCCCAGACACCATCATAAGAGGTGAAGGTAATGTGAACCAGGCAGGAGCAGCTAATTGACTTAGCTATTTACTTTCAGATTTATAGGACACCACTGCTGAGTAATTAAGCTTACTGAGCTATTTCCACAAGATATTAACTTTATGTAATCCTCACTAAACATAAATTGAGACTGGGTTTGGGTTTTGTTTTGCTGTTTTTCATTTTGGAATCAGTAATTAAAGATTATTCAATTATGATAATGTGCTTCTTTTAGGAACGGTCTTTGTAGCTGAAGCATGATGAATACCATGCCGCTTGGATGATAATAATGACTTTAAAGCTCTCCTGTGAAGTTCCAACGGAAGGAGATGTGCTTTCCCACTTTTTCTAGGCTAGCTGTTCTCTGAACTCTGTGTCAGAACCACCTTTAAACCAAGGCATATTTTCTTCCCTGGGTTAAGTGGTGCCCAGACACGGCTGAAACCCTGGGGGTCACGTTAGCACGTTGTGGGTAGCAATGGGAAAGGCTTCAGGCTTAATAATCGGTGGCTTAGAGTGGCCAGAAAGAATAACTCAGGACCCTAGGACTACAAATCTCCAAGGACTAAAGGGAAAAGCCCCACTTGGGTCATACTGGACAGTAGGGCTGTGCGGTCTAGCCCAGCCTCCTCTCCGCCAAAGGGCTCTTGCCTCAGGCTTCCCCAGCAAACATTTATTGAGGGCTAGATGTTGATGCACATAACATCCCTGGTGAGCATGTAATCAGCACTCCTTCTGAGGAGCACTTATCAGCCACTGGAGCAGAAGGTGCATCCAGGTACAAAAGACCGACGAGCAGGCTCCTGGCTCAGCTCCCAGCTCAGCAGGAACCACACTTCTCTCTTTGGTCCAACCTAGCTCTCAGGAGATCAGGCAAAAACAGCGGAGGTTTCTAAATAAGGCTAGACCCAGGTTTCTAACTTGGCTGAGTTTGTTTTTTTGTTTTTTGGTTTTTAATTAATTTATTTTTTTCAGCCTAACAGTATTCATTGTTTTTCCACCACACCCAGTGCTCCATGCAATCTGTGCCCTCTCTAATACTGAGTTTGTTTTGGTAAACCTCAGTTTCATCTTTTGTAAAGTAGGGATGATACAATGTAACTGCTGGAGAGTTCAGGGAATTCGCTGGGATCCTGGATGTAAGTGTGTAACATGGTTACTGACATCCTGTGGCTGGCTGCTATCTGTTCCCTTCTACCACTCCTACTGCTTCCCAGTCTCCTCTCATTCAATCCTTGATACCAGTCAGTGGCTACACTTCCAAGACACCTGGGAAACGTAAAAACTACAGATGTAGGCGTCTGGGTGGCTCAGTCTGTTAAGCATCTGCCTGTGGCTCAGGTAGTGATCCCAGGGTCCTGGGATTGAGCCCCACATCAGGCTCTCTTCTTGGCAGTGAGCTCCGTTGGAACTTCACTCTGCTTGGCAGAGAGCCTGCTTCTCCCTCTTCTTCTGCTGCTCCCCTCGTTTGTGCTCTCTCCGTATCAAATAAATAAAATCTTAAAAAACAAACAAATAAACAACAGATGCTCTAGCCCAGTATTAATTATCTATTGCTGTGTAGCAAATCACCCCATGCTTAGCAGCTTAAAAACCATAAATATATCATCTCCCAGTTTCTGTAGGTCTGGAATCCGGACACAGTTTAGCCAGGTGGCTCTGGTCCAGCATCTCTCATGACGCTACAATCAGGGTGTCACTGGGGCCATCATCACCCGGGGCTTGGCTGGGAAAGGAGACTATACACCTAAACTTAGTCACATGGCCATGGCCAAAGTTCCTCACCAATGGAACTACCAAAGTTCCTCACCCCCTTCCATGGGGCTACTCATGACATGACCTTTTGGCTTTCCCCAATGCAAGTGATCTGAAAGAGCCAGAAGACAATGCCACTGTGTCTTTTATGAACTGGTCTACAAATCACATAGTTTCGCTTCCATCTTATTCTGTCTGAAGAGAATCACATAGTTCTGCCTACATTCTGTGGGAGGGAATATCCAGGGGAAGGATCACTGGGGCACTGGGATGGGGGTGGGGGGTGTGGCAGGCATCCTGGAGGCTGGCCGCCACATGCCCCAGTCCCAAAGATTTCAACTCAACTGGTTTGGGACTCAAGAATCTTTTTTTATTTTTTTATTTTTTCTTAACTCTCTAGGTAACTCCAATGTACCACCAAGGTCAAAACCACACACTGCACTATCTATCCTAAGTTAGCTTCTCTCTGGCCCTATGTGGGCAAGTTAATCCTTTCCCTCAGCATGTCCTTAATTGGTTCATCCCTCCTGCTGCTAAATCCTCTCAGGTCCTTCCTAAGTAGTCAGGCCAGGAGCAGGGCCCTTTAGAAGAGCAAAAAGCGACAGCAGAGAAGCTGAAGTCCAAATAAGCAAACAGCACCCAAAACTAACATGATGGAAACACTGGAAGGCCCTGGAGCTCCCGGAGCCAGCAGTTAGGCAAGGAGCCAGGCTAAGTCAGAAATCAGGGCTGCTGAAGGGGCCGTGCATTGGAGGCCAGGAGGCCAGGAGATGGTGACACGTGACCAAAGCAAAGGTCCTCCCCCCCACAGCCAAAGCAGTCTGCTGGCTCTGCCCTTGCTGCCTTTCTGTTCTTTACCCTGGGGAAAGCCAATTCCAAAACACCTCCCTAAAGTGGGTGATGCCAGCCAAAAGCAGCTTGGAGGAGGAGGAGGAGGAGGAGAGCAGACAGTCCTGGCTTCCTGGCAGAGGCATTTCCCCTAACACAAGCTGCCCTCAACCCCTCTTCCAGTAAGCAAGCTTTCCTGGCTCGTGATCATGTTGGCATTGCCATCCACAGATGAAAGTTGCCTACAACAAAAATAAACATGAAATGATTATGACATACACATCAGCAGGGAGCGAGGTGTCCATCTTCACAGATGGCTGATTCATCTTTGTGTAATGAAACCCAAATTGTAATTGTATATATTTCCAGCCTGTTCTCTCTCTGCTCACGAAAGAGGTATCTGACTTTGTTGGATCGGTTGCTGCCTGCTCAGGCCCTAGGGTCCTCTGGCCTTTTGTAGCACAGAACCGAGGTAGAAGGGGGAATGGAAAGACGGGAGGGATGAGAGCCAGGGCTGGGGGAGGGCTATGCAGCGATAGCTCTGAAGAGAGTTGGGGAGTATTTGCAGTGTGTGAGGGAAATGGATGGAAGGGAAAAGGGTTGTAAAAAGAGAAATGGTTCTCAGGATTGAGTCCCTTTAAAATTTCCAAGGATAGCAGCTAAACAAAACAAACAAACAAAAAAACCTTAGTTATTGGAAATTTCTTTTTAGTGGGTGGACTATGTTTTTCAATCATGATCATGTTTTGAGACTGGACAATGAGGACCCCCTTGAGCAAGGTTGCACTACGTATCCACATTCAAGTCCATGCAGAAGTGAGCAGGTGTGGAGAGATTATGGCACTCCACGTAGGTCCCATAATTGCAGTGGGGGGGAGACAGAAGGCCACATCATACACAACCACTTGTGCCTTCAAACTGCATCCTGTGAACAGCAGGGAGCCTGTGAAGAATTCCAAACAAAAGAGTCACAGGGTTGGAGGAGGGTGTGCCATTGATGGGAGGAAAGGCCATCTCATTAGCAGCAATTAGGCTGGGTGAGAGATGATAAAGGCCCATATGCTAAGACAGTTGGGAGGCGGGGAATAAAAGGAAGGAGGAGATATGAGGAACACTTAGGTGATAAAATCAGTAGGACTTGGTGCTTTACTAGATCTTTGATGGGACAGGGAGTCAGGGGTACTCTGAAGAAGGAGGAGGACTTGAGGCTGACCCTAAGGGTGCAGCTTTGGTGTCGGGGGTGGGAGGCCAAGACAGACGTCAGGGACACAAGGAATTCAGAAGGGGAGCAAGCACTGAACTCTGGTTATAGGCAAGATCAATGGGAAAGCTCCTGATGACATGCCATGGTGATGCATTGTCCTTACGGCTCCCATTACTAGGCGTTTTCAGCTTTTACAATAGGACTCTCTCAAACCTTATGGAGATGCAGTATTTAACTTTTTTTCAATTTCAAGGTTCTGCTAGTTTCGGTACTATGGATACCCACACCACTTACAGCTCCCAGATATAATCCTGGGACTCCTTTGTTTGAAGTTCTTCTACCTCCCAGGGTGCCTGGGTGACTCAGTTGGTTGAGCATCTGCCTTTGACTCAGGTCATGATCTCAGGATCCTGGGATCGAGCCCCCTGTCAGGCTCCCTACTCAGCAGGGAGTCTGCTTCTCCTTCTCCCTCTTCCCCTCCCCCTACTCATGCTCTCTCTCAAATAAATAAATAAAACCTAATAAATAAATAAATAAATAAATAGATAGATAGATAAATAAAACCCTGTGCAGTGATGGTGCCTATGTGGGGTGCTATGAACTCTCCCTACATTTTCACATTTGTGCATTTACTCAGGCTCTTCCTACCACTAGCTTGACATTTTGTTGCCACAGCCTGCACCCCAAGACTCCATCTGGAGGGTGCCTACTGTGTCTGTACCGTGTTGGTTCAATTATCACCCATCCCAGATACAATTAATTCCCTCTTTATGTTCCCCCATTGTGCCCAGAGGTAATTCCATTCCCATGTTTATAACCTTTATGCACCTAACATTTTGAATATCTGCCTCACTCAGTGAGGTTGAAGACTTCTTAAGGGCAGGATCTTATCCCAATAGTATGTAATAATTATAGTTTTATTGTTAGGAATATTGTTCATGACCATTTGTTGAGGACCTACTATGTCACAGAGCCAGTGCTCTTTCCAACACCATGCTGCTTCTTTTTTATAAAGAATTTATTTATTTATTTATTTATTTATTTGAGAGAGAGAGAGAGAGAGCGCACAGAGGGAGAGTGAGAGGAAGAATCAGACTCCCCACTGTGCAGAAAGCTGGACTCAGCACTCCATCCCAGGACCCCAGGATCATGACGTGAGCCGGAAACAGACGCTTCACTGACTGAGCCACCCCGGTACCACTGAACTTTTTCTTTTTGTTATTTTTATTGCCAATACCTGGCAGAGCCTAGCATATAGTAGGCACTCAGTAAACTATAACAAATGAATGGGTATCTATTTGTTGAGAAAAAGCAACAGGAAGTTTGAGTTTGACTCTTATTATTTCTCTTCTCCAGCACATATGAAACCTATAAGCAGATATCCTATTTCTGAGCCCCAAAAGTAGGTTTTTAGGAATAAATTAAGCAAATATCACAAAAATTTTAATATAATAGATATGCTTGTTTTTATAGGAAAATTTCCAGAGCAATAACAGATTGGGGAATTATTTTTAACAGTATTTCAATGAAAGAAAGGAAATACAGATATGAATATGAACTTTTAATCAAGTATACTCCCTTGTACAAGACATACCAACCTAGTAATTATTTATCTATTGTTTTGTGTGTGATTTGATTCCTGAAATTTTGGGCATTGTTGTAAGTTTTTCACAGTACAATATCTTAATAATGATTATATTAGTATTTATTATTATATGATTTATGGGCATAAGAAGCTTAATTTGGGGGCACCTGGGTGGCTCAGGTCATGATCCCAGGGTCCTGGGATGGAGCCCCATGTTGGGCTCCCTGCTCAGTGGGGAGCTGGCTTCTCCCTCTCCCTCTGCAGCTCCCCCTGCTTCTGCTCTCTCTCTCTCTCTCTCTGTCAAATCAATAAATAAATTTTAAAAATCTTAAAGAAAAATAAGCTTCATTTTATTATTTTCTCTCCTCTTGAGTTTGTTTGAAAGTGATCGTTATAAAAAAAAATGAAAGTTTTTTTCAATGCAGCCTTGTTTTAAGATCTTTCCTTAGTAGACTCAACAGTAACTTCAGAGTGGTTCCCTTTTCTACCACTAAACCATCCCTTTCCCTACTAAGCAAGCAGACTACCTGGAGAAGTCACTCTGGTGAGTGAGTGCTAGATCAACTGTGGCACATGATGTATTTTATCTGGTGAAATCACTCCCCAACATGTGCAATGAATTCGCCCACACTGATTTGCTTGGATGATGTATGCAGCCGTGATTCAGGCCCAAACAGCCACCTGGAGAGGCAATTCTTCTTCAGGGGACAGCCCAGGGAATATGAGATGTGGTCAGTGACAAGCATGACGACAGTAAGATTTATCTGTCAGCTGGGGGCAAGATTAGTGATGTTCTTCAGCTTCAGGACGGGCTTTAGACTAAGAAGTAAAATTGCTCAAAGTCTGTAGCCTGAAGCAAATGTGAATTTTCCTTCATCTCTCAAAAACCTCAGCCAGACCTCTGAGTCCAGGAGAGTTGCAGCTTGAAACCCAGCAAGCCACTAACCCCTCCTGAGGGCAGGAGCTGTTGTGAGAAGAGCAGATGTGCAAATAAATTTGATAAAGCATCCAACTTTCCAAATCTTCAAGGGAGTAAAACTGGGTTCAGGTTATTCTGCTACATTGTTGGTGAGAGGTAGAAAACAAACATGGAAAAAAATGTAAGTTCTTAGAGTCAGATAGAGATTCTGATACCAGAAAAGCCACTCCCAATTTGTAACCTTAATACTATTTAAGAAGCCTAAGTTTCCACTGTCTTGGGTAAAAGATGGTGAAAATATCACAGAAATAATATATGTAAAGAGTCAGCATGATGCTGGAACATAGTTCTCAACAAATGATAGGTATATTATCCTCGAAGATTTTTGGCTGAGTTTGCAAGGTTCCAAAAGGCATACAAGGAAAAAAAAAAAAAAAAAATAAGTGTTGGTTTTATAGATCAGAAAGAAAACACTGAGGAAAGCAAGAAAATCATAAATTATGTGAAGACAGCAAATTAGACATTAGAGAAATTAACGGGCAGCCAACAGGAATAGGGGGAAACAGGGCCAGCTACGCTTCTCTCAGGCAGAGCTCAGTTTTTCAGGACTTGTTTCATCTGGTTTTACAAGGCATTAAATTATTAAAATTGAGCTGAAGTCTCCTGAACATTCAAAATCTCACTGTGACAGTTTGGAAGCTTTTAGCGCTGACACATGCCATCCCCATAGAGACACACTAGTGCTGGGACAGTGTTGGCCTGAATGGATCTTAACGGCCAGTGCCCATAAAAAGAAGTAGAACAGACAGTAGCTGAAGGGTTGCTAAACCAAGCCATTAAGTTACACTCCCTCTATTTCCCCAATCTCTGTAAAAACTTTACAATTCATTAATTTTGTGGGATTTGGGATCCCGAGTCTGTAATTCTTGGTTAGTGCCATCCCATATGCTCTGGCAGAGAAGATGAGGAGACGTAGTTCCCAGCCACACATCAGCACGGACTCCAGGCTCAGACCTAAAGATGCGGCTTCAACTCGAATGTTTAACATCTGCCTGATTTATGGTCCCTTGATTTATGAAGAGAGCTGGTAAAAGCTGTTGGGAAGCATTTTGATGCCACTTGTGTTCATTTTCAGCAATAAATTGTAATGGTGTTGCAAGAGCAAATGTATCAGACAGCCAGAGTCTATTATGGTGCAAGGCCAGCTGCATCCTGGGAACATCGCAGTATATTTGGGATGCAAAAAGCTATCTTTGAGTATCATTTGGGACATATTTTTAAATACACGAAAATTAGGAATATAGGCATTCAGGTTCCCACAGCCACACTAATTGGGCCACATGATTGTCTAACCATCAGGTTGTATATGACATTGAGTAGGACAGACATGTGTCAAAATTAGACCCAGAAGTCATTCAGCCATCTGCAGTGTGGAACTGTCAACCCTAATGGTCTGAGTATACTCTGTGTTTGTACTATGACATTTTACATGGTTTATGCATTATCTCCTAACTTGTTAAACAGCGTTATGGTAACGTACATCTCTCCCCTTTCTCTCTTTGCCCTTGGTCTTTCCCAATTCAGGAGCCCTCACTTCTTTTCACCCCAAAGCTTCACACAATTCTCTCCAGCATCAGTCACTCCCCCAGTCAATCTCTCCTCCAACTGGTGGCCAAATCAATCTTTCTAAAGCTCCACTCTATTTAATCCTGTTCATTCCATTCATATTCTAATCATATCGGTTTTTTGGTGCTCAAAAACCACCAATGGACATTCACACCTTTTAAAACATAGTCATGAGGGACGCCTGGGTGGCTCAGTTGGTTAAGCAGCTGCCTTTGGCTCAGGTCATGATCCCAGCGTCCTGGGATCGAGTCCCACATCGGGCTCCTTGCTTTGCAGGGAGCCTGCTTCTCCCTCTGCCTCTGCCTTCCACTCTGTCTGCCTGTGCTCACTTTCGCTCGCGCTCTCTCTCTGACAAATAAATAAAATCTTAAAAAAAATAAAAATAAAAAAATAAAACATAGTCATGACACATTTCACAACTAATGAGTTATGTGGATCTGGTCTTCAGGGGGACCTCCCCCAGATCCCCAGTTGTCATCAATTTTTGACTTCTTCATTTGACATTAAACTCTCAGACAGCAGAGCTAGTGCTAGAATGTAATAGATGCTTATTAAATATTTGCTGAATTACTAAATGAGGGAATCCATTCAGACACCCTGGCTGGCAATATGAACTACTAAAAATTCTTCCAGAAAATAATCTGCAAATATCAATATTCATGAAAATATTCATAATTTTTGACCTTAAAATAATATTTCTGATCATGTTCTAAGGCAACCATTCAAAGAGGAAACAATGTCTATGAGGCATTGCTCATAATAATGAAATGTTAGAATGAATTTAAAGCAATAATAAGAGAATGGTTAAGTTAATTAAGGTAAATCCATTCAAATGAATATTATAAAGACAATGAAAATTATTGTGAAGACTTGTTAGTGACATGGAACATTCTGTGTTCTATTTCTTTTTGAAAAGTACTGAAAATCGAAACTATATCTAGTTTTATCCACTTACCTCGCAAGGATGGTAAACAAAATACTTAAAAGTAAAAATGGTGGTATTATAGAGAAAAATTTTCTTTCATTTGGATTTTAGTTAATGTTATCATGCAAGTAAAAAGATCATTTTCCTGCCTAATAAATGAATACTTCCATGGCACCCTAGCCCACAGAATAAAATCCAGACCCAGCCTATCATTCCAGATATCCAACAGTCTCTTTTGTTTGTTTGTTTAGAACAGTCTTTTTCAAACCTATATTTCTAGGCTTATTTCTTTATCATTTTTGGTTATGAGTTATATGTATATAAAGCACAGATGCAGTGAAATCCTATGTGACTACCACCCAGAATAAAGAGAGAACATTCACAACTCCCTCCTAATCTCTATCCTTATCACCACCACAAAGGAAACTACCATTTTGACTTCATTGTAGTCATTCCTTTTGTTTCTTTATAGTTTTATCACATAAACACTATCCCTGAATATCATATTACAATTTGTTTTGAACTAAGTTAAATGGTATCATAAACTGTGAGCTTCTTTTCATTCAATGTTACATTGTTTATTCATGTTGCTATGTGTGGTTATATTTTGTTCATTTTCTTGAATGTCTAGCATTCCAACACATGAATAAATGGCTTTTATTTATCCATTCTCCTGTTGATGAATATTAGGGTTTTTTACAATCTGAGACTATCATGAATAATGCCTGTACACATTTCTTGGTACTCAAGGATACACATTTCTGCTGGATATAAGAAGAGTGCAGTTGCTGGATCATAAGGTATGTGTATTTTTCATGTAAGTACATAATGTTCAATTTTCTAAAGTGTTTGTGTCAATTTCTATTCCTACCAGAAATGCACAAGAATTTGGGTTGCTCCGTATCCATCCCAAAACTTAATATTACCAGTCTTAGGTTTTAGCCTCTTCTAGTTAATATGAAGTGTTAGTGCATTGTGGTTTTAATTTGCATTTCCCAAGACTGATTAAATTTTGTATATGTTTATTATTTATTCAAATAGTCCCTTTCATAAAATGCCTATTCAAATCACTTGCCCATTTTTCCATGGGGTTTGTCTATCATTTTCTTATGATTTTATACAAGTTATTTATATATTCTGGATATAAGTTCCTTGTTATATGTATTGCAAGTATCTTCACCCACCACGTTGCTTGCCTTTTAACTCTCTTAGTGACATTTCTGATGAACAGAGATTTTTAATTCCAATGAATTCCAGTTGGTCACTCTTCCTTTACAATTATATGTTTGCTATCCTGTTTTGAGAGCCTTTCCCCATCCAGAGGTCCTACATTATCTTACAGAAGTTTTATTTTTGGCTACTGATGTTTAGAATCTACAACCTGAAAATTATTTGAAGGTAGGGTTTGTGATGGGGCTGTTTCTTTTTTTTTTTCTTTTTTCTTTTTTTTTTTTTTTTTTGCCCCGTTTTGCTCTTTCCAGTCCTTCCATAGCCTTGTCTTTCCTTCTGTACACTGTGTTCTCACCTTACTTCCCCAACACTGCCTGCCTTTTCTATCCCTAGGTGCCTAGGTTCTACCCATCCAAGATCTGGCCTGTATGCAATCCTAGTTCCAGTGCCCAGGCCCGAGAATTAATTTCTATGCCCACTATCTCTCCCCACCACATCCCCCCAAAGTATCTCTTATTTATCACTCAACACATTTGTAAACTAAAGACAAATAAAAATGGTGTATCATTAATACACCTAATCAAATTTACTAAACAGTAAGTTCCCTAAGGAAGGTATATATTTCATTTTTGAATCACCCATGAATAATACGGACTTGATGTTTCCTACAAAAAAAGAGCATGGGGCCTCAAACAGATTTAAGTTCATCAGGAAAAATAAAGGAATGTGACACTTCTTTCATCAGAGCTATAGGTTAAGAGGCACACTCCCATACCTGTCTTATTTTGCCCTTAGAATGTTTTATAGGGTCCACCAAAAACCAAAAGTTCTTCAACTGCAAGATTCAGCATAGCCAAGGGGATGCTTAGAACAGCAGAGTTGGTAGAAGATGTCCAAATACTTGCTAACTGATAACTGATAAAATGCTAGAAGGTATTTTAAGAAATAGAGACCTAGTCAATTACTTAAGAGAGCCAGTTTGGATTATCAAGGAAGTGAAGTGTCATTCATTTCTTTACATTCATTCAACAAGTACTTTTTACCAAGTTCTATAGTTCTATGCACATTTCTGGCTGTTGTGTATATAGCAACAGATAAAACAAAGTCCCAGCCATCATATAGCTGGCAACCAAGTGAAGAGAGTGGATGATAAACTAATGAGATACAGGCATTGATAAGTGCTATGATGAAAAGCAAGCAGGGGAAGAAATTAGAGGGGAGGGTAGAATGGGGGGGTGTCACTGTTTATGAGGGAACCAGAGACTTAGTGGCCAAATGGCTGAAGTGAGAGAGTAGGCATGGAAGGCAGAATTTCAGTCCCCAGGGTCTCCAACCCTGGTGTCATTTTCATAATATGTCACTGTGTTGTCTTCCACGGCAAAGGGACTAATTAAGGTTACTGGTTCGTTGACCTTAAAATAGGAAGATTATCCAGAAATGTGGGGGTCAGTCCAGTGCCATCACCTGAGTCCTTCAAAGCAGAAAGCTGGAGCAGAAGGGGAAGTAAGAGCCATTCACAGAGGGAGGATTTGGCACACATGGTCAGAGGCAGAGGAATGGAGACCTCAGTCCCACAGCCACAAGTAGTCGAATTCTGCCAGAAACCCAAATGAGCATGGCAGTGGATTTCTTCCCAGAACCTCCAGCCTGGCAGCCAACATCTTGACTTCAACTTTGGGAGAGCGTGAACAGAGAACCCAGCCCACCATGCCAGACTCCTGACCTACAGAAATGAGAGATCAAGAGTGGGGATATTTTACACGGCTAAATTTGTGGCAATTTGTTACTACCACAGCAACAGAGAACTGTTACAATGGGCCATCTGCTCTCAGGGAACTGCAAGGTAGCTGCCCAGGCTGGGAGCATGCTTGGCAGAGTCCAAGAATAGCGAGTCGGCCAGTGTTGCCAGAGTAGAGTGATGCAGAGGGAAAGTGGAGGGAGATGGGGCCAAAGACACAGTGAGAGGTGGACCATGAGGGCCTGTAGGCTTTAAGATTTTTATAGGAAGCTATTGGAGAATTTTTGAGCAGGAGAATGATGTAATAAGATTTACCATTTAAAAGGATTTTGTGATGATAACTCTTGCTGTCACGTAGTAATGCACTACAGGAAGGCTAGTGCAGATACAGGAACCATTAGGAATCTCCTGTCCTCGCTGATGAGAGAGATCATGATGGCTGGGAGGCGAGAAGAAGTTGAATACTAAATCTACTTGAAGACACAGTCACCAGGGTTAGCAGGTGGAGTGGATGTGGAGGAAGCGAGGGTGAGATGCGGGGATGTGAGTGGGGAGTTGGAGGCATAGTTCTGGAGACACGTACAAGGAACTGACAGCAGACAGATGTGATTTAAAGCCATGAGACTGGAGATTTCCTGGAGAGTGAACCTAATTAGAAAAGAGGATGGATCTCTGAGGCAGGCCATATTTAGAAATCTGGAAGAGGCGGGGCAACACCGGAGGTGTGAGGAAAACCAGTGAGGCGGCAGTGTCCCAGGAGCAGAAAGTTGTGAGAAGCGGGGAGTGACCCATGGGACACACTGCCAGGTGTGGAGAGGAGAGGAGGACAGGACCGAACCACTGAATTTGCTGCAGTGAGGTCGGCAGTGACCTTAATCAGGCTGCTTTTGTGGAGTAGTGAGAATAAAAGCCTGTTTGGGGCCATCTCAAGAGGAAATGGAAGAAGTGGGGAGAGTGGATACAGACACCTTTTTCTGAAACCCTTTACTGCAAAAAGGGGCAGAAAAATGAGGTCGCAGCAGAAGAGAAATGCAGGGTCAAGAGAGGACAACTTTCCTTTTAGCTGGGAGCTATTACAGCATGAGTTTACTGTTGAGGGGAATGACCTGGTGGAGAACAGGGATTCCTGCAGAGTAAAATGCCAGATGAGGGATCCAGCCCTGGGAGAGGAGGCAGAGAGATAAGTGCAGAGGTCAGTAGGTCGGAAGCTATGTTGGGAGGATGTGGATGTGTCCTATGGAAAGGACAGGCATGACCCCATACCATGTACACGGTACGGGACACTTACAGACAGGTGCCCCTTCGCTATCATAGGCAGATTATTTTATTTCATATGCAAAGACAACTATATCTCAAAGAAGGTAAGAAACTTGCCTCTAGTCACCTGTTGGGTAAGGTCAGAGTCAGATGGCGGGTCTTTGAGACTGACTTCAGAGCACAAACCATTCATGCAAGTTTTGATCAATTGCTTTTCTCAATCCATCGGCCGATTCCGGCTTCAGACCACTGGAGATTACCTGGAGTAAGTCAGGCTTCCACAGCAGAGAGAGCCAAGAAAAACCGAGATAAAAGAGATCTGGTTTTGTGAACAGAAGAGGTAAGACAACATATGTTAACTAGGCTAGAGGGATGTAGAAAAGGTAGATAAAATGAAGAGGGGAAAGCAAGAAGATTCTAATAGGGACGAGACTTTGTGCCTGCACATTATCTATTTGTACAAGGTTTGTGTCACAGGACAAAGGCTCTTGGTCCTTGTGCTCCAGATGTCACCTGGATCATGCAACAATGATTCCAAGGCCCCAGCCCAGGCTAAACTTGGTTACCATCACCACTTTACTATGGGATGCACACGGAAGCCCATAGGGCAGTCTATCAGCTTTGGAATTCCTGGCTTCTGCCCTGTTCTTTTCAGGTTCCTGTCCCTGGATGTTCATAGCCAGAGCCATGCTGTGTCCCTCCCCACGGCCACTACAGCCCATGTCCATCACAGGATGCCCTATCGGGGTTAGGAACTAAATTCTGTGCCTGGCCTTGGGGAGCTCATTGGTGCAGGGTCCTGCGCAGATCAGGGAGACTGTCTTACTGCCTGCCCACCCTGGGCCATATTCTGTTTCTGGTGCCCTCACAGTGTTGTGGGGCCCTGGGCCTCGGTGTTTCAGAACCTCCAGTGAGCCCCCAGCTGCACCTCTAGCCCAGTGGGCCACAAAGACAGCTTTTCCATTTTTGACCTCATTTTCCATTTCTGAGTCAAGCCCAGTTCAAAGGAATGAACGAGAAGTGGATGCTACCCCTTTTTGTCACCTCTCTTTTCCTTCTGATCACTGGCCCCCAACCCAACCCCTCCTTTCTCACCATTTGGATCAAGGTTATCAATGGCCATGGATGAAGTAAGGGTGTTCTGTATACCAACAACTCTGAACCCCAGGTCAGCCCCAGTCTGCTTCTTCCTCCTCTCCCTGGCTAACCAAGGGTGGCCTGGCTGCAGGTGCCTAATCAGAGGGAGAGAATGGAAGGGGGCAAGGGGAGAGGGTAGTGGCTTGTAGAGAGCATCTCACCATCCTCTTCAAGCTCCCTCTGTGAGGGCCAGAGGTGTCCCTAGGTCTGTTTATGTAGAACCAGCGAACAAAGCAGAACAGGTTCCAGCTGGGCTCTGTACCTTACAAGGGAGCAGAGTGCTGCTACTGACTTCCTTTTGAGGTCTGAGGTCCTAAGGGCAAGGAGTGTTTTTGTTCAACCCAGCAGAGTGCCTCATACAGACAGACAGAAACTATATGCCGCTTGAGGGCAACACATGTGTCTAATACTTTTGTTATTTCCACACAACTGCAGGAATGCTCCTCTCCTATTAAAAGCTCATCATATACCTATGGACCACCGGTCACTGAGAAGCAGCTTGAGTACCAGGCCAAGAGCGCAGGAGTGGGAAACAGAAGAGCTGGCTTCCAGTCCCAGCTCTACTCTGTGACCCTGAGCAAAGCCCTCTACCTCCCTGAGCCCCATTTTTCACATTTCTGCATAAAGAACACCACTAGCATGTCCCAGGACTGTGTGAGGTCAGGCAAAGTAGTGAACGTGGAATTCCTGACTGCAGCAGACTTGAAGCACTGGACAGAAGAAAGGCATTCCTGCACCGCTCTCCCTTCCCTCCACCCACCAGGCACAAAAGCACATTGGAGAAAACCTTGGAATCGACAAGCCAACACCTTCCAAGTAGAGGGGACACGTCTACCCTTTCAAGGCTGTTAACCCAACAACAAAGAGAAACACAGAAAGAGGGAGCCACTTCTAAACACTCTGGAAGACAGACAGGAGGGCACCTGGAAAGAAACTTGGGAGCCCAGACAGAAAGCCCATCCCCAGCTTCGGAGTCACTCGGTTCCTCTGGGAAGGCCCAGAGTCGGGATTCAGAGGGCAGCAAGTGCACAGCAACAGGATTCTTTAATAAGGAGATGGCAGTTTCTACTTTTCCTGCAACCAGATACGTTGGAAATAAAGCCTTATTTGGGGTCTCCCCAAAGTTAATGAGACTGAACTGACAGTTCATTGACTTGTTTCACAGAATTTATTTTATGAGTGTCTCTAATCCACATGGCTCCTCTTTGCTTTGGGACTCAACCAAGGGGAAACTCAAGAAATCCCTCCAGCTTATTTATACTTACCATGTGGCCTCAGACGCAGTGTGCATTTAATCAACATAATTATTATTCCATTCTGAGAGAGAAAACATTATGTTGGAGATTATTTTAATTCACATATACCCATGCATGTATACGTGACCTTAATTTACATATGTATATACATATATGCCCATGCATATACTCACATTTGTGTGTGTTTGTATGTGTGTCTGTCTGTCTGCCTGTCTGAATGCTCAAATTACACATGTGTAGATTTCCCATAGGTACTGGGCTTCCTATTCAATCTAGAAGTCAGATGAATTTTATAGGAGAAGTCTCTCCCGAGTGGAAGTCAAAATTTCTCCACTGGCACAGGAGAGAAAGCGAAAGATATTGAACAACTGTTCTTTCCCAAGGCAATGTCTCCAGGCCAGAGCTCAGAGGGAACATCTACATCCACACTCAGGGAAAGGTGCCCTAGTCCCAGGTTTCCAAGCCCCAGCAAAGATTCTGATGCCCCGGACACAGTGCGGGAGGTGTGGAGGATGGGCCTGCGAGGCACGACCCACGCCATCTCCTACCCTCCCACCCTATTTGAGATAGACAGCTTCAAGAATAACTGATGTTAAATTTCCTCCCAGCTCAGTGAAATGGGAACTCAGGCTCATGTCAGGTAAATCGGAGATTATAAAAGTAAGAATTAGGCACTTGGAGTTTATGGATAAGATCTATATCCATTCCAGTGGGAAAATGATATATTACCTAAATGAACACAGTTGGTTTGCTAGAGTAAATCCTTTCAAAACAGTGTCTATGGAGAAAAATCACAGTGGTTTTTTGGGGAGGAGAGAGTCCTTAGCCGCAAAGACATTGGAAATGGAGTTGGTACCAGAAGGGGCAGGCATGCAGCACTCTCTCCTCACTGCCCTTCCCTGCTGTCACCTGGACTCCCATGAAGGAAGTTGCCTTAGCCACTGCTTCAGATCAGCTTCTCAGCACCTCAGCAACCTCATCACCTGCCCAGGAAAGCCATCTGCAGAGGGCGTGTCCAACTAGAAAGGCAGGGTAAGCGGGACGCATGTTATCCGTGTTGGTTCGTGTTAGGGCTGTCTGTCATAAGGACACATCCTTGAGCAAGGGGGTGCCGTGAAGCCCAGAAGCAGCTGCAAACCAGGTCTGGGGCAACTACTAGAGCCTATTTCAGACATTCTTTCAGCTGCAGAGTTTCATTAATCCCTGCTGCAAACTCCACCATTAACATTGACCAAGGTCCTCTCTGTCTCTGCTTTGGTGTCCCCCAGAGCCATGTCCACCCCTGCCCGAGCAACTCTTCTCTACCTCCTAACTTGTATGCTTATCGTTATTATGTCCTCCTGGACTCTTCTATATCATACCTGTGTCCTGTTTTCTCTTAGTGTGCTGGCCCATCTCTGCTCCTCCTACAACCTCATCAACCTTCCCTCCCTAATTCCGTCTACATTTCTAAGGAAGACTCACAAAATCCCTATGCAGCTGTGCTATGCCACATCCTTGGCCAGCCTCTGGATTTTCTAATCCATACCCCAGACACTTCCCACCAGTCTACTTGGTTTAAACTGTGGCAGTGAGGTTCCAGCTCCCGAGGACTTGGCTACTATTTCCACAGTTACAAAGCAGTGCATGAGAATTTCCTAGTGTGAGGCTGTGGCCGTGGCCGACTTCTCAAGGCTGAGCCTATTTAGAAAAAGCCAGATGTCCATTAGCTAAGCATACTTGAGCCTATGGCTTAGGTTATATTCAAGAAATTATTTTTTAAACCCCATTTTACAGAAGCTCATCCTCTCCATTTTAAGAAAGGAGTTAACTACAGATATTTGAGCTATTTTCCACTTTAAAGTGGAAGATCTCACTGGGCAGAAGAGGGGGCTCAGATGCCTGACAAGGCACTTAGAATGCCACTCATTTAGTTCCACTGTCTGGTCATTCAGCACACAGAGCTAGTGACTGTGAGGCTGTCACATGCCTTACACAAGACTCGTGCCTCCAGCAAACGTCCTCAGGCTCCCGAGTCTCAGGGTGGGCCCAGAAGACAGGGTCATCGTGTTCCCCAGAGGCTGAGAGGTCGCCTCCATGGCCTCTGCGGGCCTGTGGATGGGAACTGCTGCCTCCAAGCCTTTGTCCCCGGGAAGGCCCACTTGAGCGAGTGTGAAGAGGCCTCTGCAATCAAACAGGCTGGCAGAACAAGCGCACTTGTACTCGGCGGGGTATGGGGAGATCGGCCTCCTTGGCTTTTAGCAGGTCACTTCTCCAGCAGTTTCATGATTACCAATGACAATCAGGGCAGCTGGAAACCTGCAATATTTGTACCCTTTACGCTGTTTGGGCCTCAAGCACCAAAAACATTAAGTCAGTGCCCTAGAGGGCCCCTCCCCTTCAGAGAAAATGCTTAGTAATTGAAAGGCACTCATTAACTTTTAAAAATTCCCTAGTCAATATTCTAACAATTAGCATGATTATTTACTACTTAGGGATGAGCTGAGGATAGGACAACAGTCTTTCTTCTACCACCTTCTGTTTTCTATCAGGAATAAATAGCAACACTCAAATGCTCATAGTATTTATTAGCAGCCAATATAATTTTAAATAATACACAAAAACTTCTATTTTGTTGTTGCTGTTCCATCAACTTATAGCAGTATATCTTTTTTTTAATATTTTATTTATTTATTTTGACAGGCAGAGATCATAAGCAGACAGAGAGATAGGCAAAGAGAGAGGGGGAAGCAGGCTCCCTGATGAGCAGAGAACCCAATGCGGGGCTCGATCCCAGGATCCTGAGATCATGACCTAAGCCGAAAGCAGAGGCTTTAACCCACTGAGCCACCCAGGCACCCCACAGCAGTATTTCTTAACCACCACCTACCACTCTAAGAATCTTACCTACTTCTTTTCAGAGCCATATGTCTATTGTTATCCGTATTTACTTTTACATGGTTGATGACAAGAACGTTTAAAAGCCGGGGCGCCTTTATGGACCATGTGCCTTCTACATGGCTCAGCCCTTGATGGGCCCGTCACACTGAAGACTAGTACTTGTCTTCAACTCCTAGAAATCTTCCTCACAATAAAAAGAAAACAAAAAACAAAAAACAACAACAACAACAACAAAAACTACCCTGTAATATATAGTTAAATGCTGGAGCTACTGGTCAGACATTGAATTCTGAATTGATTTACTCTTTCGTTATTTTTATTTTTTTTTCCCTTCTGTTTTCTGTCTACCTTTTTATTCTATAGTTTAGAATATTGCTTTGGCTTTACTGTAAACCCTTGCTACTCATTTTTAAGATTTTTGGTGTAACTTTTTTATTACGAGGGTTAATTCCTTGACCATTTATTTTATCTTCTATTCTATTCTTGTCTTAGATACAGTATCTGCTCACATCTCTGTGAAGGCAGAATCAGATTTTTGTAAAAATTCTCTTCTGTTCCCTGAAATGGCTCCTTCAGGGTCAGTTAAAATTTTTTTGGTTCTTCTTTTACATGTTGCTTTTCTTTTTCTATATACTAGTCACTCATATTCCACAAAAAGAAAGAAGGCTGATTACGAAATAAAGGAAATTTTCAACTTTGATGTTTGCGGACCCTGCTCGCAGGTTCCCAGAGAAGCCATTCCCCAACATTCACTAAGGTCAAAATGACTCAGCAAAACCTCAAACCATAGGCTCTATTTATGCCCCAAACACACACTGTGACATCTGCTTTGTAAAAAATAATAATAATAATCAGAAAGGAGCATTACGAAGATAAGACAAAAAAACCTGTTTGGTTCCCATGAGATTAAAGTCATACAGCCTCACACATACTAAAAACACAAGATAAAGTCTGTAACTTTCTGGAATGTCCTTCATCATGGTCATTCATAACTCTTTATGTTAAAAAAAAAAAAAAGATAACCCTGCACCAAATGCTCCTTCCCTCAAGCACTCTCTTCTTTATGAAGAGTGTGCTTCCTGGGCAACTGTCCTAACCTGGGCTCAAACAAACTCTTCTCTTTTTTCATTAAAAGTTTTTAAAAGGTTTGTTCATTTTGCATCATGTCAACACTGGTATGGTTTCCTTCCACTACTTTGTAGAACTATATGATTATTTCCTCAGCAGACCTCTGTCCTGAAAGGTGGGCTGATTGTAACTGTTGTGTATCTGGATAAGATATATCTAATGGAATGCTTTTCTTTAGGGTGATCAGTGATGAATTAGCTACCCAAATTCCAGAAGAAAAAAGGCTTTATTCTGGGGAAGCAATAATTTCCAAGAATCTTAGCTCTTATAGATTGCTTGTTCTATTTATTTAGAGAAAGACAACAGTTTTCAGATCTGGTTTGCTTTGCTTTTTGTTTATGGTTTTTGTTTATTTGCTTTTAGCCTTGGTGAAAATCCAAGCTACTAATTATTCTCTAAAGGGAGGCCAAAGAGAAGGTGAGCTACTAAGTTCTGTAGCTCTCATCTTCAGTCAGTCCTTCTACCTATAGCTTGCTGTCACTACTGCCCTCCATACCTACTGACTCAGAGTCCAGAACTTCTTCAAGGCTTCACAGGTATAATCAACTTCAACCTCTCCACAAGTCCCACTGTGGTTTCCTATGCTTCACTCACTAATCAACACATTCTAATTTCCCCTCTTTTAAAATTTTCTTAAAATCACATATTCACCAGGGATCTCTACAAACTCTGCCATCATGAGCTGATTTCTCTCTGTGTTTCTCTAAGTCTTGAATGTCAACTGAGTGTCAGGGAATTAGGGGAGTCCATGAGTGAGTAGTTTTCACGACTTCAATTAGAAGCCTCCAAATCTTGTTTGGGGTTATTAGACAAGAGAAGAGTAGTATTTCCCTTCCCCCCAGGGCCAGAGCAGGGACATCAGTGGTTGCTGTCTGCAGAGGACAGTTGTATGCAACAGAATGGCTCTCTCATAAGAGTCATGCACCACAAAGGGTGTGTGGCAGCAGAGCAAAGAGGACAGAGCAGAAGACCCTGAGAGAATGGTGAGTCAACTGTCTGCATCAGACAGCTGGGAATCTGTGAGTCATTTGTTGATAGAACTCCGGTAAGTAACTGGGAGTCAGTTTAAAAGAGGGTAGAAAAGAGGGGGTTAATTTCTAAAGCTGGGCAAACAGAAACTCATTTCAACATATGTTAGTGACAAGAAATGAAGTATAACCTCATATTGTAGTCTGAGTCGCTCTTTAAAAGTTTGCTTCCATAGAAGTTAAGTGTTAGAAGAGCTCAAGTGAAGATCAATCTTTAGAATAGAGAAGGTCATCTCCAGGGATAAATTTTTGTTTGATACAAGTAATTTGCCTCTTGTGTAATACCTGATTCAAGGTGAAGGTAGGATGGTGTGGAAGAAACCAATATTTTTTAAGATCCTACTACATGCTATGAATGTTGTATATCTTATTTCATTCAATATGCACAAGTACTCCATGAGATTCATTTAGTCCTTGAATTGGTTAAACTTAATGAGCAGGCTATGTATACCAATAACTGTGCTTGGCAAGGGGAGTACAATGGTGAATAAAAACACCACCACAGGCTCACTGTGTTTACAGTCTAGTGGAGGAGACAGACTTAACTAATCGCTTATTTATAAGTGTAAGATTATAATACAAGTTCTATAAAGTACTATATGATCCCCATCAGAATGCACAAATAAGAAATCTGATCTTTAATGATAGGGGACCAAGGAAGGCATTTCTAAGAAAATGACATTTGATCTGAAATCTAAAAAAATAATAATAGTTAACCAGTTGAAAAAGAGGAAGAAGGTATTCTGGGTAGAATAAATATGTGCAAAGGCCTGGGGTGAAGAAAGCATGGCATTTTTAGATGTGTGAAAGAAGCACCATTTGGTGACCACCATAGTAATAATTATTTCCGGAAGGAATCATCACTGGATTCTAATAGCAGAAAATGAAAGTTTGATAAGGAACATGATTCTACATAGTCTCAAAGTAGCTCTCATAAGATTTTCCTTATTACAAAGGGAAAAATAGTAACATTTCAGTGGAGAAATCCAATAGATATCATTTTAACTAAGTGACCAAAGTTAATATCACAATAGCAGTAATGATAAATTGATACTACATGCTTCCCAATATAATGCACCAAAAACACAAAATCACTTCTATGGTATTTCTGCCAAAATTGTATAACCTGTATGTAATCAACTCAAATGGAAGACAATCAACTCAAAATGAAAGACACTCTACAAAATAACTGGGAGGACTTTTTAAAAATGTCAGTGTCATAAAAGACAAAGAAAGAGTGGGGAAGTATTCCAGATGAAGGAGTTGAAAGAGAAATGGCATTTTGTAAAATGTGTGATACTGAATCCCGGAGAAGAAAACACTTTTTTCCTTTGCTATAAGTGATATTAGTGGGGTAACTAGTGAAATTTGAAAGAGGTTTGTAAATTAGAAAGCAGTACTATATTTATATTTATTTTTGATGCTTGCAAAAAGTTCAGAAAAATATAGAAAGAATCTATAAAGAGTTTAACATTAGAGGAATATATGTGAAGGGTACACAAGAACTCTTTGTACTGTTTGTGCAATCTTTCTTTAAGTCTGAAATTATTTCAGGGTAAAGGGTTAAAACAACAATGGCACCTAGCTGACTCAGTCAGGAGAGCATATGACTCTTGATCTTGGTGTCGTGAGTTCAAGCCCCACTTTGGGTCTAGAGTTTACTTAGAAAAAAAGAGGCTAAAACAACAAAAATATGTGACAGAAGACCTCAACAGGTGGAGCTCAACAGACAAAGAATGTGAGACCACATGAAGCTGAGCTAGTAAAGAAAGGTCAACCATTCTGTCCTTGAAAATCACGTTAAGATGTTGGTCTTTATCCTGAAACTGAAGGGAAGCCACTGAAAAGCATAGGTAAATGACATGATCAGATCAGCATTTTGTAAAGATCATGCTGGTTGCTGGGCAAAGAGAGACTGTAGAGCATCCAGAATAACTACTACAGGGAGGCCAGTTAGGTAGGAACATCATGGATAGCAGTGGGCAGATGGATGGATGGATTAATAAGCTACTTGGTGGTTAACAATGACAATGCTTAGAATAGGCTGGAAATGGGAAAGGAGGATGAGCAGAGAGAATGGGAGGAACTGAAATGGACCCCTGGGTTTCTCATTTACACAGTTATACAAAGGGAACCTCTCTCAGGGAAGATGGAAAGAGGACCAGGTTTGGGGAAGTCCAGAGTTTGACTGTAGGTATGTTGAATTCAGGTCCCTCTGAGACAGCTGTCGGGGAGGGGGCAGTTGCCCCTGCACAGGGGTGGGAATGGAAGGTGGGGATGTGGCTGAGCTCCCCTAGAGTGCTGGGAGCAGATATAGACAGGAAAGAGCACTGGGCCTCGGTGGGAGCCTTGAACACCTCTGTTGAGTCTGTCTGTGTCCTTTCCCTCATTTCTTAGATGAACAACAGGCTCTACAGCTAGGAAGTGATAGGGACTAAAGCGGAGTCTGACTTCCAATCTCTGCCTTCCCCAGGAAGTTCTCAAAAAGTGCAAGATGTCCCTTGCTTTTTCCAGTTTTATGCAAAACCAGCCTGGGGAAAAAAATGTATTAAGAAAGAGGTGACATGGAAGAAGAGATTTCCATTTCCTCCTGTCTCTGGATGCCAAGTTAGGGAGTTGTTTTGTTTTGTTTTGTTTTGTTTTCATCACTTAAGGAAAACAAGAAGCCAGACATTTTTGTACATGTTTCAACGCTTGCTTCTTGTCTGTCCTCGGAAGCATATTGGAAGGACAATCTCCTTCTTATTATAAGCAAATCCGTGTGCGTAAGGAGTAAGAAGATGTAAGGAGTGAGAAAAATCTATCCCAGATCTGGGAGCAAATTTCCGTGGTTAGGCTTTGCTGAGTTGCTCCCTCCCTGAACTTTAATATTCTTCTCCAGTTATCATATAGGAAATGATAAGCCAGCTTAGCTGGGGCCCAGGATAAGACTGGAATAGTCCTACTTCTCCACTTCACTCTACTACTTCAGGCCATGGCTTTATAACTAGACTGAGGACTTTCACATGTTATTTACAGACTATGCGTTACCTAGAAATTTCATACCCAGGACTCCACTGACCTTTCCTCAGTTAAGCAACACAGCCCACAATTGTCCCTTGGACATCTGGTGAGAAAGCCTAGGTAACTCCCAGCGGATGAGGTTGGCTGCTGGGGAGTCCTGAATCCCCAGGATGCCGTGGTGGGATGTGCGAGGCCAGCCCTAGAACTCAGGAACTGGAGCCTTTAGAGCAACAGGCTAAAGGAAAAGGCACAATGATTCGAAGCGTGGGGATAAGCCAGAAGCCCACCTGGGCTTTTAGGTAGTTTTTAACCATTTAAGTACATTCACACATTCATTTGATCTTTCACTGTGCTTTACCATCAGCAAGTACGCTCATATCTACACTTAAGGCCCACACTTAGGCCCAAGACTTCTTCCTGAAACTCAGTTATCTTTGAAAGGAGTAGTGTACTTTTTCAGACAAGCAGATAAATACAGTGTTTATATATGCTATTATCATACAGGGAAGCTGGGAGAAAGGTAGACAGAAACTCTACTAGTTTTGTGACTTTTTTGGTATCTAAAATTATTTCAAGATAATAAAGCTTTTCTTAAGATGGCATTCCACTATCTTCTGGTTTCTATCATTTCTGATGGAAGATGAATGACAATTCAAATCATTCTTCTTCTGCTATGACATGTCATTTTTATACTATGTCATTTTCTCTGGCTGTTTTCAGTATTTTCTCTTTATCTTTGGTGTTAGAAATTTGCCTTTGATGCACCTAAGCATAACTTTTTTATATTTACTATGTGTGGTTTTCATTGCGATTCTTCCATCTCTAAATTTATGTCTTTCAATAAATTTGGGGAATTTGCATCCATTCCATCTTTAAATACTTTTTTTCTGCCTCTGTGTCTCTCTTCTCTCTGGGATTGGACTTCTGTAGATTTCACAGTGAGATTCCTTTCTTTTAATTTATTGGAAACATATTTTCCTTCATTAACAAAATTTAATGGCCATTTATTTTTAAATCTCTGTATGCTGATTCCAAGAATTGATCCTAAATAATTTCCCAGGCTTTTAGTATGTTTCTTGGCTTTTCTCTTAAGACTGAAGAACATTTCTTGGTTCTTTATAGGTCAAGTAATGTTGAATTGAATTAACCTTTTTAATGCTACGTTGGAAGGACATTGGATTTATTTTTACTCTTTCAGGAAATGTTGATGTTTTGTTTTAGTAGTCAGTGAGTTAATTTGACTCATATCGTCAATTCCGTCTTTTAGGCAATGGCTCAAATCTCACATCTGAGGTTTTGGTTTCTTCTGTGGTGCCTCGAGTATGTCCCCAGCATATACGGTTCATGGACCAGCCAGAAACTTGGGGAGACTTTATATACAGAACTCAGGACTCTGAAGTTCTCCTTTCCAGGATTCCAATCTCACTTCCCAGTCACCAGGGTATTCCTGATCTCTGTCCTCCTAATCTTTGGGACAGAAAAATGGAAGGACGGGTCTTGTAGCAGAGTTTTATCCTCTCATACAGTACTAACTGTGGTCTGCCATCAGGCTAAAAGTCACAAACATGGGGCCCCCTTATTGGTCTCTCCTTGCAGGTTTTATCTCCTGTGCAGACTTTGTCCCTCCCCACGCTGAAAGATGGTAGTTGTTACCTCTGGGCTGGTGGGGTCCAGAGGGTGCCTACTCACACATGCCCTTGGCTGCTATTTCCTGATCTGCTTCTCTCTGGCCCAGGACCACTTACTTCTTGGCATATGCATCAAAGAGAAGCAACTCAGACCCTTGGGCTGATTTCTCAGTACTTCCCTTTGCAGCAGCGTCTTCAAGCCCTCACTTAACTCAGTAACTTTGAAGTCCAACTCCTCTCCCAAGCACCATAACATAGCTGACAACTGCTCGGCTTCTCTTCCACGTCACAGGTGCGTTTTCTCATACCTTCAGTCCCTCTTCCCAGACCACTTAAGAATTGGCAAATGTCCCAGTTGAAAAATAGCACAGATTACCCAGCTCACCTTGATGAGTTTCCCTTCTTTCTTGGGGGTTTTGACCCTCCTGTCCTGGCTGCTTTAGTAGTTCTCCAATATTTCAAACATGGAGTCTTGCTTTGCTTTTATCCATGTTTTCTGGTTATTCGTGGCAGGAGGTTTGGTCTTCTGTATGCTAGTTTGCCAGTGTTGGAAGTGGAATATCAACACCCAAGTTTTTTAAAATCAAGCTACATGATTCACTTATGCATACAGCAACAAGAAGGTACTTTGGTTAAAATATTTATAAGACAAAAGTAGTTATAAAAATCAGAGTTTTAAAGATGTAATTCAAGTCTGTGAACTCCCCATATCATGGTGGATAAGAACATTTGCTTTGCAGTAACCAGATCTAAACTCAAATCCTACTCTGCTGCCTCCTAGATAAATAACATTGGACAAATTACTCAAGTTCAGTTTCCTCACTGTAAGAGGGAAATAATAGTACTTCCCTCCTTCTAACTAATAGTACCCTAATACTTATTATGAGAGAACAAAATGAATTACTCTTTGTTAAACCCTTAGTATGAATAAATATCCATGAGGTACAGGAAGGAAGGAAGGAAGGGTGGGTGGGTGGGTAATGCATATGTAACAGGGCCTAAAAATCATTATGGATAAAAAAGAAAAGAACACAAAAGTCACGGTATATTATGTACGCATTAGCTTTCTTTTGCTGTTATAATATGTTACCATAAACTCAGTAACTTAAAAACCCACAAATTTATTATCTTACAGTTCTGCAAGTCAGAAGTCTAAAATGAGCTGACAGGTTGTGTTTCTTCTAAAGGGCCTAGGAGGAAGTCCCTTGCCTTGCCTTTTCTACCTTCCAGAGCTGCCCACCTTCTTTGGCACAGGGCCCCATATCCCTCTGGCCTCCACTTCTGTTGCCGCCTCTCCTCCTCTGACTCTGACACACTTGCCTCCCCATTATCAGGACCCTTGTGATTACACTGGACCCACTCCTACACTTCAGGATAATCTTCTCTTCTCAAGATCCTTAATTTAAGGACATCTGCAAAACACCTATTGTCATGTAAGGAAACAGTCACAGATTTGGGGATTAGCATGTGGAAATATAGGGGCAGAGGCATTATTCTATAATATACCACAATATAACACCACCTTAAATTTAGTGCCATCCTTCTTACAACTGAGTCACCAAATATATTGGCTTTGAAATGTAACTTGAGCATCCACTTAAGTTTCATCTTTATCATTGTTAACATAGTCCAAAATCCTAAAAAATGGCTTTTTAAACCTCTAGGTAGCTACACATCAGATTCTGAATTGCAAGACAGTAGGCAATCATGTCTTAGAGCCATCATTTCAGATAACATTCTTACCAGTTACCCAGGCTTTGCTTTGAGTGAATGGTTTTCAAAAGAATTTCTATTGTCCTGCAAGTGTTGGAGAGATGATAAAATGAGAATCATTTGGCCATTACCTTCCTACTTTTTCTAAAAGTGCTGGATTTCCAAGTAATTTTTTTTTTTTCTTGGACAGACATCCTGGGGTTAAGCAATCAACTACTCTAGTAATTATGCTATAATCTCTTCCTTGCTAGCTTATTCCCCCCCTCCTTTCTATATTACCTTCTTCCTTCTATACACGTATCCTCTTCCCCAGCACTGGCATTAGCTCTCTGCCACTTGGAACACCACTGTAATGGCTATATGCCTTTACAGCCATCATCTAAGAACTAAAGTCCTCTTCCTTTATAATGTAAATGCAGGGGTGCCTGGGTGGCTCAATGGGTTAAAGCCTCTGCCTTCGGCTTAGGTCATGTTCTCAGGGTTCTGGGATTGAGCCCTGCATTGGGCTCTCTGCTTGGCAGTGAGCCTGCTTCCCTTCCTCTCTCTCTGCCTTCTTGTAATCTCTGTCTGTCAAATAAATAATAAATAAAATCTTTTTTAAAAAAAAGAATATTATTTTATAATGTAAATGCATTGCACAGGCAACCTAACCTGTGTAACCACTGTAACCACTTATCCCCATCCCCCAAGTGACCAACCCAATAACTGCTATTTCTGCATCACAGTCCAATGCATGTTGGTAGGACCTATGGGTTAGCCTATGTTTTACACAGTCATTCAGGGACCCAGGCTCCTTCCACCTTGAAGCTCCACATTCCTCTGGCTCTGTGGAGACAACGGATGGAGAAAGAGAGAGAAGCCTCACACATGGGAGAGTTTCATGGACCCTAAAAGTGGCATATGTCACTTCTGCCCACATCTGAGTAGCCAGACTTTAGTCATTTGGCCACACCTCCTTAATTACAAGGATGTCTGAGAAAAGAGTCCCCAGGAAGAAAAGAAAAATATCTGGTGAACAAGTAGCCAGTTTGTACAGCAACAAAGATTATGTTGTATACTAGATTAGATATCATATGATATTGAGGATATAAAAATTGTGCATCATCTGTATTCCTGGCTAGATTTTGATATCTTTTAGGATAAAGATTTTATATCACTTTTTCTGCAATAGTATCTAACACAGTAGTTGCCCAATAAATGTTTGATGAATGAATCATAGTGCATTGAAGCTAAAAGAGTCCATGGAGATTTTCTAATCTAAACCCTTCATGTTAAGTGTGAAGAATCAGAAATCTAGACATGCTAAGCACTTTGCCCATGTTCACTGGCAGGGGGCAGGACCCATTTATCTCATATACCAGATCAAATGAGACAATCTTTGAAACCAACCTATCTTGTATCCCCGATCAAATGAGACTCTCTTTTAAACCAACTTATCAGAACGTACACATCCAAACAAGTATTATTTTCCCCTAAGAACTCTCCTTGGGAGTTTTTATACCAGTCAAATACTATTGCCATTTAAAAAATTTATGAAGCTTCTTTGTAGGAATTACTTTAATAGCCTATGGCATTTTCTTTAGAATTCCATTAATAGTGGCTGATAAATATTCATTCTTTGAGGGTAGATTTTATTTTTGAGAAACCCAAGTTGTTTGGAGCCCATTTTGATAGATAAATGTGAGTGGAGTGGAGTGATCTGGCCGTGCGATATTGGGAAAAAAAAAAAAAAAAAACATATGCAGGTCTTGATCCCAAAACAGGTAAGACTGCACCATTTTGTGACAGGCTGTCCTGTGTGATTTGCCGAGCTGCTGGGGGGTGGGGGGAGTCTCTAGAAGAGGAGATGCGTGGGCATTTTGAGCAATGGCATCATTGCCGAAACAAGGTGATTGGTTTGAACAGAAGTAATAGTGGGTTGAAATGTACATTCTAGTTTGTGTGACCCCCCAAGTCAGACATATCTCTGCTGCCAAATGCCCATAGTAACTATTCAAGTGCCTTTAATATTCTACAAAGAAGCTTTAATAATTTTTAGGCCCATACTAGCTCCTTATTCAAAAACATGTCACAAGGTGGGAGGAGGAAGTGTAATTAGAAAAATGGGAGAAAGGGACGCCTGGGTGGCTCAGTTGATTAAGTGTCTGCCTTTGGCTCAGATCATGATCCTGGGGTCCTGGGATCAAGTCCTGTATCAGACTCCTTGCTCAGTGGGGAGCCTGCTTCTCCCTCTGCCTGATGCTCCCCCTGCTTGTGTGGTCCCTCTGTCAAAATAAATTAATAAAATTTTTTTTTTACAAAGAGAAGAAGAATGGGGGAAAGATTTCTGGATAAGACAGTAGAAAGCTGGTAACCTGATCCACTCTTGTCATGGGAAATACCTAAAAAAGTACAACAAAAGGCTACAAAATGCCAGGAAGTCAAATGTGTGCCCCCATCAACCCTCCAGTTCAGCAGCAGAAAGGATTTTGAAGGCAACCACTTGCCCAGGGAGGATTCAAGAAGAAAACTGGTGCCCTTTCCATCAACAAACCCCAAGGCAGAGAGATCTCTCCTGCTTAGAGATGATAAGCAAATAAACAAGAAACAACAGGGACCCCTGAGGAGAGTCTGCAACACAAAGTAGAGAGAGCCATGCTCTAGTAGAAAAGTGTCCAGGGTTCTGCCTTGATTACACTAGTTAAGCTGGGGAAGAAGGAAATCACAGTTCAGAATCGTTGCTTTTGTTTTGGGTACTATATTAAAATGTAAACACCAGTCTTCTTACTTTATACTCACACCTGGCTTGTTTTGAGCAGCTCCCCAGCATTTCCCTAAATGGTCCAATTTAAAGACTTTTCAATTGCATAATTACACTCTTTTGGTAAATTACCATTTTGGTAAATTTTGAGCAAGGGCCCATATGGAGGGAACCAAAGTGCCAGGCCTGCACTTCCGGGGAAAGTGCTGTTAGTGTAATGGGGCTCTTTTCTAAAGTAAACATTCATTTGGGGAAATAGAAACATGTGCTCCTGTGACCATTACATAATAATCCAATGATTCAACAAAGACCCCAGTCTGGAAAGTCTTTAGCTGGCCTCTTCCACCCACACAACCACACGTGACCAGCAATCACTGTGGTTCGGCCACCCGGCCCTCCTTCCTGAGGCTGAGCTCTAGTGTCTCCTGCAGGTGACCCTGCCAAGAAAAGGGAGCTGTGCACCGACTGCTGGGCTGGCAAGGCACAATGGCCCAACCCATCTAGCTGCCTCACTCCAACAGCGGAGCCTCTTAAAACGTCTTTCCCCTCAGACCTTTGGATCACACTTAGCTGAGGAAGGGCTGAGCCCGCTGCACCTTCCTGAAAGAGCCGGTAATTCAGACACTGGGACTGGAGTGTCAATTTTCACCTCCCCACAGTCACCCTCAGATTTGGTTGTCCGCAGTGAGGAGTCTGAAGCCGACCCCTCTCTCTGCAGGTCCTGTGATTCTGCCTGAAATGAGGGGCCCAGCTGTGCTCTTTCCTGCCTCCCTGCCCTTCAAAAGTAATAAAGCCTCATCCATCGGAATTTAGCTGTCCATTTGGCTGATGAGGCAGCAGGAAAATGAGCAACCATTTTCCGGCCTATAGCTGTGTTGGGCCCAACAAATGCTGACTGGAAGGAAAAGTTGCGGCTACGCACCTAAGTCAGCAGCCAGCGCCCGGGCTTCGGGAACGACCCACTGACTGAGAAAGGGGCATTTTAAAACAGTCATGGGGCTGCCCCTAACACCTACCCTAGAGGAGGCTTCTCTGATAATTGAGGGTTGTTTAAAATCTGATTTCTTCTGTTGAAACAAAATAAACAACTTAGAAATGCATCAAGCAGATTCCCTAGAGACCAATATAACCCAGAAAATATAATAATGCAAAGCCTAGGCAGCTGAGTTTTTATTTGTGCCTAGCTTCAGAAAGCCAAACCCCTGAGGGCTCTGAACCCAAGGTTCATTTATTCTTAATAAGCTCAGTTCCAGGGGTGCCGTCAGCCTCCAGCTAACGACACCAGCACCAGCAGCTGGGGTAGCTGGATTCCCAAGAAGAGTGACGATCTAATTGAGATAAGAAATATAAGCATGACTCATGCCAGCATTCGTTAGTGTCCAGACCCTACAGCTTATGTTTTTAACAGCTCGTTCAGCATGAATCCTCCAGCTCCCAGAAAGAGAGCAGTTCTTGGGGCTCATCAAAAAATGGCACTGGGGATCAACACAGTAACAGGACCCCTCAGTCCCATGTCCACGGGTCTGATGCCACACATGCTCAAAGAAACTGGTCCCGGCTCACAAAATACAGAAGGGGGCCTGCCCAATGTTACACTCCAGACTGGCTGTCTGCTGGTCATGAGAGCCCTTGACCCAGCTGATGAGCCATGAACTCATATTTCATTCCCTTCCCAGGGAAGTTTAAGTGCTTCCTTCCTGAGGGATCAGAAATTGCTAGAGCCTGGGTGCAATGAGGGATCTGCACCCACAACTTAGCTGTCACTCTGGTCAGCCTGGTCCTATAAAGAAACTATCTGAACACAGACCTCACTCGAATCACCTTCACTGGGCTGCCAGACTGAGTAAGTCAGGTGAGCCTCCCTAGGCTCTTGGTCAGCCATATCTGCAACAAAAGCAAAGCATTTCGCAAACTGTGTCAGTACAGGAATAGACAGAAGTTAACTGGCCCACAAGGGAATGGTTCTTGTTCTAGATGGACCTGGGTGGTGTTTCCCTAAAGGAACATGAAGAGGGGTTTCCTAGCGGAGGATACATCAAAATAGGCAGAGGGATATTCTTGGTAGAAATAACAGTATAGAAATTCTAAATCTAGGAATCTTCTCTGATTTCTGGTTCCCACCTGTGTACAGTCAAGGCCATGTCCAGAGCTGTATGCTCCAGGAAGACCATAGTTTTGCTTTTCCCTGATCTCAGGATTCTGTAGTCTGACTCATAGATTCAGATCTCCAGGTTGGACCTCTCCTTGGGTCTGAGTCTGTAGGACCACTGCCTATTCAACATTTCCAATGACTCTTGAATTCAACCTAGCCCAAACAAGTTTGAGAGATTATCTCCAAACCATGCTCTCTTCCTATGATATCTCCATGGGTCTCCACCATGATCACAGTCCCTTCAGGCAGAAACCAGGAGTTGTTTTTGACATATCCCTCTCCATCATCAACCCTCATAATCTAATTGATCATAGAGTCCTGTGTTACTTCCCAAATGTCTCTCAAGTAGGCCCCCATCTCCATCTCTCCAGTCACTATCTCTCTAGTCTAAGCAACTGATACATCTCTCCCAGCCAACTGCCAACTCACTCCTCCTTGGTTTTCCTACTTTCTCCCTTGCCCACTACATACAATTCTCCACACAGTATCCAGAATGACCTCATTGTAACATAAATCTGCTGTGTCACTCCCATATTTATACCATCCAAACGCTTCCCATGATTCTCAGGACAAATGTGAAATCCTTAGCGTGGCTTGTAAGACTTTCCAGGCTCCAGGTGGGAGCCTGGCTCCCACCTACCTCTCCAGCGCCCCTTGCTGCTGTCTAAGTACATCAACTTTCCCTCAGTTCCTCTCAGGTGCCATGCTCACCTCTAAGGGCAGGCACTTCACACTTAGAGCTCACCCTCCCTGAAGTGCGGGTCACTTCTTCAGGGACTCCTCTCTGACCTCCTGACCAGGGTAGTCCTCCTACTGCACACTCTCTGGAGTAGCAGGTAACTTCCTTTCAAAGCCCTACCACAGTTATTTGTTGCTGTTGTTTGTATGATTAGTGGATTAGTCCCTCTCTCTTCCAGTTTGCTGTAAGCTCTGTGAAGTCCATTTCTGCTTATTAAGGTGTCCCCTATACAATGATGCATAGCCGGCGTTCAAAACTCATTGAAGAAATTTATTAAATTAAGTGCAGAGGCTATAAAATAATGTCTACAGAATCTTGAAGGAAAAATGCTATCACCCAAGAGATTGCTTTAAGTTTTAATTTTACTTGGAATGCTTCACACACTTCCTCCTTTAAAAAAATTAAAATCTTACAGTTTACACTACTAGGGTCTTTGATCATAAACCAGCCCCAATACCCCCCCCACCACACACACACAGACTGAAAATACCCATTCCTTACTTAACAGAGGTAACTATTGAAAATTCCATACGTAACCTTCCAGAATTCCTCTGTACCTCTACATATATGTACATGTACCCAGAAGAATACTTCATACTAGTTTGTGAGAATGAGGGGATAGGTCTTCAAGAACTTTAAACTTGGATTGGTTGTCATTTACTTGGGAAAACAATAGAACATTTCCAGATATACAAGCTCTAAAAAATATACTACTCATAGATCCTTGGGAAAAAAATGCTTTTAGAAAATAATAATTGTGATAACAAAGGCCTCCCAGATCATCTCCACACAGTTTAGACCCCAGGGTTGTATTGTATGTTCTCAGATGAGGTCTGTGGTCAGAGGAACGCTTTCTTTACAATGTGGCAAATTAATTTTTAAAAAACAATGTTTCAAATTATCTTTCCCTTTTTGCTTCCACACCTTCCAGTGTGCCAGGAAACTGGGTCTTAAGCCATATTTCCTCTTCCCCAGTGATTGCTTAATTCTGTTTAATAACATCAAAAAACAATAATAATGCTGTTCTAGTCCTTGCTAATTATGATCAAACTCCATGTGGATAGGTTACCATCCCAGGAGAATTGCTAGAAAAAAATCTTTTTTTTCTTTTCTCCACAAAAGCATAGCTGTGGGAAGAACATATTGTTCATTTTATTGCCAAGGAAATTGAGATAAGATTAGCTACTTTAAAACTCATAGAGCTTTTTTAAGTGGTAAAGGATAACAGGCCAGATGCTCTCTGTTATTTCACTTTTTTTTTTTTTTTTTTATCATTTTCATCTAGTATCCATGGAGGTATCTGTGTTCTTGGTGCTTAAAAATCAATATACAAATAAACTATGTTTTAAAATATATATATAAATAAATATGTTAAAATGTTAACAACTGCTATAACTGAATTTAATTATTCATTTAAATAAATATTCATTGAGACCGTAATATATGACATACAAAAGATGAAGCAATGGACAAAACAAATAAAGGTTAGTCAAATTTTGGCTGCCTTATCTGTATTTTATACTTTATAATAACTTACACTTTCTACAAGTTTGAACATTCTTATACTTCTAGGTTCATTACAATTAAGCTATGAGTAACATTCTTTTATAATATTCTTAAACTTGTCTGCTTCCAGTTTTTTACCTGTTTCATTCTTGATACTATTACTTTGTGGTTTCTGCCTTTTTTATCTTAAGTAATCCCACCAAAGATTGACCCACATCTTAAAACTTTCCAAAGAAAAACTTTCAGTTTTTTTATAATTCTGGTGTTGTTGTTGTTTTTTTTTAGATCATCATTTCTGGTTTTGTTGATTATTTTCTTTCCTCTATGTTTTCAGAAGTTACTCTATTCTTTTTAACGTCATAATTTGGATGCTAAACTTATTTATTTCCAGCCTTCTTTTCTAATGTGAGCATAAGAGGCCATAAATTTCCTGCTAAGTACCACATACACTTGACTATATATTTCCCTCTGAGTACCACTAACTACCACACATTTTAATATGTTGTCATTCTTTGCTGTTCAGTTCTAAATGCAAAAGAATCCTGTAAGTAATACCTACAATCTGTACATTGCTAGCAGTTTACAACAGCCACAATCTGTCAGTCTATACCTTATCCACATTTTCCAGTAATTCCCAAACAAGAGGCTTTAGAGTACTAATTAGCATTAATAGCATTATGAATAAGTACTAATCTGAGTATAATTCTGTCTTTAAGACCTGAATACAAAGTCTGGCCAAACAGACTAAGAATACATAGCAATCAATCCAGGTGTCAGTCCATTAATCTGGTAAACAACCTAATCTTACTTTCTCTCAACCTGTATAAAAATTCCTCCCCAAGTATCCTTGGGAAGTCGCTTTCCTGACTATCTCATGAAAGAATCTATACAATGTTTATGTGTGCAAGTTTTTAATAACAGTTTGGCTAGTGCTCAATTCAGTTACTGCTTTTTGCTTATTTTTCAATATTTTTCAATTCCCATTATTTCTGACATATGGATTATTTGGAAGTAAGTGTCAAAGCTGACAGTTGTGGGTTTTCTTAAGTTTTTCTTGTTTGTTTTTAATTTCTAATTTGTTAGCTTTGCAGTCATTGAAGGTCTTTAAATGTGTAGACTTAATTATTTAGAATCAATTTTTATAAAAGTCCATGAAAACTAATACACATATATCTTCACCCATTGTTGGGTGAAGTGCTCTATATGCCCACTGAAATAGTCTTGCTATGTGTCTTTTTTTTTTTAAAGATTTTATTTATTTATTTGATAGACAGAGATCACGAGTAGGCAGAGAGGCAGGCAGAGAGAGAGAGAGAGGAGGAAGCAGGCTCCCTGCTGAGCAGAGAGCCCGATGTGGGACTCGATCCCAGGACCCTGAGATCATGACCCGAGCCAAAGGCAGTGGCTTAACCCACTGAGCCACCCAGGCGCCCAACTATGTGTCTTATTCAAATACTCTATGCTCTTTTTGATTTCTTCTTTTATCTGCTTGATCTATCAGTTATTGATGTATATTAAAACTCCCATTTTGATTGTAGATTTGTCTATTCCTCCTTGAAGTTTCAGCGATTAAAAACTATGTAATTAGGTGCATCCAAGATCAAATTGTTGTATCTTCCTCGTGAACTGAAACTTTAATATTTAGACCCCTTCTTTATCTGTAGTAAGCCTTTTGCCTCAAAGCCTATTTATCTGATAATAATATACATAGCTATGCCGATTTTCTTTGGGTGACTATTTGCATAATTTTTTCTTGCTCCTTTACTCTCAACCCTTGTATGTTCTTATGTTTTAGGCATGTTTCAGAAAAAGCCATTGGATGAATTTTTTAAAAATTCAGTGTGACAAGCTTTTGTCTTTTAACCAAGGAGTTCTATTTTTTAAGTCAATTGTGATTACCAAAAAGTTAGATTCATTTCCAACATCTCATTTTGTACTTTTTCTTTGTTCTTCTTATTCTAATTTTCTTCTCTTTGATTAAATTTTACCCCATTTCCATTTCATTTTTCCTTTGAAAGTTGTACCATTTATTCTATCCCTTTAGTGCTGACCCTGGACATATTAATTACATCTGCATTTTAACATAAAGTCTATAATTAATTGATCTTTAATCCTTTTTCTTAGCAATACTCAAATATTACAACATTAATTCTTTTCTCCCTCCTTTCTCTCTCACATACAGTCACAGTGAATTAATGAATCATATCCAATTCTTACGTAGAACTCAAGGTTTCTTTTGCTATTTTAGCTTTCTCAATTCGACATTATTGTTATTCCTTTACAAATATTTGTTTAGATTTATATTTGTGCTTACAATTTTATCTTCTCATCATTCCTTCCTTAATCCCTAACCTTCCTTGTGGAACAATTTTATTTTTATTTGAAGCACATCATTTAGGAATTCTTTCAGGATAATCTACAGGCAGTAAATCCAGTTTCAGTTTGTCAAAAAATGACTTTATTTACTTTCATTTTTGAAAGATCATTTCACTCAGCACACAACATGAGATTGCTTGTTATTTTCTCCCGGCCCCTCAAGATCCTCCACTGGCCTCTGGATTCTACTGTTGCTGTTGAAAGTCAGTTGCACCTTCTTTGTGGGTAATCTCTCTTTTCTCTCACTGCTTTTAAGATCTTTTCTTTGACTGTCGTGTTCTGCCCTTCCACATATCAGTTGCATGTCAGTGCAGACACAATGATATGTGTGAGTGTGGATTTATTTTCATTATTAGGCCTGGGATTCTCTGAGTGTAGTGATTCTAAAATTGGTATCTTCTATTCATTATGAAATGTTTTCAGCTTTTATAGATTTTTCTCTATATTTTCTCTCCTCCCTCTTCTCAGTGAGAGATTAGACATGGATTGGAACTCGTCTTCCTATTTATTCATCTCCCTTAACTCCTCTTTTATATTTGCCATCTTTATGTCTCCCTGCAATTAATTCTGGGAAATTTATTTAGATCTGTCTTTCATCTTACTAAATCTCAACTGTTAATGTATTGACATTAGTTTTCTAATACTCATCATTTTGATTGTCAGGCAAAGCATTAACTTGATAACAAATAAGAACACTCCAAGAAAGGAAAACTACTGACCAATATCCCTGAAGAATATAGATGCAAAAATCCTCAACAAGATACTAGCAAACCAAATCTATTAATACATTAGAAAATCATGCACCATGAACAAGTTGGGTTCATCCCTGGAATTCAAGGATGGTTCAAAATATAAAAATCAATAAATGTGACATAATACATTAATAGAATGAAAAATAAAAATCATACAATCATCTCAATAGATGAAGAAAAACATTTGACAAGAGTCCATATCCAATTCATGATTTAAAAAAAAAAAAAAACAGCTCTCAACAAATTGGGTTTAATAGGAACATATCACAACATAACAAAGTCCATATAAAATAAATTCACAACTAACCTCATACTCAGGACAAGACACGTATGGCTACTGTCACCATTCCCATTCAACATAGTACTGGACTTCTATCTAGACCAATGAGAAAGAAAAAGAAATAAACGGCATCCAAATTGGAAGAGAAGAAGTAAAATTCTCTGTTTGAAAATTACATGATATTATATCATGTATATATAGAAAACCCTAAAAAAAACCCCTAAAAACTCTACCAGAAACTGTTAGAACTAAAAAGCAAATTCAATAAAGTTGTAGTATATGAAATCAACATAAAAAATCAGTTGGGCCTCCATACACTAATGACAAACTATCTGAAAAAGAAGTAAAGAAGCTATTTCAACATAAAAAATCAGTTGTGCCTCCATACACTAATGACAAACTATCTGAAAAAGAAGTAAAGAAAGCTATTTCATTTATATAGCATTAAAAACAATAAAATACTTGGGGATAAATCTGTACACTGAAAATTATAAGACATGGATGAAAGAAATTGAAGAGCATACAAATAAATGGAAAGATATGCTATGTTCATGTATCAGAAAAATTAATATTGTTAAAATGTGTATACTCAAAGGTATGTATTAACTCACTGCAATCTCTATCAAAATTCCAACATTTTTTTCATAAATAGAAAAAACAATCCTAAAATTTGTATAGAGTCACAAAAGACCAAAAGCCAAAGCTATCTTGAGGAAGAACAAAACTACAGTCATCATACGTCCTGATTTCAAACTATATAAAGTTTTGCTTTGTACTATGAAGTTGACTATATAATCAAACTAGTAGTATATTGGGCATAAAAAACAGACAGCTTGACCAGTGGATTAGAACCAACAGCCCAGAGATAAACCACACACATATGATCACCCAATATTTGACAAGGGATCCAAGAATACTAATGGGGAAAAGGTAGTCTCTTCAATAAATAGTGTTGGAAAAGCTGGATATTCACATGCAAAAGAACAAAACTGGACCCCTATCTTAAAACACTCACAAAAATTAACTTGAAATGGATCAAAGGCTTAAATGTAAGACATGAAATCATGAAACTTCTAGAAGAAAACATAGCGACATCGGGAGCAAGTTACTTGACATCAGTCTTGGCAATGATTTTTTGGATACACCACAAGAAGCAGAAATTATAAAAGGAAAAATCACCAAGTGGGGCTCCATGTAACTAAAATGCTTCTGCACAGCAAAATAAATGATTAATACAACGAAAAGACAACCTACAAAATGGGAGAAAATATTTACAACTCATATATCTGAAAAGTGGTTAATATCCAGAATTATAAGGAACTTATGCAACTCAAGATAAAGAAAGAGAGAAGGAAAGGAGGAAGGAAGAAAGAATAGAATTTAAAAATGGGCAAAGGACTATAATAGACATTTTTCCAGAGATAATATTAGAATGGCCCACCAGTGCATGAAAACGTGCTCAACATCATTGATCACCAAGGAAATAAAAATCAAAGCCAGCCTTGAAGTATCCCTTTACATCTACTAGAATAACTATTACAAAAAGACAAGAGATGACAAGTGCTGGTGAACATAGTACCCTGTTCATTGTTGCTAGGAATGTTATATGGTACAGCTCTGTGGAAACCAGTATGAAGGTTCCTCAAAATCTAAAAATCAAAAGAACTACCATGTGATCCTGCAATTCCACTTCTGCATATACATGCAAAGGAAATGAACTCACTATCTTGAAGAGAACATTGCACTCCCATGTTCACTGCAGCATTATTTATAGTGGCCAAGACAGGGAAACAAACTAAGCATCCATTGATGGATGAATGGATACTGTGTGTGTGTGTGTGTGTGTGTGTGTGTGTGTGTGTGTGTGTACATACATGCAATGGGATGTTATTTAGCCAGAAAAAAAAGAAGGAAATCCTGCCATTTACAACATGGGATAAATCTTGAGGTCATTATGCTAAGTGAAACAAGTCTAACATGGAAGGGCAAATACTATATGACCTCACTTATATGTGGAATATAAAATAATAATTTTAAAAAACCTTACAGAAACAGTAGATTTGTAGTTGCCAGGAGTAGGGAGTTGGGGGGTGGGGAGTACGTAAAGGTACCAAAGGGTACAAACTTCCAGTTATAAGATACGTAAGTTCTGGGGATCTAGTGGAGAGTATAATGATATCACAATACTGTATTATATATTTGAAAGTTGCCAAGAGTGTAAATCTAAAAAGCTCTTGCCCTTCCACACACACACAAATACTATGTGAGGTGATGGATATGCTAACTAACCTTATTGTGGCAATCATGTTGAAATATACACATATAGTCTATCATCACGTTGTACACCTTAAACTTACTTGATGTTACATTACAATTATATCTCAGTAAAGCCAGGAGGAATGTTACTCCATATTGACACAGGGCCGGCTATAGGTTTGTTATTTTCCTGAACCATTCTGCCATGCAGTTATATGTATCTGAACATTGGAAGGGACTGATTTGTGTATACTTACCTATTATCGATCTTTCTTTCTGCTCATCTGACTCCCTCCTCAGTTGCTCCTCTACTATTATCTGCCATTAGCTGGTGCCCTTTGGTCTCTTCCTTAGACCTCCCACTTCTACCCCATCAGGCTCAGCACAGGGGAGGCTTATCTTCATATTAAGTTCACAGGGTCTAACACAGCCCGAGCCATAGAAGACCTTCAGTAAATGTCTGGTGGAGGGTAGAAGGCCATCAATGTTACAACTGGAAGACTGTTTCCCCCACATATACATGCCAGTGCAAGTAGGCACAAAACCTCAAACTCCACCATTACAGAAACATGCTTTAAAAAAAAAAAAAAAAAAAAGTCCTGTTTGAGAACTTAATTAAAAACAAAATGCAAAAATAATAATAATAAAAATTTAAAAATAAAATAAAATGTAAGAAGGCCAGTGGCCCTGACAGGAGCAATAAATCAACTAGTTTCCACTCATGGCTGCTTCAACTCTAATGACTTCAACTAATTAGACAGATAACTGAGAGAGAATTACGATCTTGGATTTGATTCGCAACAGTCCAAACAAATGCTTGACGCTGTCTTCTGGGCACTGGGAGAAAGAAGAAATGGGCCCGCTAAAGTCTAAAGGCAGGTCAGCTTCAGGTCCAGTAACAAGCAGGAGGGCACGGCCTCAGTGTGGAGCGCCGGCATCCGCCTAGAAAGTTGTTTGAGTTTCCAGTGACACAAAATACGCAAAAGTCTTGATAAACTAAAAAGCCATAAGCAAATCTTGGGGATTCTTATTATTGTATAAAGAGAATGTTTGTGAACTACTAGGAAGACTGTCAGCCCATTCAGGATGTAGGCTGGGGCTGGCCCTGTTCAGCTATGGGTAGGGGGAAAGCAGGGTGTGTTTGAGAGGCTTCAGACTTTGTGTTTGTCTACACTGCCATGCTCCAGGTTAGCAACGGACAGAGATAGGCTTCCTGTGTAATTTACGTCATGGGGAGTGATTGTGACAAATCCCACAAGTACTTCCAGGAATATTGAGTCAGGTGGGTTGTTTCCTTTACTCTGGGGAGTTTCCTCTCAGAAACCTGAGCACCAACAATCCACCCATACAACCCCATGCCCACCTTCTCCTTCCTTTTAAATACATCTTGAGGAGCACTCAGCCCTTCAGGGCCCAAGAACAGCTCCTTGTTGAAATGCTTAGCCGGCACACCAGGGTAAGGTGGACACATAAGGCACAAAATCCGCTCCTCTGAGCAGACTTCTTCTGGGAATTCTCCTCTCGGCTTCATACTCTCCTGCCCTTACAGCTCTTAGCTAATTTTTAGGATGAAAACAAAATATGATTCCTTACTATCCAATGCTTTATTTGTTCAACCTGAATATATGGGTTTAGCATATGATATGGGTTTAGCATTTTAGTTTAATTGAGGGAATTAAAGAGGCTTGCATTGGTAGTCATCCATTCAATGAATCTCAGCTTGAGCTCAAAAATGGTAGGAGAGAAGGCCCATGAGGGCAAACAGAACAGGAGGTCTAACCCTCCAAATAATCAATCTTTGCTTAGAGACATATATTCAGGGGATTATAAACAAGAATTTTTAATATTGGACCCTGAAAAATTTGTAAAGGTCCTTTTCCCCTTGTCTGCAAACATCTCATCCCCCTTGCCAAAGCCTCTCCCCACAGGACCAGAAGAGACCACTCATAATTTGGTGGGAAAAGGAACCACCCAAAAAAGACAAGTTAAAAGATATATATGGAGATGAAAGATGGCAGTTTAGTGAGGATGACAGCTCTGTCACAGCCCAGGCTCCTTCCTCACACTGCACATGCTTCCACACGCTTGTCCTTGTCCTACGGCTAGACCCCCATCACCGATGTTGTGACAACTCAACCAAAGAAAACCCAAGGACTCTGTTTGCCTTTCAGGTGCCTCCATGGCCCAATCTTGTACCTATTTTTCTAGCTTCGTCTCCCATGGACTCTGAATACAGAATAATATTGAATAACTTTCTATGGTGAGATATGGTAATTTCACATATGGTCAGCGTTATGTAACGTATAGAATTGTTGAATCACTATGTTGTATACCTGAAGGCAAAATAACATTATATGTCACCTATACTACAATTTTTTAAAAAAAGAAAGAAAGAAATGCTTGACCGTGAGAGTCTGACTGGTATATACCACATCTACCTACACACTCAAATCGAAAACATAACCCTAGGAGAGTTATATGTGTGAGAAAAGCATATTTCTTCTTCCTTTGTTGCTAAAAACTTTCCGTTGAAAATGGGAAAAGCTGCAGGGACACTGTTGAAATCTTCAAGTTGTAAAAACTAGGGATCATGCTTTGGTGGAACCATAAGGAAGAATTCAGAGATACTCAAGTCCTGCCCAGGTGGTCATCCTAAACCCTTCCTCCTGCCCTGTCCCACCCCTCCTGAGGGAGCTTCTCACAACCACACAGCATTAAGTGGAAAAATAGGACAATGGGATCAGAGATGTAGATTGGGTGGGAATTGTAATAAAAATCTCATTCTCATGGTGTCTTCTATCTGGGTTACAATTAAACAAATATAATTAATTTTCTGCTTTAGCCAGAAAGACTTGCAGATTTAGCTTTCTGGAACAAACTCTAATTGTATTAGAAAGAAAGATGGGGATGTAATTTGGAGGATAGTAAAAAAAATTTTTTTTAAATATTTGAACTCGAGGGGAAAAATAAACTATTCACAAACTTAAAATGGGGGTTGGAGGAAACCAGTGACTTCACAAGGCACCAGACCAAAGCAGCTGAGAGCATGACCTCTAGAATCAGATAAGGCACAGAAGCATCGCCCTCCTGGATCAGACACAACTCAAATATTCCATTATTACAAATTCCACCTACAGATCTGGGTGCAAATCCGGAGCCACTGACTTACTCACTTTGAGATTTGAGCATATAACTTCTCTGAGCCCAATTTCTTCACTTATATAATATTACCTACCTGATAAGGCAGTTGTGAAGGTCAAATGAGGAAAGCACTCACACACTAGATCTCACTATTTGCACTCGATAAATACTAGCCAGTAATTATAATTATTATTGCTGGTGTTATCAGGAACTGCAGTACCATTTGGATCAAAGGGAATTGCTTTTCTCTTACCTTAAAATGTAAAGCTGTATTTTCATCTATTCTCTGCTCCAACAAGTTCACATTCATTACATCGGGGTCTGTCTTTTTGTTGGCTGCCCTTTCCCTAAATTTATCTGCTACATGGATATATTTACTCTTGATGGTCCAAGATTTTTGTTTCAGCCATGTGTCTGATGAACTCTGCGTTTTTTTTTTTTTTTAAATAAAAGATAAAGACCCTAAATGTTTGGGGCCCTACAGTGTGCAAAGGAAACCCACTCCAAGTTGGATTTCCATTGCATCCACCTGTGTGAACGTCTTTTCCAATGTGGTTTTGGAATGTTCCTATATTAAACACCTTTGCTTAGTCCAAAAAAAAAAAAAAAAAAAAAAAAGAAAGAAAGAAAGAAAGAAAAAGAAAAGTCTTTTGAAGTTTCTTTTCTGAAGTTGTTTAAGCTCTTTGAATCTATCTCTCTAAGGACTTATAAGAAACAGCATAGGACGTTCTAACCTGGCTTCCAAATAGAGGCCTTTTTAAGGTCAGCTATAAAGCAAGGCTACTCCTTAATGAAATGCTTGGACTGCATTTTAATGTCTGTCTTGTTAAACATGCCATCTTAAAAAGAATATCTTTGCTCTTCAGTGGGGTTCTGTTGGTATAGTTCACTGAGAATAGAATCACTTGTTTGGAGCTAGAAATGATCCTGCAGACTGTAGATTTTAATAACTTTTAAAAGTAAGACCCAGTGAGGTCATAGAAAGTAAGATCCCCACCTCTCATCAGAGGCAAAGCCTAGAACCAAATTTCCTCCTTTGGGATTCAAGGTTCTTTCCACCCACATTCAGAAAGAGAAAGGCCGGGATTTCCCATTCTCATCAAACACCCATTTACTCCCAGTTGGCTTATGGTTCATTGGAGGGAGCCTGTTGGCCCTAACTGTCTGTCAAAGCTCCGAGGTGGCTTCTCCAGGCAGCAACTCCTCTTCCCCCACCACACCCCGACATTTCCAGAGAGCCAACCATTCTCCAGTCCCATGTTGTTCCTCAAAATGCAAATGACCAATTTGTACTGTAACCCCCACAAGGAAGGTTAAAAGTTCTGATGGTATATTTTCCCTGGTCTCTTCAGGGTGTTAATCAGCAGACAGCCTTTGAACTGCAATGGTTTGGACCCCTCACAGGTCTCTGTCACCAGCTGTGGCTATAGATGTTTTGAAGTAAAGAAAACTACCTGATTTTGCATCTAAAAAGCAGGAATCCTGAGAAATAGGGAGCCTATTTGCTGAGGAGACTGTCCTCCTGATTGCCTTTGAGAAGAAATAGAGAAGCTTGCTCTCTGAGAGCAGGAAGAAAAAAAGGGAGAGGGGGAAAAAAAATCTCAGAACTGAGAAATTGATACTAAGATAAGAAAAGGCACAAGAGAAAGAGGAAGAAAGCAGCCACATAAAAAGAGGAGGAAATGAGAGGTGCCTGGGTGGCTCAGTCTGTTAAGCGTCCTAGAATGGAGTCCCGCCCTGGGCTCTCTGCTCAGCGGAGTCTGCTTCTCCCTCTGTGCTTGCTCTCTCTTGCTCAATCTCAAATAAATAAATAAAAATCTTTATTTAAAAAAAAAAAACAAAACAACAAAAACAGGAGGAAATGAGAAAGCTGAAAAGTAGAATTGGGAGCCAGTGAGGCTCACATGGCAGAAAGAGCATCAAAGATGGAGATGACAGCTGTTCCACAGAATCGCCCAGCAGTAACATCATGGGTCTGAAGTACGGCGGAATATATCGCCTCAAGACATGCCATGCTGGCATAAGGATTATCTTGAGTGAAGTAAATTGAGAAGAAACAGATCCAAGAAAAGCTCCCTGCCCTCCTTCTAGTTGTCTAAAAGCAGGATATGTATTTGTAAAAGGGACCACTCTCTACCAAGGAGGACAGAGGCTGATCACCAGAGAGAATTTTGTGCCCTTATCAGCCCACACGTGGCACCAGAGGAGCCTACACAACAAACTTTACTAACTAGCTCTTATCTTCCAAACTTTACTAACTAGCTCATATCTTCCCACATATTTACCTTCCCACAATTTGTCACCCTAAAAACTCAAGGTCCTTTTGTTTCCTTGTCGCTTCTCAAAAATATGCTGTTCTTGTGTTAGGATGCCTCACAAGCCCAAGGTCTAAGTGCTCCTTAGAGTTAGTCATTACTAAGTGTTCCCATGTGTACTGGGATCAATGCAGATGCCAATAAACTTCTGTTTGTTTTTCCCGTGTTAATTATCTTTGGTCAGTCTAATTTAGAAAGGCCTACCCAATGAACCTCAAATGGTGCCACACACGGAAAGTTTGTGTCCCCACAAAATTCCTATGTTGAAGCCTACCCCCCAGTGCATTGGTATTAGGAGGTGGAAGCCTCTGGGTGGTGATTAGGACATGAGGGGGGAGCCTCATGAATGGGATTAGTGCCTTCATGAAAGAGACCCTAGACAGATCCCTCACCCCTCCTGCCACCTGAGGACACACCAAAAAAGTCAGTCATCACCAGACACTGACTCACCTATTGCCTTGATCTTAAACGTCCCAGCCTCCAGAACTGTGAGAAACAAATTCCTGTTGTTCATAAGCCACCCAGTCTATGGTATTCTGTTACAACAGCCTGAATGGACTAAGACATAAAGAGAAAAAGAATTTTTCTCTTCCTCTGGGTCACATTACCCAGGGACAATGGTACAGCCTTTGTGACAGAAAGGAGTTGCTCATCTATACTTTCACGGTTTGACACTTCTTACCACTACCCCAAGTGAGGAGGGACAGATGGTGCAAGACACATAGGTTTGGTTCTAAGTGTCTAAATAATAACACTCAGTAAATCATAGTTAAAATCCTACCCAAATGTCAAATGTCATTTGAGACATTTTGGGGACACTCTAGGCTGATGGTACTGAAGCCTGTTCTCAAAGAGCCAACTATGAGTACCTCCGACCCATGCACAGGAAGCAACAAGGATAGAGGATTACAGGATAGAGATTTGGATGTAGAAGACTGCAGTGACACACATCAATGGGATTGAGCTGCTATGTTTCTAGAGTGGAAGGCAAAGTACTCCAGATGACAGACAGGTAAGGCTTTCCAGAGCATTACCTAGGAATGTATGGCTCACATATCTGGACCTGTTTCCCTATCAAAAAGAATAGAAAATCTAAGAGGAAAAGCATAAAAGTATAACCCTCCTGGATCAAACACAACACTTCAAATATTCCATTGCTACAAATTCTACCCGTATCACAAATGCCTCGAGCTGTCAGATTTTCAGATTCAATTTCAATCTAAAATAAAAAAGAAGAAGAAGAAGAAAGGGAAAAAATTCCTTCCATGTATGAACTCAACTTCTTGGATTTTTTTCTCTCCAAATAACTCTGCAAGCCTGGGGAATTTTCTGAACTAGGAGCTTTGGTTCATAATCCTCCCAGTAACAAATTGGGTTTTTATATTTAAGCTCAATATTTTGTAGCCTTGCTATTATACTTGTAATTAGCTGCATATACCTAATCTAAATGTCTTTAACACCTTAAATTAAGGTTTATCTATAGTACGAAGAGAAGAAACTCTTGTTAGGCTCCCCATATGAAACTCTTAATAAGGGATAAAAGTAGAGTATGGCGGATATAGACTGGCTGTCCCCGGTCCACTGGGGACCCCTTGTGCTCCCGGGCTACAGGTGCAGAATGCCAGAGCACTCACCTTCCCAGGCTGTCTTACAGCTGGGGGTAGCCATATTACGCCCTAAGGTGGATTTCCCTCCCCAAATATGAAGAGAAAAATCTCAAAAGGGGAAACAATCAGGGCTCTTCCCCTCTTCTTCTACCTGAAATTCAGAAAGAAGTGCCTGGAGGCACAGCAGCCATCTGGAACCCATCGAGAGGAAACTAAGGGTGGAAAGCAGGAGGCAGGAGCCTGGGTCTAATGCTTCTATAAACCACTGTGCCAGTTCAGGACTGCTTATCTACACGTTTCTTAGTACATGAGAAAAATAAACACCTTATTGGTTTAAGTCACTATAGGGTAAAGGAAAAAAGTTGGAAGACTTTGAAATGGACCAATTACCTTCAAAGGAAAATTAGGCATTGTCTAGCGCTCCCTTCCAGGTTATCTGATTCTATGGGGTCTCTGCACATTTCAGTGCTGTTGAGCTATTGTACAGCTCTGTAAATTACATGGAACTGCCAGCAATGCAAATAATTTTTGTCCATAAACATGCAAATGAATCTTGTCTGGCAGAGGTGGGACTGCTCTCCCACAGTTTTGCTCTACTAAGCAAATTCATTTTAGTATTCCTGATTGCCTCTATATGTCTCTGCTCTTCAGAATTTCCTTGGAATTGGTGGTAATATCTTATTACTGTCCTCTTCAATTAATGGGTTAAATAAAATCACTGGCATGTGTTTATTCTCTATCTGTATGGAAGTCATACATTTATCTTTTAAAAAAAGATACATCCTTTAATAAGGATTTTCTATGACTTGCAGTCTTACTAAAGCAATCCTGACGGATGCATATACTTTGCGTGACCACATCCTGGTAAATGGGTACCTAGACAAGATATGAAGTTCCCCCACCCCCCAAAACCACCACAGAAAAGCAGAGCAGGAGAAATCACTCATTCTAGCAAACTCTGATCAACTCGGTGCCACCTGGACTCACCACATGGCCATTGTCCTACTCATCACCCCCCATGGCAGAGAATGAGCAGGGGCAGTTGCTCAAAAAGGGTTGACTTGCCTTGCAAATTCCTGAGATATTTTGGCAGGAGAGGAAGCTGGAAGAGTCGATGTGGTTTTTACTTATCTTGTATATGCTGACAATGGAAGGTCTGGTTTCCAGGTGAGCATGTGCACACTAGGAAAAGAACCGTGACTCCTGCCCCATCGACCCTCTTTCTCTACCCACAGCCAAAAAGTCCACAAAGGAGGAGAAATGTTAATCAGGGTTCAGTCTCTCCAGTCTCTGGCATGGGGAAAAAAATGTTCCAGTGCCCTTCTCCTTCTCCTCTGTATTATTTGTCTGATCCTTGATGGCTCCAGAATGTGTCATATCTTTGCTTGATGGAAATGCCATGAGGACTGGGGCATGTCTTCCTGATGGATCTCATAAAGCATCCAGCACACCAGAGGCATTTCATTTGAATAAAGAGCATACTGGTAATTGGAATAAGAAATTAACATTTTTCTTTCTCCCAGGGATTTCTCTGCAACAGTCCCTGGAGATGCTCTAAGTTACATCCTAATAAGCATGGGGACATTTTGCACGAGACTATTAGACCATGTCATGTTCCATCTGACCTTCAGGAGGCTCAGTGGGAAATTGAATTCCACTGCCTGTGTTTAAAGATGCACTCTCTTGTGTATTAACATGTTAAAGGTTGGTGGCAGCCCAGAAAGCACAATCTAGAGACTTGCATAAACAAGGGACCAGAGTTTGAAATGGAATATCTTAACATTTGAAAGATCATATTCTAACAATGATACAGTGTAAGCCTAGGCATACTAGATCTCAAGGACAATCAAAAAACTCCTCTGGGAAAAAGAATGTTTAAAAACCGTCCTTCCCCAAAGATGTGCATTCTAAAATAACCCTCTACTGGCTGGGTCTGAAGTATTTTCCTTGGAAAGCACATTATGCATTTGCGATGCTAGTATTCGAGTGACTGTAAATGGTCCAGGACAGGGTTTTGGAGTCCAACAGACCTGAGTTGTTGTCCGGTGAAGCCGGATCCACACGGGACTTGACGGGATGGCTGGCACATAACGGCAGGAGGTGGTCATCATCAATGAGGCCAGCAGAAGCATATCTGGCTTATGAGACTTGACCTTTGAGGGCTTGCAGCTTGGACTTAACCAGTGAGGTTAATCACATGAAAGATGGCGTTTTACAAAGAGGCTCGTAAGACAAAAGCACTGGAACTGATTAGAGAGAGATAAAAAAAATGAGGGTAGCGACTTTGCCTTATTTACCCTGTGTCTCCACTGCCCAGGCAGGCCCAGGCATATAGAAAGACTTCGGTACATACTTGTTAAATCCATTAAAGATCAAACAGCAGGAGGCCCAGCTCTGTCCCAGGACCGGGGTTTCTGTTCCCTCATTACTGTCCCTCTTGCCCTGTGAACTCCAGTCCGCTCGGGCACAAACCCTCTCCTGAGTCTTATTCACCACGTGTGGACACCTGCACGCAGGCCCCTTTCTCTCTTAGTCCCCTTAACGTTGCCAGTGCAGGCTATTGAGTGAAGCCCACTTCTTCTCAACAGCAGGTGAAGATCATAGCACTGTTCAGGGAGTCAGGTGGACATCACTGCCCCGCCAGCCTCTGGACCATTCCTGCCACAGGACACCCATGGTAGACCAGCCCTTCTCCAAGCTCTGACATCCCATCAGGTGGTTGGGCTGGTTCTCCCACCTCTGCTCTCCCTGGACAGACTCCCAGCATTGTCTCCCACACTGACAGACTCGGGGTGGGGGGGTGCAGAGGTGGGTGGCGGTGCTCGATAATTCTGCCTGAACAAAGCAGCTAGACCTCTTTTGTCATAATCTCTTTCTTTCAGACTACACCAAAATACTGTCTTTCAGATTCAAAAAGGCTATTTGCCAGTTTCTTAAAATGATCATTCTCCCCCTGCCTTTTTTTTCAGTCTTGCCTAGCACATTCTTACCCTACCCCAATGCCAAGTTGAAAGGCAAACACTTTCAACTCTATTTTATTTTTTTCCTGGTATTTACTTCCATATTTTTTATCATGATGTTTACCCTGCTATTTCTTAATTTATTAATTGTAGACATTATTAATTGATTTCCATACCAGTCAGACTCCATAAACCAATGCCAGATAATCCAATAGAGGGAAATTTAATATAGGATATTAGTTAGAAGGTGCTAGAATTTCTTTTTTTTTTTTTTTTAAGATTTTATTTATTTATTTGACAGACAGAGATCACAAGTAGGCAGAGAGGCAGGCAGAGAGAAAGGAAAGGAAGCAGGCTCCCTGCTAAGCAGAGGCCCGATTCGGGGCTCCATCCCAGGACCCTGGGATCATGACCTGAGCCAAAGGCAGAGGCTTTAACCCGCTGAGCCACCCAGGCACCCCGAAGGTGTTAGAATTTCTGAAAGAGTAGATTTCAATAATTCCAACTCCCACCTCACCCAGAGCTGGAGGGACAAAGAGAAGATGTTCCCTGTATCTACTACCTGAAAGCAGACATAAAATTCCCCATAACAAAGAAGGTACCTGTCCTGTATCAGGAAGAGAAGAACAACCCGGTCATAGGAGTCTGGGAGTCAGTGACAGAATGGACCACACAAACAATCCTACGAAAGTGAGCCATGGTTTCCCCCCTCTATTTCCTAGTCCCTGTCCCACAATTCACCACCCTGAACCTAAGCCCTCTTGTCTCATCACAGCCTCACAATTTATCACTCTTTACGTAAAAAAGTAGATAAATCTTTGGGGCCTAATGGCTTCTTTGGATCTTCATTTATCTTTTAAAATCTGCCTCATGCACATAAAAATATTAAATAAATTTATATATTTCCTCCCATTACTCTTATATCAGCTTTATTTTTAGGTCAGCCCCAGAACCTAAGGAGGCAGGAGGAAGCTTGCCTCCTCTACACAGACAAGCCATCAGTTCCATGTACCTTCCCCAGAGACCCTTCCTCCAACCCCTATGCTCCTGCCTAGCCCTGGGACACAGGTGTCACCCCAGTATCTGTCATCACTGGACAGAGGAGCCCATAGCTTCCTCTTTCTCAGCTTATTCTCCTACTGTACTAAAACATATCTCCCACAGAAGACAAAACTACCACTTTGAGTCATAGCTATCTGAAAACACCTTGATCTTATCCTTACACCAGATTAAATTCTAGGTTGAAAGTTGTTTCTCCCACAGTATTTTAAAGTGGGCATCACTCCACTTTCTTGTAATTTTCATGGCTCAGTTCCAGTCTGATTTCTGATCCTTTGTATGTGACCTTCATTAGTCCCTGGAATCTCTTAGGGTTTTGTTTTGTTTTTTATCTCCAGTGTTCTACAAACACACAGTAATGTCCTTCACCTGGGACTTTTATATTCATTGTGTTGGTCAAACCAAGGATCTTTTGATTCCAGACTGGAAATCAGCTTTTTCTGCAAAGAACAAGATATTAGGTATTTCATTTTTTGTGGGCCATATGGTCTCTGTCACATCTTCTCAACTCTATCATTGTGGCAAAGCAGCCATGGACAACATAGAAACAAAGAAGCATAGCTGTGTTCCAATAAAACTTTATTTACAAAACATGGCAGCAGGCCACATTTGGTCCATGGACCACTGTTTGCCAACCCCTGCTCTAGACTCTAGATACTCATAGCCCTAAGTTCCAAAGCATTTTTTTGTGTGTGTGTTATTTCTTTCATAATATCCTCCCTCCATCTTCTCTATACTCCCTTTCTAGATCCCCTATTAGTCAGGTGTTGGCCTTTTTAGATTGAGTCCCTAATATTCTTATTTTTTCTTTCTTATTGTCTACATCTGTCTTTTTGTTTTACTTTATGGAAGATTCCTCCCGCTACTGAATATTTCTATAACTCTATTTTTAATTTCTAAGAACTTTCTTGTTCTCTGATTCTTTTTGGTGGTTGTTCTTTTTTTTTTTAAGATTTTATTTATTTATTTGAAAGAGAGAGAAAATAAGAGAAAGAGAGCATGGGAGGGAAAGGTCAGAGGGAGAAGCAGAACCCCCCCCCCCCAACTGAGCAGGGAGCCCAATGTGGACTTGATCCTGGGACTCCAGGATCATGACCTGAGCTGAAGGCAGTTGCTTAACCAACTGAGCCACCCAGGTGCCCCTGTTGTTGCTGTTCTGATTGTTCTGATCTTTCCCCCATTCCTTTTTTAAAAAAGCAATAGTCTGTTTTTGTTTTGTGCATTAAATATCTTTGTCTTTTTGAAAAAGAAAAAAGTTTATTCTTTAATTTTATTCCACTCTGGGCAATATCTCTGTTTCCTCTGAGTATTTCCTCCCAACATTTCCCCCATTTGTAGGGGACCAGTCATGTCATTTCTTTTTTATTGTTAGATACTCTCCTCACACTTTTGCTGATCCTTACTTGTTCATTCATACTTAAAAGTAAGGTGGGAAAAAGTGATGGAAGAGTAAAAGCCACCAAAAAGTACTAACTACCAAAATGTAGCTCTTCTTAGTCTACAGACCAAGATGAGAGGTTATATTCACCATAAACCCTGAACAAAATGTGAAAAACTGGGGCACTTGGGTGGCTCAGTTGGTTAAGCATCTAAATCTTGATTTTTGCTCGGGTTATGATCTCAGGATCATGAGTTAGGGCCCCATTTCAGGCTCCACACTCAGTGGGAAGTCTGCTTCTCTCACCCTCCATCTGCCCCCGGCTGGCTGACTTGCTCTCTCTTTCTCTCTCAAAAATAAATAAATAAGCCTTTATTTAAAAAAATGTAAAAAACCAACTATCTGAAGGCACTGAAGAGTGATCAAAAGTAGCCAGATATTGGAGAAGAGCTGACAAGCACTGAGTCATGTCTCATTCTGTTATAGCTCCTAGCCTGAGAACAGGTCCCATTCTGTACCAAGCGAGGGTGACAATTCTAATAGAACCCCCAGGCTCTCTGGCTTAAAGAATCAGAATCCTGGGCAGCAACAAAGTAAAAGGCAATCTGGAAAGAAGAAACTCAGAGACTCAGACACAGAGAGCCCCAAACTTCATGTATAAATTCCCACCCCTTCTCTGGCCGCCTCCTGAACCCCACTGTGCAAACAAAGTCTAAGCAGCTGAGCTAAGGCTGAAACATGAAACTGAGAAGTCAGCAGCTTCCCACTATGGGGAAGACAGAGTCTGCAGTTTGAGTTTGCGCAAGTTTACTTCTTGGTCATTTTTTAAAGTAAGTAATTAATTAATTAGAAGCAACTAATACAACTAGTAGTGGCGAGAAATTGGGAATGTCTGCGGCAGGTTTATGAAGTTCCTCAAATTATCAGGAACTGTAAACGTGTCCTGCTCAGCTCCCTGCCTCCCCCCTCCCCAGAAGAAGCAGCCTCTCCCATGTGACGGTGGGGAGTAGGGAGTAGGGGCTAGTGGTCAGCCCTTGAAGGGCAGGGCAGGGGACGGTGGCTGCAAGGCCCTCTCAGCTGGAATGTAGACATGTCACTGAGCCCCATATTCAAGCTGTGTGTCACCTCCACCACCAGTGATGCACGGCGTTCTTGAGGCCTGAGCCTCTCCGGCATCAATGTCTACAGGGAGAAGTTGGAAGTGTTGGAGCGGAAGGGTTTGGTTTTCACTTCTCTGCAGGAATTAAGGAGGGACCTATGACTCTAACAAAACCTAGATAGATTTTCAGTCAATCCCTTGGTTCAGCCCCTGTGTCAGGCTCCCTGTGGCCTGGCCAGGGCCCGAGGGCTTGCTTCTCCTCAGGGCTTCTCTGTGGGCACTGTAGCCATAGCTTTACGTCTCCGGCGGGTGTCAGTCACCATTCTTTCCTCGGCTCTCCCTCCTCCAAGAACACACTGACATCTTCCATAGCTTCCCACGCTTCCTCTATTCATAACGTGGTATTCTCCAGCAGTCATTTCCACGAGGTTTCAGGAAGACAAGAGCTGACTGCCTGGGTTCCTCTGCTGTGTCTCACTGGGAGGAACTGTGATTTGGGAATAGGCCGCCCAGGACAGAAGGTGGCGAGAGGGCTGGATGGCCCAGTGGCTGCCCTGGAAAGACCAGCACAAAAGTTTGTGGGGTTTGCTGGGGTGTCCAGGGCTGTGTGAAGGAGGCAGCAGCAGGGACTAGGGTTTTCGGCTTGAAGGTGTCTGATTTGTAGGCAAATGAAAAGGAGGCACAACCCATTTCCCTGGCAGGTTGTCAATGGATTAAAGCCAGAGTACCCTAATGTTCTAGCTGAACCTGCCCTCCTTTCCCAGCGCCCACATGATTTATTCTAGGGCCTCTCTTGGGTGACAGCTGCCTCTCTGTTCACCTGGGCAGAGCTTCTGGCTGCTTCCAGACTCCTTCAGAGGAAAGACAAAACAGCATTTTCCACAGAACACGTTGGGCTACCTGAGGTCCAAGTTTCTTTCCCAATTAAACTGCTAGAGAGGAAAGCCGGCAGCCTCCCTCCCATCTGCATCTTTGGCAGCGTGCACATACCCATAAATGGAGCCAAATCTGCCTCACAGGTGTGTGAAGACACAGCGCTCTCCCGGGAACGGAGGCTGGCATGCCGCAGGCAGCAATCCCAGGCAGGGATACGAGTGTTGGCTGGAATTCACAGCTGGAGTGAACTGCTGTGCTCACCCCTCCTCCCCAGGGCCTAGCGCAGGGTCTGGCATGTATAGTATGAGCTCAATAAAAATTTCTTGAACATGACAGTGACTAACAACAGACTAGTACCCGACCAAGTCCACACAGCCAGTTCCTGAGGGTGCCTGGAAGCCAGGTCTGTCTGATTCCCATGCTCTACTCATATCTTCCCCAATCCCAAACTGAGCCCACCTGGATGAGTCTCCTCTCTGCATCCTTAGCTAACCAACTGTGCAGAGTTTTTCTACAACCTGAGCAGCCTAATGCAGCAAATCGATACTCTCGGATCAAGGACTGCCACCTTCCATCTGCAGGAAGGCTGCCTTTCAACAGTAGAAGAAATCAAGCCCTTCTGTAGTTACTTTAACCAGCCTTCCCGGAGGACAAGGCAGTGTCCCCAGCCCACGATCCGGCACTGCACCCAGCACAGGACAGGGAGGGCATTTGCCTGGAGGCCTCAGGTGGGCCCTTCAGGGCACTTTCTGGAAGAAACAGAAACTGGGGCCACTGAAGAACAGATGACATCTCTGGACATAAGCCGTGCCCATTCCAGCCTCTGTGCCTACAACTCTGTCGGGTGTCTTCCTATCGTGACGGACAAACCACCCTGCTGGTCTGTGATTTCCTGTGAGGGACATTTCTCATTTTGTCCTCACTTAGGAGCCAGAGAGAGCCTTCCTTCTCAGCAACCCCATCTCTGCTTTCCCTGACAATAAACAAAAACCCCACCAGCCCCCAAGCAACCCAAGCAACTTTAGGAAGTTTCTGGAAGTAGGGAGAAAAGTATCCATCAGTAACATCCTTTCAAAGGAAAAGGCTAGAAATGGCTGCTCTTTTCAGCATCAAAAAAGACCAGTGGTTCTCTCTTGCCTCTCTCCTTCCTACTCTTTCAGCAGCTGGAGGGCCAGGTCTCTTTCTTCATTGTTAATCCCTCACAGCACAGGGAGAGTCCTTCGGCCACTCCAGATACCTGGAAAGCCTGGCCTGGTTTTGGGAACCCCAAATTCCCAAGGAGCAAAGGGATCATGTAATACAGGTATAAAATGGGATTTATAGGAGGAAAGTTTACAAACAGAAAAGCAGCTGAGCGCATGTGATCCCTGGACTTCTCACCATCACACAGCTCATGCCCATACAGAGGGTGCACACGTCACCCCCCACCACAGCACTCCCATCAGAGGGACCCAGCCCCAGAACACTCTGTCCAGTTAGATGGGCAGGGCACAGGTTGCTTCCCCCAGCACATGGCTCCCAGAGGCCTTGGAAGGGAGGGGGCCTTGAAGCCCAGTGGCCTGTCCAGCTGTTGAGCTTACTCATGCCTGCTGAGCCAGCACCTGCCAAGCTGCCAGGAAGGGGAGAGAACGAGCTACTGGACCAGCCGTATTTGTCTTAACACAGAGAGAAAACAAGACTGCAGAGGTGCACCGTTCCTTTGATCGGATGCAGGCTTTAAGCAGTCCCAGGCTGCCAAGAAAAGGTCACTCAAAAGAGGAACATGCTCTTCTCTTCCAAAACTGAGGGGAGGCAGGGTCTCTCTCACAGCTACACCTGGGGAGCGAAGTCTTCAGCTCTCCTTCTGGCCCTTCTCTGGGCTCCTTCCCCGTTGTCAGCATCATCTCCCGTCTGTGTCCCATCCAACCTCCTCCCTGGATAGGGACTCTGTAAGTCATTAAAATCTTATAATTAGTGATAATATGTAACTTCTTTGTAGCACCTTTGTGTCCATTCTCATTTTACATGCATAGTAATTATTTAATAGATGCCTGGCAGGTACCAAGCACTGCACTAAAGAAGGGGAGTATCTAGCAGAAGAGAACTTCAATGTCACCCACATGTCTGCTCCCTGTGTGTCCCAAATTATCCAGGTCACTGTTCCCTTCAGTTTGAAAAATAAAGTGAATTGAATGTCCCTCCCTCACTCCACTAAACTGCAGGATTTCTATGTGCTTCTGGAAGGGCTCATATACTTATGGTCATCGCTCTATCTGGTTTCCCTTCCCCGTTAAACTCTCACTTTCCTCTGAGAACTTCCCTCTCCAAACCACTGCTCCCTCACTCCTCCCAACCCGACTCTCACGAGACATTTGGCAATAGTTTCCTATTAGAACAAACTCCAAGAGGTAGCCCACAGTTTTCTTTAGGACAAATTTCCCCCTCATTGGAGACTGCTCATTGATACAAATAGGCCATTGGGAATCACTGGGATGTAGAGAGTTTCATTGCAGTGGTATTTGCTATATGGGATTGCACCCATGTTTGAAATTTTCCATTGGCTTCAGATTGAATTTCTTTCCCCTGACCTTCCAGAAAGTGAGATGCAATTGCCCCAAAAGATCATCACAATTTTTAATGATGTGGAGCTCTCCGTCTCCTCCCCCAAAATAAACCTCTCTTAGGGTCCCAGGAAAATCTGGTGAAGATAGAACTATATCCGGCCTGTGCAATATTAGGAAAATGCTCTGGCCTCATGACACATGTCAGCATTTCAGAAATAGCCAATACAACATCTCAAGCCTACCCCACAATAGTGAATTTTGTCCCCAAATATATATGGGTCAGAGTCTTCCCCATATTACCCACATCGTATTTTTTCTAATACCCACCTAGTTCCACATTCTCCTGACTTCCAAAACAGCATTCTATAAAAAGCAGTAGCTGTGTTATTAAAAAAGATAGAAGGATAAGTCTTCAGATGCAGTTTGTGCCTTGATTCAAAAGTGCGTGTCTTCAGGCATAGTATCTGATGTTGTTATTGAGAAGTTCTTGGTCTCTTATGAGACTCTGTTGCCCACAGGAAAGGTCCTCAGAATGCTCACAAGCATTCCCAATGTATTGGATACCAAAGTTATTGCTGTATGTCCTTCCCACCACACACACATATACACACACATACTTCCTCTCAAATAAATTGTCCAACAAATGCCAAGTTCACATAAATCCCAAGAATCACAGTTCAGACATTCTATAACACTGCAGTCACAAAATGAGTCTATAAAATCCTCTAAGTAACTTATATGGCAATGCAGAAAGTCACTGGGACAGGCAATTGCCTACCCCAAAAGCATGTGCACAAAGAAAATAAAAGAAAAGAGAGTTATAGGCCAAAGCATGTACAAAATGTCTACTCAATTTGCCCCTTCAGCTTGGTAGTTAGTGTAATTTACCTCAATGAAGTTTGAGCATCTCACCTTTTAAGACTCTCCAAGCCATGTCACCTAACTCGGGGACTGCCAGTGACCCCTGACTTCTGTCACCATCAAGAACCTGGTCATAGGAATCCAGCTTGTACCGGCTGACAGCATATGGGGAACTGCCAGTGAGCGTGTCAGCATGTGTCGGGTGCCTTCAAATCCTTTTCAGTTGGGCAGCTGCTTATCAAGTCTTTTCCCCAGAAACCGATTTAGCCTAACGATTGTGAGTAGCAATGACTTTTGCTTAATTAGTACAGTAATCAGTGCAAATTCCCCCTAAATGGTAGAGACCCATTTGGCAGGTGCCAAGTGATATTTAACCAGGTGCTAAATAGGTGTGAAAGCCTCCGGTCTGGTGTTTTCCAGCTAGTTGCCAAATACATAAAGATGAAATGGGGTTCCAAGCAGCCTGGATGGATGAGTTGTTTAAAACTGCCCTCTAATTGCTGGTAAGAGCCACCCTACCCACCTCCCTTCCCCCCAGGGAGGCTTTGTGAAGGCAGAGACAGCACCAGAAGCAAGATCGAGCAAAAGTCAAGTCAGTATGCTTTGATGTCTCTGCCTCTGATTCTCACTTCCTCCTCCTTCTCAGCCCCCACATGACATTCCTTTCCTGGTCATAATGTCCTCATTTCTGTACTCAAACTGGAGCTGCTTTTATGGACCGTGCGAGCCCCAGGCTACCATCCCAGTTCGCACTGTAGTCCACACTGATGGAAAGTGAAGGAGGGAGGGAAGATAAACATTAAAGAGAAAGGACATTCCCCACACAGGCAGGTGTACATGTGTAACTGATCCAAAGAATATTTTCTTTGTTATTAGGAAAAATAATGAGCTTTCATTGAGTGCTAGACATGAGCCAGAAATGCCCATGGGTTTCCTACTTGATCCTTTTCAATACCCAGTCCACCCTCTGTTAGCCCAACCCGCGCAAGGCCTTTGGCTGCTGGCTATTGGTCCGTGGGTAGGCACTCGTCGTAAGAGAGTCCAGACAGATGAAATAGAAGTGTGTGTATTCAACTGCTGGAGAAGAGCTTTTTCTCTCTCCTGCACTGGATGTGAGGGAGAAAGCACGCTGCCCTAGTTGCTGCTGATGACCCTCTTGTCAACTCAAAAGGAGCCAGCCTGACAACAAAGCAGACAATCAGAAGCGGACAGAGACAAGAGAATTGAAGAAAACTTAAACTTGGCCCCAATTACATTCTGCCTGAAGCCCTCTTCACCTCTGGACTTCTCCCTAGGTGAGCAAACAAATTCCCACATTAAGCACATTTGAGCTGACTTTTCTGTTATTTGCTGCTGAAAGCATCCTAATTAAAACTACAGTGCTCTGGGGAAGGGGTTGTTGTTTCTGTTTCTCTGGAGAACCCTGACTAATATAATCCCCTTCTGTTATTATTTTTAAATAAGTAAATGATTTACTTGGAGTCAACCTTGAAAAATTGGACAGGTAGTCAGACAAAGAAATGACTTTTTTTTTTTAAGATTTATTTATTTAGCTGAGAGAGAGCTCACACATGTATGTAAGCGGGGGAAGAGGCAGAAGGAGAGAGAGAGGAAAATCTCCAGCAGACTCCCCGCAGAACACGAAGCCTGACATGGCTCGATCTCAGGACCCTGAGATCATGACCAGAGCCAAAATCCAGAGTCAGCCGCTTAACTGACTGAGCCACCCAGGCACCCCTGGAAATGACATCCTTGAGTAATGTTAGGGGACCTTTCCTGTGTGGCTGAAAGGAGTCCTGAAGGAAGAGTTTCCAATACCTTTAGTAATGGCAGTATTGCCAGAACACCACAAAAATCTCCCTGGGTAGCTACTTTGAAGGACCTGCTGGTTTAGATATATGTATCTAATATATTTAAAGAAATCATGGAGTCTTGATTATCATAAGCCCTTCTCACCCACGTTCAAGACCTAAGCTTGAATCTCTGGAAACATCAGTGTCCTCCCTTTCTCTCAACCTCTACTCACACACAAAGTCCAGAACATTCTTAACCCCTCACTGGGTCTGGAATTCACCTTTTCCTTTCCACTTGCCTCCACTTTCCCCACAAGCCCCTTTTCTCATTTTTCTCTTCTCGTAGCAGTAACTACTTCACTGTTGGCTCCTTATAGTAGTTGCCCTATCTCCAGACTCTACCACTCTGACTGCCTCACCTCCTCCAAACAACTTCTATTATTCAGGCCTTTCTAAAAAGATGCAGAAATCTGAGGGATAGCATCATACAAAAAAAATAATATATATATATGTATATGTATATACATATATTAATATGTATATACATGTATATACATATATATGCATGCTTTGTCAGACAATCATGGGGTCAAATCTTGGTTCTGCTGTTAATTTGCTGTGTGACTTTGCAGAGAAGTTACTTAGCCCTATTGAGTCTCCATTTTTCATCTTTAAAATGGAAGTAATAGTAAGTACCTTATTGGATTGCTTTGAAGAGTAGAGCGAGCAATGAATACTTACTGATTTTTAAAGAGTGATTGATAGATGGCACGTGAAGCATCAACTGTAGGACCAGGCAAATATCAGAGGCACCAGTCATCATTCCTATCGTATTTACCGTATATGATTACCATGCCATATATGGTGGTCATCCCAGGGATCTAATTTCTTTGGTTTGGTGTTTAAGCTTTATCTGGATTCCTAGGCTTACATTTCTGCCCTCCCTTATGTCAACACTCCACTCCAGTCATATTCTGTTCATTGTCTTCTAAATACGATTCATGCATCCCCAGCTCAAAATATTCGCTCCCTCTTCTACCCCTGCCTGGGGCATTCTTCCCATATTTCTCAACCGTCTACATAGTACCTACCCCTCACTGAAGGACTTTCATCATCCTATCTCCTCTCTACGTCATCTCCAACTGCACCAGACCACAGCAACTTCTCCACTCCCTGAGCTTTTCCTCCCTACCAAGCATCCACCACTTAGCCTAAGTGGGGTTTCCCAACTTGAGTACAAACTGCTTGAGGGAGTGGAGCTCACCCTATACTATACCTCTTGGATTCACAGTGCTTAGCAAAGTTTCCAACATCCAGTAGGACTCAATAAATCTTAACCATTATCATTAACCATTACAATTTAGTGAGGCCAAAACACATTGATTTTTTTAAAAATCATTATCTGACACTATCAAGTATGTATCAAGCAAAAATCCTCTATCCCAGATTTTTGAGGTTCTGGGTATTAGCATACATTTCCAAAGTTAGAATTCTGATTCCGCAAAAAGTTCATGCAAATAGACCTTGAGAGAACTGGGATCCGTAGAACCTGCTTTAGCCTTTACTTCTTCCAACTTCATGTGTCTGAAGATACATAGAAAGATGGATGGATGGATGGATGGATGGATGGAGAAAGAGAATTTTGTTTTTTTGTTTTTTTTCATATAATCTAAGGTTTCAGTCATTCACAGGTGACAGTCCTGGAAACTTTGATTGGCTCAATAACAGCAGAGCTAGCTTCTCTGTTTATTGATGATAAATCAGTATGGACCAAAACTGCTGAATTTCCACTCCAGGGAAAGGACCACAGGAACAGTAAATTAATAAAGGTGAAAATACTTTGTCAACTGCAAGACAGCAGCTCGTGGATGAGTATTACAATTGCCATCACCATTGTTATTACCTCCTGATAATAATTAAATCATGCGGATTCTCTCCCCTAGACTCTAACACTTTTTTCTTTCTAGTGAGCAACTAGAAAAACTTTCAAAGTTTTGCTTATTAAATAATACTCCCACAGGGAAAAAAAAAATATGAGAGCTGAGCTATGAGTGAATAAATGTCTGTGTGTGTTATAAATGACCCAAATTTCTCTAGAAATACCTGGAAGGAACCCCACCTTCTGACAGCATCATTAACAAGCTGTGAGCATTCCTTGTCTCCATCCAGGGAGCTCCCCACTGTGAACAGGAATCTGTGATCTAGGACCAGCTGCTCCGTGGAGCACAGATTTTTAATGAGGGACTCTGCAATGGGAAACCGTAGCTGCCACTGCTCTTTCCATAACTAGGGACTGCTGACTGACACCCGGAGGCCTTGCCAAGATCTTGGGGCATGAGGAAGGGAGCAGTGAGCTCCGTGCAGATACACTTTTTACATGTTGTTGAAAGCCAGTGAGAGCAAGCTATGCGAACACAGCTCCAGGCGACACAAAGCTTGGAAAAATTAAATTTATCTGGATAGAAAATACAAAATTAAACTTAATTTCACTCAGCTGCATGGCATTGCATTTCAGGGGAAAAAAAGAAAAAAGAGTTTGTTTGTTTGTTTGTTTGTTTATTCATGCAAACCTCTCTTCCCCCAAACCAAAATTCTTCTGAATAACCAGATCCAAGATTTGGAGTCAGAAGTTCTAGATCTAAATCCCAGCTCTGCACCTTACTTATTAGTTATGGGGTCATGAGGAAATCACTTAAATTCTAAGAATCTCAGTTCCTTCATTTATAATGAGGAAAATTAAAGTCATTTTTTAAAAATTTAATTCTCAGGGCACCTGGGTGGCTCAGTGGGTTGAACCGCTGCCTTTGGCAGCTCAGGTCATGATCTCAGGGTCCTGGGATCGAGTCCTGCATCGGGCTCTCTGCTCTGCAGGGAGCCTGCTTCCTCCTCTCCCTCTTTCTGCCTGCCTATCTGCCTGCTTGTGATCTCTGTCTGTCAAATAAATAAATAAAATCTTTAAAAAAAAAATTTAATTCTCACAGAGCAGCTGGGAGAATTTGGTGAGATAATATTTATTGTCTTGGGTCAGGTCGAGCCCAAGACAGGATTCACAAGCAGGTGATTCAGCACAAAGGGCTCCCAGGAGAAACAGGCCAGATGGCAGGAAGAGGAGAACAGGAAGAGAAAGCAAGTGAGGTGGGCTGCAATTTCAGGCAAAACCCCACTGACAGTTACCTCTGCCTGATCCCACAAGCAAACTCAGGAGCATGAAGTATGCCCCATCGGGACCCTAAACTCTGTGTGGGAGAAAAGGAACCCCAGGGGCTGGAAGCAGACTTCTGGGAAGGGAAGCAGGGTTGGGGTGATGAAAACACAAGCACACCGAAACTGGGAAAAGAGTGTCTATACACACTGGGAGTCAGGAACAGACCCCAGCCTGGCACACAGTGGGGCTGGATCTCAATCTGCCTGTGGCAAAAGGTGCATCATCTATTTCAGGTTACAAGAGGGAAAATTCTATGCAACTAAATATCTAGAAGCCTGAAGGATTCTCTGAACTCTTGGTCTTGCCCCCCAACGCTACAGGTCCAATGCCCCTAAAGAATCTCAAAGCAGTTTCTTAGGAAACAATCAATACTCCTTCCTCATTACTAGTCAAGCTGTGAGTGAGAAATCGGGATGAGGTTGACATTAAAATAATGAAGAGGAAGCAATTCAGGGGAAATGAACTCAATTCTTCTTGAACCTTTGGGGGGTTTTTTGGCAGAAGATGGAAAGGGGTCAGGAAATGATTCCGACCTTGTTAACAGACAAACCCTCACAGGGGGCTCTTGAGACAAATTTCACAAATCCTCAGTAAAGATCTCTCTAGCCACACCCCTGAGGCCAACCCAGCTTCAGCCAAGATCTACAGAGCAGCACTCCCCCCCTCCCCACGGACATCCTCTGATAGTCGGGGGCTTGTGTGGGGCATTTAACCTTTAAGGAGCAGGAAGAGCCCAAACTGCAAAACTAAAAGAAGCTTCCATGTAACTTTTGATTCCATCCATCTCTGAAATCAGAATGCCCCCTCAAACCCTAGGGATCCTTGCACTTTATCCCCCATGAGGCACTAAATTGGGAGATTCAGTGAGTTGATGAAGATTTGACCCCTCTCCTGTGAATGAATGACTTTCCAAGCACACTAGTTGTTTCTTTCTCCAGGCAGAGAGGCGACCACGCCAAAAATATTCAGTCTTCCTGCAGAAGAACCATTAATGAGGGAGAGCTAAAACAGAACCCTGAAGTGAAGATCCACTTACAGCCGTACATTATCATTCCAACTGACACGTCTTTATTGAGCAGTTGCTGAAGGCTGGGCTCCCTGCTACCTGCCCTGGGGACAAGCAGAGTGAGGGAGGTGGGTCCTGCATTCAAGCCCCAGGGACAGCTGCACTGCACAGGGGACCTCTCTCCTGGGAGAGCAGAGCAACTGTCAGTGGAGGCATGGGGAGAAGGGGTGACTTGAGCGGGGAGTCCCAGGGCTGAGTCGGAGAGTGAGGATGGAGAGAATCAGAGACATTCTGAGTAGGGTCCAAAGCCGGCAGGCACGGCTGAGTGCGGGGTGAAGAAGCAGCAGAGGCCGCAAAGACTGCTTACAGCTATATGATTTCTCTGGGCATTCTTACCTTGAACCCCTTACTCAGCATTCTTACCAGAGAAATATCTATCTTTTGGGGAGCACTGGCGCAAAGAGCTTCTGTGCTTTACTCCCTCCCTCCTCTCACCTCCACAAGGCTGGAGGGGAGTCTCCCCCATGAGGCAAACTACACCCCAAACCCCTAGAGCTGATCCACAAACAGGGTTCAAATAAACCAGGAAGCAGATGAAAAGGAGAGACTGAAAAGGCAACCCAAACAAGGGCTATTTCAAAACAAGAACCTAGAGGGTTTGTTTAGTTTTTAAGATTTTTATTTATTTGACAGAGAGAGACACAGAGAGGGAACACAGACAGGGGGAGTGGGAGAGGGAGAAGCAGGCTTCCTGCTGAGCACGAAGCCCAATGCGGGGCTCTATCCTAGGACCCTGGTATCATGACCTGAGCCAAAGGCAAACGCTTAAGGACTGAGCTACCCAGGTGCCCCAAGAACTTAGGTTTAAATGTGGGAAGGGAGCTTCAGAAATGGTGGTGACTATGTGTTCAAGTTTTCTCAGGAAAGTCCTGGTTTTGCCTGTGGTCCTGGCTTCATTCTTAATAATAAGCTCCTTTGACTCTCACTAGTGTCCCAGTTTGGACAGTAAGTTATATGGTCACAATAAAGGAAATGAGATCAAGCACATAGATGGGAGAGTAGTTAGTTTTGACAGGAGAACACCCACTCCTCATCTGAAAGAATAAGGAAAAGATGGAGATTTACAAATGAGAAGTTAATTCAAGTAACCAAAATAGCAGGTAATTATATGAACCCAAGGAGCTAGGTTAGATTATTTCTAACTCCTAACTCCTATTATTTCTAGCTCCTAAATTCTATAATTCTAAGATTTTTTCCCCAATAATAAGGGAAGAGGGGGATATTGGGGGCTTAAAAGGGTTGGTTGCTTGCCAGAGTTACCAAGAGATAATTATCTTCTGATTTTCTCTACCTAGTGTCTAACCTGCAGTCTTCTAACTCCTGCCTATCCCCTAAAAACAAAAACCTAACTAAAGGGGTTTTAATCACCAAGAAACGAGTTGGAACCAAAGTAATTGTACAGAGGTTGTATGAAAATTTAGTGAAAGTGGTCTTCAAGGAGTCAAGACAGATAGAGACCAAACAATAAGAATTTACTGGTATGTTTTTAGGACTGCCAAGGGGATAATTACCCTTCTTATGGGCTTTACTTAATGAATAACTTTTAAATTATAACTTGTGTCTTTTCCTACACAGACAGAAGGAGTCAACCAGCCAATTCAGATTAATACGCACATAAGTACATACTTCCCCCTACCCCATCCCAATAATTATATATTCTCATTAGATAGAAGTAACTGAGGCTTTCTACTTATACATCAAACTCATATGAGTTTGGTGAATGTGAGTCAATTCCCTTAGCCTGGACTTCTCAGAACAATCTCCTGTTTCTGAAATAAAAAAAGCTAAAAAGCTGATCCCAGCTGGGTAAGGTCCCATGGGGCACTGACTGAGCTGCCAGCCCACTTCTCTTTTTGGTTATTCTGTCTAGTCTTTCCTCAATATTAATACCTAGGAACTATGAAAAGCTTTAGAGCTTCTGGGGTCCCTCTGCTGTGGGTAAGGACTGAGCAATTTGAGGAGGCTCTGTGGTGGGACCAGACCCCTAATTCTTCCTCTCTGTATCCTCCAAGCACCACTGGACTCTTCCTGGATTGTACATCGAAACCCACCTGATTCCCTTCTCTTGGGGACAAACTTCCCAGAGTGTACAGGATAGCTACCCTACCCTCCAGGATACTTTCCGTCTTTGAGGGACCACCCCAGGCAAATGGAATTCTTCATCAAAGCAATTTAAATTTCTTTCTTAATTTCTTGTCTTTGCCAACCCATGTGACATAGCAAATATTATCCCAAATATATTGGGCTATGCTCCAACCCCAGCCAGGCAAATTTGACCAACCCCATGTTCTCGCCATTTTCAGGGTCTCTCTCCTGAAGTTTTCTTTCCCTTCTTTCCAGACCCAGCCTTCTTTGTGGATTGGTTCATTTTTCTAACCTCCCAGCGTTCTCTAACCCTCATAGCAAACCTCTAGCACCTGCTGGTACCCCAGCATCAAGAGAGAAACTAGAATAAGGAAGGTGAGCATGGTCAGGGAGGCCTGGAGTCCAGGAGGAGCTGGGTCATTTGAGGCCACGCATCAGCCAATGGCCATTTTAGGTTTTTCAGGCATGCTGAAAGTGATGTTTTATGAAGGAGGAGAACATTTTCAATAATACCCTGGCATAGGATGATTTTAGTGCAGAAAGCAGGCGGGAAATGCCTCCTCATTAGTATGCCTCTGCATGACTGCCTCTTTCAAGCTTGATTAATACTTAATGTGATTGTCTTTAAAATCTGTCACTGTTTGGCAGTGATCAGACGAGTGCCAGTGACAGAAGCACAAATATTTGTATTAGGGCTATGCCGTCTGCTAGGGTTATATGATTAATAAATTTTGCCTGGTCACCCACAGAGATTTTGTTTTCTAATTTATCAGTAGTGGTATTAACCAAAAAATGCTGGAACAAGTGTGAAAAAAGAAGAGGAAGGGCAGGTTGTTTGTTGCTTTGGGGTTTTTCCTTTAATTATTGAAAGGGTAGCCCATTGCTTAAAGGGACTGGCTGACAAAATTTAAAAGTCCTCAAAATCCTGCTGGAACCAGAGCAGACACTCTTGAAACTTGAATTTCATCAAGGCAGATACAGCCTGAAGAGAGGAGAATGTGCCAAGGAAATGCTTTAAAATTAAAAAGGGGGTAGGGAGGGTGGGCATAAAACGAGACAGAGATTTTACTGCAGGGAGAACAATAAGACCCTTTCTTCTTCTTCTTCTTCTTTTTAATTTCAGAGTAAATGCACACAAAATACCAGATGCTGTAACTTCAACAGTTCGAATAAAGCCACACTAAATATTTCTGAGCCAGAAAGAACATTCTGAAAGAAGACGGAAGAGAGGAATGCCCAGGCTCACTTCTTGAGAACAGCTGTGAAATAATTACCAAAGGTTCTGCCTGCTCCAGGCAAATCCTTAAATCTGCCTTTAACTCCTCAGTGATCACAAGGTAGTCACATGGACCACCAGCTTCTAGTTTTTCTGATTTCGGGTAAGAAGAAAGGCCTACAGGCACCTCTCCAGGCCTTTCTGACTATGTGATCAAGCCAACCATTCAGAATTGCAGCATCCTGGGGGTGGAACTGAGGCTCAGAGCAGGCGTTTCAGTCCCTCAGACCTGGTTTGGAATCATATCTCTGTCACTTTACTCAGTATGTGATCTTGGGCAAATTACTTAACCTTTCTGGGCTCAGGTCTGCTGGCTTACCTGGATAGTCACCTCCATGAGACACAGAATCGTCTTTCAAGAAGTAGAACAAAGACATTGATCCAAACAAAGGAAGACAGCTGTCCCTACAGGATACAATACTAACAGAAGGTGTCTAGTTCAATCCCCACTATATTATTACCATCATCATCATTAATTAGAAGTCTGCTATGTGCTAGTTTTATAAAAGATGACTAGCCATCTGTGTCCTATAGCATAAGACCAATAAATTGCTGGCAAGGCCAAATTACTTTATGCCAAAAGCCAGATACTGTATAGGGTAGAGAGGATGTAGAAGGAAGAAACCCACAGAGGTGAGGGGTTTGGGCTCAATGGCCCACTCTGAAAGTTGACAACTGCATGGAAGGAAGCTCATCAGGAATTAGGGGCTAAGCATGCTTTATTGAGATACAATGGATGTATAATGTGTAAGTTTAAGGTATTGAAGGTGATGATTTGATACACACACATAATGTGAAATGATTACCACAATAAGGTTAGTTAACACATTTATAACCTCACTTTTTTCTCTTTTTGGTGGGGGGTGAGAATTAAGACCTTAGCAAATGTCAAGCACACAAAACTGTATTGTTAACCATGATCACCAGGCTGTCCATTAGATGCCCAGACCTGATTCATCTTCGAACTGGAAGCTTGTTCCCTTTGACTACATTTACCCCTTTCCTCCACCCCCACCCCCCAGCACAACCTGGAAACTACCAGTCTACTCTCTGTGTCTACGAGTTTGGTTCTTTTTAGATTCTACATGTAAGTGAAATCATACAGTATTTGTCTTTCTCTGTCAGACTCATTTCACTTAGCATAATGTCCTCAAGGTTCATTCTGTAGTCACGAATGGCAGGACTTTCTTCTCTTCAGTGGCTGAATAATATTCTATTGAAAATATATACACACATATAAAATATGTACACATATGAAATATATATTATGTCCATTTAATATACATATGTCTGTATTTGTGTGTATGTGTGTGTGTGTGTGTGTGTGTAAAATTTTCTTTACTCACCCATCCATCTATGGACACTTAGTCTGTTTCATGTCTTGACTATTATAAGTAATGCTGCAATAAACGTGGGGGCCACAAGTAATCTCTTCAAGATAGTGGTTTCATTTGCTTTGGATATATGCCCAAGAGTGGGATTCCTGGATTGTTCTGCTGCCTTGAAATTGCCAGTGACAGGACCACAAAGGAATCACACCCACCATCTCTATCCACATTCAAATAAAATTTTTTAACATGAAGCCCCAATATATATAAGTGCAAATATAATTACACATAAATTCATATATGTTCTAACAATTTGAGCCTTCAGCCCCTTCAATAAGGAGTGTTTGTTTTCAATCACTTCTATTTAATGGAGCAAATCCTAAATATGAGCATCTTCTCTGATCTCCTCTCATAGTGCTGGAGATCCAGAGCTGAACATGCTAGACCTAATCCTGGTGCTCAAGGTGCTCAAAGGCTAGTGGGAGAGGACCACAAGAAACAAACCTTGTCAGCAGAATGTTGGAAGTTTGCCCTTGGGCACTTAGTGCAGCTCAGGAAGGAAGAGTGAGCAATGCTTCCAGGAGCACATCTGAACCTGGTCATGAAGCGTGAGGAGGAATCAGGGATTAAATGATGGTGATCAATTGAATGACTATAAATTTGTGTTTCCAAAAAAACACATCAGTGAAAAAGACAGCAGTGGCTAATGGAACCAGAAAAATTTAGGGTTGAAACCCAAAAAGGAATATAAAAAGGCATATGTAACATGTCTTGACCTGTGAATAATTAATTTGGAATTACACTAAGTCTAAATGCCAAAAGCTTGGCAACCCTTCCCTAGCTTGCCAGCCAAATCCCTGAGAGACACAGAAAGCAGAGTATTTAGAGCTCCATGACCCCATCTATAAAATGAGGTGTCAACAGGTCACTCACTAACTGTAGAAAATCCTTTAATCATTAAACATGCAAAACTACCTTGTAAGTGTAAAAACAAGCTGTTCTGATGCTTCCAAATCTAATCTAATTCCTCATCTAAGTATCAATTAGCAGAGTTTTACTACCCCCGTAAGCTAGGGCAGAAACTGAGACACAACAGTGACAAGAAGCCTATCTCATTTTCAAGTCCTACTCCTACTGCCCTCTGGGTTCTGCCGTAGGGTCTCTTCTCCACTCTACCCTCTTCCTGGTGACCTCACCACTCCCATGTCTCTGCAGGTAGCCTTGACCTCTTTCATGAGCTCCCTGCCTACACATCCAACCGCCTCCTGACCATTGCTCCATTGGATGTCCCGATTGAAATGTCCAAACTGAAATCATTATTTGCCCTTGATAAACCTGACCCTCCTCCTGAGTTTCTTAGTTCGAGGATGACCAGATTCCCCCAGTCAGAATTAGGGAGTTACTCATGCCTCCCATTTTTCACCTATCAATCACCCAGGACAACAGACTTACCTCCTAACCAGCTCTCAAATTTCAACTCCCCCACACCTCTCCATCCCTCTGGCCAGTATCCCACTGACCTTTCCTGAAATAGTGTTCTTCCCTTCCAATCCACTTTAAAATGTCACCATTACCATGGGACTCTCTTGCTTAAAACCCTTCATGATTTTCCATCGTCCTCAGCATAAAATTCAAACAACTTAACATGCCTTATGTGTCCCTTCAGAACCTGGCCCTGCCTACATTTCCAGCTTCATTTCTCATCTCTTCCCTGCTGAACCTCTATGTCCCAGCCACGCTGAATTCTTTCTGTTCTGTGAATGTACTGTACTCTCTCTCACTATTGGCTTTCGTACATAGTTCCCCTGCTTGGAATAGTCCTATCTCTTCGCTTGGTTAATTCCTCCTTATTTTTTAAACAATCTTCCTCTAGGAACTCCTTCCTCATCCTCTCAGTTAACTTGCTAGCCCTGCAACACAGTCCCAGTTCCATCTGTTCTGGTCAAGAAAATACGGGCTATGCTGAGATAGCAACCAACTCTAACATCTACAAGGAGCATCCAAATACCTTTTACCCAGATTTGCCTGTTGTTAACATTTTACCCCCACTTGCATTGAACTTACATAACATGTGGTTCTTTGTCCCTAAATACTTTGGTGTATATGTCTTAAGACTAGAGGTCTCTTACATAACTGGAGTACAATTGTCATGTTCACAGGTGTACACTAATACAATACTTCAAAAAAAAATTTTTTTAAGATATCTGAATCTATTGCTTATGCTAACCTTCCTTCTTACCCAGGAACCTGGTCAAGTCCCAGCTCAGCAGAGCTGTTGCCACCCCAGTTTAGTTGTTTTGAGCCCATCATCCAAAGTCATTGCTCAATGTTTGCCCCCCATAGTGCTCATCTCCGGGCTCAGCCTCAGAATTTCTCCTCCTATTTGGGAATCCTATTTGGGAAAGGCTACTTCCATGTCTGCTTCTCACATCTCGCTCTGGGGGATGGGTTTCTGGGTCCTTCACTTACATTTTCCCCAAGCTGGCATGTTAATTGGCCAAAGTTGTTACAGATCTGAAGGCATAAGCTCCATGGTTCTTACGCTGTTCCATGATTTCTAGTCAGAAGCCTAAGCTTTGAACTTGCCTGCAACTGCAGCGGGGACATCTAAGCAGATGTGCTCTGGCAGGCAAAGGCTAAGGAAATGTATGCCTCATCCAGGCTCTCCTAATGGCAGCTTTCATCATATTTCTTCCCTTTAACATAGCACAGTTAGCGCTTTTGTAAAGCCTTTACCTTGAACATCTCTTACTAATTAAGCCCATTTCTTCCTGGCAGTCTCTTTGTACTGCAAATGGGATTCAGCACTGGCTGCTGTGTGATTTGCAGCCACCAGCGTTACAAAGGTGCTGCGAGCCCAGAGAGCACGCTGGGAGGGGCAGGAGAGCAAGGGAGGGGGCCGCGGGAGTGATGAATGGGTTGTTTGTTCTAAGTAAAAATTACATATCCCCTCCTGGACTCTCCTACCCAGCAATGAATTGTTTTATTACCTAGCACTGAAAAGAGCCAGAAAGTAAGTATTAGACATGTAGAAAAGCCTACTTTAAAGGATTAGTTCATTTGGCAAACCATGTGAACGTGCTTTTTTTCCGCCTTCCATTCTCTTTGCCAACATACATTTGGTGATTACTTTATGCCAGGTGTTTTTTAAATATGTAATGTACCCTAATTCTTAAATCTTTACATCAACCTTTTAAAGTAGATGCCATTATTATGTCCACTTTACAGATGGGGAAACTGAGGTAGAAGGAGCTTAAGTATAGCCTCCTCTTACAGTAAAAAGTGCCAGAGCTAGGATTTGAACTTCAGAGTCATTGTACCCTAACCTCCATACCAAAACTCCATAGAAAAAAGAAAACTGTCACTAAATTTCCTTCCTTGGTTAGAGCTTTCCCCTAAGCAAACTACTTAATCTCAGTCTCTGTCTCCTCACTGGGACAATGAGGCTAATAGGATCTACTGTGCCAGGTGGGCGTCTATAATGTTCCTATGACAGAAAGCCACGGCATGGACTCCCTAAGAGTACTATTATCCTTGTCATTCTTTACATGTCAACAGGGACTCCACAATAGCTTCTAATGCAAACAGAATCATGCAAAGGTTTACTTATTTAAACCCAAGCCCAGAGGCACTGAACAAATATTAGTATTTATAGTTTTCAGTATTGAAAATCTGACCTCAAGTAGACAAATGTCATGGATCCAAATAACTAGCAGAAATTTCCTGAAATATTTCCCTCTCTCTCCCTGTGGCTTTTTGGGTTCTGGTCAGTCCCCAGAGTCAGCCTCACCCTGAGGAGTCTTTGGCAGCCAGGTCAAGTCCAGACCCTCTAGGCCCACTCAGGGTGTCTGTTCAGGGCCTCCGGGAGTATAATTTCTTCCAGAGTTCTGCCCTAGAAGGTCCACCAGCCGCCCAAGAGCTCTCCAGTTTGGGTATGGCCTAGGTTAGCCACATGGAGAAGGTCCAAATTGAAAGAGAGTTCCCTTGGGACAAGAGGACGACACAGGTGAAAAAAGAAAATATTCCATTGCCTCGGAGTCTCCTCTTAAGGCCCAGGTTAGGAAGCCCTGTACCAAGCAGAAGCCAAGTGGAGCTCAAAGATGCCTTTCGGCTTCCCTACAAACTTCTCTCATGGAAGACAAAAGCCATAAAGCACACAGCTTCCTGCCACAGCCTTATGACCACAACTGGCTCCCAGCCTGAGGACAGAAGCCCAGAGGAAATGCAGGCGGAGAAAAGGGAGATGAAAGGAAGTGGAGCCCCTTGGAAGCTCTGCCACATGGAGGCCATCCCTGAAGAACAGGGGGGGAGGCTCAGACGAGGTGTCTGTCCTGCCCACAGTCCATGGGGCAGAGGGAGAGCCTAGTCTTTCAACATGGGAGGTCGAGGAGTGGCACTGAAGCTGGTGCTTTGAGGATGGAGTTGAAAGGGGTAATCCTGGCATGCAGTTTTGTCAGGATAGGATCAAAACGGTCACTAGAAAAAGAATATTGCTCATGAAAGAGCAGGAGCCTTTCTTGTCTACTCAGAAGACTGAAAGAAAACACCCGGCTCAGCGGCTGAACTTTGCTTGAAAAGCAAAGAAAAATCTAGGAACAAGGGGAACTAACAATACCTCGGCTCAGGGCAAGGATTTGTGGTAATATTAAAACTTCAATTTGATGAAATTGTTAAAATCCCCAGACATGAAATTAATATAATTAGGTAATAGCTCCTGAACTTAGATCTTTCAGCAAGCTGAGAGGGGGGAAAGGCAGCTAGATCAGACCTCATTAAAACTAAATGAACAAACGCCAGCTTCCAAAAGAAAGCCAAGGGGTGGGGTGAGGGGACCACGCAGTGAGGGAAGCTCAGGGAGAGGCAGCAGCAAAGCCATGGAGCTCTCCGTTGGGTGTCAGGAAACCCAGCTTTGTGCCTTGCTGGCAGCTGTGTGACCTTGCACAAATGGCTCAAGCCAGTGTTCTTTTCCGTTTTTAAGGATTTATTTTTTATTTGAAAGAGAGAATACGCATGCTTCTGTGTGCATGATGAGAGGGGGGGTGGGGGTGGAGAAGAGGGAGTAGAAGGAGAGGAGAGAGAGAAGGTCTGGCTGCATGGGAAGCCAGACACAGGGCTCCATCCCAGGACCCTGAGACCAAGACCCGAGTGGAAACCTAGAGTCCAAGGCTTAACCAACTACACCACCCAGGCGCTCCTCAAGCCAGTGCTTTGAAAACTAGAGCCTGATTCAGTATCCTCTGGAAGGCTGGTTAAAATGCAGATTGCTGGGCCCCATCCCCAGCATTTTAGAGTCCTGAGGTGTGGTGTGGGACCTGAGAATGTGCATTTCCCTAAAGTTTCCAAGGGGGAGACAGATGCTGCTTGTCCCCACATTGGGGGACCACTAGGCCTACCTGGCCTTCAGTTTCTAAGTCAATAAAATCAAACAGAAACCAGGCAATCTTGAAGGTCTGCTCTGGAATTCTGTAAGTTAAATGAACTGAGAATGCAGGGCAGTAGCAAGAGAATTCCTCAGCAGGAGTAGAAACCATGGGTAACCTGCCTGGACTCTCAGGTCGGGAAGGCACAGACACGCTGCACCAGGAACCCCGGGGGCCCTTCTGCTGAGTGACCCTCGGCCCTCCAGCAGGACATGCTGGGAACCACACATCCCGAGTGGCAGCAGCAAATGCTTTCTCCCCCAGCCTGCTAGAAGGAGGAAAAAGGGAGAAGTACAAGAAACACCAGAAATAACCTCAGTCAAAATGACGCCACTTTAGTAAGAGTCCCAGTAGTTTTGTGAAAAAGGGCAGCCATAAGTGACTAAGGAAAGATACTCTATTTTATGATTCTGAGGACAGGAGAACTATTTGAAAAGATATACATTATCCTGTTTTAAATGCAAAGTCAGGTGTTAGTCTTTGCTACCCTTGACCACTTTCGTTAGCTTCTATATGAACCTATGGACTATGGGTAGGAAAAATAAAGCAACTATTAAAAAAAATTACATATAATTGGAGAGCCTGGATGGCTCAGTGGGTTAAGTCTTTGCCTTCAGCTCAGGTCATGATCTCAGGTCCTGGGATGGAGCCTCGAGTCTGGCTCTCTGCTCAGTGGGAAGCCTGCTTCCCCCTCTCTCTCTCTGCCTGCTTCTCTGCCAACTTGTGATCTCTCTCTGTCAAATAAATAAAATCTTTTTTTAAAAAATTACATATAATCTCCAGAGCTCACTCAAGGTGCTAAGAGTCCTGTGTTCATTTTATACTTGTTAGTTTATGTAAGTAAATAGAGAAGTAAATAGAGAAGTCTTTGATTCTGTCCATTCCCCTAGTACTTATTAATAAATATATATCTTGCAACCCTAAAATGTATATGGGAGTATATAACTGATATAACTAAGGACCATTAAGCAAACTGGATAGAAATAGTATTTTTATTCATTATTAATAATGAGTTTATGTACATATGTATGTATGTATACATAAACCTATATAAGATTTTTAGAAAAACTCATATACATTCACATATAATATTCATATACTGTCTCTTCCACAATGTCCCTCCCATCCCAAAAAATCAGTTTCAGGTAGTAAAACAATCTCGCTTTTATATGACAGCCTTGTCTAATATATATCAATACATGTAGATTCAATTACTTCAATGTTTAAAAATATGACTTTGTAGTGAAACCACCCTGAAATTTGAATTTGGGCTCCACCCCTTGGTGACTAAGAGATGAACATTATCAAGTAACTTAACCCCTCTGAACTCTGGTTCCTCTCCAAGGGAAATGGGGTAAAAAATGTCTCATAGGGTTATGTGAGGATTCTATGAGTTAATGCATAATAAAGCACCACATTTATAAAAGGGTAGCTATTATTATAAAATAATGTGACATGTTTTTTCATTAAAATGTTTAATAAGTTATGTATGAGAGCTTTGATGAATATTAAATTAACATAATCAGTTTTTAACTTAAACATTAGGCCTCTAATTCCAAGGTTAACTTCAAAAATGTTGTGGAACCTGCCAAATGGATCCCAAGAGGGGAGAAGTTGGTCAATGTGGGAACTTAACAAGCAATGACCATAACCTAAGGGGAAGCAGGATCATTTAATGAATTTGCTAGTTGGTCTTTCCTAGTTGGGTCGTTAGCAATGAATAACAGCCAACGTTTCATCTTTGAAATGGCCTTTTTTGTCCATATCTCTGACCTTAATTACTAGCTCTTTGGATTCCCTTATGACCATTTTCTGCATGACGGCCTATTTGCTATTTATGCACACATGCCTCTTCCATATTATCTGTCTGGTACCATCCGGTCATACTTGCAGATAGCTCAAGGCAAGAGATTCACCTACGGTGTGCAAAGAATGCAAAAAGACCCAGGCTTTGCCTTGAGCTGCAGTTGTTATCGAAGATCTTCAATTTTAGTTTTGATCAATAATAAATTATGTTTATTAAATCAGCAAGCATGTAGAGAACCACTCCATGGACAAGGCCGAACACCCTGGGCCTGGGGGCGGGAGGGGGCACTCTATAGGGGCAAAAGCATGATTTTAGGGTCTAACAAGAGAGATACTACCTAGATGCATATAACTATTATAGGTATAAAGTAGAATGCAATGAGTATCACAAAGGAGAGCTCCAAATGAAGACATGCAGTTCAGAAGACAAAATTTCTTCCTACTATGAGAGGTCTGGAAAGGCAGGCTGGAGGAAAGGACATCGAGCAGTTTTGAAATGTTGTATTTCTCTAGAACAGCGTAAGTTGAGAGAGGAGATTCCAGGATGAGAGGATGATATTTATAAAGATATTGACATGCAAAGGTGGGGTTTCCTTTGGCCACAGTAACATAGGGAGTGTCAAGGAATGGACAATAATCATTAATATTTGACATTTGCTGAGCAGCTGCTGAACTTTTCATACTTTTGTAGTTTATATACTTTATAAAGTATATTTTTGTCCATTATTTTATGTAATCCTTCTAACAACCTTATGAGATAAATATTAACTAAAACTTTCCTATTCCTGGAAACAGTCTTAGGACCAGGCAAAAATAGTTCAGCTACTTGTTCCTGAAATACTTACCCCTGGCAGATAAATCTGTAAAATACCTAAAATAGCTCACTTCCAGACCTCTGCCTCAGTGCCCACTCATCTAAAGCTGTTGGTTTAAACTGTGCAATTCCAACCTCTCCTGCTCTTGAAGACCCACCTTAAAGTCATGCAGTCTTGGCTCTAAAACCCTGTACGTCCGTCTCCTAACATACTCCTCCAGAGACACTATAGTCTTTGCCAAATTATGAAGGAAGTCTAGCAAACAGAGCTATGCTTGATAAACAGATTGTTTTAGTTGTCTCCGGAGGAGTTAACCATTGATATACTTATGTTATATCCCACACTTTACAGGTAAGAAAGCTGAGGTACAGAAAGGGAAACTAACTTATTCAATGTTTCAAAATAAAGTGACAGAGCTGAACTAAACCCCAAATATTTCTGGTGCTGAAGTTAGCTCCTTATCAGACAGTGTAAGCTATAAATGGCAACTTGGGAGTTTGGATATTTTGGGTATTTAAGGTGATGTTCAAAGGCTTCTCCACCCTAAAGCCTCTCTGCTTCCGGTCCTGCTTAGGAATGCCCTCTATGGCATTACTAGTAAGGGGCCATGTAGCTTCTATTTCAACATTTTCAGATATACTCAGAAGACAGCCCTTTGCATGACTCAACTGCCTTAAGGACTCTTTCGTACTGGGTCTTTATAAAAGCAAATAAGTCCACTTATTAGGAGCATGGACCCACCCGATATTCCTTCACCCCTGGCCCAAGAGTAGAAGATGCTCCAGTGCCCTTCTCCTTGGTATGGAGTGGGCTACGGTGTTATGACTTCAATCATTCCATCTAAACCATGGTTCAGCTTAGCGGGTCCCTTGATTTTCACCCTGCAGTACCCAGGGAAGTAGAGTTGGGCCTTCAGACATCAACTGATGCTACCAACACAGCACCTCCAGTGAGTGCTCAAGGTTCAAACATTTATACTGAATTTCCAAACTTCTGTTCATCAGAGCACAGCCAACTTCTTATGGATCCTTTTTCCCAAGGCTATTACTTCAGAAGTAGGAGCAGGGTAGGGATTGGGGGAGCAGGCAGGACAGTATAATTCATTAACTTATTGCATCCTAAAACTCAGGCAGAGGATTTGGGATCTAACTTCTATTTGACCACTTCTTTTTTAAATGTAATAGGCAAGAACATTCTTCTGGCTGAGTGGTGTGACTGGTACAAAGTTAATTTTTAAATACATGATCAGTTCTGAGCCAAAATATAATTAGAAATTCTTGGCTTCTGTCTTTTCCGAAGGGGATAAACATATACAGAGGAAATTTATCACACATAGGACAATATCTCATTTGTCTTTTTTCATTCCAAACTCAAGTTTAGAAAAGTACCCAGAGAATTTTAAAAGAATTCACTGCTTTAAAGATATTAGCTTAGCTCTCAGATTCATACCAAGCACCAATCTGAGCATCAAGTCTGCCACCAAAATCATTGATTTACAATAAAGGGGGGATGAGAGCAATAACAGGTTCTTGGAACACCTTTAAAACCCTCCTTCCAAGTTTAAATTAATTCATTTAACAACTTAATATGCCAAGCTATGCCATCATCCAGGCCACACTGTTCTTCCAAATTCTCCATACAATCTTTGTTTGAACTGATCAATATTCTAGCTGAAATCCAGATAAACTGAACCTCTATCTACCACTTATCTTTAACTCCAATGACCCTATTAAGAGAGATAAAACAAGACCAATCTGAGATGATTTGTTCATAGCAAACCCAGGTTCATCCCATCTACTTACTAATAAGTTTTATAATTTTCCTAGATACAGATATCAAACTCATTAGACTATGAAATATAGGCCTTCCTAAATTCTTTTTTAAAAATTCATCACTGATTCAGAAACTACATGTACTCTCATTACCTCCTCCCAAGGCTTGTGCTTCACTTTCCTTAATAATTCTTAACTAGAATTATTTGTCCTTTTTGAGGAATTAGTATTTCCCTCCTCTATACACAAATAGCAATTTCCTGACACTTCTATCCCAGCACTTACTCCCTGTCCTGCTCTATAGCTCACTGTAAGCCCTTTAAATGCAGGGAGAGGCTATTGCTCATTTCTGGGTCCCTTCAGCACCTATCACTGTGTGAACAGGAGTCCCATCACCACTGAGTTGTTGCTGAACGGAGCCAGTGAAAATGACATTCTGAAACAGTAGATCAGGATGATTAATCTGGCTGTGGCATGTGAGAGACACGGGGAATGTGGAGAATGGAAGCAAGGAAATCACTTAAGGAGTATAGTATCTTACGATGAGATTAGGAGGGCCTGACCTAGGGCGATGACAATGGAAATGGAAGCGAGCACCATTATGAGAAAATATCTGGAGAGAGAACAGGCATGGCTGGCAGGTGATTGAAAGTGGGGTGAATACCTGTGACCAAGATGGCTAGCTGATGACCAAAAATTCATGCTTCCCTCGGGTTTTGTCAGGAAGGGACTGACCAGCCAGGGACTACCTTTCCCTATCCCGCTTCTCATCTAGGTGGGGCCATACAAGTAGATTTCACCATTCAAACATAAAAGGAAGTGATGCATGTTACTTAGGGTTCAAAGTGAGAGAAAAACTTTCATGACCTTTGGCCTCATCTACCACCCAGAAAGAGAGAATTCCAAGGTCTTGGAGAAGGTTTTTGAAAGAAGCCTATGTTCTTGAATAAGCACTTGGAAGGTCACTTATCAACTGCGACCTGAAAACACTGATACTGTACTTTGCATGAGTGAGATGTAAATTGCTAGTGTGTTAAGCCACTGAGTTTTTATCTTATCTGTTATAGCAGCTAGTGTTATCTTAATTAAAATAGAAAGAGGCAGAGAAAGTCATGGATGCTTTGGGTCCCTGGTGGCACCCTGTACTTTTTAGAATGGTGGCACCATCTTAATATAATGAGAAGTATCAAGAGGAGGGACATTTTTTTTTCTTTTTATTTGTTGGACAGACAGATTACAAGTAGGCAGAGAGGCAGGCAGAGAGAGAGAAGAGGAGGAAGCAGGCTCCGAGCGGGGAGCCCAATGTGGGACTCGATCCCAGGACCCTGGGACCATGACCCGAGCCGAAGGCAGAGGCTTTAACCCACTGAGCCACCCAGGCGCCCAAGAGGAGGAATATTTAAGAGAGAAATAGCAATACCTAGCTGAATGACATTATCATGTAAGGAAAGCATCAGAAATGAAGTCAGAAGGCTCAGCTCTAAACTCAGCTGCTCCCCTTATAAAGTATATCCTTAAACAGACCCCTAACTTTTCAGCCTCATCCTCCTCCAGAGGATAAGATAGGGGAACAAATCTTATAAGCAATAGTTATTCCCATGTAAAATGGCACTATTATAATCATAATGCCCCCTTTTAAAAGTATAGGGGAACTTAGAGATCATCTAAGTGAGAAAACCACTACATCTCAGCTAGTAGTTACTATAACTGGGTGCTGCATTAACTTACACCATTTTCATGACACAGATACTATTATTACCATCACCAATTCATAGATGAAAAAAATCGAAACACGGGTTAAGTAATTTTCCCATGACCGTACCCCTAGTAAGTGGTAAAGTAGAGATCAAAACTCAAGCAGCCTGGCTCTTGAAATCTGTGCTCTTAACCACCACAAAAAGATGTCCTCTCTAGGTACAGCTTGTTCATTTTAGATGTGAAAACTCAGGTCATGTCACACAGGTGGTTATGCACCAAATATAGACTACAGTGACAGAGAAGGCAATTTTCTCCCCGGGAAAATTCTAGCTTCTCATAAAAGGCTGGTTCTGCAGAAAATCACTGAGCTGAGAATGCATAAATTACTAAAGAAACTGAACCAGATATTTGAGCAGAATTTATGTTGATAGGAGAAAAAACAAAATGAGCCTTATCCTTGCCTTATCTTTCAAATATGAAACGGGAAGGATAAGCAGATGGATTTATTTAAATGTTTTTCAGGCAAACTTTTCCTGTGGTTCTAAGACAGATCAAGGTCCTTAGAGGAGTGAACTCTAGCCCTTTGAACTTCCTCCAATGCTGAGCAGAGAAATAGTGCCAGGGTGATCATGAGCCCAGACCAAGCTCAACTCTGCTTCTGAGAGCACTAAGCCAGGGTAATCCAAGCGTGAGGAGCTGCTAGGGGTTCCACAACACACTCCAACACACTCCCTCCTTCTTGGGTCTCCTGAGATATTTGTATGTCCCTGTGGACATGCAAACCAAGAGCCTCACAGGGACTGATGCCAACTGAACCTCTTTCTGGACTAAGCCATCTGTGAACAAGACTCCACCCTCCAGATGCTGTCTGAAGCCACCACAAGGAAGAGAGACTTCTCTTGGTGTGAGACCAATCCCATTTGGTTACCTCCATATCAGAGATATTCTCAGGTATCTATAAGCCCCAGGGGCAACATGCTTCTTCCTTGAAACCAACTGATGACAGGATCCACATGTCTTACTCATTCCTAATGATTCTGTTTATGGAAGGTCCTCATTCTCTGAAGACACATATGGAACCACTTGGATGAATTTCCAGATGCCTGGTCTGCCCCTTGCCATTTCTCACACTAAGAGAGATACCAGTCCGTGGTTGCTATAGGCCTGCACAGACCTTTTGAGTACCTTTATCACTCCTATACGGACTGTTGATTTCTTTTTTTTTTTTTCTTTTTTATTTTTATATCGGACTGTTGATTTCTAACCATGCATAAACTTTGAATTATTTAAGAAGACCCAAAAGCCAAAACACACTAACACAGATCTTAGGTGTGAAATGTCAGGAAATGATAAGATAAAACCAAGAAGAAAAAACAAATCATAAAAAAAGAGAAGGTAACGTAAGGGGCTTGGGAGTCTATAGATGAGGAATAGAGAGAGGCCAATTACCACACAGTCTTTTTTCTTTCAATCCCAAAACCAGGGGAGTAGAAATTCAGAAACACCTGCCCTTGCAGGTACAAAAAGTCAAGGGAAAACACTTATTCTCTACCTTTGGACGTCACCATTTGCAAAGCCTCTCCGGCATTTTACATAATTGGTCCTCAGCAGCACATTTCACAGGAACTGTGGTCAGTTTGTTTAAGTGATTTGCTACAGGTTACAAAGTTCTAAACAAAACTCATCTACAAATTCTAATCCAGAGCCCTTTGTCCTAGGACATGCTCCCTCTTGCATCAGCATGTGAATTTGCGAAAGATACAGGTTCTCCCATCAGCCAGCTGTATAATCAAGGCTGAATTACAACTTCGTTAGGGCTCAGTATCTTCATGTGGAAAATGAGGATACACTGGAAATGGATGATCTACGGTTCTGAAAGTCTGTGAACACAGAAGTCTATACATCTATGAATTTTAACAAACCACTATTTTTTTAAATTGCCAGTTATGATTTATTAATGGATCATGAAATTAATCTAGTGGGTAGCCACCATTCTCCCGTCTCTCTGTCTTTTAATGAACTGGACTGGAAAAGGTTTGAATAGATAAAGTAGGGTTTGATAGAAAAAAACGGAGTTGGATAGGACAGATTAAAAATGGCATCACATTGAAGCAATGGCAAATGTTGTTTATAAAACGGGCTTTGTAGACTGAGTCATAACATACAATGTATTTCTTACTATGTGACACAGTAAAAAATAATCAAAACTTAGATTTAATTATAGGCTCACATGATATATAATAAAGCTTTACTATATTCCCCAAATATGTATACACCTGCTGTTTTTAGGGGCTCATTTTGGCTCTGGTTTGACATTCTCTTTCCCCTTTGGCATCTTTTCCTCTGGACGAGGAGTTCTCCCCTCTGTCCCTTTCTCATGCCCAGCATCCACCCTCCTTGGAGAAGTTCCAAAGCAAAGGAAGGCATCAAGGTGTCAGATGGAATTGCAGCCTCTGCTGAGCTCATGACATCTGGCTTCCCGAGAGGGAGAAGCACAAAGGATGAAAACAGCCTAGTTGGGATGATCCTGAAGGCCCTGGAGATTCTGGACAACAGTGCCATTGTCTGGGAGGGACGGGGCTCCAATTAACTCTGTCTTTGGCTCTTCTACCCTTTCCTTGTAGGGAGGTGATTAATATAAATGTGTCCCAAATCCTCACATAAAGGTATCACAGAAGGGGACTTTGTGAAGGGAAGTGGAACTTGTATCTGCTTTCCCAAGGCTGGCTGCCCAAAAGAAATTATCTCAATTTATGTAAGATATAGAAGTCTGGGGAAGGAATTGAAGCCTCGAGCTTCCAGTCTATTGCTCAAAAACATTCTCCCCCAAAAGGCGTTTCTCCCTCTGGTTCAAGTTTAAGCAGGTGAGACAGGAGCTCCATGGGCCTGGACAGGAGTTCCATGACCCTGGAGCCTCCCATAGGAGACTTCCAGTCATCGCCCTTTCCTGGAGACTCTCAGCTATAAAAACTCTGGCTTCCTGTCTAATTCAAAATTTGAAGTCAAGGTCAGTAGCTGAAGAATAAAGCCCCCTTGCTATCAGATTCTTAGTCATTCAATGTCTGAGGTGAAGGTCAGGAAGAACATTTGAAAGGGACCTTTAATTCTAAATCATCTGGGTGGAAACCCGAGATGTGACATCCTTGTTCTTCCTATCAGTCTGGTCTCAAGGACAGCTTGGTTTGGAATAATGTCCAGGAAATTATTAATCATGAGAATACATCATTCCTAGCAGCCACAGTCTGTTAAAGGGATGTAAAAGGTAAGTGCGATCTCATGGGTTCTACACAAATAACCTCTTTTGGTCTTTTAATGGCAACACCAGTGTTTCTGTCAAGGGTCTGCAGGCGGGGTGAGACGAGGGTGGTCCCAGTTTCTAATTGGCGCCCCATGCTGAGCTGTGTGCAGAGGATCACATGTCCATTTCAGATCTGTCTGGCAATGATGCCTTGTCAAGTACCACCGTGTTAAGCAGCCTCTGTGGCTTTATAAAATAGTTGACCTGGTATTGACCTGTTTTGTGTCACTGGAGCTCAGAAGCAGTCTCTCTGGTTAAATACTTATGAGTCCCATGACAGATGATAATAAAGATTACAAAGCATAGCCAAGCCTAATGGCTCCCAACTGGCCCATAGTACAAGGAGCACTTCCTGTCAGAGAAGCATGGGCGAGCCCCTTCAGGGAGGCCAGGTCAGGAGCAGTGACTCCAGAGTTGCTCTGTGACAACCCCTTACCAACCCCTAGCCCTCCAAACAAAGTCAAATGGTCCTTCAGGGTCAACCCTACATTTTTTTTTTTTTTTTTTTTTTCAGAAAATAAACCTTTCCTTACTTAATTCCCAGACCCAAAGGGGGCTGCTACAAATTTCTACAGGTAAAAACCTCATCTTTATCATCTGAAATATCTTACCAGTAATTATCATTCTGTGCTTGTGATTGGACAGGGGAGGTTAAGCACCACTCCTGCTCCAGCCATAGTCAAATAAGGTGAGCACATGAAGAAAAGAGAAGCTCTACAGAGACACTTAGATTAGATAAAATCAACATTCACTATCACACATAAGACAAGAAGTTTACCAGAGATGACAGGAGAAGACATTGGGGGTGCACATTTGGGTGAGCTAAGAAAGGTTGCTAATATTTTTAAGTGCGTACTATGTATCACACATCGGTTAGGTATTATATATCTTCTATCCCATTTAAACTTTTTCTTATCCTTAGAGGTAAGGTATTATTTCTCCTTGTCGTAAATGAAGAAACTGATGCTCAGTGCATTTCTGTTTTGGTTTGGTTTGGCTTTTTTTTTGTTTTTGTGTTTCCAGCGTTATTAAAGTATAATGTATACATATATTATTAAGGTATAATGTATACATTTAATGAGTACAAACTGATGATTTGATATATGTATACATTGTGAAATATTCACTACAACCCAACTAATTAGTGTACCCATCACCTCACATAGTTATCACTTTCTGTGTCTGGTGTTAGTGAGTTTTTTTTTTTTAAAGATTTTATTTTTTTATTTGACAGAGAGATCACAAGTAGACAGAGAGGCAGGCAGAGAGAGGGAGGAGGAAGCAGGCTCCCTGCTGAGCAGAGAGCCCGATGCGGGACTGGATCCCAGGACCCTGAGATCATGACCTGAGCTGAAGGCAGTGGCTTAACCCACTGAGCCACCCAGGCACCCTGGTGTTAGTGAGTTTTAAGTAACTTGCCTCAATGTAGATTTCCTTTGGTGCATAAAGATTAAGTTAGATTATGCAGGTACGGTCTTAGAACTCTGGATATAATGCCTAATATATGCTGTTTTGTGATTGCTCAGGTTTTCACACCTTGAAAAGTCTGTGACTATTCTCATTAGCTTTTTGGAAGATACCTAATGGGACAGCCAAGATAGGAACCTGGGTCCAGGAACTAAGCCCCAGAGCCTGCTGATTTTTCTAAGGTGGTTTTGCCTGTTTGTTTGTTTATACTAGCCTTCATTCTTTGAAATATTATGAGATGACTACCAGGAAACAAAGGCATGTTTAAAATGCAGGATCAAGAAAAAGAGGAATACATTAAGACCAGGCCAAGAACTCAAAAGTGGAGACCATCAGGAGATGGGCAGTTGTGATAGCCAAACTGCAACTTACTGAGAAGTGAGTTTCCTGGGAACCAAAACAGAAGGACATATGATGTGCTACCAGCTTTCTTTGTTCAGGAGAAAGGAAGTGTGTCAATCCCTTAGAGGAAGTAAAGTGTAACCTGAAATTTTTCACTAAAATCTATTTCTCATGTGAAACATCAAATAGAAGCACTGCATGGATAATGTCCTCACCAAAAGAAAATTTCTTGTATCATAGCTTAATGAAAGCCTGCAAGGTAACAGAGCAAGGTTCAGGGAAAGTAGCCTGTTGGTCACCAAGAAAGATGGCTGACTATGTCCTTCATATGATCTGGTTTATCAAAATATGAAGAAGAGAACATCTAAAAAAAAAAATGAAACAACTTGTTAACAGTCCTTCATAAAGATTACTTTCTTAATGGAAGATACTAGAGGGGTCATTCATGGTCTGCCCCAACCTCCAACTCTCCTTCCCCTAAAGAATCTTCTGCATCCCACCTGCACTCAGTAAGGGAGGTAGAAAGGGCAGACATTTCATCAGATGGCCAGAGACCCACGAGGCCAGAACCAATCAGATTTTTCCCCAGGAATTTGAATCTAAAGCTCCATTTGGAATCAGGAATGTTCTAAGGGCAGGGGTGGGAGACACTATGATGGCCAAGAACTTAGGTTGAGGAAAAAGAGAGTAGACAGCATACTTAATCAGGGAAAGCCAGTTGGTAAAGAGCAAGGTCACAGCACATCTACACAGAGAGACCATACAGCTCCTGAGAGAGGGACTGTGATCATATACTCTCCTCAAAGGCTGGCTTGGATCCAAAACCACTTCCTATTTCCAGACCTGTCTATGATGTGAGTCTTATTTTTTTAATTCGTGGGAGAGTCCTGGATTCTTATAATAAACTCCAATTTTCTTGGGTGAGGGTGAATGGATCTTTAGTCCTTGCAAATAAGTGAGCCTGAAGAGAACACAGACTTCTAGTAAGAGCTGAACAACAGACGTGCAATGTTCCAATCTCTAGGTTGCAGGCACAGTGATGTCAATCCAATACATGGAAAATCAAGAGCAGATGGCATGATACACAACATCTTGGATGAGTCCAAAGGCATTACGCTGAGTTAAAGAATCCAGCTGTGAAAGATCACACGCTATATGACTCCATTTATATGTCACTCCTGACAACACAAAATGGTAGTGTCAGAGAACAGATCAGTGGTTCCCAGAAGTTTCGGGAACGGAGAGTATGAATACAAAGAGATGGCGCAAAGGAGTTTTGAGAGTGATGGAGCTAGTCCATATCCTGACTGTAGCTGTGGTTGCACAAATCTATACCTGGGTATAAAAACACAGACTGTAAAAAGAAAAGAAGGAAGAAACGAATGAAGATAGGAAAGAAGGAAGGGAGCTCACCAGTGATGATCTCTCAAGTAAGATCACTAAAGAGAAACTCAGCCAGAGCAGAAGGAGGGCCAGTTCTCAGTAAAACTGATGTGGCATAGGCTTTCCCCCATGCTCTTAGCCTTTTCTTTTTATCCCTCAATACCTCCTGCTCTTCTTTCTGGTCAGCACTGCCTTCCCAACAAAATCAAGTCAAAGAAATGAAAAATCAAGGTGGAATTTCAGATATCAGTCAAGAGATGAGGAAGGTTTTGATAGCCAGGATCAGAAGGTCTTGCTATCCCTCCTAAAATCACACTGTAAATACAGAAAATCCTCTGTTCTTCCTATAGGTAATCTTAGTATGGGAAGAAGCAAGATAACCCAAAAGCAGCACTAAAACTTCTGAGGGATAAAGAAAGAAAAATCTCTAGAGCAGAAAACAGACCAAATATAAAGATAGGGAAAATTAAGGCAAAAGCAGCTCTTACTCTAATCAGGATGATTAGGTCCAAGATTTGGGGTTGGAGTTATGGGTGGAAAGCATAAGCCTTTGTCTGCCCTAGCATAAGCTACTGAGGGCTTCCCAGTGAGTCAAGAGAGGGCCCCCAACATGGTCTGGCACAGCTTCCTGGTGTGAGCCAAGAATGGCACCTTGTTTTGCAGCCATTCTCCACACACACATCTCCTTCAGGAACTTTGCAGGGAAGTATAACTCAGTCAGTGGAGTATGAACATTTCTGGGTTCCCTAACCAAATGTCCTCAAAATGTCATCAAAACCTTGCCCCAAAGTATTATTTCCAACAATGGTGTCCTGTTGCTCTTGATACCTGGGGTTTAGCCCAGTGGCTTGGCATAGAGCACACAGCAAGTAACAAACACTGATGGAGTGAGTGAATGAAAAAGAGGCAAAGAGAGAAAGGGAGTGAGCAAAGGAGAGAGGAGGGGAGGGAAGAAAGAGAAAGAGGCACAGCCCAAGGCTTACTCTCTCAGGGAACACGCTGCATGAACAGGACAGTCACTCGGCACATATTTACCAAGTGCTGTGCTGGAAATCTTCCCTTCACTTCCACAGACTGCCTCTCCAGCTCTGTCCACCCTACTCTGAGCCCCGGGAGGCCAAGCTCTATATAGACTGCCCCAACAGGGTGCCCTTGCATGCAGGCAGCTTCGGTCCCTGAGGAGCACGTGCAGGAGATAAAGGAGGGAGGTGAGTAAGAGCAGAGAACTGATTTCCCTGCTCCCTCTCTAAGGGGTTGCCAGGGGCAGGCTGCAGCCCTTGAATAAAGTAGCTGTTCATACAGATCTATGTCTCCAGTTTCAACTCTCTCCCTCTTGCCTTCATACTTGGGGTAGTAACAGCTCCCCGCTGTTGCTAATTCACGGTACTACACTATACCTTCTGGTTTTCTGCAACCTGCTCACCCCTTTGGGAATAATCACTTTAGAAACTTTGAGTTATTTCTATTTGAGATCACGAACTGTTTTCTACTGGGACTAACTGATATACATGCTCCCTACATGCCAGGCACTATGCTAACCTCTGGGGTTAACACTATGGATCGGGCATAGGTCCTGTAGGAGTTGGTGGTGTAGGAGGCAACAGATGTGTAACAGCAAATTCTAATGGAGACTGGAGTATACAATGAGGGAGCTATGAACTGGGTAGTGCTTTCCAAGCCAACTCCTGAAAATTAAGCTAAGATCTGCTTCTCAGCAAAGCAGGGGAGAGCTCCCTCTGCGCGCTACAGAAAATTCAGAGATGATGCTTGTAAGAGCTCATCTTGCTGCGTTTTTTACTGGTCCCTGGAAGAGTAAGGAATGACTTATCTGAGACTTCCAATGTGTAGTTGCAGAAACAAGAGCAAGTTCAACATGGAATCTTGCTATTTGATCAAAACTATAAATACAAAGAACAAACTGATGGTTGCCAGTGTGGGGGAGGGCAGAAAGGGTGAAGGGGAATGGGAATGAATAAGTCGTGGGAATTCAAATCATAGCATAGGAAATATAGTAAATGATATTATAATAGCATTGTATGGTAACAAATGGTAGCTACACTTGTGAGTACAGAGTCAGATATAGGTAAGTTGCCTGGGTGGCTCAGTGGGTTAAAGCCTCTGCCTTTGGCTCAGGTCATGGTCCCAGGGTCCTGGGATCGAGCCCCACATCGGGCTCTCTGCTCAGCGGGGAACCTGCTTCCTCCTCTCTCTCTGCCTGCCTCTCTGCCTACTTGTGATCTCTGTCTGTCAAATAAATGGAAAATAAAATTAAAAAAAAAAACTATGTTGGATGCCCAATACCAGTATAACATTGTGTTAACTATATTCAAATGAAGAAAGAAAGAAAGAAAAAGAGGGAGGGAGGGAGGGAGTGGAATGAGGGACAGAGGGATGAAGGAAAAGAAAGAAACCTAGTGATACAACCAATTGGATTCTTCAGATTCTCCCACTAGCTCATCACAATCCTTTTAATCAGTTTTTAGTTTCTGATTACCCTTAAGTGGGTTTTTTTGTTGTTTTGTTTTGTTTTGCTAATTTCTTAACTTTCTGATACAAGAAATATCACAGTACTTTTTTCGGTAAACAAATAGGGTTTCATTTTTCTCATATGACAAGAGAGCTTAAGACGGGCTGTTGCTGATTTTGTTTCAGAGGTTCAATGTCGAAGACCTGGATTCCTTCTATGTTTCTGTTCCACCAACAGCAGCATTGCTAGATTTTCCTCCTCATGCTTGCCCCCTCCTGATCACAAAATGACAGCCATACCCTAAGTATCACAGACAAGTTCAAGAGGGGAAGGAAGCAATAGGTAAGCTTGCCTCTTCTGTCTGTACCTTTTATCAGGAAAGCAACGACATTATCAGATACCAAAGCAGACCTCCCCTTGTGTCTTACTGGCCTGGAGTAGTTCATGTGACCACCTCCAGTTATAAGCCATGCTGGGAAATTTAGAATCTGGCTTTCATTTTGTGCTTGGTTGTCCTCTTTTCCTGTTCCTACCATTACGAAGTTCATTTTTCCCTTCTTTTTTGTATCTAGCAGTCTCCTTTTACTTGTTCAGGAAGTCGCTCTTCTAGCTCACTAAAGAAATAATTCAAGCTATTTTCTCTGAACACAGTACCCAGAGGAAAAGCTTGGACTGACAGCTCTCAGTTATCTTCTAATTTCCCTCTTTGTGAGGAGGTGTTGGTATGTCCTGACCAACAGCAAAAACTTTAGCTGTAATAATCGTGTAGAATAAAAGAAAACCAGTGTCAGTGTATTTGAAATAGTAACAATCACATCCTGAAGGATCTAAAATGTGACTTGAACAGGGTCTTCAGATAAGTAGCAACAAAAAACCCACCTCAAAGAGAGTTGGAAAGAAATTCTGCAGGTCATATAGAACTCAGAAACAATGGTAAAAAGAGTGAGAAGACCACAGGTACCCAAGCGAGCTATCCACTAGCCATCTGCCACCTTACATGGCTATTAGCCTTCCCGCCACCAAAATGCAGAGGAGACAATGGCAGAAGGGTCAAAAGCAGGGGCTCTGGAGCCACACCCTGGCACCAGCACTTCCTAACACCCTGATCTTTGGCAAGTTCCTTGGGCAAGCCTCCTCAGAAATGATAATAGTACCTACCTCATTGAGGGATGAAGATTAAGTGAAATATACATATAAAACATCAAACAGTATCTGGTTCAATATATTACACTGCTCCCTCTCCAACACACTCACACACACACACACACACCACCACCACCATTACAAAGTTATTCGAGGGGATCAGGTTGGAAACTAACATTGTCCACTGTACATAAGCACTCAAAAATGCTAGTTCTCATGAGGGTGCAGCTGACAATAAACCACCCCTGCTCCGCCAGCTCCAAGCCAGCTATGCTAGGGCTCCGCATGAGGAGAGTCAAACTGAACGAATTAGAAGACTTTCTTCATGAGAGGATTTACATCAGTAAGACAGGGAGCAGTAAATAAAAGCAACAGATTAGTGCAATATTACTAAATCCCATCATTTAGATTCCCGCCTGGCAGATTTAATAAATGAGATCTATCTCTTCTTGGTGGATGCACTAGCATAAGTACCATCTAAATCAGGTCTGCGGAGAATCAAGTGACCTGATGGATATATATCTTTTAGCTCAATAGCAGAAACGCTTGGAGGATTTAGAGGGATTTGTGCCAGGAATCGGAGAATGTAATGTTTGTCTTGAATTAACTAATTTTTATAACCAATGGACTGTGAGTGATATTCTCCTGCCAAAGTAGATTTGTGACCTGCCTGAAGTACCAACTATGTTCCAATTTATACAGTAAATCTATTTGGTAATATGAGGTGCTGCGGCAATTTTAACCCATCAGTAAAGATGGAAATCAATTTATTTTCCTTAGTATTGACAACAAGCTTTGTAAATAAAACAAGAAAAGATGGTGTTTCTGGGGTCAGGCCAGCATTTTGCTTCAACCTCTCCTACTTTGTGGCTGCTGACTGAGGGCAGGTATTTTCCCCCTGGAGATTTCACTCTGACACAAGACCAAGCCAGCTATGCTAGGGCCACTAAGCTCTTCAGTTGCTTGGAAGAATGGGGTCTTCTTCAGGACAGGCCTGTTTTTGGGTTGATACATAGGAACTGAGCTTTTAAAGTCTGTCTGGTATGGCCACACCCTATCTTACCTGGCGAAGGAGCTGGGCAGACTTTGGCATTCCTACTTTATAAACAAGAAAAAGGAGGCTCAAATACAAAGGATTTGCTGAGGATAAAGGTGAGACTCAAAGTCTAAGTCTTCTGACAATAATCCTGATTTTTGTTTATGAATCCACTAAGTAATTTAATGGTTTAATCTCTGCGTAAATGTGCCCTATCTTCTGGTAGGAAGATAAGAACAGGAGGTCATGGAGATAAGTAGGAAGTTGTAGAGGCAAGAGGAGGGGCTCTCAGGTAGAGTGAACAATGCAAAGGCAGTAAGGCTTGCAAGAGTTGGGTGAGACTTCCTCTTTCTGCTGAGATGAAGAAGCCAGAAAGAGCATCACTCCTGCACTTACAAAATACCATTTTACAAGGCCAGACAAACAACACATACAAAACTTCTCTTGAAACCATGAAGGAGTTGCAGTGATAGGACAAGCAACTAACCTAAAACCTGATGAAAGACAGACACTGCAAGGAGAGATGATGAGCCATGAGCTCCTGCTTATACTGGTGTATTGGACAGTGAAGAACTTAGCTAAAACTATTAGCATTGATAAACATTGACTAGGAGCTAGCAAAGAAGAGTATTTATAACTTTTTGATGAAAGTGGATCTACAGGAAATCCACACGTACTTGCAGTTTCTTCTTCATAGACCTCGTTGGGCACTCACAGAAAAGTCTGGCATGAGTCCAAAGAAAGCATCCCCTGTGCTACAGGGATGTGGGAAGGAAATAGGAGCTTCTGCAGGAAATATAAGAAACCGAACCCTTATCCTACTGCTTTATCTCCCAACAGAACAAAAGCTTAGCTTTAAACCTTTTAGGGGAGAGCAACACACATTGTCACCCTTAAGGCATGGAAGAAAACCTACTCCAGCTGAAGGAAGAAAGTAGAAAAGAGCTCTGGACTCCCAGGTGAGGTAGGAATGCTAAGCCAGAACTTCCTCTGGAGCTGCAGAAGCACTGAAAGTACCACTGTCCTGTGACCCAGACACATGAGCCCCATCTGAGACTGTCTAATTAGGATGACAAGGAACAGGAGCACCTGGGTGGCTCAGTGGGTTAAAGTCTCTGCCTTCGGCTCAGGTCAGGATCCCAGGGTCCTGGAATCAAGCCCCACATTGGGGGGGGGGGGTGTCTCTGCTCAGCAGGGAGCCTGTTCCCCCTCCTTATCTGCCTGCTGCTCTGCCTACTTGTGATCTGTCAAATAAATAAATAAAATCTAAAAAATAAATAAATAAAAATAATGACAAGGAACATGCCTCTACTCACTACCGCTTCCCAGGACCAGACTAACAAGCAGCAAGTGACAAATAATAATCAAATATCACTGAAAGACTTACACAAATATGGAGAGAGACTCTCTCTGAGGCACAACTCAAAGGGAATATTGAGACCTGAGTGTGGAGAAGACATTAAGAAAAACCTTTTAACAAACTAGCCCCCATTTTGAACACAAAGCAATGCCATAGGAATTTTAAGCCTACAAGGCACTGTGGCGACCATGAGAGCAACAAACCCCAACCCAATTAACTAAAAGCCTAGCAGAAGGAAAGGCATGCTCATTTCAGGCACAAAAACAAATTTTAGATTACTCTGTGCTAATTAAGATGTTCACCTTTAATACAAATACAAAAAAGAAAGGAAAATAATAACTATCAAGATACAAAGCCAAAAAGAAATTGGGTATATCATATTAAAAATGCTTAAAACACAAGACACATTTTTAAAATCTTAGAGAGATCTGGGGGGAAAGATACATACAAGGGAACAAAGATAAGAATTATGGGAAACTTCTTGTCAGAAACTAAGCAAGCTGGAAGACAACAGAGTGACATAAAGAGTTAAAAGAAAAGGGGGGAAAAAACCCAGCAAAATAACCAGCAAAAATATCTTTCAAAAATTAAGAAGAAATACTTTTTCAGACAAACAAAAACTGAGAGAATTCATTGCCAGCAGGTCTGTACTATAAAAAACATTAAAAGAAAACTTTCCGGCAAAAGCAATGGGATACTAGACAGAAATGTGGATCCACACAAAGAAATGACAAGTTCCTGAAATAGAATAAATAAAGGTAAAGATAAAATTAATTTTTTATTTTTATGGCTCTAAAAACAGTTGCTTGTCTAATGTAAAAATAGTAGCAATGCACTGTGTGTTTATATCATGTGTAAAACAAAATATATAACAAAAATAGCACAAAGAAAATGGAAGCATTAAGAATACACTGTTGTAAGGTATAGTATTATTTGAAGATGGACTCTGATTAAATATGGATGTATGGAGTTGTACACTGCAAATCCACTGGCAGTCACTAAAACATTTAAAATACAAAAATAAATAATAAGCCAAAATGGAATCATAAAACATATTTAATTCAATAGCACACAAAAAGAGAAACATTTTTTAAACAGATGGAGAAAATGGAAAACAACTATCTAGATGGTCAATTTTAAAGCAACCACAGCAATAGTCACACTAATTATAAGTGGTCTAAATTCACCAATTAAAATGCAGACATTGTCCAATTGTATAAAAAGCAAGACCAACTATAAGCAAAATATAGTCAAAATGAAAGAATAGACAAATTCACAACTATAATTGCTTCAACACTTATCTATCAGCAATTAATAGAATACGAAAACAGAAAAATCTGTAAGAACCACCCTGTCAACTAACTTAACTTAATTGGCACTAATAGGATATTTGACTGAACAAAAGTAGAAACATAGTCTTTTCAAATGAACATAGACTATTCACTAAGAAAGGCCACGTTTCAGACCACAAAACAAATCTTAACAAATTTTAAGGAATAGATGTCATACCAAGTATGTTCCCTAATATTAGTGAAATTAAACTTAGTGAAAGAAGGATCCCAGACAGTTTAACTAGAAACCTCAGAGACAAGATTGGGAGGAGAGTTCAGAGGGTTTCTATGCTGGTCTCAAAGCATGCACTGCACATGCAAATACAGGCAAAAGCTCTATAATTCACCTGAAGTTAACACACACAGTGAGAAAACCTATTTTTGGTTGTCACATTCCTTCTCACCTGGCATGAAATACCTATGTTTTGCTTTGACTTGAGATGTATATACAGAGAAAGGCAGTGAAATATAGGCAGATATCTGGGCATCCAAATCCAGGGCCTCCTGCTGATCATGCCCTGCTCTTTCCTTGCCTGCATGAGATCACATGGTGCAAGCAACACAGTGTGATGATTCAATCCTCAGGCTCAAGGACTTAGAGAGCTAAACTCAATACTTATTCCACTGCTCACTAGCTATGTGATTGTGGGTATATTACTTAATCTCTCTACACTTCATTTGCTCATCTTTCAAATGGAGATAGCCATTGTATCTCTCTCAAATGGATTTTGTGAAAATTAAATGGAGATGATAATACAAAAGTACTTAACACAGAGTATATAGACCATAGTAAACTCAGTAAAGATAGCTATTGCCATTATCATCCATTATTATTATTCCTAGGGAAGAAATCCTCCAGGGAAGCTTTCCATAAAACCAAAGCACTTGCACTGCTTAGAGATTATTTAAATTTGGAAGCTGGCAAGAGGCATAAATTCTATACATAGGAAGAAATTAAAGATGCTGTGGTTTCCTGTCTTCTTCCTGGGAAGGTCAGGGAGAATAAAATGGAACCAAAATTTTGAGCTGCCCTTATATAGACTCCCTCCCAGAAGACCCAGTCTCATCCCAAACCTCCTAAGTTGTTTTCTCTACCTGATTGTTGGTGCTCGGAATTCCTTTACCTGGAACCAAACACTGTCATTTCACAGAAATCTGAGTTAAATATATACAGTGTCAGAATGGGTGATACAGTATATTATATGCCTATTAAGGTAGAAAAGCAGGTTTTCTATAAGAGGGGAAAATGTCTTATTTATATGAAGCATGGGGAGTTAGAAGGTCCTCACTGAAAGAGGAGATAGTACCTCCTGAAAGCCCCCTGAACCCAAAGAAAATAGGCAAACAGAGAAAACTAGAAGGATCCTGGGAGACACACAGACCAGAGGTCTATAAAAACGAGGCCTCAGATCCATTTGTTAGAATCACCTAAAGAGTGCCTTAGACTTCCTGACTCCTAGGGCTCCAACCTATATTGACTGAATCTGAACCGGTTGGGGAAGGATGATCGGATTTTAATAGGTGGGAAGAGCCAGATATGGGAATCACACATCAACACCAACTTTTCAACTTTACAGAGGATGAAATTTGAACCCAGGGTAATGCAGTCAGCTTGTCCAGGGTCATTTCACAACAAACTTGGCTCAGCCGTAACCATGGGGGTGAGAAAGCGGTGTGAGCAGGCAATGCCACTCACCGTCCCGCCTGCCCCTAATGGCCCACCCAAGCGTTCAACACGTGGATAATGTCACTTTGCTGTGATCCCAGTCTCGCTACGCTACTAACCATGGTGACACCTGTGTCGGGATGGGTAAGCTAAGCCCCCTTTTCCATAAGTTCCACTTCTTGGTTGCACCCTCAACTTTCCTCCAAACAGTAGAACTGTCCAAACTGCAAATGTAACATTTGGTCAGTCACTGGCAGTCATGATTGGAGCAGCACACACTAACAAGAGCAAGTAGCAAGAGGCCAAAAATGAATCTAAAGGGAACAAAGTGACCTCTAGCCAACAAGAAAACACAGGCCAATAAATGCAGAAAATCAATAAGGTGAAAATGGTCTGTTCAGGAAAATCAATAGGGTGCAAATCAGCTGCATTCAGCCCTGTGGCCTTGCACCTGGCTCCGACCCCGAAGTTGAACCACATCATTCCTGCTTCCCAAAGTAGTTCTTTACTCCCACCCAACCTCCTCCTCCCAGCACCTGCTTATTTACCCAAATGTATATTTCTCCCTGAAATGCCCTAAATCTTGTCACTACATGAAAATGCCCTTTTTTCATCCTCCCGTGGCCACTGCTCTTGTCTAAGACCTCCTCATTTCACATCCAGGATATTTCCAGAACCCACTCACTCTGCCTTCATCCTGTCCCTGACATGGCATGCAAACCTCAGAATAATCTGCCTCCTATCACTCCCTTACAGAAGTCCTCTGCCAACCAAGCACAGCTCCTCTTCATTTCCTCCTTAAAACTCAAAGTTTTTGTTTTGACTGGTGGTTAGAATACTTGTTTTCTTCTCTCCTTCAAAATTCAGCTCTTCCTCCTGCTTTGGGTTGAGCCAAAGTGCCTCTGGCTCTACCAGACCTTCCTAGAATAGCAGCAGCACCCAAAGAACCCTTCCTTCTCTTAGCACCTATGGCACTTTCCATCTGCTGATGCGCTCTCATTTCTACATTTCTACATGCCCACTTTCACTCTTACAGTGCTGGGGGGCAGGGTGAATGGTGGCATTTTGAGAATATTCTAACTCCCAGAGGAAGGCAATGTAGAGTGGAAGGCACAATGGGATGCCAGTTGGGGTTTGTTGCCTCTAGTTACAGGGAGCCTTGGGCAAGTGATTGAACCCTTCCAGCTTCTCTATAACAGAAGATGGTTGAATGGGAGATCTCTAGGGCTCCTTCTTATTCTAACATTCTAGACTTCTAAGGCATAACTTATCTCTTTTTGATATCCCCCATAACACTTATTAGCTCTTTGCCCTTCATTTTCTTTAACCTCTTAAGATTCTCTTTCTTCATTTGTTAAATAGGACTGATAATAATACCTTTTTCACAGAATTTTTGAGAGGGTCAATTAAGATACTGTTTTAAGATACTTGGCACAGTCCTGGTACCAGGTAAAGGCTTTATAAATTTTGTCATTATTATTAAATAGAAGGAGCATATTAAATATCTCTTGGCTAAATGAATAAAAGCATCTTTTAAAAACAATTTCTCTTTGAGATGTACACAAATCTCAAGTAATGTTTATTTGCTACTCAAATAATAAAGCATGTTATCTTTCCTTTTAAAACAGAAAGAGGGCACTTGATGTAATGAGCACTGGGTCTTACAGGGAACTGATGAATCACTAAATTTTACTTCTGAAATTAATAATTAAAAAAAAACACACACACACAGAAGGTATTTTCCTCTCCCTGAACTAGAAATTCCCATGTATAACTGCCCAGCCATGTTGAAAGCAGAAGTTCAAAGCTATTTCTGTAGCCCACTGTGCTAGATGGTACATCCCAGGGAAATGTCCCTGCCCCCAAGATGCTACTCTTGAAAGACAAAGAGGTTGTCCCTCCTCGGTAGGAAGATTGCATGTGGACCAAAAATCACATTTAGAGAAGCTACTGCTGCTTTAACCTGAGACATGAAAGTGATATTCCTTGAGAATAAGGAACCCCTGCAAGTCAGGAACCCCTGGTCCCTGGCTGATAAGGTATTAAGTGTCAGTAAGCTCATCGAATGAATCCTTTTCCTTCCCAAAGCAGAGCCACTTGATGTTCTCTCAGAGTCGGAAGAGAGAGTCAGGCACTTGGTGTGTTCAAGCAGTGAAATCCAAAGCCAAAGGAGCCGGTCCCGAGGTAGGCCCCCAGGAATGAGATCACACACCCTGCGCTAGCCAGCTGGGAGGAAGGGTCCCAGCTCCTCCCACTGGAGGGTGTCAGGAAGAACCACAAGGTCAGCAGCCCCAGTGACTAAAAGACAAGATAGTTATAAGGAGCCTTGGGCAAGTGCCCAAGTGCCCAACAAGATAGTTGTGCCATATAATAGCACTGACAGAAATGGGGTTAGGCTGCCTGCAACAGAGTAGGAAGCCAGAATACATGGCATTCCAGAATTCTAGTAACTCAGACTAGATTTAGGAAGCGTGGAAACATCCTTCTAAGAAATATAACAACTTATTACGTCCATAGGTGAAAAAGCTTTGCACAATAAAAACATTTTTACTGCTGCTTATGAGTCCAAGCTTTTAAAGGATTGCTTCAAGTGCCAACAAAATAATAAATAAATAAATAATAAACTTCTTTCTTTGATGAGATTCCAGTGGGGCCAGAAGGCAGGTTTGAATGTAAGATGTACGGGAGATTGAAAAGGAAATGAACATTTTCAAAAATGCATTACTCAGTAACTAGGTTATAAATGAACAACGAGTCAAAACCAATAGGTAAAGGAATGGTCACATTATTTCTAGAATCTTACAAATGCTTAGTATGCACCCCTCATTCACAGGACACACATCAATCCTGAAGTCTAATCCACGCCAGACCTGCAGGTGTGTGGCTGGACGGCAGTCACAGTGCTTTCCTTCACTTACCCAGGGTCACAGAGAAGGAGGCCCAGACAAGATTCTTGCAGCCTGTCTGCTGGAAGTCAGATGGTGTGGTATCTGGGGATCAGGTTAACCACCATTCAGTTGTGTGTGTGTGTATGTGTGTGTGTGTGTGTATGTGTTTTAATTACCTTGTGTTTTTATAGGGTATGTATATGATATCAAACATAAAAAGCAAATTTGGGAACTTGACTAAAATTATGTGGTGACAAGGAAGATCATCCTGAACAGACATTCAGCCCTCCAAAGCGAAGTCTGCAGGAAAACTAGTGAGTAAGAGAGGGAAATGCCATAAAGAATGTCACATGGCAGAAAAGGATTAAGGTTAGGGCCAAAAGAATGGAAATACGTCATTGTCCTGGCTCTTACCAACTGTAAGACCTCACACAAGACCTTTAGAGTCATAGTCACATCCCTTGTGAAATCAAAAAAAAATTTTTTTTTTCTTTCAGGATCTCAGGGAGCAAAGTATAAAGACAAATCAGTGACAGGCCCAGAAACCTGGTAACAGATTTCTGAATCTGTTTTGAAGACTTGTCATTTTTGTTAGCATTTTGTTGTCTCAAGGTGGCCTGCATGGTACTGGGCATGAAACAGGGCCAGCCTCTGAATCCCTTAGTCCCTGATCCAGGAAGGACCGACAGTGCAGTGAAAAGTCAACACAGAAGTTCTGCGACGGAAGCTGGGACCCAACACACAGGTGTTCATGTCTTTTCACCTGCTCTGGCTATTAACGCACAAGCACTAGAATTCCTTTTTATTTTTATGCAGGAAGCTCTGTGGCGTAGTCACCTCAATACCTTCCACATTTCAAAAGGAGGAAAATTAATTCAAGACGTTAGTCCTGCTTCTATAACAGAAACACCCTCAACAGGGTACTACACCAACCAAGTTCCACCCCAATCTCTGAGTTCACACACACATGAGCCTGTGCGTTTGCACACAAGTAAACCACAATGAAAGTACCCTGGGTCTAGAAGGATGCTGACTTTCTGAAAGAGAAAAGCCAAAGTGACAAGCTTGATCCTGGTGTCGATGAGAATCCTGTTCATGACCAATAAAGATGGTCTTTGGGTATGCCTCAGAAGTGCTTTCAGCGAGACTGATGGGCCTTCCCTCACTTCGGTGTCCAGTCTCTCTGTTGTGCCGAGGCTGCCAGCCAAAGGACCAATTAGTGTCAACTGTGATGTCAACACTTGCCTGGTGAGTCCCTCACCCAGCCACATCTTCCTAACAAAGCTCTGAACTATTTAATTAGGAGCTGCTCTGACAATTCTGTCCTTGTCACATCAGCACTAGATTGGAACGCAAGGGAGAACATTTCCATTGAACCCGTGCCACAGCATTTGCTCTATAAATTGAGATGAGTGGGACTCATTCACCTTGCTAATGCATAGAAATAAGAGGTAATGCAGCTTCTCACCAGATCGCGGGGGAAGGTACAAAGACACAACCATTCATAAAACAAAGAATGTTTTTCTCCCCATCTGAGCAGTGTTTGCTCACGACCCCCGCTTTCTGAGACATAGATATGCTGTCCTCAAGGGTATTGCCTTTAGAGTCACAGGGCCCGAGTTTGAATTCTGCTCTGGCCTTTTTGAACTGCCTGACCTTGGGCTAGATACCTAATTTCTAAATGGAAGTAATTGTGCCTAGCTCTGAGGTTGTTATGATGATTAAAACAGACAAAAATGAATATAACTCATTAAGCTTAAGAAATATTCAATAAAGCATCCTTCTTATTACTGGTACATCTCAATGTCCTGTGTTATAAATTAGAAGACTAATTCCACATTGTGGTAAGTATAGTATAACATTGTTTTTATTTGTCTCTCCTCTGTTGCCCATTCCAGACGCTTCTCTTTCCCAACATAGTCACTTCACCAGTCCTTCCATGATGGGGTTTCAGCCACCTCGCCACACATATTGTCCTCCTCTATCAATTCCAGTTTGTGGGTAATTCTCCAAAAATGTGGCTGCCAAGTCTGAAATCCAAGCTCAACATCACAAAGCACAATGGAACTTTTATTCCTCTTGAACTGGACAACTTGCTCACTCGTTCAGCCTTGGGTCCCATTAACTTTTCAGTAGCTGTTTCACATGGGGATGGGAAAGGGCCATTCTAGCCCAAGGGCCAAAAAAAGGTGATTTTCTTGGAAGGAACCACCTGACTCCACCCTTTTAAGTTTTTATTAAATAGAGAATAAATGAGTAAGAGAGGGAAATGAGTTATATAACTCATGTGTGGATTATTACATTCTTTGAAAAGGTTAACGTGCTTACCACAAAATATAAAAGAGTAATCTGCGTCTTTACAGCTGATATTTCAAGAAGGAGATTTGGAAATTTTGGAAGGCAACCATTCCACTAGGGTCTTGGGAGACAAACACAGAATTGGGATGGAGTCTGACAATCAAGGAAAACGAAGATAAGGAGCAAAACTGATCCACAGTTTCACTGGTTTCTCCTCCCCAGTTCAAAAAGAAAACACAGGACTTTTCAAAAGCTGAAACTGTCTTTAAAAAGCAAGTATGGTGAGACTTCTTTCTTTTTTTTAAAGATAATACTTTTAAACACTGCCCTTTTACCCTTGGAACCAGCACTCCTCCTCCCTGAAGATGGCCAGTCAGGACACCTTGCCCATCAGCAGAGAAGGGACATTCCAGCAAGGAGGCTGCAATTACCATGTGATCATATAGCATAAGAGATTTACTGGGAACAAGATCCATTTAGAATGTTTTTTCCTCATTCAATTTGTATCCAGGGCAATAATGGTTTTTATTTATTTATTTATTTATTTTTTTAAAAGCTGGCAGGGAAATCCACACTCCATGCCATCCAAATCTATCTGGCACATCTGCAAAGCCATTACATCCCCACAGAGCCAGGCAGAGAAAAAAGAAGGAAGAGTGGCTTTCCCAGGCTGAGTTTTATTCTCACAAAAGCAGTAACCTGTGGCAAAAACAGAATCTTATGGTGACAAGAATAGGAAGTCAAAACTCTCACATACTAACAGAGGGGCATTTCCAATAGCAAGTAAGAAGTAAGCAAGAATTCCTTAACTCTCTCATCAAGAAGGTGAATCTAGAGAGAAGGTAAAATCATCTGTCCCCCCAGCCTGAACATGGAACCAGAAATAGAGAGGCCCAAGTACTTGAAGCCAGGGTCTCTCTTTAAGAGACATAACGTGCAGGCAGAGAATGAATGATACAGACAGACAGGCCAAGGGAGCTGAGATAGAAAAGTGTGACGTGGAAGATAGAATTCAAGAAAGATGAAGAAGAAGAGAAGGGGAGACAGAAACTCAAGAGCCCAAAGTGAGGAGAAAAGAAAAGTGGCAAAAGGAAATCAACAGGGGGATAAAAGTTAGAGGAAAGGCTTCTGATGGGCAGGAAATAATGGGAATCAAAATGAAAGGGGAAAGAGGAATGGATTAATGAATGCTAGATGGGCGGCAGAGACACCGAGAGCTGGATGAGACACTGAGGCTGTGTCCTTTATGCATTTCTTTGGGGAACTGGTCATTGTGAAGCATGGTCCATGGTTATTAATGTTTGCTTTCCAAGAGCACTGATTTTGGGGTCAGACTGATCCTGATTCAGAACAAAATACTAACTTTTGAGTTTCAGTTTGTGCATCTGCAAAATGGGGCTAATAACTTGCTTTACCAGACTGGTATAAAGATTAAATGCAATAAAGTACATAAAACTCCATCATGATATATGACTCATAATGGATGCTCGTTGAGTGATAGTTTCCCCTCTTTTGCCATATTAGGCATTTTATCCTGGCATTTTTCATCATTAATAATTCTCTGTACCACTCTCCACCCCACTGTGGACCTGGATTTTGGATATTTAAGTTCCTTAAGGGCAGAACCTGTGTCTAATTCACCAGAGAATCATCAGCCTCTTGTACAGTATTGACACGAGGTCAATAGGAGCAAGAGAAGAACCAGGAAAGGCTAAAAGATGAACATAACTATTCTATGGCCTTGATTTTCTAGTATTGTTCCAATTGGAAGAATATATGGGTCCATGATCAGACTTCATGCACATTTTTGGGTTTATAAAACTACTTCACATCATATAGCTGAATTTACCCCATTCCACAGACATCATTTCTTCTATGACTTCATCCCTGTAGAAGACAGCCAGCATTCTGGAAAGTAATTACAGTAATTGATACTGGGATCTGTCCTGCCAAATGTTTCCTTAGAATCTTGAAAACACTCCCATCTGTTGCAAAGAGGAGGCATGTTTTCTAAACCAACTTCTGAATGAATCATAAGCTGTGGCAGCCGTCAGAATGGGCCTCCCAAACTTCCAACTGCAGAAAATGTAATTGACCAAGGACCCCAAGTTTCTGCTGGCTCTGACATCCATTAAAATCCATCATGCCATAGCACCAAGACCACTCTTCCTGCTGGCAATGACTTCCTAGTCTTCCTAGGCAATGACTCTGTACAGCAAGGAATCTAAAGCAGGCTCTCTCCTAGGGGACATGGGATTCCTCTGACATGTGACTTTGGCCCAAGGACTCCCCCAGAGCCTCACCAAACTTCCCTAGAACTTCCCTTAATCTTCTCAGCATTCTTAGGTGTTTCCACCCAACCTTTATTTCCTCTCTTCTTCACTCAAGGTCAGACTCGCATACTGATCTTATGTCTCTGGCAGATTCTCAGCTCCCTCCCACATTCTCTGACATTTCCCCAGATATTTCCCTTAATAAAATCCTGCCTTGCCATCTGCTTTCCAGAGGGCCTGGACTGTCACATGAGTCATGCTGGGGCAAGCCTATGGCTGACCTTTAATGTCCCCATCCCAAGCGTTTCAACAGACAAGGAGGGAGATATGAAGGAGGTGGGGACAAAAGGATCATTACAAGGCCATCCACAGCAGTCTCTTACACATGCAATGGAACCATATTTTTATATATGTGTATATCTAATAAGACAATAGCTTGCAGTCATGAGAGAGAAGAAGTCCCAGAAGAAGCAGGAAAGGCTAAGAGATAAACATGACTACTCTACACTTAGTGTTCACAAGAGCATTCCAATATCAAATATTCTAGGTCACTACCAGATCTTGCCTTTGAGCTTGTAAAACATGCTCACATCAGATACAGAAGAACAAAATTCACCTCAATTCCTAAATATCATGTATACATATATACGTGTGTGTGCGTGCGCGCGCACGCACGCACATGCACGCGCACATGTGCTTATTCAGGAGCAACAACAGTTAAAGAAGGACATTTTGCATTATTAATCCTTGTCAAGAAAAACAATCTCCATTCTTGAATAGATAAAATAATTGAAATGTTTTAAAGATTTCTTCTCCTGCCCATATTCAGGCAAAGTTTTCTTTCCTTTCGATGAGTTTTTATTCTTAAGAGTTCAGTTACATTCATTCACTTACAGTTTTGTAATTGAATGAGGTCAGCCTTACCTTGATCCCAAAATAAGACAAAGATCCCATCTGAAAGTTTTTTTCACTTCCAGATTACTTCTTGTTAAAATAGATAGATAACAGATGATAACGAGCTAGACAAATAGATAGACATATAGACAGTCTCATGATTTTAGAAATCTAGTCCGTAAACTTCACATCATTTCCTTCACACCATAACCTGAGACCCTAGCAAAATGCTGGACATAGAGTCAGCGCTTAAAAAAATATTTGTTGAAAAAGTCTCAGCCTTGATCCTCATGAAGGCTTTGATACAAACAACTCACAGAAGATTCTCTTTGCATCTCTTTTCTATAATTTACTAACCCTTTAAACAAGGCGTACTAAAAGGACTAAATTTGCCGCTTTCATAGTGCAGACCATGTAAAGTATGGAAAGGGAATGCCAAATACCCACATGGGAACTTCGACACTAGCTGGTTAACCCTAAATAAGTCTGTGCAAATACGGTGGTTCAAACCCCTGCTCAACCACCTTTGGAGTTCATTACGGTGTGATACGTTCAAGGATACTCTCTGAGCATCTAAGAGGTTCTGGGTTTGCCTCTGTACCATTGCTTTGACTCTGAAAGATAAGCCCGGAAGCAGAAATTGCTTGCTGCCCAACGGACAGTTTCATTGAGGCCACATACCCAGGTTCAACCCAGTTGAACAATGGGGCTAAACTCTAAATGAAGCAAAAAGTTGGAGTCTGGCCCAAACCGTCCCATGACCTAATCACTAGTACTTTTCTGATTATCACATGGGACAGGAATACTATTTTTCAGTTGCCTAGCTGTGATAAAAAACAAATCTTTTTGAATAACAAAGATGACCCTCAGTATGATGATTTTGTTTCTTTTGTTGTCATTTTTTTTCCTCCCACCATTCTTTGTACCCCTCCCCAACCAGGTCATTGCTATGAAGTCAGAAAATCTTGATCCTCATAAATTCATTCAAAATGTATTTATTGAGAACATACTATGTTCCAGCATGGAAGTCATGTTCTGTGAAGACCACGAGGAGCAAAATCACCACACTTTCCGCCATGGTTAGGGCTTTAAGTTTGGGAGGGAGATGGTCGGTAATAAAGAAATTTCACAAATCAATACCCAATTATAGATTAAGAAATGTGCTACAAAGAGCAAGGTGTTATGAAGCCTCCCAGAGAGAGTAACAGAGGGAACTGAGTTGTGAACCATGAGGAAGAGAGGGGTAGATAAAAACTGGGTCTGGATAAGAGGAATGGTTCCAGGCAGATGGAAAAGGAGGAAGGAACACAGAGCATTTCAAGAACTAGAAGAATGCCACAATGGCTGAGCCCCAAGCATGAGGGGGTATACAGTGAGATGAGGCCACAGAAGGAAGCCACAGCCAGACCAGCAGACCCTTGCACACACTGTGGCTCTGAAGCTTTTCTCTCCTTGGGCTTTTTTTTTTTTTTTTTTAATCCCTTCAACCCCAGAACCCAGTGTCCTTGGAGTTCCGTCAAGCTTGCATCTGACTCAGCATTGCACACTCTCCTCATGCATTTTAAAATCCTCTCTCACTCCTGCTCCTCGCCATGAAAACACCCAGGCTCTCATCCTGGGCCAGCTTACAACAACACTTACTGTAGAGCCCCGGTCCCTTTCTGCGACTAGCTCTGCCTCCATCACCCTGATGCTCTTTCAATGTGAGTGTCTTGTTTCTCTTTTCCCTCTCTTAGCTCAAATGTATGCTCAGATCCTCCCCACTTTGTTGCTGCATTAAAACCTGGCCAGAGCCCAGTGTATAATCCTTCCCAAAGATATCAGACATTAAAAGGGAAAGCAAGGCTTCTCTGGTGTAACCTGCAAAAAGGAATCCTCAGGCAAGGTTTCCACAGAGTGGATTTTTCAGGGAGGGAGGATATGGTGGGCACCACATTTCTGGGACTCCTTCAACCTGCACATAAGCACCACTGTACATATCTACCTCCTACTGCAAATATGTAAGAGAGAAGGTCATCCACAGTTGCATTCCATAAACAAGTGGTCCTTAACCAGGAGTGATTTGGACCCACAGGGGGTTTAACAGCAATGTCTGAAGACACTGGTTGTCACACTGGAGCTGGGAGGTGATGCTACCAGCAGCTAGAGGCAGGGAATGCTGCTAACCTCCTGAACATCCTACAATGCATAGAACAACCACCACAACAAAGAATTATTTTCCAATGGCCCAAAATGTTAATAATGCTGAGAATGAAAAACCCTGCCATAAACTTGTCCGACTTTGAAGTGCTAGTTCAAGGTCTGTACCCCTTATTCTTGATTAGTATCATTAATTTACTATAATTAATATCATTTGGTGGCTAACCACCTCCAAAATGCATTCACATAATTATTGCCTATATTTGTATGTATTTTTGCTGATTACAGTTTCATCCTTCTGGTCTCTCCAACTTAGACATATAAGGTCTTCAAGTAGATGATACTTCAGTATACTTCGTGCACGTAGTAACCCTGTAAGACCCGAGCAGCTGGCATCCAGCCATCTTCCTCTGTGTTGGCCCAGATGATTAGATTGTTGAGAAGTCCTAGGTCTTCCTTTCACTTTGCACATTCTCCTTATGCAGGGGATGAGACTACTGCAATGGGGCCAGGACCGCCCTTTGTAGAGGCAGACCAGGGTCTTTAGTGGTCAAGATAGAATTGAACATGCTATAGTGACACAAATCTCAGAATCTTGGTAGCTTTAGAATGACAATATTCTTATTGCCGGCCAGCTGGAGGTTCTGTTCCTTCTAGTCATTCAGGGTCTCAGGCTGATGGACACTCTGCTCTGTCAAGATGGGGCTTCAGGGCTCACTGCAGGGGGAAAGAGACACTAAAGAATCATGCCTCAGCCCCAAACTGATAGACATCATGTCTCACAGAACTCAGAGGCTAAGAATGCTGGCATGGCTCACAGACCAGACACAGTTATATAACACCATCTAGACTAGAAATAACAGCAAGAGGACTAGGAAATATAGGGGAGCAAACAAAGTATTAGCTGATTTTGAATTCCAGCTTTACCACTTAACAATCTGGGGTGAGTTACTGAATTTCTCTAGGCCTCAGTTTCTTCATCTGTAAAATGTCATTAATATTAAACAGTTACTTTGTGGGAGAGGTCGTGAGGGTTAAATGAAAGATTTTACATACAACTGTGAGATAATAGAAAGTATCTATATTCTCTGCTCCAAGTTCCTGGCACAGAGCTCCTAAAATGGTTCTGAAATTTCCTATGGGATAAGACTACCAGAGTATCTCTTGTTCTAATGAGGCATCTCTGAGTGGCCTCCTGGGTGGCTCCCCAAAGGCAGTTGGTCACCAGAAAGAACAGCCATGACTAGAAGCATGACGTTTAGCTCCACTCCTCACTTTCCAGAGATGGGAGAGGGACTGGAAGTAGAGTTAATCACTGAACAAGGCTACATGAGGAAGCGTCCATAAAATTCCAAGTAGCATGGGTTTGGGGGAGCATCTAGGTGGGTGAACACATCCATGTACCGGGATAGTGATGCATCCCAACTCCTTGGGGATAGAAGCTCCTAGGCTTGGGATCCCTTCCCACAACCTCACCTTCTGTATCTCTTCATCTGGTTATTCATCTGTATCTTTTATCACATCCTTTAATACGTGTATAAGGAAGTGTAAGTGTTTCCCTGAGTTCTGTGAGCTCAGAATTTGCTCTAGCAAAGTAAACCCAAGGGAGAGGCTTGCTGGAACCTCCAATTTGTAGCCAAATTGGACAGATGGATGCTTTGCCACCCTACTAGTGGGGACATACTACTTGTGGTTAGCATCTTCAGTGGGATAGGGCAATCTTATGAGACTGAGCCCTTAACCTATGGAATCTGATACTATCTCTGGGTAGGTAGTGTTGGAATTGATTTTGTAGGATGTCTAGCTTGTATTCGAGAATTATTGGTATTAGGGAAAGAGCTTGCACATACACATTAGAATGGGGCTCAGAACACTTTAGAAATCCATGGCACACTTCAGGTAGACAGTATGGACACAATAAATGAAAACTTCTTCTGTTATTACAATGATGACATTAAGGATAATGTTGTTCTTGGTCTTTGGGCCACCAGCATGTGTAAGTCCAATAGATCATAATGTAAAGTGGACCCAAAAAATGTCTACTCCCTGATTGTCTTTTTATCACTCTGGTAACACAGTGATTTGTCAAATTTTCTTTTGTATCCCTGAAAATAAATAGTTTTACTGTTTGCTCATTCACCCAAAGTCATTTTTGATACCTACTGTATCCTAAGCACACAGAGTTAAAAATAGTTAAAAATAGTTAAAAGCATGCAGAGTTAAAAATTGTTAAAAATAGAAAGATGAATAAGACCTCAGTCCTAGCCTTCAAAAGCTCACCATCTGGGAAGGGGGACAGCTGAGGTCTATGGAAGCTCTGGGACATCACCCCATGGTCAAGGCAGGCAAGAGTCAGGTCACAAAAGGTAAACTGAAGTTAACGGGGAAGTGGATGGTCTGGACAATGCAGAGCAACTTACCCAAGCAAAGAACATTTGCAAAGGAAGAGAGAGAGAGCTTGGAACATTCTGTCATTTAGCCAGACGGCACACGGTGATATGATCAAATATGATACTGGAAGAACCTATTTAAGGGTGTATATTAGTCAGGCAGGGCTGCCCTAACCAAATACAAGTGACTGGGTGGCTTAAACAACGGAAATTTATTTTCTCACAGTTCTGGGGGCCATAAGTCCAAGGTCAAGGTGTGATGATCCTGAGGCCATTCTCCTTGGCTTCTAGAGGGCCACCTTCTCATTGTGTCCTCATGTGGTGTTTTCTCTGTGTCATATACATCCCTGCTGTCACCTTCTTTTCATGCAGCCACATTAAGTCAGGGTCCCACCCTTATGACTCCATTTAACCTTCATTATTCCCTTAAAGACCTCATCTCCAAACAAGTCACACTGGGAGTTAGGGCTTCAACATATGAACTGGGGGGAGGGGGGAGTAGACACACGCAACAGTGGGCAAGCTTGGTGGCAGGCCAGCCAGAGACGTGAAAACTAAGTGGTAAGGTGAAAATGGTGAAAAAAAAAAAAAATGGTGAGGCCTGCCCTGAGTTAGTGGGAGTAGGAATGAAGGAAAGGGGAAGTCCCTGGAAAACCAAGTTGGCAGGATTGACGAGACACAGAACCTAGCTAACTGTGGAATGACTTAGGTAACTGAGTACGGAATGATCATGCACCGAGGTGGGGTGAAAGCAGTATGTGGGGGGTAAGTGAAGAGCTCCCCTCTTCACTGTTGGCTTGGAGGTTCCTGGAGGACATATCAGTGGAGAAATCAAACATGGAGTAGGTATGAGGTCTGGCTCAGGAAAGGAATCTAAGCTGGAAATAACAGATTTGGGAATGGCTGGCATGGATAATGGCTGAGTAAGGACATGAGAGTGGATGAAATCACCTGGTTAAAAGTAAGGAGAGTGGAAAGAAGAGGTGGCCAAAATCTAAACCTCAGAAAGAAATCATTTAAAGAGCAGATGGAATAAGAGTTGCTTGTGAAGATGCCTGAGAGAAAAGAACCAGGGAAGTAACTGAAAAATCAAGAGCATATGAGGTCACGGAAGACAGGAAGGAGAGTTTCAGGGTCAAATGCCACCCAAATATTAAGAGTGTGGCCTTAAACATGAATGCAGCAGGCAGATACGAGTGACCCTCATGGGGACAGTTCCAGCACAGCAGAATAGGCAGGAGCCCCGCCCAACGGTTGGTGCAGGGGGTGTGAGGCAGTGGTCACAAGGAAGGGGTGACCTGAGTAAACAAACCCTCTCGATTTGCTGCGTGAAGGAAATGACAAGGAAAGAATGGAAACTAAAGGGGAACTTAGAAGCCAATTAAGGGTCTGCTGTTGTTCATGTTAAAGACTTTAGCACATTTATTGGGAAAATATAACTGAGCATAGGAAAATGATAGCATAAGGATTCCAAGGAAGCAGGGAGTACAATGCAGGGTCCAGATGGAAGAAACGCACCGGGCATTAAGAACCTTTCTCATGGACAGATTAGGTCCCTGAAGTCGAAAGAAATCAGCAGGCTGAGGCTCCTTCTCCCTCCCAGGTCTTCACGTTACCACTTCTGCTTTACTGGAGCCTTTATTCAGACATCAAGCTCTCCTTTTTCAGGACAAACACATTTTTCCAGTTGGACTCTCATCAACCAGCCCTCTGGGACTTAACACAGCCCCTAGTGCCTAACAGTTGCAATAAACATTTCCTGAATAAAAATCTAGGAGTGTGGCCTTAAGCCTGTGCAGCACAGACCTTGTACCTTCCCATGGATGGTCACCAGAGAACAGATCATGAAGAAAAGGCAGACACACACTTTCAGGAAGGTCTCTGGGAAAGATTCATTATTCACTCTACAAACATTTACTGAGTGCCTAGTGCTGCCTTCAGCCATAGAACAGATGGCCCAAGGCAGCTGATTTATAAGGACTCCTGCAAACTGGAGGATTCCCTGCTCCCCACAAATGACAGCTCCGTGCCTTCTACACGCACCCATCTGCCATTACTGGAGCCCAGATATTCTCTCTGAATCCCCAGCACTGAGAAGCAGATCACTATCAATTTTTCTTTCTGTCAACAGGAGCTGAGGAATAATTATGCCCAATTGACATAAGCAGCTCCGATTGCCTTCAGAATTTGGCCTGAAGCCCAATTATATTTCTCTAGCTTGTGCCACAGAACATGAACAGTACAATTTGTCTTATTTCCTTCTCCTGCTTTTTAGAATATTCAAAAAAAAATTGGCTCCAGTGAAACCAACCAAACATGTTCTTTAAGAATAATTTTGAGCCCGATCTATAAGCCAAGTTAATATGATATATATTCTGAGAGAAATTCAGTTGAAAGCATTTAGATATATTATTTTTAAATTATATGCACATGAGTAAAGTATACTGCACACAAATAATTTTAAAATGCTGTTACTAGGTTGAATATAAATTAAGGTTGTAAATGCATACATGCAGGGACACACACACACACACACACACACAGTCCCACATTCACCCCTGAGCTGTTTTGTAAAAATTATTTTCTAAGCTGATTGTCTGAAATTTAGATTACAATGTTTCCACAGAAAATGCCACAGATGCTGGGCAGCTTCCCAGGGTTATCTCCAAAAACCAACTTTACCTATAATGTAGATGAACCAGGTAGGACTGATCTGATTCTTGGGGAGAGTGGAATATGTGTGAGGGGAAGAAAAAGGTCAGGGGACCATAGGATAGAAAAGAGATCAGCTCCATCTAAAACTTTGCATTCTCTGGTTTCCAAACCCCCCATGTTGCTCTATTTCATGTTCTGGAATCCTTTTTCCAAGCTCAGACCTGCACTTGATGTCAAAGTCTCCATGTACCAACTGTGCTTGTCCTTGCCCATGACCAAAATCTGCACTCCATCAGAAGCACAAATCCTACCCCACGAATGGACCAGCACTGCCCATGTACTTATCCTCAGGACCCCACTCATGATACCAAGTCCAAAGGATGGTTTGTTTGGCACATTCAGTGTATGCTTCCTCAGTCTTGCTTTCCTTTTTTTCAAACTGTATTAGATACTAAGACCTAAAATCAGAAGTAGAGTATAGGTATTACTGGCACTCACCAACATCCATTTATCTTCTGACCATACTTCCCAGCCTTTGTAGTCAGTGGGGCTACGTGGCTGCCTCTGGCCCATTGACTGTGAACACAAAGGACATGTATCTTTAAGGCTGAGGCAAAAAAAGCTCCTGTGTGTGTGTGTGTGTGTGTGTGTGTGTGTGTACTAGCTTCCTAGGGTTGCTGTTACAAAGTATCACAAACTGATCGGGTTAAACAACAGAATTTATTGCCTCAGAATTCTGGAGGACTAGGGGCACCCAGGTGGCTCAGTCTGAGTGGAAGTGCCTGCCTTCCGCTCAGCTCCTGATCTCAGGGTCCTGGAATCGAGCCCTATATCAGGCTCCCCGCTCAGTGGGATACCTGCTTCTCCTTCTTCCTCTGACTCTCTGCCTTCTTGTGCTCGCTTGCTCTGTCTCTGCCAAATAAATAAATGAAATCTTAAGGGGGGGAGGAATTCTGGAGCTCTAGAAGCTTGAGATCAAGGGATTGGCCAGACCATGCTATCTCTGAAGGTCCTAGGGAAGGATCTGTTCCAGGCTCTGTCCTTGCCTCTGCCAGTGCTTTGCCTTAAGGCAGTATAACTCCATATCATCACATGGCATTCTCCCTGTGTCCATGTCCTTCAGTCCAAAATTTCTCCTTTTTAGAAGAACACCAGCCATAAGGCATTAGGGCTTACATGATGACCTCACTTCAACATGAATACTTCTGTAAAGACCCTATCCCTAAGTAAGGTTACATTCTCAGGTATTAGGGGTTAAACCTCCAACATATCTTTTTAGAGGGACACAGTTCAACCCATAATACAATATGATGAATTCAACCCACTAGAAACATGGAAACCTTGTCTTAAGACAGCAGAGCTTGGATCGCTGACTCCCAGACTCCCGGAGGACTTCACATGTAGGAGAAATAAACTTTTGTTAAGCCACAGGAATGTGGGGGCTGTGTGTTGTCACAGCAGAGGCCAGCCTAACCACCTAATGATACAGGAATATTTCATGTAAAACTCCAGATTTCTTCCTTGGGAAGATCTAACTTACCAGACTTGCATCTCAATGGCAACAATTGGCAAGCAACCAAAGAGTAGCAATTTCCCTTAGACTGAACCAAATGCTGCTCCACAGACCCCAGGTCACTCAGTCCCCACTACTCCCTGTCACTGCCCCACAACCATTTTCCATTACATGTCTTATTTTTCTTACTCTCCCCTCCTTTATCTGAATACATTACCTGCCCAGCCTAAGCTTGTGAATCTGCCAACTCTGCTCTACACTGGTCCTATTATTCAGAGCTGCCTTTAAATTATAATCTTTGTATGTGTTCTCAGTAGCCCCATAGAGAGCTGCAGGTCATGCTAGCAGAGTTAGTCCTTTCTAGCTCAGAGTTCATAATAACCCATTTGCCTGTTCACTTTTAATGTAGAGATATAAACACATTTCAGGGCCAATTTCAAATATATGTTGGAAAATCATCATAACATCAAAAACAGAGCTCCATACCTATTTTCAAAGCTCATTTTTATACTCATACCAATTGTAACAAGTTAGAGGCAGAAGAAGTATTACTATCATTTCTTTACCAATGAAGCAATTAAAGAGTCATGAAGCAGGTAATACGACAACAGTCCCAGAACTGGAGATTGGCAAAGGTGGGACAGAATGTGCAGCCCGTAGGACTCAAAAGCAGTGTGCTTGGCAACCTATGGGTCTTCATTTCCTCACAGAAAAGTGAAGTTGTTAAACAAGAAGTAGGGGTTTCCAAACTTAAGTTTAGCCGTGTAAGTTTAGTCAAAGCTCATGTGAAAGGGCCAAAAGAACATAAGTGGCTCCAGCTGACCTAGAGGTGAGCTCACAAGACAGGGAAGTGACACTGGGCTACCAGCATATGTTTTGACCAAGGAACATTTTGACTCAGGAGAAAACACAATCAATTAAACTTTCAGCTTCTAAAAAAAATGCCCATGTTCTTTTTAAATTACCGAATATAGTAGATATATCCACATCAAAAAGATATATACACATCCTAATCCCCAGAACTTGTGAACATTAACTTATATGGTAAAAGATTGAATGTTACCTTATTTGGGAAAAGGATCTTTGCAAATATAGTTAAGTTAAGGGCTTTGAGATGAGGAGGTGATTCTGGATTCTCTGAGTGGGCCCTAAATCCAATGACAAGTGTCCTTATAAGAAACAGAAGACACACAGGGAACCTGGGTCACTCAGTTGGTTAAGTGTCTCAGGTCCTGATCCTGTGGCCCTGGGATGGAGCCCTGGGACAGGCTCCCTACTCAGTGGGGAGTCTGCTTCTCTCTCTCCCTCTGCCCCTCCTCTGGCTCATGCTCTCTCTCTCTCTCTCTCACTCTTTCTCTCTCAAATAAATAAGATCAGAAAGGAAGAAAGGAAGGAAGAAAGAAAGAAAGAAAGACAGACACAGGAAAAGGCCATATGAAAACAGGGGCAGAGACTGGAGCTCTGCAGCCACACACCAAAAAATACCTGAATCCACCTTCTGGAAAGGAAAGATTCGGGGAAAGATACTCCCCTAGAGCCCCCAGGGGAAGCATGGCCCTGCTGACACTTGACTTGGGATTTATGGTCTTCAGAACTATGAGAGAATAAATTTCTGTTATTTTAAGCTGCCAAGTGTGTGGAGATTTGTTACAGCAGCCAGGAAACTAATACATCAAGTAATGTGAAAAATTAAAAAGCCCATACTCTACCTGAGCTTTACCACACTGCCAACACCATTCCGGGGCAGAGAAGCAGAGATAGGATCAAACTGAAGGATAAGTGGGGGTGGAGGAGGTTCAGAGAGGAGGTGAGGCTCAGGAACTCTCTGAGGATGTCTTACACCTTGGCTGGTCCATGTCTTAAATCCATTCTTCCATCAGAGTTAAAGACACTTTGTGTACAGATATTTAGCCCTTTATTCTCAGCTCCAGACTGTCAGGAAATTGCCAATTATATTTCTACCAGTTCTCTCAGAACTTTTGGTAATACACATTTTCATTTCATAATATTCCCACGTAATGCTGGTTTGTGGAGATAAGCCTCATGGTCCTCAGAACCTTTCCCAGTTTAATCAGACTTCTAAGAAATATCTTTAATATTTTTCTGAGTAAAAATAATAAATATGCATAAAAATTCAAACAATAGGTCAGTGAATAAAGTGGGAAATGAAAACCACTGTAACAGGAGTAGGGGTTGGGGTGGAATAAAAATCAAGGGTAGATATTGCTCACATTACTGATGATAGCAACCAATGATTTTATGGTTTTACAGGGTCATTTTGTATAGCCATGCCATGACACAAGATCTACATCAAAATGACTGAGCCAAGATGAATCTTGTATCAAGATACCCTTACAAAATTGCTCTGCTTTTCCCATTGAACTATATATTCTTCCTGACCTGACAACACCCAGAAAGTCCCTTAAGAGTTTTCCAGAAACTCTTAAGGGATCTTTGGGACACAGTTTGAAAAATGTTGGGTGTGATGCTCTTAAAATGTCTCTTCACTTAACATACAGGAAATGTGTATAGATGTGGGTGTATTCAATAGGCAGTCATAAAATAACACAATACAACAGAAAGCTATTGGAATGCATACCCATAAACCAGTAAATGCCTGCCAGCAATCAGAAAACTAGTAGTTTCTGCCTCTATTGATACTTGTGATTGCAACTTAATGATGTTTTTACTTAACTGATGGCAGCTGTCTCCATGAGAAGCTATTAGCACATTAGGTCTTTATTAAGACTGGCAAAGTAATAAATAATGTTCATGACTTCTCTTTTGTTCACAAGGTTAATTGTTGTTTAATAATATTCTTGTGATGTGTTAAGAGCTCTCAAGGAATTATATATGTAAACCACTTAGCTAAAAAAAGAAGTCTTAGCAATCTACTAATTTACAAAGTCGTTGATAGAGTTAAGACATACCTGGTGGTAACGTACTGGGTATTATGATGATTATCCAGGATTTTGCATTTATTCTAATTTTTTTTTGGTTTAAATCAACAAATACTTACTTGGCAAAATACTAACCTAGAAATTCTGGGAGGTACAAAGTCATATAAGATGCCACCAATATTCTCAAGAAATGGTTGAATGTTGTTGAGGAAGAAACTACATACATGTTAAGTCAATCATTAAAATGAACTATATTCAGGGGATAGAGAGAGAAAGCTAATTCAGTTTGTTTATAATATATAATCTAACTATGCATTGCTGTATTTAGTTTGCTAAAACTTGTTAAGAAATTTTCTTAAGTCTAAGGCATTTGTTTAAGCCTCTGTTACTTGGTTGCTTAGCTACTTACTGCCAAACACACCCCAACTTACCTAAGTGTGCTCCTTTAGACACCACTCTCCTCTGAGCAAGATGGGACCTGAGAGATTAGTCCTGCCAAAGAGGAGGACAGACCCCAAAGAGAAGAAGGGATTGACCAAGATAATGTGGTGGCGGCAAAGACTGGACCTACCAGACCTCAGGTCACCCAATTTTTCACTCCTTGAGGCTTTAAAAAAGGGTTTTGTCTGTGCCAACATTGCCCTTACAGTTTGCCCAGTTTGGACAGAACACCCCCAATCCCAGCACACCAATGAGACACAAAGGCAGAAAGGAAAAAAATATGGTGGTGGCGGTAATGATGAAGAATGAGGAGGAGGAGATGAGGAGAAAACAATGATTTAGTGAGAACTGAAGACAGCCTAGGTGCTCTACAAACACATCTACTGTAAGCTTTATATAGTATCTCTCCAAAGCATGGACCTGAAGTAGCCTGACTTCACAGATGAGGAGACAGGGCCGTTCAATACCCAAGGTTCGCAGTTAATGGCTGCCAGCAAATGTGAAATCCCAGACTGGTCGGACTTCAGGGCCTGGACGCTAAGCCACAACACACAGAACACAATGGGCTAGGCGACTTCTGGAGAACCTGCACAGCCCATGAGTCTGAGACGGACCAGACAGGGTCACGGGACGGTCCTTTCCGCAGGTGGCTGAGAGAACTCTGCGGAAGGGCTGATTGCTAAAGCCCCCAATGGCTTTCCTGACGTTCCTGCTCTCCATGGTACATTCAGTAACCAAGACAATCATCTCAAATAGGAATTCCAACGAAGCTCGGAGCAAGTTAATTAGCCGTGCTGCAGACACATTAAAACTCTGGGAGCAGTTACCATAGTAGGTAACCTTGCATGTTTTACAAAGTGTGGCGTTTTCATTTCAGCTCATGTTGAATAATGAATAATTTTCCCTGCCCCCTGCCAGACAGTGAATGATGAGATGCCCTTCGGTGATTCAGCGATGTTGAATTAATCGGATGATAGAATATCCACATCTTTCCCTGGGCCACCAACCCGTTCCTCTATGATTTTCCTCTCTTCCCATCTCCCTCTCCCGAAATTCTACCACAGACCTGGAAAGGAGATGGCTGCAGAGGCGGCAGCTGCCACCCCACCCTGTTGGAGGCTGGCCTGTGTGGGAATGTGGATGCGAGGGGAGGGGGACCCCCAGGCATTCCTGGCAACCCAGATGGGGTGGCACCAGCCAGCAGTCTCTGTTCAGCCCACCCTGAACCCATCTTGCCTGAGGCATCCCACACCATTGCCTCCAGGGGAGACAACTGCAACACCCTTAATGTCACTCTCCAGCTCCTACATAATTTGTCTTTAGAAAAGTCACATGTTTGGGACACCTGGGTGGCTCAGTCAGTTAAGCATCAGACTCTTGGTTTTGGCTTAGGTCATGATCTTATGGGTTGAGAGATCAAGCTCTCTGCTGCTCAGAGGGGAGTCTGCCTGAGGATTCTCTCCTTCTGCTCCTCCTCCCCTCACAGCTGCACTCTCCCCACCAAACACAAAAATATAGATTTTTTAAGATTTTATTTATTTATTTAAAGATTTTTATTTATTTATTTAAAGATTATTATTAAATATTTTATTTATTTATTTATTTGACAGACAGAGATCACAAGTAGGCAGAGAGGCAGGCAGAGAGAGAGGGGGAAGCAGGCTCCCCGCTGAGCAGACAGCCCGATGCGGGGCTCGATCCAGGACCCTGAGATCACGACCTGAGCCGAAGGCAGAGGCTTTAACGCACTGAGCCACCCAGGCACCCCACAAAAATGTTTTTTTTAAAAAGAAAAGTTATATGTTTATTTACCTTTACTTTTATTTCCCTTCACTGAATGTAAACCCCATGATAGCAGAGACTGGGTTTTGTTTACTTCCGTGCTCAGGAGACAGAATCTACCACAGTGCCTAGCACGTCAGAGGAATACAATACTGTTTGCTAAATGGGATTTCCTGGGGAGGTAGAGGAAAGAATCAAACCTCATCCCACGTAGCAAGACTTCACCCAGTCCCCTACTAGACATTTGTCCTCCACAAATGCCCCTCAACAATCTAGAAGAGTCCTGCTACCAAAACAAAGCCCAGGGTTTCCCCCTCCACCTTAGAAATCATTTCAGCTAAAGACAAAACAATCCAACCATCAATAGACAAGTGACTAAGTAAATTAGGGTACATTCATAAAACGGGATGCTATGCAGACATTACAAAGAATTTGGCCAATGATAGATAGTCAGACAGATAGAGAGGAAGGACAAGTAATAACTGAGAGGGGCACCTCGGTGGCACAGTTGGTTGGGCTTTTGGTTTCGGCTCAGGTCACGCTCTCAGCATAAGATTGAGCCCTGTGTGGGGCACCCTGCTCAACAAGAAGTCTGCTTGGATTCTCTCTCCCGCTGCCTCTGCCCCCCCCCATGTATTCACTCTCTCAAATAATTTTTTTAAAAAAGTATAACAACTGAGAAATATTACTTAATGAAAAAAGCAAGACACAGTACCACAGGTATAGTATGATTATATATGTGAAGGAGAGAAACAAATACATTTATATTAAAATTTACTTAGTAGATCTTTGGAAAAACATGTAAGAAACGGTTAATGGTGGCTGCCTGTAGGGTACAGAACTAAAAAATTGTGGGAAAAGAGACATTTTAAAGGGGTTTCTTGGTACTGTTTGAAGTTTTAGTTTTGTTTTGTTTTTAAGATTTTATTTATGTATTTGACAGAGATCACAAGTAGGCAGAGAGGCAGGCAGAGAGAGAGGAAGGGAAGCAGGCTCCCCGCTGAGCAGAGAGCCCCATTCGGGGCTCGATCCCAGGCCCCTGGGATCATGATCTGAGCCGAAGGCAGAGGCTTAACCCACTGAGCCACCCAGGGGCCCCAAGTTTTAGTTTTTGAGGTGTAGCTCAAAAACTTCTAGAGTACCTAATTTTTTTGTATGTATATCAAATAAACATAATTATAAACTAGAGGAAAGAAAAACATGTGGGTGGGCAGGCAGACAGATAGCTAAGCAGGCCATCAATCAACTTCATCACACCCCTGAAAAAATTCACCCAACCAAACAGGAATATCATGCTTTGGGGTGTCTGCTGAGAACACAGACCTGAATCTTCATCCTTCCATTTTCTGCAAGAATAAAGCCTTCAAGTATATAATGGCACCTGTTGGATCCCAAGACCAAAGAAACTCAATGAGCTGACAATTAACTTAAAAATGCATTTTAATGTAAGTTATTTAAAGGTAACTATGGGATTGGTCTACCCAGAACTTTCAGTTCCCCCAGCCATTCTTTCCACAGAAAATAATTTTTTAAACCAGAATAAATTAGCTTTGCGATAATAATAGAATGTAATGAGTGTTTGGAAACATGTTCTGCTTATCAAAAAACTCTCCAATCACATGAACTTGGTTTTCTGGAATGCATTTCTCACTGAATTATTTATTATCTGCTGGTCCTTTCGCTGGTCTCCACCACTTGCTACTACGTCCTATACAGTTATTAGGTCAATTGTTGGAGTAAGAGAGCAAGAGCTAGGATTTTCTGTTTTTGTGTTAACCCCCTGGGAGAAATCCCACCTGTCCTTTGGAGGGTACTGTGAACTCTCTTGACGGGTGAGGGTGTTGGCTCTCTGCCAGGGAGACTCCACGGCAGCTGACAACCACGTGTCGTGGCTGACCAAAAACCATGCTCCAGAGCTACTGAGGGACAGTCAGGAATTAAGTCTGGATCCAAGAAACATGCAGCCCTGGGCAATCCTCACCTCCCACAGATTCTGCCAACTCCCTTATCTATACCTGCCCCAATACCTAAGCCTGTGCCTATACCTACACCTGTGTCTACACACATACTTCCCCTGGACCAAGGTATCTATACCCTCTCTCTTTGACTGAGTTAGACAATATACTGAGTGTTTCTGAGCATAGATAAAGAAGGAAGGTAGTGAGTTTCGTTCCTGAAAGAAATGAAGTCCTTCTTTTAGTGATTCTGCCCTATTTGGCAGCATCAAGATCATGGTAGAAAGAACAATTCCTTTCTGACTACCAAAGAACCACCAGGACTGGATTTATACTTCTAAGCCAGCTAAAGGGAGGAGGCTCTGGTAAGAGCTGAAGGGCAAGCTTGCTCTAGCCAATCCTGGATAAACCAGATTAGATTGCCCGGGCAGAGGTGGGTGATTTAATAAGCATGGCAACCAATCAATCCTAAGTTCATATCTTCATAACTTTCTATTTTGCATCTTCCTGGAATTAAAGAAAAATTGTTAATGTAATCAGCAAATTCCTAGATCACTGACAATCGTAGGGGATAAATGAACACAGTGGCATTTTAATTTAGGGGCTGATTAGCTAATAAAGGAGGTATTGTTTAGAACGGGATGATTCATGTGTCTAGCCTTGTAGCTTCACTCCTCTAATTTAAGGCCTAGACAGTCACTTACAAATCACTCAAGACAGAGCCACTTTAAACCCTTATCAGTCATTCACACCTAAATGTGAATTAATCTATTTTAGATTAAAAACAGTTTTCAACAGGACAAAGAAGGACAGAGAACATGGTCCTGGCTGTTTGAGGGAGATGTAAAGGATGCCACCATGCAATGGGGTAACTGGAAGGGAAAGACGGGGAGGACAGAATCAGCACCAAAGACAAATTCCAGTATTTCTCTTGGGTAGCAGGGCTCTCAAGCAGTGGAGAGCTTTGCCCACCTCAAGTGGCAGAGAACGTGGTGGTTTCCTCATCTCCCTGTTCATATATTTATCTTTAGCTCTTTTTGTATAGAGGAGACTTGTCTAAGGATATCAGCCAGCTGCCCAAGCTCTAGTTGTTCTTGGACCATTCCCATAACTAGCAGCAGAAGAGCAAAACTTCACTCTTTCATAGGAATTATTTCAAAGGAATTATTTCACAGGAATCATTCTCTCAAGTTTCATAGGAATTATACTCTGCTTACAGGGTGTCACCTCTGCCTGGCCATTCCCTCTTCTTCCTCTTCGTCTTCTTTTTTTTTTTTTTTTTAATATTTTACTTATTTATTTGACAGAGAGAGAGAGATCACAACCAGGCAGAGAGGCAGGCAGAGAGAGAAGGGGAAGCAGGCTCCCTGCTGAGCAGAAAGCCTGATTGGGGCTCGATTCCAGGACCCTGAGATCATGACACCAGCCGAAGGCAGAGGCTTAACGCGCTGAGCCAACCAGGCGCCCCTCCCTCTTCTTCTTAACCATAGTAATATCCACCTTGAACATCCTTATTATACAATAAACATAGAATTTATAATGGTCTATGAATTCAGCCACATGGTCTATTATTTGCAGCTTCTTGATAAATGGGTCCTAAGGTTAATCATGGCTTTATTAAGAAAGTCATTTGACTAGAATCTAGCTGTTCCCATAGCCAGATGCCTAACACTTAGGGAAAGCTGAACATCACCATGGGGGGCTAAGTCATGCCCCCCCCCATTAACATATTGAAGCTCCAAGCACTAGAATGTGACTGCATTTGGAAACAGTATTTGTAGATGATCGAGTTAAAATGAACTCATTATAGTGGGCCCTAATCCTAAGACCCAAGGCTCTATTGGTCTTATCCCATGAGAACCAGGTAATTTAGCAAGTTAGAGCCATCCCTTTTGCACACTGTTCCAATGACTCTAGGTGAAACTCTTTATAATCCCACAGAGGAGGTACTTCAGCTTTGGGAATCACTTTTTGCCTTTTCACTCAGATACCCTGACTGAGTAGAAAATGTACGATGAATGACCAGCAATGTCTGCTGCAGGCATAAATAAGACAGGGAATTTGCCCCTCATGCCTATGGATTTGCCATGCCTGGACTAAATGGTGTCTAGCCCTTCCAAACTTAAAAACTTTAAAATTTCCTTCTCAGGGCACCTGGGTGGCTCAGTCAGTTAAGCACCTGCCTTCTGCTCAGGTCATGATCCCGGGGTCCTGGGATGGAGCCCTGCACCAGGGTCTCTGCTCGCCAAGAAGCCTACTTCTCACTCTTCTTCTGCCTGCCACTCCCCTGCTTGTGTTCTCTCTCTCAAATAAATAAAGCCTTTTAAAAAATAAAATAAAATAAAAAATAAAATTTCTTTCTCCACAGATCCAGGGTTTCTTATTATTGCCTTCATTATCACTTTTCGTCATTGTTGCTGCTTTATACTACTCACTCTTGATACACCTGCCCTTTCTTTTTCCTTTTTTCTCTCTTATCTCTTCTCCAGTTGCGATGGTTAATTTTCTGTGTCAACTTGACTGGTTCTAAGGTATGCCCAGACAGCTAGTAAAACATTATTTCTGGGTGTGTCTACGAGAGTGTTTCTGGAAGAGAGTCGCATTTGGATAGGTAAACTGAAAGAGTAGCTTGTCCCATCAGTGCAGGTGGGCATCATGGAGGGCCTGAGTAGAACCAAAGGACAGAGGAAGAATGACTCGCTCTCTGGTTGAGCTGCCCTTGGACATGTGTACTCACGGCTCTCAGGCCTGACCCCAAGACTCATACCACTGATTTCCCTGGTTCTCAGGGCTCTGGGCTAGGATTGAATCACACCAGCAGCTTTCTTGGTTTCTCAGCTTACAGTTGGCGGATCATGGGACTCTCACCTCTGTAATCAGGTAAGCCAATTTCTTATGATAAATGGAGCCTCTCGGTGGCTCACTCAGTTAAGCAGCCACCTCTGGATTTCAGCCCTAATCTCAGGGTATGAGATCGAGCCCCTGCAACAGGCTCTGCTCTCAGCAGGGAGTCTGCTTGAGATTCTCTTCCTCTCTTCTGCCCTTTCCCCTGCTTGTGTGCTCTCTCCCTCTCTCTAAAATAAATTAATGAATCTTTAAAAACAAAGAGACAGACAAATAGATAGATAGATAGCTATGAGGATATATATGTACATATCCAGCTGATTTTATTTCTCTGGAGAACCCTACAATACACCAACCTTACCCTGCTCTCTTTTGATATGCTTAATGGCTTTGGTGCTGACGGAATTATCTATTATAACCATCATCAGCCAATAAAAATTCACTTTTCCTTTTAAGCTGATAAAATGACTAATCACAAGACACTGTCTATAACCTTTTCAGATTAAGCTCTTTGTTACTCTCCTCTATACTTATAGTAGCCTTTTTTCTTTTCTTTTCTTTTCTTTTTTTTTTTAAGTCTCCTAAAGGTTTGTGAGCACTGTAGGTTGATACACTGGAAAAGTGCTGTGATACAGAAAGTTTCTAACACTCAGTGACTGACAAGAGGTAAAGTCACAATCGCAATTTCTGAAGAGGAGGTGATTACATTACAGTAAGCAAAGTCCCATCTTTCTCTACAGCTTCCCATACATCATCCTGTTTGATCTTTACAATCTTGTGACGCAGGCAGGGCAAGTACCTCGTCGTTCCCACACTGCATTTAGGGCTCAACATCAGAAAGACTCAGTGACTCAACTGCATAGAATTAAAACATTTTGGGTTGTGTCATCTCACCAGTCATGCAACAAATTACTTAATCTCACTCGTAAGGATATTATCATATATGATGTAGATACTCTTTAATAACCATCAAGATCCACCAAGTGAATAGGGTTAAACTTGGCCAGGATTGCATTGATTAAAAACCACATTTAATGAGGCTTTAAACTGTGTCCAAACAGCTTTTCCCCAAAGCGGCAGAACGGCTTCTCTCTGAAGCATTCTCCCTTTTGAGTGAACCATTTTGCTATATAATTTCATGCCTCACTCAGAGGCTCTGATTGCCTCATCAGGTGTGAATCAGACAAATTAAAGAAATAACCAAATTCATTTTGCACACGGTTCCAAATTACTAGGCTCAGAGCAAGAGCCTGTATTTTACTCCACATTTGCCCCACATGAGGAATGGGCTTTGGGGTGACTGTTTTCCTCGCTAGTCGCTAGGAACGCCCCCTTTCACTAGTCTGGTTACTGCCTGTGTGTTGAGTAGTCAAACTCACCATAAATATGCAAACACATGGCCAAGTGTTTCCACAGGGAAACAACCAGGCTTTAATGTTTTCTAGAAAAGTAAGGAGATTATCGTGAATTACATGCACTCTATTACCGCCATTTTTCCCAGTCCCTGAAACTGGACTTTTCCCGAAATATTGGCATATAGAAGTAACAAGTTCTCCTTTAGCCTAAATTTTCCTCTGGACCAAAGACTAAAGAAAGCTACACTGAGAGCTCAGAATAGAAAAGGCTTGCTGTGAGAAAGCATGCATCTCTAGGATGAGAAATCAGCATGTCCTGGGCCTCCTGGTTCTGGTGAGACAGCCAGTGTTAGAGGATTTCTGTGGGGGCGAGCAATGAAAGCTCACCTCAGGAGGTGCAGCTGTGTCTTGGTTTAGAACAAGAAATAACAGGTTTGCTCCCTGAAGAGCTGGTAAGTATCGGGAAGAAATAGGAACACTACTATCCTTCTTTCCTCTTGACAGGTGTTACCCAAGTTATTTGCCAAAAGGACAGAGCCCAGGTTTCAAATAAGTCTTTCAAGTTGAGATAGCGTGGAGCTCGTTATCAGATTAGAGACTGAAAGCCACTGGGGTGAGGGCTGCAGGGCGGGCCTCCCACAGTCCTGCGTGGGGCTGTCCACCCACACCACTTCGCCAGTGCGGGCATCTATCAAGTGTCTCCGCTGTACCTGCAAGGTTCAAAATAAGGCCTAAAAGTTATCTGAGTAAGATAAGTTTTAGGTCTTATTTTATCAGACTTTTCATCAGATAAATCATTCTCACCTCTTTAAATCTTTTCCCCTCCTCGATGACACGACACTCTCGTGGTTTTCTCCCATCCCTCTGACAACCTCTTCCTAGTGCTTCCCTCATACCTCTTCCTGTCACTGCCAAACGTTGGAGTTCCCCAAAGTGCATTCCCAGGCCCTATTCTTTATTCTTTTCTCAATCTACACTCTCTCCTAAGTGCCTCCTCATTCATGTCATCATTTTTAGTCCTGTATGCAAACCACCTATACAAAAATGTTTCTCCTCAGAGATCCCTCTTCCTGACTTCTGAATTTGTTAACCAACCACTTTCCTGTTATTTTACTATGGATGTCTCAAAAGCGCCTCAAAATTAACAAAAGCAGAATCGAAGTCTTAATTCAAAAAGGGCCTGACACTTCCTGCATAGATTTTGATCTAGAAGGACAGACAACCACCAATGCCAGGAGAAGCCCTGCTGGTAAGAGTGGACCAGATAAAGCACACTGACCAACCCTCCACTGAGAACACCTAGAAAATCTGGGGAAGCCATTCTACTACACATGTTTGAGGGCACCAGAGAATGCACATGGCAGTGAAAATTACCAGGTGAAGACCTAACAAAAGACAGAAACCCAGAGAAACAAGCCTAGTTTTGGGGACTGCTTCTTCCCTAAGGGAGGTCTTCAAAGTCACATAGAGAAGGCCAAGAGGCAGAGAAACTGAGTAAAGCTTCTGACCAACTCATAAGTCAAGGACACAAAAATGAGAGTTTGGGCCCTGCCAAGGAAAGGAACCCTTGTAAACGCCCCAGGGTTTCGTTTGGGACTCTGTATTCATCAGCTTTCCAGAGTTCTCCAGAGAAACAGAAAATAGGGTATATATGTATGTGTGTGTGTGTGTGTGTGTGAGAGAGAGAGAGAGAGAGAGAGAGAGAGAGAAGTTTATTTTAAGGAATTGGCTCACGTGGTTGTGGGGGCTGGCAAGTCCAAAATCTGCACAGCAGGCTTCTAGAGATCCAGGGAACAGTTGATGTTGCAGTTTGAGTTCAAAGGCAGTCTGGAGGTAGAATTCCCTCTTCCTCAGAGGATGCCAGTCTTTTTTTTTTTTTTTTTTTTTTTTTTTTAAGGTTTAACTGATTGGGTAAGTACCACCTATGTTGTCGAAGATAATCTGCTTTATTCAAAGTCTACTGACTTTTATTTTTTTTTTTAAGATTTTATTTATTTATTTCAGAGAGAGAGAAAGCATAAGAAAGGAGATGGGGAGAGGGAGAAGGAGAAGCAGACTCCCTGCTGAGTAGGGAGCCTATACAGGGCTGGATCCCAGGATCCCAGGATCATGAGCTGAAGGCAGTTGCTTAACTACTGAGTCACCCTGGCACCCCAAAGTCTACTGAATTAAAAAAAAAAAAAAAAAGACTTTACAAATGTGTACTGTTAATCTCATCTAAAAAAATTTCTTTACAGAAACATTTAGACTAGGTTTGACCAAATGCTGTGGCCTAGGCAGGTTGACACAAAAAGTTAACCATCATAGATCACATACCACTGCTGATCCCAAAACCATATTGATTCTCAGTAGTCTTAAGAATTTCACATTATTTGGTATAAGGACAAAGTATTAATTAATATTAGACTTTAAAAAGTCAAGGATGTGTAATATAATTTCTAGGATAACCAATATAAAAGGGTAAAATAATCTTTAAAATAATCTTTAACTTGAGATGATATGAAGTAATCCCCCAAAAAAGAAGAGATTTTAAAAAATGGAACAAATAAAAAGCAATAGTAAAATGGTAGATACAGGCCCAGATTTTTCACTAATTACCTTCCATGTAAATGGACTAAGTATTTCAATTAAAAGACAAAAACTGACAGGGCGCCTAGGTGGCTCAGTCAGTTAAGTATCTGACTTTGGCTCAGCTCATGATTCTAGAATTGAGCCCTGTGTTGAGATCCCTGCTCAGCAGGGAGTCTGCTTGTCCCTCTCCTTCTGCCTCTCCCTCCACCCATGTTCACACACTCTCTCTCTCTCCCAAATAAAATTTAAAAAGATAAAGACCATCAGGATGGATTTTGAAAAAACTATATACTGCTTAAAGAAATAATCTGAGGGATGCCTGAGTGGCTCAGTTGGTTGGATGACTGCCTCCAGCTCAGGTCATGATCCTGGAGTCCCGGGATCAAGTTCCGCATGGGACTCCCAGCTCCATGGGGAGTCTGCTTCTCTCTCTGACCTTCTCTTCGTTCATGCTCTCTCTCACTGTCTGTCTCTCTCAAGTAAATAAATAAAATCTTAAAAAAAAAAAGAAATAATCTGAATATAATACAGAAAGGTTAAAAGTAAAATGATAAGAAAAAAGATATACCATGAAACCATGAACCAAAAGAAACCAATGGTAGCTATACTGCTAAGGGTAAGTAAGACTTTGGAACAAGAAATGTTATCAGAGTTAAAGAAGATCATTGCACAATAAAAATGCAGTATACCAGAAAGATACAACTATCCCACATTTGCTGCGTGCACCTTGCCACACAGCTTCAGAAAATCAAAAAAAAAAAAAAAAAAAAAAGAAAGAAAGAAAGAAAAATAGTCAAATCTACAATTATAGTGGAAGATTTTAACTCACATGTCTCACAGCTAAAATAATAAATAAGAATCAGTAAGGATACAGATGATCTAAACAACACAAATATAACAAACTTTTCCTGATGGACATACACGTAGAACACTGAACTTAGTGACTACAGAACACACATTTTTTTCAAGAACACACAGGACACAATTCAGCAACTGCATTATTAGATATTTACCCTAAGGATACAAAAATACAGATGCAAAGGGGTACATGCACCCTGACGTTTATATCAGCATTATCAACAACGACCAAACTATGGAGGGAGCCCAAATGTCCATCGACTGATGAGTGGATAAAGAATAGGGTAGGGGCACCTGGGTGGCTTGGTGGGTTAAGCTGCTGCCTTCATGATCTCAGGGTCCTGGGATTAAGTCCCACATCGGGCTCTCTGCTCAGCAGGGGGCCTGCCTCCCTTCCTCTCTCTCTTCCTGCCTCTCTGCCTACTTGTGATCTCTCTCTGTCAAATAAATAAATAAAATCTTTTAAAAAATAAAGAAAGAAAGAAAGAATAGGGTATATGTATTTATAATGGAATATTATTCAGCCATCAAAAAGAATGAAATCTTGCCCTTTGCAATAATGTGGATTATCTTAAGTGAGATAAGTCAGTTAGAGAAAGACAAATACCCTATGATCTCACTCATATGTGGAATTTAAGAAAGAAAACGGGCACCTGGGTGGCTCAGTCAGTTAAGCATCTACCTTTGGTTCAGGTCATGATCTCAGAGTCTTGGGATAAAGCTCCCTCTTCAGGCTCCCTGCTTAGCAGAGAGTCTGCTTCTCTTTCTCCCTCCACTCATTCCCCCTGCTTATGCTTTCTCTCTCTCTCAAATAAATAAATAAAAAGTCTTTAAGAAAAAAAAAGAAAGAAAGAAAGAAAGAAAGAAAGAAAGAAAGAAAGAAAGAAAGAAAGAAAGAAAACAGATGAACAAATGGGAAGGGGAAAAAGAAAAAAGGAGAGAGGGAAAGAAGCCAAAAGTGACTTTTAACAGTAGAGAACAAACTGAGGGTTGATGGAGGGAGGTGAGTGGGGGATGGGCCAGATGGATGACGGGTATCAAGGAGGGCACTTGTGATGAGCACTCTGTGCTGTAGGTAAGTGATGAACCACTGAATTCTATTCCAGAAACCAATATTGCCCTGTATGCTAATTAACAAAATAAAACCAAAAAACCCACATAAGACATTTACCAAAACTGCCACATTCAGAACCATAAGGCAAATCTGAACATATTTCAAAAAAAACAATCAAAATCATATCAGAGTACGTTCTTTAATTTTAATGAAATTTAATTTTAATGAAATTAAGCTGAACAGGGGCGCCTAGGTGGCACAGTCATTAAGTGTGTCTGCCTTTGGCTCAGGTCATGATCTCAGGATCCTGGGATGGAGCCCTGCATCAGGGTCCCTGCTCAGTGGGAAGCCTGCTTTTCCCTCTCCCATTCCCCCTGCTTGTGTTTCCTCTCTCACTGTGTCTCTCTCTGTCAAATAAATAAATAAAATCTTAAAAAAAAGGGGGGGGGGATAGAAATAAAGCTGAACAACTAGAATGTCCATGTCAAGAAAATTAAGAAGTAAACTGCTAAATACCTACAGTCCAAAGGGGGGAAAAATCACAAAGGAAATTATATAACCAATATTAAAAAGTTTAAAAAATACATATTCAAACCATGCTTATATAAAATATATAACTTTAAAGGCATACAATAGAAAAGAAGGAAGGCATCTGGCTAGCTAGCAGCTAGCAGCTAGCATCTGGCTAGCTAAGGTAGTGGAACACGTGACTCTTGATCTCAGGGTTGTAAACTCGAGTCCCACATTGGCTATAGAAATTACTTTTAAAAATCTTACAAAGAAAGAAAAAAGGAAAGAAAAGAAGGAGGTTGAAAATCACTGCACTAAGTATCCACTTTAAGAAGTTAGAAAAAGAACAGAAAATTCAGCTCAAAGAAACAAGAAAGAAGGAAATAATAAAGATAGGAACATACACTGATGGAAAAGAAAATATATATGATAAAGGGATAATTAAAGAAAATAGTAGTTTTGTTTAAAAGATAAACTCAAAAAAGGCACAAATAATAAATGTCAGGAATGAACAAAAAAAAAGGATATCCCTATATATCCCACAAACATTGAAGAGATAGCAAAAAGATATTATTTTTTTAAAAATTAAATTTAAATGAGTTAGAAATACTCTATAAACACACATACAATTTAGCAAAATTAAAATTAATTTTAAAATTAATTAACTATTTAAAAACTTTTCCACAAAGAAAGCTATAGGCATAGATAGTTTCACTGAATTCTAGAAAATATTTCAAAAAAAAAAAAATACTGCAAATATTCCCATATATTCTTCCAGAGAAAACAAAAGGAAAGATCTCTTCAACTTATTTTTTTAAGAACATCATAATCGTATTACAAAAACTGGAATTATAAGGACATTATAAGAAAGGAACATTGGAGGCCCATCTCTTTTATCACATTGATTTTTTTTTTAATTCTAAACAAATTCTAGCAAATCCAACCTAGCAATGTAAAAAAAATTACACATCACAACCAAACTAGAGTCATTTCAAAAATGCAAATTTGGCTTAACAATCAAAACTCATTCAATGTAACCTTCTACATTAACAAAATAAAGGAGATGAATTAAATCTTGATCGTTTTAATAAACACAGAAAAGGAATTCATAATAGTGAACACACATTTAAAAAAAAAAAAAAACTTGTAGCAAACTGGAAATAGAAAGAAACACCCTTCATCTGACAAAGGGTGCCTATAAAAAAACCTAAAATAAAACTGAAGTTCTTAATTATCTATTCCAAATCCACTCCTCTTCCAATCTTTCCCATTTCAGTAAAATGACACCTTTATTCATGCAAATGCTACACCTGAATATCTGAGAGTTTATCAGAGTTCAGGTTCTCTGTCTCCAACCAGCCTCACACCCAATCCATTGTCAATCTATTGATTCTACTTCCAAATATTTCCAGATTTCATCCCCTTTTTTTCATCTCTTTAATTACCTCTCGGTTCCTGCCGTCTCTCACCTGCATTACTACCACAGACTTATAATTGGTCTCCCTATTTCTATTCTTACCCCCTCCAAAGCATTCTCCAAATGCACTTAGCAGACACAGTGCTAATCTGAAAACCTCATTCAGATTATATCACTGACCGTTCAACAACTCCCCAGTGTCCTTGGGAAAAAGTCCGAAATCCCTAACAGTTTGCACATGTCTCCATCCCTCATCCTGAAGCCATTTTCCCCTCACGAAGGACATCACAGTGACTTCTTTGCTTCTTTGAATTTGCCAAGCTAGTGCTCTCCCCAGCACCATGTACAATGTTCTCCTCCCACTGCTCATTGGCCAACTCTCACTCAATTCAGCTTAAATGATATCTCTGCCCAGAACCCATTCTGGCTGCCCTATCCTTCCCTTTTTCAGAACCATATACATTTCCTTCAGGATTCTTATCAGAATTTGCAAATCTATATTATCTTATACTTTCAATTTTCAAACTTCTGTCTTCTTCACTTTAAGTTCCACAAAGGCAAAAATCATGACTTTTCATTTTCTTCGATTTAATCTCCATTTGTCCTAGTGCCTGGTGCATACTAAACATTCAATAAATCCTTGTTGAGAGAACAAATTAATGAATGAAGACCTCATATACTCCAAATATATTAAAAGTGTGAGCAGCTGTTTCAGTAGATTACTTCCAGCATGCACATTTTGAGCCACCACTGTTAGCAATTGTGACTGTAAGCAGTTCCAGGCATATAACCTTGAGCTTTAGATGAACCTTGAAGCAAATGAGCACTGTCTCTCACTTAGACCCGTGCAATTAATTCAAGCTCCTACAAACCCTTATCTACTGTCATTAAGGTTTGCTATACATGGATCTTATGGGAAGTTACTGAAAACAGGCATAAAAGCAACCAAAAGCAACATATTAAGAGTTAAAAGATTTTATTCAGCTCCAGATTCAGTTTTCTGGCTGAGCAGACTTCAAAGCCAAGTTAAAACCTTCATTTTTGTGGTAAGCAAATAACATTCCTAAAATAAAATAAATTGCGCAGCTGGTAATATTTATTTACAAATGCCCTATGACCACTTTCTAGAAAAGCTAAATGATGGTAAAATTTCAAAAGGCAGCAGCATAACAAAATCTTTCTGTTAAAAATATTATCATCTTTAAAAAAATTATCATCTTTATGCGATAACTGCAGCAAAACAACCTTTATTGGTCTTGCAACCCGCCTCTAACTCCAGAGTGATACAAAATTAATTTGGGTATGACTTTGTATCTCATTTTTTCTAACTGCAAAAAGGCGGTTGCTAATGCTATGTGAAAATACAGTCTGTAGAGGTCCTACATTCCTAATAAACTTAAATGATGGGGTCAACTCCCTTATCCCAGAAAGAAATAAAATCTTCATTTTTCTTCATAGGTTGAAAGACATGGCCAGATTTGGTACCATGATTAGAACCAGTTCTTTCCAGGAATAAACCAAAATCAAAATCACCAGCTGATAATCTGATACAAAAAGGCAGTCAACTCAGATAGGAGAGAAGGAGAAGTATCCACTGTCTAAATTCTCACTTAAAGAAAACAAAGAGCTTAAATAATTATCAAGCTGGACCCAACGGTCACTTAAGGATTACCAGTAAGGGCAACAAGGGCTTTGCTGGTGGTGAGCTCAAACTCCAGCTCCTTCACCTACAAACGGTATGACCCTAGGCAAGTTACCAAATATCACAGAGCTGCAACTCACCCATCCACAGATAACACTGCCTCCTCAAAAGTTTCTTGTGAGAAATTAGATATTATCTGCAGAAAGTACCCGGCACAGAGTAGGAGTTCAGTAAGTGATATTAAGTGGAATGGATATTGGCCTTTCTTTCTACTCCTCCTTTATTAAAAATAGATGAAGAAAAGGAGAAGGGGAACTAGCAAAAAAATATTCTTAAATACTAACGTTCTACCTGGGGATGCTAATACTCCCAGGAAACCTAAAACCTCTCTCTCTCTCTCTATCACATAGCAACATAGCTCGTCCCAGGACTTTGTTATCCCATATGACCAAATTAACTATCTAATAAACTGAGTGACACCAAATCTGTACTACATTGAGAGGTTTTTGGAATCCCATAGGTTAAGAGATAGTAAGAAAGGGAGGAGGGGGAGGAGTTGGGGGGGAAGGAAGGGGAAGGGAAGACAGAGAAAGGAAGACAGAGAGGAAGCCACCAAATCCATCTGAATTCAAGTTTGCTTATAGGCAGAATGATAGAGGATGGTCTTCTTCCCTCTGTTATATTCCCCACGAAGGCAAAGACCATAGCTGCTTTGTTCACTTCTGTATACCCAGTAGCTAGCATGGTGCCTCGAACATCACAGATACTTAATAAATAATTGTAGAATGTTCAAATGACTAAAGGAATAAGTGCTATCTATGCCCTGGAGTCATAAATATTCACCCTGCAACCAAGAACTTGAAAACACAAAGGACTGATTTTATGCATTGACTCTGGGTGTTTGGAAATGGAATTCCAAACATAAGTGTCCCCGGGTTTCTACCTAGTGGCTGTCTCTTAGCCATTTCTCTGGCCCTGTAAAATGGCCTTTTCAAATAAAGATGTGAGGATCCTGCCGGGTGGCCTCAATTTCAGCTCTCGCTCTGCCAACATTCTCAGTTGCCTTATAATACAGTTTCTGGTGCTATTAAAATTCAGAAAGAACTGTTTAGAGACTTTAGGTTTTATACCAAAAAAAAAATCAAAGATAGAGCTGAGCAGTTAGAAATCAGTCAATACAGTGTCTACTCTCATTACTGAGAGAGGCTTAATCTCATTATTCAGTTTCAGGAGAGAACAGGAGGCATATAGTGAAATCCAATACAGACAAAATATAGAGCTTCAAGTTAGCAACAGATAAGGTAATCTTGCAATTACCAGTTTCAACATAAGTTTACCTGTCGATAGTTATAACTATTTAATCAAAACATTATAAGAATACTTGCTGATATATTGCATATTAACATTCCTTAATCTATTAAAAATGAGTCAAGTGCCCCATCAAATATACAAAAGCTACAGAAATTTCACCTGGTTGAGATGAACCACTAGATTTATGTTTTGAGACATTTTCTAGAATAATTCATATAAACCTACTGCTACCAAAACCCAGAGTTTTGAGGACTAAATTTAGCTGTGTATATAGAAGTGCTTAGCAAATATCTGGTCAATGTACGATGTCATTATTGTTTCTAGCTTAGCCAGTTAGCATGTAACATGTTTCTATCCTTCCCTGCCTTTCGGCAAGATTTTTCCTCCCTTTTCTTCTTAAACTAATGAGACTGTGAAAAACCAATCTCAACCCATCAGAAGCCACCATATTTCAGAAATGAAGTGATTTATGGGTAGTAATTACATTACAAAAAGTTTATACATCGTTTGGGCATCATTCAGGGAAAAAGGCATAGTATGTTACTGCCGTTATTAAACCCCAAAGACTCATCGATCAAGAATATAAAGATCAGCCACTTGTTTTGTTAAGTAATTAACTTAACTCTTCCCCATAACTCCCATTCAGCCTTAGAATGATCCTGCTTCTCATTGGTAATGAGGGTCCCCAACAAAATATTGAAAAGAGCTACTGAAAGGTGATATCCATTAAGTGCCAAACATAATTGTCATTTTGCAATCACATTATTATCTAATTTGCTGCCACTAGATCATTAAAGTGCCAATTCACATCTCTGCTTTAATGTATTAATTTAAAAAGAGGCAATCATTCATTTATTGCCTTTATATTTCCTGAGATAATTACGCAACAGGCTGAAGGTCTGTTTTTTCTCTGACCCAGCAAACTTAGCCACCATATGGAAGGTTCCAGTGGTTAGGAAATTAACATACCAGAACTGACTAGAAGAGGGAAAACCAAATATTCTCAGCTACCTCATTCAAAGTGCCATAGGGCCATTCCATGGAATGGTGTGTTGAAGAAGAAAGAGCTTGCCTCTGTAAGAGTCTATTCCTTTCTCCTCCATTCTTTCCCAAAGGGAAATATCAGTCAAATAGAATGAAAACCTCATTGGGGAACAAGGAGGTGGTTTCCAGTTTGGTTTATAGGCATGTGTATACTTGAGCGGGCCTGTGGTCCAGGACAGGCTGTATTTCCAGGCCATAGATGGAGCACCTTCATCTCATCCTGCCTGAGGAGGGATTTAAGCATCTCTGCAGCATGGAAAAGCAGGCCGGCGGCGGGGAGGGGGTGGGTAAGTGACAAATCTAGAGACGATGTTTTCAGGGTTTGGTTTCATTATTGTGCTTGAGATTCTGTCAATTCCCAAATCGTAAGTTTCTTCTTTAGTATAGATAGAAAAATCCATTCTGCAGATAAACAGAAATAATTTAAGGAGCCTCTACTTTGGATTATCTGTCCTAACTTTTACTATAAATAATTGAGCTTCAACTCAATTGAAGTGTCAGTCTTTCTTATCAAAAAAGTTATGAGGGAAAAAAGTTCTATTGTTGTATGTCTTTTTGTCTGCTCGTCTCCACATTTGCCACGTTTGAGACTGAAGTAGTTATATTAAATGCTACACATAGCAGGCTGGGGGTACACATAGCAGGCTTCTTCAAGATATTAGGGAAGCCACTGTCTTCTCCCAAAAAGGATTCTATGCAAGCTGCTTCTCCAGCTGTCACAGTCCCATTGATATTCCCTCATCTGTTCCTGATATTGTTCTAGTGCAGAAATTGTTAAACCACAGCCAGCAGGCCAATCCAGCCCACCTCCTGTTTTTATAAATAAAGTTTTATTGAAACACAGCCGGCCCATGTGTTTACATATTGTCTCAGTCTGCTTCACTCTTCAACATCAGAATTAAGTAGTTGCAACGGAGGCTGCATGATCCACAAAACCTAAAACATTTACGATCTGAAACTTTACAGAAAGAAATTGCCAATCTCTGTTCCACTAGGGTTTTTTGATCAACTATGACAGAATCTCCTTCCTTCCAAATGATGAGCTTTATTCTTACTTTACTTGATGCCTCAGTTTTCTTCTCTCTGCATTATTCTTTCTAAATTACAGCATTTTCTTTAGCTTCCAAAATTTAACTCTCTGTGACATTTCATCCACCCACTCCCCAGTGACTTTGAGAACAGTTCCCCCAAGGATGCTCAAAGGTACATGACAATTTCCCCTCTTGACTTATACCCTGATAAGGAATCACCCTCTGAGTGGATCTAAAAAGTTCATTCATCCCTTTGAGCAATAGACATGTGATGAGAGTCCTTGCTATGCACCAGGCAATGATGCTGATAAGACAGCACTGATTCCATAAACAGAACACAGTCTAGACCTATGCAGAAACTCAGAGTCTGGCAAGATAGCCCTCATATACTTTGGGGTGTTATTTTTGGTGGCAACTGTTGTTTGTTTTAACACTTTCTTAGTTACGTGCCAAGAACTGTGTTAAGGGCTTTACCTATGTTAACTCATTTAATCCTCATAATAATCCTATGAGGAAGGTGCTATTATTCCTCATTTTAAAGATTAAGAAAAAAACTCAGGCATGAATAAAGGAATAAACATAAGGTAGGACTATAGCAAAGGTTTAGTCATTTGCCCAAGGTCACATATTTATTAAGTAGTAAAGCTGGGATTTGAACCCTCACAGTCTGTCTCCAGAATCCAAACTCTTACCACCTTGTCAGTACCGGCTTTTGTCTTCCCTTCCTGTGACCTGAGAGAAGACACTGCTTGCACGTGGAACAGCCCTGAAATCCCCCCAGACACATAACAGGTGGAGGATCTGAGTTATGGTGTGTAGATTCATACTCATTCCCCAGCATCAACCGCTTCACTTTGGGGGAAGATAGGTGGGCACTGGCACCTTCAGACTCCCAGCCATCTGGGGATGCCCTATTTCTCAGAGAATGATTCTCTTATCAGACGAGAGCCTCTCAAAAAAGAAAAAAAAAGTGATTTTAACTCTCCTGTTGTGGGAGGAGAGGAACTATCATCTTTTAGCCAAACTGATGGCAGCTATTTCTGACTTCCAGGGGAGAGCAAAATTCCTCTTCAGGGGAGACAATTCTTTAGGAAAAAATACTTTGCTGTATCTTAACAGAGCACTTTTATTTGGGATTTGGTTTTGGTTTATTTTTTAATTTTTTTATAGTTATTGTAAAAAGCCCGAGAGCACAGATGGAGAGTAGTATGTGGCAACAAGGAGAGTTGAACTGCTCTACATAATAAAGTGAAGAAAATTTTAGAGAGAAGATAAGAAGAGAGAAGGTAAGAAGCTTGTGATGATTGAAAAATGGAAGACATATAAAGGCCACCTGAAGAGAGAAAGAGGCACCAAAAGATGTCCACACCATGGGGCCAGAGGAAGAGAAAATTGGCCAGGGAGAAATCCTCTGTATGGAGATGATCAATGGCCTTTAAGACTGTGATGCCTGATAACATGATTAAAGTTGTTTTCTGTGCTTGGGCACCTGTGTGGCTTAGTTGGTTAAGCATTCAACTGACTTTGATTGATTTTGGCTCACGTCATGATCTCAGGGTCGTAGGATCAAGCCCAACATTGGGTTCTGTGCTCAACACTGAGGGCAGAGTCTGCTTGAGATTCTCTCTCTCCCTCTCCCTTTGCCCCTCCATCCACTCTTGCATATCTTGCATGTATTCTCCCTCTCTTAGATAGATAAATAGATAGATAGATAGATAGACAGATAAAATCTCAAATATATATATATATATATATATATATATATATATATATATATATATTGTTTTCCTGTGTGCTGTGTGATCCTAAGAGGAGCCGGCAGTTCCAGAGGAGACAGGAGCAATGAAGCAGGGGACAGGCCATTGTGGGAGCAAGACTGGTTATAAAAATCACCTCCTAATGAAAGGCCCTATTATAATTGGAAAGGAAGAAGCAAATCTATCCCTATTCATCAATGTTATGATCCTGTATATAAAAAATCCCAAGAAATTCACAATAAAACTATCTGAACTAATAAAGCAGTTCTACAAAGTTGCAAGATATAAGATTAATATATAAAAATCAGTTGTATTGGAGCCTCTTCGTGGTAGAGTGGGTTACACATCCAACTCGGTATCGGCTCAGGTCACGATCTCAGGCTTGTGAGATGGAGCCCCACATTGGGCTCTGTGCTCCGTACAGAGTCTGCTGAGGTTTCTCTCTCCCTCTGCCCTTCCTCATGCTCACGGGCACACTCACTCTCTTTCACTCTAAAATAAATGAATCTTTAAAAAATCAATTGCAATGAACAATCCAAGATGAAATTAAGGAAATGATTCCATTTTCAGTAACATCATAAATAAATAAAATAAAAATAAATAAAATACTTAGGAATGAATTTAACAAAAGAAAAAAAGTGTAAGACCTCTACACTAAAAAACAACATGTCATTATGAAAAAATTAATGACTTAAATGGAAAGATATCCTATGTGCTTGGATGAGGAGACTTAATACTGTTAACACGATAATTTGCCCCAAATTGGTCTGGAGATTCAATGCAACCCCTATTTAAAAAAAAAAAAAAAAAAAAAAAACTCTGCTGCCTTTTTCATAGAAATCGACAAGCTGATCCTAAATTCATTTAGAAGTGCTGGAGACCCACAAGAACCAAAACAATTTTGAAAAATAACAAAGTTGGAGGGGACCAGTACTACCATTTCAAAACTCAATACAAAGCTACAGTAATCAAGACAGTGGGCTGCTAACATAAGTAGACACATATAGAGCAATAGAATAGAATTGAGAAACCAAAAATAAACTCATATACCTATGGTCAATTGATTTTCAACAGGGGAGAGAATTCACTGGGGAAGAATACTCATTTAGCAAGTGATACTAAGACATGCAAAAGAATGAATTTGGATCACATCTTACACCATACACAAAAATTAACTCAAAATGGACAAAAGACCCAAATGGAATAGCCAAAACTACAAAGCTCTTTAAAGAAAACATAGATATACAAATTCATGATTTGGGATAAGGCAATTGTTTCTAAGACATGAAACCAAAAGAGCAAGCAACAAAAGAAAAAATAAATTTCATGAAAAATAAAAACTTTTGAGCTTCAAAGGATAGCATCAAGAAAGTGAAAGACAAACCCACAGAATGGGAGAAAAGTTTTGCCAACCATGTCTCTAACAAGGATATTGTATAAAGCATAAATAAAGAACTCTTATAACACATCAACAAAGAGCCAATGCAGTTGGAAAATGGTTAAAGAATGTAGACATTTCTTCAAAGAAGTTACACAAATGACCAACTGGGCCATGAAAAGATGCCCAACATCACTGGTCATTAGGGAAATAAAAATCAAAACCACAGTAATATAATTCACACCTACTAGGCCAGTAATAATGAAAAAGATGAAGAGTAATGAGTGCTGGGGAAAATGTAGAGAAATTGGAACCTTTACATATTATAAGTGTTAGAAAACAGTTTGACAGTTCCCTCAAAAGTTAAACAAAAGGTACAATGTGATCTTGCAATTACATTCCTAGATAGATAGCCAAGAGAATTGAAATCATATGTCTACAACAAAACTTGTACACAAATGTTCATAACTTTCCATCCAAAAAGTAGAAATGACCCAAATATCTATCAGCTAATGGATAAGCAAAATGTAATATATTCAAACAATGGAATAGTATCCATCAATAAGAAGGAACACAATAATGGGGCACCTGGGTGGCTCAGTCAGTTAAGCATCCAACTCTTGGTTTTGGCTCAGGTCATGGGATTGAGCCCAGTGTCAGTCCCGTGCTCAGCAGGGAGTCCGCTTGAGATTCTCTCTCTCCCTGTCCATCCCCTGCCCCTCCCTCATCTCTCTCTCTCTCTCTTTCTCTAAAATAAATAAATAAATCTTAAGGGAAAAAAATATAGAAGGAATGAAGTACTGATATATGCTACAATATGGATGAACCTTAAAAACATTTTGCTGAGTTAAAGAAGCCAGACACAAAAGTTCACATATTGTGAGATTCCATCTTTGTGAAATATCCAGAATAAGCAAACCCAAAGATATAGAAAGTAGAATGGTGGTTGCCAGGGGCTGGGGAGAGTGGGTAATGAGGAATAACTGCTAATGGATATGAAGTTTCTTTTTTAGAATAATTAAAATGTTCCAGAATTAGATTATAGTGATGGTTACACAACTTTGTGAATATACTAAAAACCACTGAATTGTACAACTTTAAAAGCATGAATTATATGATATGTGAATTATGCCTCAATTTAATGTTTTTCAAAATCCTCCTTTTCACCAAACACAACCAAGAGAAAGTGACCTTGAAAAGGGAGGAAAACAGTGGTAGAACAGCAAATCCCCTCATTCCCAGAGAAAGACCCTAAAAAAAAGAAAAAGAGTATCCTTTTTTTTTAATTCAAGATAATTAAAAGTGGTTTATAAGACATTCATGTTTGAAGTACTGCACCAAATAGCAATTTCATCTAATCTAGAAAGTGGTTTCAGACAGTTCTGATTGAAAAGAAAGGGAAAAGAGATTTCCAAAATGATGTGCTGTGGGCAGATGTTTTTTGCTTTTCAGAGTGGCAGGAGTTCAAAGGAGGTATGTAGGATTCTCTGGCTGCAGAAAAGGCTTCAGTCTCATAAGACTAGGAGGAACATTAGCAAGCTAAGAGCAAACCTGCAGCTTGAGAACCAGCCCAGCTAGGTTGGGCAAGCAGGGAGATCTGGAAGAAAAATTAACTGGCTGAGGAGGCCCTTCCCAACCGTCACCCATACCCCCACCACCTTCTGGGGGCCTGTGCTGGGGCTGTGGGTTCGTGAAGGGTCTGGGCCACACAGGTCCCTTGATAAGACTGTGGCAGAGTCCATTTCTGTTACCTGGTTGGTAACTTGAGCAAATGCGAGAAAATCAGTGTTCTCCCCAGTTCTGTTCCTCAACGCTCTAGTTTGTGTTCTCTTTACACTAGAATTTGTTTTTCCACAATGGAATAAGCACCTACATAGGTCAAAATTCGCTGTTAAGCTTATGAGAGCAGTCAGGGCCCCATGGGGCTTGAGACTTCATTCTTGCTGGAGAGCCACGTGGACACTGGAGAAAGGGGGTGTCAAAGGGAGAGGGCTGTGGCCAGTGGGGCAGGGATAGAAAATGCCCCCAGAAGTCCTAGGAAGCATCCCATGGGAAAACTCCATCCCTAATCTACTCCCTCCCAAGGCCCACACTGAAGACCTCTTCCCACATAAGGACAAAGTAGGTAGCCACTGTACAGGCAAAACACCAGCATCGCCCAGTCTCTGCAAGTCCATTAGGAGAAAAGGGGTATCATCTCTTCCTGCCTCATTCACCAGGGAGCAGCAACACTCACCATGGACCACCACGAGCACAGACCCTTCTCTGCAGCTCAGCCCGAAATGGTGGGGTCCCTGTCTCCAGTCTCCTCTGCAGAGGAGACCACCCACCAGTTCTGAAATCAGATGGCCCCGAATTCAAATCTCAGCTCTTTTCTTAACAAGCTAAGTGACCTTGAGCAAGATGCCTTCTCAAAAACATCTGAGGGGAATTGTTAGTTTTGGAGCTGAGGGAATTCAGCCAAAGGTATAAACTTGAAAGTCAATGGTTGGTGAATGAAGTTGAAGCTATGGCCCCAGCGAGATGGTCCAGAGAGAGGACAGAATGGATAGCGGGCTCAGGATGATCAGCGAAAACCAGCAAAACTGTGGAATGGAAAACAAGAGCTGACTGGGCTCAGCACATTGTCCAGTGGCCCCTGAAGGGATTATCCTATTCTGTAGAGCTGTGCATCTTTGATTGACTTCCTATTGGCCAGGGTTCTTTACAACTCTCTTAGGGGTAGAAGTTAATCTTCATTAATAGTAATGCAAACGATTGTTGTCCATAGCCCTGTGAGGAATTTTGTCCCAATAGAGATACAATTGACTTTCACCCTGTAGGAAGATGACCCCACGCATTATATGTTATTGCTCTACACGATATTAACCATCTTGCATCTATGAGCAGATTTGTTTTAGCATTCCTGAATATATATGCATGTGTTCTTCAAATTCTCCCTTGACCTGATTTTAACACCTTAGCGGTTTCTTCATTAATTAATGATTACATAAAACCTCTGATATGTTCTCTCACTTTTGTGTGAGAGTCCTGGATTTTACCTTTTTGAAAATGATGCTTTAGCAGGACCAGGCCCTTGAGGAAGGCCAACAGATGGTGGAGGAGCGTGACCTTGCAAAGGAGGGAAGGGAAACGCAGCCCATGAAGCAAGGGAAGAAGCAGGAGTGTCTGGGCACAAAAGTCAAGGTAAGACAAGTGTTTTTAAAACAGGGAGTGAGCAACTAAATCCAAGGGGCATTTAATTAATTTTCATCTTACTTGACCACATGACTGCATCCAACCCACAGCCCTCCCTGCTGCTCTGTACCAGCATCCCTCCCACAGATGTGAAGCAACCTTTTCTAAGCTGCACAAAGCACAGGATGTCTTGTTACTCCTTTCCCTGGGGACAGGAGGCCTACTCATCTGACATTTACATAACCAAGGGAACGTACTCAAGTGTTCTTTGTAGAGCAGGGAACATTTACTTCAAGGTGATTTTCTGTTCCCAACTTGACTGAATCAGATAGCACTAAAAGAGAGAGAGAAAGAGACAGAGAGAGAGAGAGAGAGAGAGAGAGAGAAAGGAAAGGAAAAAAGAAACTTATTTAATCTATCCACACACCTCTTTAAATAAAGTATATCTATCTACCCTGCTACACGAATATCCTTAAGTGTTGTCCCACCACATTAGCATCCTTGGAAGACAGTCAGTTGGCAAAGTTGATCATTCCCTTCATTTTCAACCATAGATGGGAACACTGAAAAGAATTATACAGCTGTGTCTGAATACACCAAAGTCACTGGACCCTTCAACCTTGCTGTTACTTCTTCCGTGACCTTGGGATCTGGATTTAGCCCAATTTCCCCCTCCTTCTTCCATGCTCTGACCTCCAGATAGACTGCCTTCCCCATAGCAACAATCTTCCCTGTCCCGTCCCAACTCTAACAACCTGTAGAAGGCAGGAACAGGATGTAGAAAAATCACTGGAACCCAACCAATAGTTTTTAAAAAGCGACCCCTCCAGATGTTCTCTAATCTTAAAAAAGCAAAAGCCACAAGGAGCAGCTTGAAGATGCTCTCATTTTTTTCCAGCCCCATTTGTCCAGGTGGAAGGGAAACCCTCCAACCACCAGCAGGCATCATTACTTTTCATTTGTTGAGCACCCATGGCTGGATCAGGCCCTTGAATTGTGGGCTCTCCCGTACCACCTGCTATGATCTTTCCAGGTGTGCCCGCAAACGCCACTTAGCTAGCAAGCCTGGAGTTTTTCTGCTCATCAGAAGGAAGCTTTAGACATTACCCATTTGTCTGAAACTGGAGGTGGCTGCAGTCACCGGCATCCCAGATGGTACCACTTTTCAGCATTATAGGTTCTAAGGGAGGAACCTGACAGCACAGTGAATCTTCCTCTCCAGCTTCCATCTTCTCACTTGCTTCCTCAAGACAAGAGGTCATTTTCAGACTTTAGAGTTCTTGGTACCTGTTCAGATGGCACTCGTGTGTGCCAGTAACACCTTGAGTGAATTCCAACAGTTGCCATTCTTGAACATCACTAAATGCTGTGTAACTCTACAGAGTAGCCACTAGATGGCAGGCTTCCACCTCCTAAAGGATCTCCGACACTTCCCATCTCGGCTCCCTGCAGGGCTGGGGGACACTGGAATGACAAGCCGTGGGCAGAAGCGTCACTTCCATTTATTAATATTCCCAGGCACAGCTTGAGGAGCTCTCACTTCACTTTAGGGAGCTGATTTGTTTGGGCATTCATTTGGTTTAAGAAGAGTAATTCACTAATCGTGTGTCAGGTGCTGTACTTTTACATTTTAGCTCCTGCCTTTATGGAAAAAAATGTCTACCTGAAAGATTCATGAAAAGAGGATGTTTATATGGGCAGAATATCCACCTGTGTGTTAACAGAGCAACGTTGTTCCCCAGGGTTCCAGGGAGTAAAGAAGGTACCCAGTGACAAAATAAATGTGGATATACGTTACTGGAACACACAGACACAACTCAGAATGAAAAATCATATTAACAATAGCTTGCAAATACTGTTTCAAGTGCCGGTCATAATTATAACATTCACCATCAACCCTAATTGTTCCTTCTGACTTTTACTGACTCTGTCACCTACTCAAAGATGAGAAAATAAAGGTGCAAGAATTTGCATTTTAAGGTGCCAGGCACATCATCAAAGAGCAGAAAACAGGAAATCTGTTCCAACTTGTTTGGAAAGAGAGAATTATCACTTGTACCCATGGGGAATCTACCAATTGCGGGGAGGGCTGCTGGGGAGGGAAGAAGGCAGAGAACAAATGAGGACAGGGATCTACACTGGGGACAGTGGTTACACAAACAGAAATAATCTAGGTTGTCTTGGACAAAATGAGGAGGTAATTTAGCTGCAGCCAGATCGGGATGATTTCAGAGCAAGAAGAATCAGGTAAGGGCAGCAGAGACAGTTAATAGAGGACATTTTAGACTCACAATAAAGACATAATTTCCTTAGGGCCTTAAAAATAACAATAGCTTCCAGAAAGTATTTAGTATGCAGACTTGGAGATTACTTGAGCTCATCCTGTTCATAAAGATACACACATGGGTCCATCCACAAGCACCAGTAATTAGATTGCACCGCTCTCCGTCCCAAGCACCGCTCTCCGTCTTGCATGGTGACCATTAACCCCATGCCCCAGAGGTGGGAGAAGTGATCTAAGCGCACTGCACAGGCCAGGGCTCCTAATGACAGCAGGCCTTCCCCTCCCTCCGAGTGCGTGTCTGCCTCCGGGAGGGCCAGTGCACTTGGCACATTAAAGAGCATTTATAAACAGTAGGTTAGAAGAGCTCAGGGGAAGAAGAACCGTGTAATGAGTGATGGTTATTAATGACCATTATTATCCTTGTCCTGACCCAAGAACTATTCCTCCAAGAATGTTTACTTAGCATGCAGGACTGGAGCTGAGTCAGACATGCAGGGCTCTGAAACTCTGCTGTTCATCTACCAGTTTTTATAGAGAGAGGAGAGATTGCTTTGTGAAGTGCTCTTCTTAAAAATTAATATAAATAAATGAAAATTTTAGAGGTCCCCATATTCCTCCCGAAGAGAAGCAGATCGATTCTCTGTGTGGTGAGTCACGTAATAGAGGGCATCAGGGCAGGTTTAACATGAATAAGATATTGATCTACCCTTGTTACTTGATTCAACTTTATTCCTTTTAGATTGCCAAAGGCCTCCATGACAGCATAGGTTGTGGTCCGGAGGGCAATCGGGAGCTGTATTTTCTGGTCCTTTATTTATTCATTAAAGTTTTGCTCTAACGACATCTGAGTGAAAGAGAGGATTCAGTTAAAGCCAACAAGTATGCCTGATCCTTTCTGGATTTAATAAAGAGATGACAGTACAGGCACCAAGAAAAGAGGTAGGCAGGCCATTCTCTGTATGATTCATACTATTTGGGGGTGGGGGGTTGGTTTATCTTTTTACTTGTCAAAATTTCATAATTCATTAATACAGTCCTGTTAATATTTTATATCATACAAAAAGACTTTGAGGAAAAAGTGACATCTCCTTGACATGATATTCTATGTGGGAAACTCAAAAGACTCCACCCCAAAATTGGTAGAATTCATACAGGAATTCAGCAAAGTGGCAGGATATAAAAATCAATGCACAGACATCAGTTGCATTTCCATACATTAACAATAAGACAGAAGAAAGAGAAATTAAGGAGTTGATCCCCTTTACAAAACCATAAGATATCTGGGAATCTAACCAAAAAAGCAAAGATCTGTACTCAGAAAACTATAGTACATTCATGAAAGAAATTGAGGAAGACACAAAGAAATGGAAAAATGTTCCATGCTCATGGACTGGAAAAACAAATATTGTTAAAATGTCAATGCCAGCTAGAGCAATCACCACATTCAGTGCCATCCCTATCAAAATAGCATCAACTTTTTTCACAGAACTGGAACAAATAATCCTAAAATTTGTATGAGACCAATAAAGACCAGAATAGCCAAAGGAATGTTGAAAAAGAAAACCAAAACTGGTGGCATCACAATTCCAGACTTTAAGATCTATTACAAAGCTGTAATCATCAAGACAGTATGGTGCTGGCACAAAAACAGAGCTATAGATAATGAAACAGAATAGAGAACCCAGCAATGGACCCTCAACTCTATGGTCAACTAATCTTTGACAAAGCAGGAAAGAACATCCAATGGAAAGAAGACATTCTCTTCAATAAATGGTGTTGGGAAAATTGGACAGCCACATACAGAAGAATAAAACTGGACCATTTCCTTATACCACACCCCAAAATAGACTCAAAATGGGTGAAAGACCTAAGTGTGATACAGGAATCCATTAAAATCCTAGAGAACACAGGCAGCAACCTCTTTGACCTCAGCCGCAGCAACTTCTGGCTAGACATGACTCCAAGAACAAGGGAAACAAAGGCAAAAATGAACTATTAGGACTTCACCAAGATATAAGAGCTCTTGCACAGCAAAAGAAACAGTCAACAAAACCAAAAGACAACTGACAGAATGGGAAAAGATATTTGCAAATGACATACCAAGTAAAGCGCTCAGATCCAAAATCTATAAAGAATTTATCAAACTCAATACCCAAAGAACAAATAATCCAATCAAGAAATGGGCAGAAGACATGAACAGACATTTCTGCAAAGAAGACAACCAAATAGCCAACAGACACATGAAAAAATGCACAACATCACTCAGCATCAGGGGAATACAAATCAAAACCACAGTAAGACACCAGTCAGAACAGCTAAAATTAACGGATGGGTCAGGAAACAATAAATGTTGGCAAGGCTTTGGAGAGAAGGGAACCCTCCTACAGTATTAGAAGGAATGCAAGTTGGTACAGCCACTCTGGAACACAGTATGGAGGTTCCTCACAAAGTTAAAAATAGAGCTACCCTATGACTCAGCAATTGCACTATTGTATTTTTACCCCAAAGATACAAATGAAGTAATCTGAAGGGGCACCTGAACCCCAATGTTTACAGCAGCAATGTCCACAATAGCCAGACAACAGAAAGAGCCCAGTTGTCCATTGACAGATGAATGGATAAAGACAATGTGGTATATATAAACACAATGGAATATTATGCAGCCATAAAAATGAAATCTTGCCATTTGCAACACTGTGGATGGACCTAGAGGGTATTGTCTGTTGATAAATCAATCAGAGAAAGACAATTATCATATGATCTCACTGATATGTGGAATTTAAGAAACAAAACAGGACCACAGGAGAAGAGAAGAAAATTTGAAACAAGATGAATTCAGAGAGGGAGATAAACCATAAGAGACTCTTAATCATAGGCAAACTGAGGGCTGCTGAAGGGGAGGAGAAGGGAGGGACAGGGTAACTGGGTAATGGACATCAAGGAGGGCATTGATGTGATGAGTACTGGGTATTATATAAGACTGATGAATCATAGACCTGTACCTCTGAAACCATTAATACATTATATGCTAATGAATTAAAATTTTTAAAAAGAAAGAGAAAGTGACATCTCCTTTCATATACCTGCTTCTCTCCCAATTTCTGCAACTCTGTTGGTAATACTTTTAATTCTTAGATATGTTTCTCTCTAGGATTTTCTGTGCACTTGCCTCTATAAACACATACCTAGTTTTCTTCCCACAGAAATGGAATTGCGCCATATGTACTGTTCTAGAAGACACTGTCTTAGAGATCTTCCCATGTCAGGGTAAAGAGAGCTCCTTCACACTTTTTAAGGGCAGCAGAGTATTCTGTAATTTGCATCCTGCTTCACTTATTAATCCTCTTCCCACTGATGGGCTTTCAGAATGTTTCCAGTTTCCAGTTGCTGAGTAATGCTACAAAACTCACACCGCTTGGCCTCACAGAAGGTCCCCTGATACATGGACAGCTAGATGAGAGGCAAAATGGCAGAGGTATGTCCTGGGGGCACCACAGAAGGTCCCCTGATACATGGACAGCTAGATGAGAGGCAAAATGGCAGAGGTATGTCCTGGGAGCACCACCTCTCTGCCCCAGTAGCCCGTGGCCCCAGGGATGGGCTCAGGACATCTAAAAGGTTCTTCCATTCCTGCCTGACCCCACCTCACCCCCATTATGTTCAGACAGGTGTAGACAAGGCTGAAGATGAGCTGGCAGAACTGACTAAGCCGTCAGTTAAGATGAAGCTATTGAAGTTGAGTTAACTGGTTGGATCCAATGACCTGATACCAAAAGGAATGTGAAGACCAGACATGTCAGCCATAGACACAGAGCATTTAAAACCAATACAGCAAACAGAGACATCTCAGCAAAATCCAAAGTAGGCAGAAACTTCTACCTAGGGCCATAGCCTAGACAGAAAGGCAAGAAGGGAGAAGAAAATCTGAATTTCTTGTATCTTCATTCAAAAGAAACTGTGTTCAGCTGAAATCTCCTAAATTTGCTTTGAATTGGCAAGATCAAGTTTACCACCACCACTGAAAAAGATCTGAATGTTGTGTGAATTTGCTAGAGCTGTCATAACGAAGCACCACAAACTGGGTGGCTTAAGCAACAGAAATTTATTCTGACCATTCTCATTCAATTCTTGAATCTCAAAGTCCAAGACCAAGGTGTTGTCATGATTGCTTCTTCTGAGGGCCCAGAGAATAACCACTCCACGCCTCCTCCTATCTTTTTATGGTTTGCTGGCAATCTTTGGCCTTCCTTGGCTTATGGAGGCATCACTTTGAGCTCTGCCTCTATCTTCACATGCCCTGTGTACGTGTTTGTGTCCAAATTTCCCTTTGGTGTAAGGACACTCGTATTTGATTAGGGCTGTTCCTAATGAACTCACTTGAACTTGATTACCACCATAAAGACTCCATCTCCAAGTAAGGTCATCTTCTGAGGTACTGGGAGTTAGAACTCCAACATATCTTTCTGGGGGAACAAAATTCAACCCATAACAAGCGTTAAGATCAGTTAAAGAGAAATAAAGTTCTACTTTTCATGCACTTGAGTTACACATATTGAATTTTTAACCCCCAAAACTAGCTCACTTGCATCAAGAAATGGGAGAACTAATGGAGAGTACTGACCTTGAAGATGCTTGACCTGTAATTTGGAAAATGTTTTCTCACAATTTTGTCTCTAAATATAGCAGAATTGGGGGCCTGGGTGGTGCAGTAAGTTGAGCATCTGACCCTTGGTTTCAACTCAGGTAGTGATCTCAGGGTCGTGAGATCAAGCCCTGAAATGGGCTCCATGCTCAGCATGGAATCTGCTTGAGAGCCTCTCTCTTCTCCTTCTGCCCCCGTTGCTCATGCTCCTTCTCTCTCTCTCTCTCTCTCAAATAAGTAAATAAATCCTTGAATCAGAATTTGCAAATAATCCCCAGAAAACCCATTATCTCACCTTTACAGAGGCAAGACCCTCAAGTCTCTGGGAGGGACCCCACTGGCCACCAAGTCTGCCAGAGAATCAGACCTATGACGGAGCAGAGTCAGTTACCAGTTGGTGGGTCCTACACGACAGTGGCACCAGAAGAGATATTTAAGACCAGCCAGGCATCCCTCTCCCATCGTCCAGGGAGACCATAGATCCCAAAAAACAAGGAGCAGGATAGAGGCTGGGGAGTTCAAGTGATGGCTCTGTCGGGCATGCAGCCTTCCCAGGGTGCTTCTCGTGATTCGCTTTCCTGTTCATCTCAGACAGTGGTCTCAGAAGGGGGGCTGCAGGCCTCCCAAGGGGTGGTCCAGGTACCTGTGCCAGCATTTCGAATGGTCAACTAGAAAGCAAGTAGTATTTATCCCAAACTCAGAGAGGAAGAAACTTGTCGGAAGCCAATTCACTCTCAACTAGTTAATACCTGAAGTGAGCTTAGCAGCTTGGCAGCAGCAAGCATAATGTGGAGCTCCTGAACCTGCCATTCTCTCTTGACAGTTTCTATTAAGACATCCAGTCAGGGAGTTGGTTTTGGAGCTCTGTGGGAAGCTGTTGTTTTCTCGTATATGTCAGAGGCTGATTGCTCTTTTGCGGGGGTGAGGGGTGCAGTAGGGGTTGGGAAGCAGAGTTGTCAGCCCAGCAGGTGGTAAGACTGCCCGATACCACAGCTGTACATTGTACCTGAGAGGAAGCTGGGAAAACCTCTGTGACAAAGGCAACAAAAAACACAGAGACCCACCACAGGGAGCTGGTGAGTGGCTCTCATTTAACTGCTAGATTGAATTTACTCCAAAAAAGCACAAATTGCATATCATGTGCATTGCAGGATGAAATGCTAGAAAAGCAGCCTCCAATGATGACTGATGAAATGTGGTAAATAAACACCCTGCTCCCTCTCTTCAACTGGAAGGGTCCGTGCTGCCTGTAGAGCTCCCCAGGGGCATAAACTCCCGTTGTCTAGAACAGCCCTTTGCTTGGCTGTCTCCCTTCCCCCTTCCTCGAAGGGCATTTCCTGGCATCACTTCCCAAATACATTCCTGGTCCCCAAAACCTCATCTCAGGGAAGACCCACCTAGGATAAATGCTTGCCCAACTTGGATTATTCCTTTTTGACCATGATGTTAACCAAGGTCTGAACACAAATTTGCTGAGAGACCCACCCTATTTCATACCGTGTGGGCTGAAGGGACACACAGCATAAGCAGAAGACAGCCTTGGAGGACAGCAAGTGAGAACCGTGGTTGGAGGTGTGGAGACAAGTCAGTGTCACTGAGAAAGAGGGCGGGTGTGGAGGAGCTCTTTTCTCCTGCCACATCTGCAGCACGTCCTAAAATAAGAGTGTGTGCCCTCTCTGCCGTCTCCTCCATTTTCTTCATTCCCAACTCTCGATTCCAGAAAGTGTCCTGAGTACATGACTGGCTCTCGCTGGCTCTCTTCTGGATCCAGCCTGTCCATGGGCCTCAGGAGTCTCCACACTCCAGATGTCTCCCTGCCTTGAAAGTCCACCCTTCCCCCTGTGGGATCTTGCTGCCCTGGCTGTGATAGTGTCCTCTGTTCGATTCAGATGAGGAAGACTATGAAGGCCGTGACGCCCTGGCATCTGAGCCCCATCCTCCGGGGACTGGAATGAGCCCTGTGGACTCCTCTACCTAGTTCTTAACTGGTCACCAGAGAGTCACCAGATATGCTACTCGCATGACAGAACCGGGGGAGAATGCTTTCGCTTGCTTTGTGGGCAAGAGTGTTTCACTGCTTCATTTTGTAGGCAAAAGGTCAGATGGTAGACCTGGGAACAAATTGGCAGCAGCAGGCGGCAGGAGCCACACAGCCCAACTCCAGCTGCAAACATCTGGCTTCATTCCGACTCATTTAATGAAGATTAGTTCTCTTCACCTCCTCAGACCAGCTGCTCTGGAAAGCAGATCTGCCTGACTAGCGGCACAGAAAAGAGAACCACTCATGTCCTTAGCCAAGTCATGTCACCTGTCAGGGCCACAAAGAACTGCCCTCTCCTCTCCAGCCTTCTTCCCTTCTTCACCTTGCTCCATCTCCTGGAACAAATATGTTTTCCTCTCCCAAGTCTTCGCCTGCCCCTTGGTTCTGCACTGCAGCCAGACCCCAAAGGGTCTCACACCAAAACCCACCTCCAGAGACACAGGGAATCCTGATACCTCTGCCAGCTTTAGGACTCCATGGTTCTGTGCACCCCAAGTCCCCCACACATAGAACTTCAATTCCCCCAGCTTGGGAATCACTGCCACGCTCTACCTAGAAGTTGTATAACTAACTATAAAAAATTCCCTGAAAATCCACTGCAGAGATGAAACCCTCCAGGCTTCAGGGAAGACCCTACAGGCCACCAAGGTCCACTGGAGAAGAGAGAAGGCGGCAAGACAAGCTATCACATGGTGGGTCTTGTCCTGCAAAGGACTTGATGCTGATTCATTCTGAAGCAGAAGAGCTACTGGACAAGAGGAATGGCTGCCAGGCTCTGATACTATGAGCTCAGATCACTGGTTCATGGATAGGGTCTGTTCTGGGTTAAATCTAGTAAGAAAAGATTTTCTTCACTTCTGGCCACCCAGCCCTCCCCTCCTGAGGTCGGGGACCCTGACCCACGCTGTTCAGGACGTAGCATTGCAGAGGACCCCCAGCTCTGCTCCAGCCATGCCCAGCCTATGTCCTAGACCTGTGTGTTCAGTCACAAACTGTGGCTAGTTAGAGACGTGCTCCAGGTAGACACCACATACTAAATTTCAGAGTCAGTATCTCACCCAGGTCTGGGACAGAGAGGCAAAGGCAAAGGTGGAGGCAGGCCCAAGCTCCCCAGGGGGACTCTACTCCCTCTGAACTTATCAGAAATTCATTTCTATGAGAAGAGGAAGGTTGGGGGGGAATCATGTGAAACAACTCCTTCTAAGCCCCAGGCATTGGCCTATAGAACCCAGGTGAGGGTGATTAGAGTTAGCACCAAGGCAGCTAGTCATGGGCAGCTTGTGGTCAGAGGATTTGACCAGAAGGTCGTTCTCCCTCCTCCTGGGATTCTCATTCTCTATAACCTGACACTTCAAGGAGGCCACCAGGCTTTCCAATGGGGCAGATCATGAAGAAGGGCCTAAAGCAGAGCATAAAGATTAGAATCACTGCAGAAAAGAAAGGACAGCAACAAACTGCCTCTTTTATCTTCATATTAGCTTTTGAGGAAGTTTAAATTCAACACAGCAGATATTTTACCTCCAAAGTAAACATCTCAAGCATCATTTTTGTTCTTCAGTCCAAAGACAGTGATGTCCACCTGGCCCGGGATCTTTGACTCTTCTGCTACCCTTTCCACGGGGGGTGGAGATGGGGGTACTGAAACTTAGTACTATACTTAGTGTGCCTCAAATGTAGTTATTTGGGCTCATATCTCACCTCTGGCCAGGGGTGAGGACCCTGGACTGAGAGTGAGGAACCCGGGTTTGGTCTCAGCACTGAAAAGCTACAGATCAAGGGGAAATCTTTTATCAGTTCTAAATCCCACTTCCCCACTTCAGAAAATAGATGGATAAACCAAGAAATTTCTAAGGTTCCTTCCATCTCCTAAAATATCTCCACTCTTATTCAATTTAAGATACACAATGGTTTCATGGCGTGTATAGGCCATATTCAGGAAGGGGGTAGGAGAGGCAGATGGTTGAGAATAACACCTTTTCAAGACACCATTAAAAAGTAATTTATATTTCAAGACTCCCATTCTGTCTTCTTGGAAAGTCTGAAAGAAATTCCTTCTTTTATCTGGTTGCCAGACAACCTTTCTTTGAGGCTTTCATTTCCCCCCTTTTTTTTAAAAGAAATATAAATCTGGCTTTGGATAGCTGGTTAGGAGTGAAAGCTGACTTCAGGTGTCCCTCAGCAAGAACATGAATTACAGTCGCCTACCAGTAGTGTGACTGAAATTGAAAAAATTTAAGGAAAATGCTTTAAAGCAGTTGATGAAACTAAAAATGGCTAGTAGACCCTGGAGGCTAGAAAAAGCCACAGAAAATTAATAATTAAGAAGTGTATTGTATTTAGTGATTCTCTATTTTTGCAAAAATGTCTTCTCAAGCAATATTTTATCTTCATATTAGCCTTTTGAGGAAGAAGGGCAGATAGTCCCTTTTTAACTGGTGAGCAATTACACCCAAAAGAATAAATAACTTGCTTTAGTTTTCTATCTGACTAATGACAGAGCCAAGGTTTCAGCCTCTAGCTTGGCACTTGACTTCTGGGCGAATATCGACAGAAGACAAAGAAAGGTTATTTTCACTGATCACTTTCCTCAGACCAGCAGCTGAGAAGGGCCAGGACAGAGAAAGATGAGAAAACAATAAGCAGGTAAGGCAGTGAAACTCTAGGCAGGAAAATCCAGGGTTACTTTTGGAGAAGGCAAGAAAAATCACACCTCTCTTATCTCAAATCCAGCCCCCTGGGAGAATACTGTCTCCTGTGTGACCAGTGTACCTCCACTTTTGAGGAGTAAACACAAAGTTTTAAGAGGAAACAGAAAGAAACTGTTAAGATCCTAAAATTAGGATCCTAACAGATTAGCCAAACTCAATAGAGCCAACTGTTTTGTTTCATGTTCCTAGCACTACCCTACCACTCTGCAGAAATAAAGACCACTTATGATATCATAATATATTTATTTGTCTGCCTTCCTATTAGACTGTAAATCCAGTGAAGGCACAGTCTGATGAATCATTCAGTGAGTTTTAAATTGGCAGTGAGAAATCATGTCCACTTAATCTGTAAGGCTATGTGCTTGATATATTTGGCCAAGAACACTGGAAGCTTTAAAGCACTAAAATGAAAGTCTAAGGGTAAGTGGTCTTAATATTACATACCTACTAGAGTTAGAGAGTCACTCTTTCACTCAGCTCTGGCAACTAAAATCAGTGAGAAATTCTCAAGAGACTTTCTCTGCCAAGACCAATTGTTGTCAGGTTCAATTGCCAATTTCATTTACCAGTGTTAAGAGTAAGAGTAGAGGGGTGCCTGGGTGGCTCAGTGGGTTAAAGCCTCTGCCTTCGGCTCAGGTCATGATCCCAGGGTTCTGGGACTATTGGTCCCGCATCGGACTATCTGCTCCGCGGGGAGCCTGCTTCCTCCTCTCTCTCTCTGCCTGTCTCTCTGCCTACTTGTGATCTCTGTCTGTCAAATAAATAAAATCTTTAAAAAAAAAAAAAAAGAGTAAAAGTGGAGACTTTAGAAAGAGGTCAGCTTCATATCACTGTATTATTATCATAACTAGTGTTTTTTTAATTTAATTTTATTTTCTTCAGTGTTCCAAAATTCATTATTTATGCATGACACCCAGTACTCCATGCAATACGTGCCCTCCATAATACCCACCACCAGGCTCATCCAACCCAACCCCTCCCCTCCAAAACCCTGTTTGTTTCTCAAGTCCACAGTCTATCATGGTTTGTCTCCCACTCCAATTTCCCCCAAATCCAAATCAAATTTGATTTGAAACATCAAATATAGATGTTTCTTCTGTTCGGTCTTCTCACCCATATGCCTCCTATCTCCCCATCTTTTTCCCACATTCATAGAAGACTCTCTTTGCTTCCTCTCCATCTCCCAATGTCCTCCATGTTATTCCATGTTCCACAAGTAAGTGAAACCATATGATAATTGGCTCTTTCTGCTTGACTTATTTCACTCAACATAATCTCCTCCAGTCCTATCCATGTTGATATAAAAGTTAGGTATTCATCTTTTCTGATGGAGGCATAATACCCCCATTGTATATATGGACCACATCTTCTTTATCCATTCGTCTGTTGAAGTGCATCTTGGTTCTTTCCACAGTTTGCCAACTGTGGCCATTGCTGCTATGAACATTGGGGTACAGATGGCCCTTCTTTGCACTACATCTGTATCTTAGGGATAAATACCCAGTAGTGCAATTGCAGGGTCATGGGGTAGCTCTATTTTTAATTTCTTAAGGAATCTCTACACTGTTTTCCAAAGTGGCTGCACCAATTTGCATTCCCACCAACAGTGTGAGAGGGTTCCCCTCTCTCCACATTCTCTCCAACACTTGTTGTTTACTGTCTTGCTGCTTTTGGCCATTCTAACTGGTGTCAAGTGGTATCTCAGTATGGTTTTGATTTGAATCTTCCTGATGGCTAATGATGATGAACATTTTTTCATGTGTCTGTTAGCCATTTGTATGTCTTCTTTGGAGAAATGTCTGTTCATGTCTTCTGCCCATTTTTTGAAGTGATTATCTGTTTTGTGTGTGTTGAGTTTGAGGAGTTCGTTATTGATCTTAGATATCAGCCCTTTGTCTGTAGTGTCATTTGCAAATATTTTCTCCCATTCCATGGGTTGCCTCTTGGTTTTGTTGACTGTTTCCTTTGCTGTGCAGAAGCTTTTGATCTTGATGAAGTCCTAAAAGTTCATTTTTGCTTTTGTTTCCTTTGCCTTTGGAGACATATCTTGAAAGAAGTTGCTAAGGCCGATGTCAAAGAGGTTACTGCCTATGTTCTCCTCTAGGATTTTGATAGATTCCTGCTTCACATTGAGGTCTTTTAACCATTTCGAGTTTATCTTTGTGTATGGTATAAGAGAATGGTCGCGTTTCATTCTTCTACACATAGCTGTCCAATTTTCCCAGCACCATTTACTGAAGAGACTTTTTCCACTGTATATTTTTTCCTGCTTGGTTGAAGATTATTTGACCATAGAGTTGCGGGTCCATATCTGGGCTCTCTACTCTGTTCCACTGGTCTATGTGTCTGTTTTTGTGCCAGTACCATGCTGTCTTGGTGATCACAGCTTTGTAGTAAAGCTTGAAATCAGGCAACATGATAACCCCAGTTTTGTCTTGTTTCTTCAACATTTCCTTAGGAATTCAGGGTTTCTTCTGGTTCCACAGAAATTTTAGGATTGTTTGTTCCAGCTCTTTGAAAAATGCTGGTGAAATTTTGATCAGGGTGACATTGAAAGTATAGATGGCTCTAGACAGTATAGACATTTTAACAATTTCATTCTGTTGATCCATGAGCATGGAATACTCTTCCATCTTTTTGTGTCTCCTTCAATTTCTTTCATGAGTGTTCTATAGTTCCTTGAGTACAGATCCTTTACCTCTTTGGTTAGGTTTATTCCCAGGTATTTTATGGTTCTTGGTGCTGTAGTAAATGGAATCGATTCTCTAATATCCCTTTCTATTTTTTCATTGTTAGTGTAAAAGAAAGCAACTGATTTCTGTACACTGATTTTGTATCCGGCCACATTATTGAATTGCTGTATGAGTTCTAGTAGTTTGAGGGTGGAGTCTTTGGGGTTTTCCATATAAAGGATCATGTCATCTGCAAAGAGATAGAGTTTGACTTCTTCTTTGCCAATTTGAATACCTTTTATTTCTTTTTTGTTTTCTGATTGCTGTTGCTAGGACTTCTAGTACTATGCAAGAGTGGTTCAACATTTTCAAATCAATCAATGTGATAAAACAAATCAAGAAGAGAAGAGAGAAGAACCGCATGGTCCTCTCAATTGATGCAGAAAAAGCATTTGACAAGATACAGCATCTGATCATGATTAAAACAATTCAAAGTATAGGGATAGAGGGAACATTCCTCAACTTCATAAATTCTACATATGAAAAACTCACAACAAATATCATCCTCAATGGGGAAAAAACTGACAGCCCTCCCTTTGAGATCAGGAACACGACAAGGATGTCCATTCTTGCCACTGTTGTTCAACTAGTGTTATTCTTAAACTATATTACTATCATGTAAATTCCTTTCAAATACATAAGCTAACACTGTATCTTAAGTAAACAGATTAACAAATAAATAATTCATTAGTCATGAGAACTTTAAGGAAATGCTATGAAACTCACAATAAAAGATATGTAAAAGGTGATAAACAAGAATATTAAACCACTGGCAAGGAGCCTGGGTCCTCAGTCGGTTAAGCGTCTGACACATGATCTCAGCCCAAGTCTCAGGGTTGTGAGTTTGAGCCTCATATTGGGCTCCACACTGGGCATGGAGTCTACTTTTTAAAAAAAGAAGAAAAAATTAAACCACTTGCTATCAAGGATTTAAGTAGTATTGATGCCTTAAAACATAATCCATGAGTTGTGCTTCACACAAACTTTAAAAATGGGAAAATAAGGGTGCCTGGGTGTCTCAGTCAGTTAAGCATCCGACTCTTGAGTCTGGCTCAGGTCGCAATCTAGGGTTGTGAGATCCTGAGATGGAGCCATGCAATGGGCTCTTCTGCGCTTAGCAGGGAGTCTGCTTGAGATTCTCTCCGCCTCTCCCTCTGCCCCTCCCCCTGCTTGCACACATGCACTCTCTCTCTCTGCCTAAAACAAATAAATAAAACTTTTTAAAAAGGGAAAATATTTTATAAAGACAAATAATTATATAATTAATGGTATTATCCACAAAAGGTCAGAAAAAAAAAAAAAAATGAAAGAATGCCAGCAGGAACTTCAGGGCAAGTGACCCAGAGCAGAAGCAGAGGAAGCCACTGTTGTCAGTTTCCTATGGTGCCTAGAGCACCTGAGGGGCTGGGTGCCGAGGCTGCCAAAACTTAATCTCTTCATACCTGGGACTTGCATCACTATTCAAGAATGTATGCAAACAGTTCATGCCTTTGATAGGCAATATTTCTGGGTACCCATCATCCCTTTGGTTCTTGAGTCAGACTCAGCATCAGCATCAGCAAGGCCACACCCAGAGGTAGAGGGAGGTGAGATGGGAGGGCAGGAAGTAAAGGCAAATATCCAGCTTTTTCTGAACAATACTCTTGCTTCCAAGTGCCCAGTTGGCTAGGTAGTCCACTTCCCTGACATTTCTTTTTCCTCATGTTCCCTAGTGTCTATAGAATGTCTGGTCTATGGTTTATACTTTATGTGCATTTTTGATTGACTAACATCATTGTCTCTTAGCTGGGTTTCCATCTAAACACCTTTTTTCTCCCATTCTAACTGCACAAATATGAGCTTTGGAGACCTTCATTGACTAGAACGTTGACCCTACGAATAGTGGCTTAACCCAGGTCTACAAGCATTGACTCAATCCTTTTTCTATTATGTCACATAACTCCTCTAAAAACCCACAGCATTTCTGTGTGGAGCACATCAAATTTAGATGTTTCTTCTGCTCAGTCTTCTCACCCATATGCCTCCTATCTCCCCATCTTTTTCCCACATTCATAGAAGACTCTCTTTGCTAACCAAGCAGACCTGCTGGTCATCTCAAAGGCCTTCTCAGAAGCTCTTGGCCAGACTTTAAAATATTCCCCACCCCTTTCTATAAATTCATGTCTCTTTTCCTTTCTTGGAAACCTATATCAGACCTCGCCTCTTCCATGAAGCCCACTTAAACTAGTACCACCCCCCTCCATCCCACTCTGACTACTCCACCATCAGCATTTCCACATTGCTTATATTCTCTTCATGGTTCTTACTGACTGACACATAGCAGGCACAAATAAATAGTTGTTGAGGGGCGCCTGGGTGCCTCAGTGGGTTAAAGCCTCTGCCTTCAGCTCAGGTCATGATCCCAGGGTCCTGGGATCAAGTCCCGCATTGGGCTCTCTGCTCAGCAGGGAGCCTGCTTCCCCTCCTCTCTCTGCCTGCCTCTCTGCCTACTTGTGATCTCTGTCTGTCAAATAAGTAAATAAAATCTTTTAAAATAAAGCTGTTGAGTAAATGAACAATTCTATTGATTCAGCCTCTAAGCCATCTTTCAGATGTGTCCCTCCCTCATTATTCCCACTGTCACAGCTCCAGATGTGGCTCTCATCACTCTTCCCGAGGACCATCAAAATAGTCTCCTAAGAACTTCCCCTTCCTTCCATCCTCCCTCTATTCAGACTCTAAAGTGCCACCTAAGTGAACTTTCTGAAAGAAATCTGATCACATATCCTATTCTTCCTGGTTCCCCAAAGCCTTTGGGATAAGTCAAAATATCTCAGCAATGCTTTCAAGGTTCTTCACAATCAAGTCTCAGATAGTTCTCTGTTCTCCATTACTTTTCACTATTGATCGTCCATGTTTGAGTTAACCCTTCAGCACAGGGTGTATGCCTTGTCAGCGCTACTCCTTTTGCCAGAGGCTATCCTCCCCTCCTCTCTACCTGATAACCTCTGACTTCTGTTTTAGCTGCCCCATCCAACCTTGGGGCTAACCCTGTTCTCTTCCAGATCCCCACCAGTTTAGTCTGGGAGTGGGGTAGGGAGAGGCAGGGCACACTGAGCTTAGTGCATTGTAACTACGAGTTTGTGAGCCTCTTGAAAGAAGGACCAAATGTTCCTATCTTTTGCATCCACAGCTCTATTAGAGTACTTAGCTTCTAGGATGCTCTTAGTACTGCTGAGTAAGTGAACAAAGCATTTTGTTCACACCATGTTAATTTGCACTCACTGGAAACCATACACTCTTAGAGCTGGAAAGGATATAAAAAGTATCTTTTCTAACCTGCTAATTTTTCACATGAAGAAACTTCAGCCTGTAAGGATTTACATGACTTTCCCAAGACCATGAAGAGGCAGCAAGCAGCAGCGAGCAGCATCGATGCTGCCCACTTGATTTATACCATCTTCTGCTTATTGTATATATAAAGCCATGATGCCGAAACACAGAGTGAGTGCCCCAAGTGGGGGGAAAGCATCTTCTTCTTTCTTTTGCATTTTCAGGAGGGCTATATATCCTCATTTGAATTCAACAAATATGACTGAATGACATTTACGGACGTGAAGTTCTGCTGTGCCCTTGTGCAATTACCCCTTGATACCTTCTGGAAGCACATTTTAGTGACTCTATTCAGTTGGCTTGAAACTTTAAAAAATTCCTCAGGTCCACTGCAAGTCTTCAAAACCCCTGTATGTATATTACAACCCAATGTATATTAAAAGATTTAAGTCAAATAATTATGGATACTGACTTCCTCTAATACTCAAGATCAAGTTACAAAGTTTCCAATTTATGCAATTAATCGAGACAAACACCCATGTCCAGCTCTTCCATCCAGACTCTATCCTACATTGTGACCCCAAGGACAATTTTCACTTCTTAGATGGGAAAAGTTGAACAAAGATGATATTAGTGATGATCATGGTAATAACAGACACGTGGAAAAGCAAAGGAAATGACAGTATCAGTCAGTGGGAAAATAGGGCACTCAGATTCTCTCTTTTCAATATTCTACTCTAATACAAAGAGAAGTGCTCCTTTGCAGAAGAAAAAAAAAAAAAAAAGATGACTTCAAACTTTACTCCTTTCAGCTATGCCAGGCAATGTGCCCTCTAATTCATCACTATCTCCTATCTGTTGACACGATCCGTCATGAGTATGCAGCCTTCTAACAACAGAGAGAGCATCTTAAAAGGTTCTGAGAAATTTGTTCAAGTAAATACACAACAAAGATTTTTCAATCATTTGCCACAGGAAGGGAAATGCCCACTTTAGAGAGATTTAGTAGCTTTTAACAGAACACGCCTGCACTAATGTATGCACAGCCTGGAAGCAAGGAGGTTATCTTTCTGTTCCTACCAATACACTCCATTTCCAGTCCTTTGTCCTGACTATAGTTAAAACAGGCTGCGGGAGTCCCATTACTGTCATTCCGTGCTATCTCAAAGTTAATCATAATGAGCTTTGAGATTGTGAGTTGTTTCCCTCTTGTTTCTGCAGAAACGCAGGCTCCTTTTCCATTTGGGAGGATCTGAGCCTCCAGGTTTCTATGATTGCCTCTCACGCCTTCTCTCTTCTTTTATTCTGTTCCCTTCTTTGGCTCAAAAAGCAAACTCATTACCAAACCAAATGCATACGCCTCCCACACAGAATCTGGAGGAGAAAGACATCCCATTTAATTCAGAGGAGCCATTTCAGAGGCTAGCCATGGCCCACGGCTTCACTGGCCTACAGGACACGTCAAGGATAACCTGACTAAACACAGGACTGTCTCTCCAGGGACCGCCCTGTCGTCTGAATAAAATCCCTTACCTGGAAAAGCAGCTACTTTTCCCCCGGAGGACTCCGATCCCAAACAGTTGACGATTTAAAAATTAAAATGATTATAATAATAACAAACAATTATGTAAGCATTAATATTTGCCAGGTACTCATCAAAGCCCTTACCATGTACTAGCCCATTGAATCTTCACAATCCATGAGGTAGCTGCTCTCCTTACCTTTGCTTTACAGATGAGTAAAGCAAGGCTCATAAAGGTTAGTAACTTGCCCAGGGTCACCCAGCTAGTGGCTGGCAGATGCAGACTCAGCTTTAAATGCCCCAGTTCTGGGGTCCCTGGGTGGCTCAACTGGTTAAGTGCCTGCTTTTGGCTTAGATCATGATCCTGGGGTCCTGGGATCGGGTCTCCCATCAGGCTCCTTGCTCAGCAGGAGCCTCTGCCTGCTGCTCCCCCTGCTTGGGCTCTCTCTCTGGCAAATAAATCAATAAAATATTTTTAATAATAAAATAAATTAATACTCTGGTTCTGAGTTCATGTTCTTTACCACTATGCTATGCTACCTGGAATTAAAGGACAAATGTATCCATTAATAACATTCCTCTCACCAAAAGTGCCATAGAATCCATTTGGAAACCCCAAATTTTATAATAGAGATAGTAAAAGTAATAAGCACAAGAAAAGAACAAGAAAGGCAACAAGGAACATTTATCAAGGGCTTACTATGTGTCAGATAGAGCTGTTATTATTACTCCTCATTTTCCACATAAGGAAACAACAGGTTAGGGAGCCACCCCCAAATCTCAGAACTAGTAACCATCAGTCAGGAATTGAACTCATGTACCCTGACTCCTAGGTCCTCTTGGTCTATTTCTCCATCTTCCTTCCATAAACATGAGGAACATGAGGTATGGAGGGGAGGACTGTGTTATGCAATACGCTAGCCTGATCTAATTCTCTTCAAGGTAGTCTTTGAAACGCTCCCACCAAATTGCAGGTCTTCTAAGTCTCAGCCGTGTGCCCTGTTCTCATGGTAGCTGCCCCTCCTATGTTCTTTTTCAGTGAATGCCACCCCTCGGACCACAGAAGTCCAAGTTGGACACCTGAAATCATTCCCAGTTCCTCAATGATGCTCAGCACTCTATAGCCAATGTGTCATTACAGTCCACTGAGTCTACCACCAAACCCTCCTTGAACCTATAACTTTGGCCTATAGGATACTGCTTCATGTAGCCACTTAAAGACCTTTGCCATCTTCTCTCAACTTTCTTTGCCAGTAGCTCACCACCACAACTGGCCCCACCCCATACATACACATACACATACACACACACACACACACACACACACACTCACACACACACCATTCATTGCAATGTAGTCATGCTAAAGCTACACAAAAGCCATGCTTCTTCAAACCCATAGCTTTTGCAAACATGGTTCTCTTGGCAGGCAGTACTCTTTCCCAACGTTTCCATTTTGTAAACTCCTATACAACCTTTAAAGCCTTCCTTTGTTTAGCCAGGCAGAGTCAGTCACTGCTTCCTTGGTACTCCCATGTCATTTTTATAGTATTTATCACTCTCTGTTGTCATTTCTTATCAAACTATAAATTCTGGGAAGGCAAGAATTTTGTCTTATATTACTTTGCATCTCTAGGACCTAACACCATGCTGTTTCATACTAAGATCCAGAAACTGAAAGCTGAATTATATTGAACTTCTCTCACACAACAGCTGACCCTACTGGTCTAGCTCCTTGCTACTCCAAGTGCAACCCAACAGTAAGGCTCTATGTGACTAGTATTCGAATAATATTTCAAAACAAATACTCTTTGTGTTTAGTGATTATTGACAATAATCCTTTCTCACCCAGCCAATATAACTAAAGTCAATTCTACCACTCTTCTAAAATTTGTGGGAGTTCAGAAATATGAAAACTTTTGCAGCCAGCTATTATTTATTTACATATATCCAGCACGGAGATATTATATTAAGGTAACTTTTACCTTCGTGGTATAAAATAGAACAATCTATGAAAAATAGGAGTCATATTGAGTAGGACAAAGAAAAAATATAAAGTTCTTTTTCATTCAATTACAATAGAAATATAAATACTCCAAGTTGAAAGTTTAAATTGGCCTTGCAACTCCAACTGAATTAACACAAACATAAAAAAAACAGAATATATTTCTTTATCAGTTTACAGAAGATGAACGGCAGAAGGAGTTGATAGTGTTTCCTATTTAGAGCTGCTAAGGCCCGAAAAATGTTTTTTAATTAGTTTATGCTTCTAATTCTGGGTGGGAGGATTATATAGGTACTTATTCATTTTAAAGATGAAGAGAATAAAGCACAGAGGGTTAAATGATTTGCTGAAATTACCCAAACTCCTACCCTCTGGTAGTAAAACAGCAGTAATCATTTATTAGGGCTTACTGCACGATAAACAAAATGCTCAGCATTTATTTGACTTGTCCCAGCCCCCACATCAGTACCATGAAGTATATGCTATCCTATTTCCTCAACTGTAATATCTCTTTTTTTTTCCTTTTTCTTTCTTTTTTTTTTTTTTTTTTTTTACATTTTAACATCTCTAAAATGGGTAAATATGGGGGCAGCTCGGTGACTTAGTCAGTTTAGCATCTGACTCTTGATCTCAGAGTCCTGGGATAGAGCCGCATTGGCTCTGTGTTCAGCAGGGAGCCTGCTTGAGATCTTTTCCCTCTCTCTCTGCCCTGCCGCCGGGGCATGCTTTCTCTCTCTCAAATAAATGAATGAATAAATAAATACCAAATAAAATAAAATGGGTGGATTTTGCAATCACTGCTGTGTCACAGTTTGATTAGCAGCAACTTTTCTTCCTTGTACATAAAAGAATGGTGGCATCCTAAATCTAAGAAAATACAGTAGCAGCCTCATTTCTGCAGGTAAGCAAACTTGGAGCTTGTCCTAGGTCAAACAGCTAGGGAGTGGCAGGGCCAGTATTTGAAGCCAGGCAGTCTGACTCTAAACTCACCTACTCACAATCAACTAACTATTCACGTTTCCACCTCAACAGCTCATCTGCACTCACAGAATCTGACTTGTCGGTGTGGTAATGGATGCTCTACATTGGCCCTAGAAGGCAGCAGTCTCTTTGGCTGCCAAGGTCACTGGGAAGAATGACGTATGATGAGTGAATGAAAAATCGAGTTTCCCTTAACAAGTGGCCTTTGATTTCTTTGGGGCTCCTGCAGGGATACAAAGCATCTCTCGGTAGGAAAGTCCTGTGGGAAATGCTCATTCTTCCTAAAGGCTGGAGTTGGGCTGCAGCATCTTCCAGGGTGTGCTGTGGGGTCACCCTCCAGGTCTGCAACTCCCTCTTACAAAGGCAGCCAAGTGAGAACTCACCTCCGATGAGATCATCACCTGCTGTGAAACTTATTCTATTTCCTAACGTGAAGCCTGATTTTTCCCTAAACTGTGAAAATCCCTCTAAGACCACAGTGAAGATTCCATGATTGGTTGTATTAAAAAAAAAAAAAATTGGCAAGGCTTAAAATTGGCAATAACAAAATAGATATGTATTTTTCATTAATGGGAATTAGAATGAAGTTGTATGCAGGAATTGGAATGTGTCAGCTGCTGAAAGAGAGAAGCAGTTGATTTGGACAGCAGTGTGACTAATTAGGTTTTCTTTTGTGAAGGAATTAGTTTGTATTGATTCATTTATGTCTGATATAACTCAGTAGTCCTCCCCCAGCCCGCGGGAAGCCTGCCTGGACTAGTAAGCAATAAGGATCTGGCAGAGCAGCTCAGCTCTTTTGGGGGGATATGAACCTCTCAGCTGAATTGAGCAGGCGTGACAAGATCCCCCTCGTGGGTGTCCATTCCCTGCTGAGACATGGGCCAACCCCATACACCATCCCTGCTGGCTGGATATGAAAGCCTGAACACCAGGGTTGCCCTGAAAAATCACTGGAGAGAGCCCAGACTCTGAGCTACTCTGAGCTACAGAGGTTGTACTTTCTTGATTCAGTAAACCAAACCAAATAAGAACCTGTCCTATTTCTCATGCAGCTCTGGGGGCAGGCCTTTACTATCATTCCCATCTAAGGTGGAATCATCTCTTTAGTGAACTTGGCACCAGAGTTAATGGATAAATAAAAACAAAAACCAAAAAACATGCAGGCAAAGCATCTGGGACAACTGTTAGCATGGATAGTACTTTTCACAGAGAATTAGAAGGGATGAATTTCAGATATGGTTTTGTAACTAATTAGCTGTCTTTGGTCAAGTGACTGAACTTCTATGGGCCTGTGTTTCTTTATTTGTGACATTTCCTATATAAAATGACACCAGTAAATTTATTACCCCAAGAACCTATGCAGAGTCACTTCTCCCAAGAGACTAACAGTTTGCACTAAGTTATCCACACTTTTTTGCCCAGAAGCTTCTGTTTTCAATACATACCAATACCAATACATGGGCAGCAGTCTCATGAAAAGCATTTATTAAAAAAATTAAAAATAAATTTAAAAAAAAAAGAGGCTCAGAGAGATTAAGTAAAGTCACACATTAAGTAATAGGAATGAGATGGTAAGTCAGGTCTGTCCAGCATCCCAAACTCATCTCATAACCTGGAGACTATGGACCGGGGAGGGAGAAGTTGCTGAAACAGTGAGTCTCCAGGAAAGAAGAATGGAAACCCTGTGTAGGAACCCCATGGAATTTGTAGAGAAACAAGGAGACTTGTAGAGAAACTACCAGAGATGGAAAATATAAACTTTTCAGTGCCAAAGCAGGTAGTAGACAAGAGGCAACTTAAGGAAGCTGTCCTGGAAAGGGAATGTCCAAAGAAGACCAGCCCTAAGTAAAGTAACCAGAAGGCAGAACACCGGAAAGACTATCACTCCAGGTTCAAGTGAGCACAGAAGGAACAATTTCATGGCAACATGAAATTAATCAATCAGTGAGCCGTCTTAGGACTTAAACAGGAAAGACTTTATCAATCACCTCACTGACCATGACCCTGCTCTTGGTAGTTGTAATTTCATGTAAGTAAGAATCTGTACTTTCTTTGAGAGAGAGATAAAGAGAAAGAGGGGGAAGGGCAGAGAGAGAGGGAGAGAAAGAATCTTAAGCAGGCTCCACACCCAGCCTGGAGCCCCATGTGGGGCTCAATCTCACAACCCTGAGATCATGACATGAGCCAAAATCAAGAGTCAGATGCTGAATCAACTGAGCCACCCAGGAGCCCCAAGGATCTATACTGATGAAAGTTCTTTGGTTCCAGAAACAAAATAACTTGAGCTAATTTGAACAATAAAAAAGAAATTTGGAGAAGCACATAGGCAAATTCACTAAAATTAAGGAAAAGCTGAACTTTAGACCTTAGAACAGTCAGAAATAAGAGCAGCTGGGACAACCTTAATAGCAAGACTAAGGGACAGTCACCTGATGTCCCTCCTTCAATCACTTTCCATTCTTCGGTCAATCTGTTTAAAATTTAAATTTCCGAAGAATCTGATTGGCCTATCTTTTCATGTGCTATGTGCACACACATACAAGTGCACCCATGCACTCATACTAAGAGATAACTTTTTTTTTTTTAAGATTTTATTTATTCATCTGAGACAGAGAGTTACAGAGATAGAGAGCATGAGCATGGGGAGAAGCAGAGGGAGAGGGAGAAACAGGATCCCTGCTGAGCTAGGAGCTCCATTCCAGGCTCAATCCAGGACTCTGAGATCATGACCTGATCCAAAGGCAGAAGCTTTAACCATCTGAGGCACCCAGACTTCCCCAAAGAACCTCTTTTATTTGGAAGTGACAGCAAGAGTTGCTTGTAGCATGGGAGGAGTCGTTATTACCAGTAGAAGAAAGGATTCAGAACAGGCAGAAACAGCGGATGTCCACTGAAGGGTCCCAGACCAGGAGTTCTGCAACAAGACTAAGAAGACAGATGCTTTTCCAGGAGCTACCTGGAAAGTTTGTGAGAGCTACTGATTATTCAAAGTTGAAAGGAAACCCATACAAGCAAGTGTTCATGAATGAGAAAGACTCGTAAATCTGATCTTCAGAACAGGACTGATAGGTATCAAGCCTGGACCAAATTTCACCTTAGCCAGGGTCATCTCAAGTATTTTCTGCAATGGTGGGTTCCATCTAGAACCTGGTTTAGCCAGCCTGGTGCCCCCAAAGAGAGAAACAGAGTGGAATATGAGCTGCGTAGGAGTAGGCAATTGAAAATAATTGTAAGCCTTGCCAGTGACAAGATAAAAAGTTGAAACAATTAGTTCTGCCCTTGAAGAATGGTGGGCCCATAGCCAAACAGGACAGGAAGTATCTCCTGGAGCCTCTGGTTGTACCCCAATGCACAGTAACAGATTCAAACACACATACACACACACCCTACCCTGGAGTAAAATCAGGGAACAGACAGTGCTTTCTTCAGTCTCTCCCTACCTTTTCCTCAAGGACATAGTGTCTTGGGCTTTCAAACTGTCCTCCTCCATGCTTCTTTAATATATTAACAAATTAATTCATGCACAAGGTGGTATGCTTTTGCATTTTAAAACCTATTAGTTTTTAGTCCAACTATGGAATAAAATATATTAAAACATCATGAAAAGAACAGTTTATTTAGTGTCCGGAGACCAGGGTTCATGACTCTAGGCTGGACACTCCATTAAGCTTGTCTCCTTTCCACTCTCCATTACCACAGACAACATGCAGGGCAAGGAATGGTGTTCCCTCATCTTTCTCTCACCCTGGCCACTCTCCTCCCTTAGGTCTGATGCTGGTCCTAAGCTGCACTATCTTACCATCAAAAAGCATCCACCTTTCAGGTCTGGCTCAAGTGAAGGCAACGAGGCATAAAGGAAAGGATCAAACTGCCCCAGTCCAGACTCCTGCTCGACCAGTGATGAACTGGAAAACTTCAGACAAATTACTTTGCCTCTCTGATGCTCTGTTTCATGATCTGTAAAACGGAGGTAAGCATACCTCTCTTTCAAGAAGTCCATGAAACACTTGATGTGGAAAGAAATGTCCACAGTAAGCATCTGATAGCTATCATCATTACCTTTTCCTTAAAGCTTTCCCTGGCCACCCTTTCCAGAGCAAACTCATTTCTCTCCAAACCTTCGGTACAAATTCCCTGTATCATTTAGATGGTCATCTAGTGCTCTGGGCTGCTAAAATGTTACCTTTCTTCTGACACCTATAACAAAAATCATCCCCAATGTACTCTTTAAAATAAAAAGCCCACCTTATTTGAAAGCGTATGATCTCGTGTGCTCCTTTTCTAGGAAATGTCCTGCTAACTCAACTCCCCCACCATCATTAAGTCCTATGACTTAGCAGCATGAGTAAGATGTTCAGAAAAGACTATTTTGAGTAAGAAGTTTATACTATACCCAAATATATCCAAATCTGTGCTCATTTTCCTTTTCAATTTAACCCAGAAATGATTTCCATGCAGATAGGCTTAATTTCTGAACCTCAGGACAGCCCTTATTTCCTTACCCTCAGAGTTAGTCACTTCTCTTTTTTGGCTGTTAATCCTATCTGCGCGTCCACAGCCCGGCAGGCCAGTGTCCTAGTTGTTCATGTCACCCTCCAAGTCTCGGTTGTGCTCAGCACCCGGATGCGTTAACCTAGGAAAGACATAGACGTGGGTGGGAATAAGAGCCAGGCTTTGCTAGAAACTCTGCCCACTCCTCCCCTTTCACACTTCCCCAGGCACCACAGCCCTCTAAGGAGTTATTGGATTTGGGTCTCGTTTCAGTCCAATTTCATCAAAAGTCCAGTAAGAGCTGCTTCACTTGAGTACAACTGCAGAAAGTGAGGAAGTTTAGAGCCCTACTACCAGCTCAGCAAGTTCATGCCACAGACACAATCTGGCTTTAGTGGGAGAGATAAAAGGGCATGCTTGATGGCTTCCCTGGGTGGGAGAGAAATGAAGTCTGAAAGCTGTTTCTGCTGACTGTGCTCGTTGTCAGTTGTCTGCAAACAGATCCCTAAAAATCGAGCGAGATCAAAGGACTCATCAAAGATCTATTCATCAAAGCTGGAACTCAATGCAGTCTGTGCTGGAAACCATGTCTTCTATCCACACCCAGGAGATAGTCTTCAGTCCTGCGTATTGGTGTAAATCAAATAATACCCAAAATGGGGAGGGGAGAAAAAGATAAATGCCAGGAAGATCAAGGTCTCTGAGGGCTTTGTGGCCTTTTGAGACTCAAGAAAAATCTCTACCTCCTTATTCCTTCTTTTCCCAGAAAGACTCTTACTAACACCAAAAACAGATTTATAGTTCCTACTATTTGTGAAAGGTAACACCATGAATGCCACAGCAACTAGATCCAAACTCTGTTCTGTGGGCTTACATTCAGAAGAGATAAACCACTGAGATATCAATGAGAGAAGACACAAAGGCCCTCGGGAACAAGTACGCGCATGTGTATTTACAGAAGTTTGGGGGTTTGGGGGGAGGGGGTTATATGGGACTATTGTATTTTATTTTTAATTTAATTTTTTGTGTGTTCCAAAATTCATTGTTTATGAACCTCACCCAGTGCTCCATGCAATATGTGCCCTCCTTAATACCCACCACCAGGCTCACCTGTCCCCCAATGCCCTCCCCTCCAAAACCCTCAGTTTGTTTTTCAGAGTCCACGTGTTTTCTCGCTTTCCCCACCACACTGTGGGAGAATGGCGAGCTCTGTATCCAAACGACTGTCTTGCCTGCAGTGGGGACTCCAAGAAATGGAAGGATTGCACTTTGTTTTAGCTACTTTTGAATGCTGGGTGTAAACAGACAGTTTGCCCTGGTGACAGATGATAAAACAGGCAGAAAGGCAATGCCAGAGGTAACATCTATTCATGAGGAAGGACAAAACCAGGACTGGCAGACAAACTTCCCACTGCATTTTCCTGCAAAGCGGAATGCATGCTCTGAAGGATGGGGTTGGATACAGACTCACAGTCGACTAGTATTGCCATTAAAGTTCATGCATGGCTTTCTCCATCATCTCCAAGGCCAAGTACAAAGTGGAAATGAACAACAGAAGAAACGTTTCTCCCTAAAAGATTGTGAGGCAACAGATGATGACTTTTATAGACTCAAGGTTATGAACCCAGATGTATTTTCCAATTAAGAACAGAAAAATAGAAATCAGTTTTGGACATCGCCAAGTGTCATGATGCCTTTGCCAAAGAAGTCTTGTCTTAATTATAAAAGCATTTGAGAAATGGGATGCTTCTCTACTTCTCTGTTTTTCATAGAACAAGACCAAATGTTGCAGAATTTGGGAGAACCAAAAATCAGAGAGTCCAATTAAGGTTTCAGGTGAGAACTGTGTTCTCTCGAATGAAGTCTTGTCATGAGGAAACTGGATCCTCAGCTCCTGCAACATTAGGGGCTTGGCTACAAGTAGCCTTGCTCTTCCTTGTGGTTTCTGACCCTTTTCCAGGAAGTAACAGCTGAAAGCAAAGAAATTAGGATAAGAGCTTATGGGGTGGGGGGGGCGGCAGTGATACCCCAGTAGTCTCTCCAGGAAATAAATCCACACACTTCAGTGACAACAGTGGGAGAGGTTCTCAACAGACTTGCTACACAGCCATGGGGTGGAGGATGTCACTGTCTGTCAGACACACAGCTTTTACTTTGGTTTCTTAGGAAAATAGTACATGCCCTTTCTGCTTCCCACTGAGAGTGAATTACTCTTGCCTGCGCTCAAGCAGAGAGAGGCTGGCTGGGCTGGGAGCACTCAGCTACAGCCTATTAAACTGAAGTTGCCTTTAAAGTTGGTTAATGACAAGAAAAACTGTTTTCATCTATCTATATATCCAAGTTCAGACACAGGAGAAAAAAGTTGGTGCAGAAAAATGCCTTCATTTTACAAATTTGAATGTTACTGACTTGACATCTAAAAACTCTTAAAAACACCTCTTAAAAATTATAAAATCTATATTCTATGATAACTCAAATGCATGCATGCCTGCCCACACACCCACAAACACAATGACTTCCCTGAAGGTCAAACTCTACACAGCAGAACGGGGCAAAGGAAGCAACATACCTTTCCTCCCACTCTGTATCATTATCATTCGTGGTTAGCATTTACACAGCACTGTGCTCTTGGCTGTTTTTCATAAGCATTCCTGTAAAGCTGACCCCTTCCTTTGGAAGTCAGGTCAGAGAATGCTAGTTTGCACATGAGACCACAGAGGCCAAGGTATCTGGCCAGCATATCAAATCAAGAAACAATATCCGAGTATATACCCTTAAGCCTGAAAATAACATATATACCCAGCATATTCCCAATCCCAGTTGTTAATCGCCTACGTACTTTATTCCAAAATTTGAGGCCAAATTTGTAGTAATTTAGTATTCAATCCCTGGTATCTTTCTCTTTATTCACTATTGCAATCAGCTCTGGGTACTTCTAAGACAAATTTTCTGATATAAAATAATATAAAAAGACGACTTACTTGGAATTATCCTATCTCTGAATCTTACAAAGCCTGGTTTTGTTCTTTATTTGTTTTAATAATTAAATACCACACCCAAATCTTAGTGACCTAATTAATGCTGTCACATTTTTAACCATTGTTTAATTATTTTAGAGAAGTTAAGAGTTGGTAACTGTATATGGTCCTGTCACTGCTTTAAAAGACAAAGGAACAATTTCAACTTTCAATAATTTCATATTAGCCTCTGATGGAAAGTAGAAAACAGGGAAAAAAATGCAAAGCAAATTCAACATCATGTGCCATGATTTGTCAGCTATAAAGCACTATAAAATGTTTGCTGGGGTGGATGATGAACGGAAAGAGGAGAAGGAGGAGGATGAGGAGGAGGAGGCAATTGTCATTTCCATAAAGAAGCACCAAGCTTCATGTCTGGTCCTGAGTTTCAATCACACAGACAATTAGCTTTGGCTAATCCTAAACTGGTTTTGAAAATGTTAAGAGTTACACCATGGCTGGTGGTCTGATCTAAGCTTCTGACTGGATGTAAGCTGGCCATATAACACACATTATTTTGTTGGAATGACGGGATCTCAATCATTTATCCCATTTTTTTATCTTAGAAACTCAACAAATGGCAGAAAGATACCTAATGTCATAAAATCTAACTGAAAATGACCTGGAACTAACTTGTTCTCTTCTCAAGCAAAGGATGCTGAAAACATCTGGTTCCTTTTCAAAATCAGAACATAAAGTAACCTACAGTGATTTTAACTAGGTACAAAATGTGATCATTTTGAACTCAGATTGTAACTCATTAAAGATCTCCTATCTGAAATTCCACAGCAACCATAAAAATGAGAACTAATTCATGAACTCTGGGCCTAAAGAAAATCAGACAATAAACTACAAACAGCTAACTGTGATTTCTTCATGTTATTCCCATGTGTATCTGCACAGAGAGCCCATAAGTAGCATGCAGAGTACCTTCACCCCATTCAGATGCCTTCCCTTCTGGTCCAACACCCATCCTCTACCATTACCTCCAAGCATTTATTTCCTTTACTCACTCTGCTGTCTCACCATTATGCACCACTGCCACCACCCCCAGTCTTTGTTACCTAGCTCCAGTCACTGACTTTGAGAACTTGAATAGTTGTCTGGTCAACCAGCCGCTCCTGAAACATGGGCAGTAAACCCTGTCATGTGCTGAAAAGGCCACAGACTCTGGAATCTGACTACCTGGGTTCAAACTCACCTTTGCCCATATCTGTATGTGACCTTGGGGTAAGTGACTGAACCTCTCTGTGTCTCAGCTTCCTCCTCTGTAAAACAGGCACGATAAAATTGCCTCCCCATAGACTGTCCTAAAGACTGAATGAGTGAATATATGGAAAATTTGTGGAATAGTAAGTTTTATACAAGTCTAAGATATTTTTCACTGTTAAGGGCAAATTTTGAACAACCTTGCTGATGTCCTATTACAGTTTGGGTTTTAAAAAACCAACAACAACAACTCTGCCTCTCTCGGGGCTCTGGACAGGCAGGATGTTCTCTGGACACCTTGTGCTCCCAACAATTCTCTGACCCTCATTATACGTTACAGATTGGATGATAGTCACCACACCCTCTAGTACAAGCACTCCCTCAATTCTGTCCATCCACCAGTCACTCATAGGACACCGAATCAATTCCTCTGGTTACCAGCACTCACTCACAAGGGTCCCTAGAACAGACAGAGATTCAAGTGAAATTTTGTTGGGCAATGGAGGAGTAGGATTGTTACAATCAGTAAGAGAACTAAAGCAAAGTCTCTTGTCCACATCTTGCCTGAATACCCTCCCAGAAAGGAAATACCTTGGAGCTCCAACAGGTCTTTTCCTGGAAACACTTCTGCTTTAGCTCCATCCATTATAGGATTCTGCATAGACATCACTAGTCAGCCATCACTAGACACTGAATCTACTGGACTTGATCTTGATCTTGGACTTCCCAGCCTCCAAAACTGTAAGAAATAAATGTTTGTTGTTTATAAGCCACTCATTCTATGGCATTTTGTTGCAGCAGCCAAAAAGGACTAAGATAAGCACATTCTGGACCACAGGCTTCTAAGGTCTCAAAATCTACTAATGATTGAGAAATCCATAAGAAAATTTCACTCTTGAACAAAAAATATGGAAGAAAATATAAAGAAGACTCCAGGTTAATAGATAGAGCTAAGCAAATGGAAGCCAAGATAAAAGTGTCTTTGAATTGGTTCTGTCAATCTTTCTACGAAAATCTCAATTTTTTTTTTTTAGACAGTGTCACTTTCCTGAGTTCTAGCCATAATTTTTATGTGAAAGACACGTTTCTCAACTCACAGTCACTTAAGTGATTCTGATAAGACCAGTTTCCAAGGACCCATCGCTTTGTTCTGTTGAGCTGAGCTGAAGCTGATAACACAGACTCACGTGGCAGCTCCACGTGGAATTTACCTTGTAATCCCTTGGAGGTTCAGTTTCCCATTATGAAACTGCGATGATGACAGGAAAGCAAAGCTCTTTGTAAACTCTAAAGTAATACCTATAGTCTAAGACAACGTATCATTCCAGGGGCATGAATACTTTCTGAAAAGGCTATGAGGGCAAATACTCAACTTTTTGCACTTAATTTTGGTTTCAAGCTTCCCAATCCTTGATCCTTTAAATTACTTTAGTGAAAGATGCCTCCCTCCCTTCTGTTCGAATCCATATTAAAAAAAAGAAGAAGAAGAAGTAGAGGTTTTTAGTGATTTTTCAGGGGAAGGAATAGCTATTCCCACACACATATTACAGAGCTGAAAAGCTGGACCAAGAAAAAGATGCCTAACTTGTAAGTGGGATTAAACTACAGAACAAAAAGAAAGATAAGTTTCTTTCATCACAACCTCCATATGAAGCTCTTCTCTTTTATTCATCAATCGACTCAATCATTTGTTCAACGGATAGTGATGGCAATTACAGTCACTGGCACTATCCCCGCAGTGACAAAATCAAGGCCCTGCTCTCATGGAGTTCACATTCCAGTTGTGGGAGAGGGTGGAAACAGACAATAAACACATATGTCAGGGGTAGTGCCAAGTCGTATGAAGGAAAATAAAATAAGCTTACGGAGCAGAGAAAAGGGAAGGAAAAATTCTTCTCTACCCTCAAGGTAATCCAGCCGGACTAAGAATTACATTTCCATAAAACAGATCAACAGGAGAAAAAGCCAAAGTTTTATTATGGGCCCACCGAGGTCCAGTAATGAAATTGAAACCTAAAGAAATAACCAAAGTGGGCAGTTTTTATACTCTTTGGGCAGAGACGACAATCTGTGAGGAACTGACAGAAAAACAACAACAGAACAAAAACTTAACTTTGGAAGCTTCAGTGAGTAAGGAATTCTCAACAGAATTTGGGCTGGAGCAGTATATTAGTAAAAAGCAACAAGGATTGTTTACACAGTCTTCTGGACTCTAAATTTCCCCTCTCTGGGGATAATGTGTCTACCTGCTGGTACAGAGGCTGTCTTTCCCCAGGGAGATGCAGTCCCTGCTTTCAGGAGGACAGAAGAGGGTCTGAGTGTCCTTGCACAGGCTGTCTCTTAAGTAACTTTTACCTAAAATAACCAATACACCAAACTGGCACATTTGGGGGCAGGCTGCCCTGGGCCCTTCAAGAGCACAACGGAGGGAGAAGGTGTCCAACAGAATAGTTGTCATGCCTTTCTCATTAGGTGACACTGCTTCTGAGGATGGAACACGGGGAGGCAGCCAGTCAGTCAGATACCCCCGGGGCAGTGTACCCCGGCCCGAGGGAACAGGGAGGAAACCCCGAGAGGCTAGCGGGTGCTGTACTGCCCACTTGCTTGTACTCACCGACCTTCCTTCCACATTTTTCC